>NC_142546.1:14070000-15270000 GCF_056151865.1 Erythranthe guttata | reverse complement strand
TTTGGTTGGTTGAATTTTTGTCCAATGAACTTTGTCTTGTGCAGTGTTTTTTCCTAGCTTTTCTATCTTCTTTGTCACTATTAGCAGAAAAAAAAGATTCTTTTTTTTTATTATTATTATTATTTAAGAAGATTATTATATATCCTGAATAAAGTCTCTTTATTTGGGGTTTATGTCTGAAAATATATGTGAATTTAAACTAAAAACTGGTTCGCATTTAACATAATTAATCAAGTTTGAGCATCATTCTTTGTTTGATAAATTATGAAATTCGACTCGAGTCAATTAAAGAAATGATCGATCAAATATGTATAAACATTATAGCTACTCAAATTCGGTAGTGATCAACTTGAACTTACACAACATGTTTTTTAAAAACTTAGTACAATTTAATGGACGAGCTCAAAAAAGATTTCAATGATCGATTCGAACCAAGTATGGTACATTTTAAGTCCCATCAAATTATATATATACCAAAAAAAAAGCTAAATAAGCAAATTAAATTGGCTTTCACCTCCACAACTTTCACTAAATTGAAATATACCTACCACCAAAAGGTAGGTAAAATTCTACACTTCACCACACACATCAAAGATCAATTCAAGGGTATATAGATAAAGGGCATCCTCACAAATTAATTAAATGGTCGATCCACAATATTTCACTAGAATTTTTCACATTCTTAATTAAGATATAATATATATATATATATATATATATATATATATATATATATATATTACAATAAAGAAAAAAATAATTTATTATTACCATTAGCATAATTTAATTACTTGAAGGGGTTAGTTTATCAATTTTTCAGTCACATGAGATTATAATAGTCCAACCAAAAATAAAAATGACATTTCACCACAGTATAACATGCACACATCTAAACACATGCAATAATTATAATATAATCACCAAGAATCTATACATACATATATATATATATATAAACCCTTGATACTTCAATAAATTTCTCTAGCCGAAAAAAAAAATATAATATAATAATAATAATTAAATGGAAGAAGGCAAAATGAAAGCTCACTACAACATATCCATGTCAAGAAGAACAAGAAAGCCCGTAAATTACGTGAAGGTAGAGCCACGACAAGACGAAGAAGGACGGAGTTTTGATGAGAGAGAAAACAATGGTGATCGGAGTTTTAGAGAGAGAAACAACGACGACGACATTGAGGAATTACATAAAAGAAGCTTGAAGCAGCTTACTGATGGAAGAAGATGTACACTTGCCCAATACTTCAGAGAAGAAGAGAATATGCTGTTGATCAGTAGGGAATATTCTGTTGAAGAAGAAGATGATAATGAATTAATTGATGGAGTGATCAAATTGAAAAGAATGGTGAGAGATTGTGCTAGGGTTTTTCTCAACCGTCTGATCAAGGTAAAGCATGAACCCTATATTTTTAGGTCATGGAGGAAACCTAAACCAGTATCTTTAAAATATATTAAGCACAAATGAATATATATATATATAAGTTTGTAAATATGAGGAAAAAAATCTATGGTATTAGATGTCAGAGACAAAAATTTGTGATGTTTTTTTGATAATAAATACTGTAATAATAAGTGGGATTTATTTCGATCAAATCTATGTAACACCCGATTAAATATAATTTCAAAACCCAATATTATAAATTTATAGTTTATAGTTTTTCTTGTAACTTAAAATTCCGAAATGGAAATGCGATTTTTAACGATGCATTCAATCATTTTTACATCTTCCTGGATTTAAATAGTGAATATAGTTTTAGTAATTACTTACAATATTAACAATTTTAGTATTTTGGAATATTATGAAGATTTTGGTCGCAATGCACTGAAATGACAAGATTACACTTGGAAAACGAACGTCAAATTCGCATGTTTCGAATTCATGTGAAATTCATTTGCAAATGGTAGTAAGTTTTAATTACAATTCAAAAGTATAATTAGAGAGGCAAATAGAATTTTACTCTACAAGTATGTATCACTCTTGTGTAATAGTCCATATATTTGATATCCATAAATTAATACAGTTGGAAGTTGAAACTAACAAAATTCTATTAATTTAGCGAAATATTAAATTATTGAACCAATAGTTTAGTATGTGTTTACTGAGTCAGGACATAAAGAAATTATTATTTAACCGAAATTATCAGTTTGTCGAGTATTAATTTATCGAGGTTTTACTGGACATACATTCCGAAAAGAGCAACATGTGATGAAATTAAATGCAAGCTTAATTTATCTCCATTTGTGAAATTAACTAAAACACAATTACCAGAACAAACAACTGATAGAAGTTCTTCATTACTTATACAGAACACCTGTCCAGGGATTCTCAGGAAATTAAAGCAAAAAAAAAAAAAAACAATTATTAAAAACAAAAACCGGGAAACAACGTAATATCAAAAAATCGTAGACAATGATACACAAAAAGCGCATATCCCTAATCCAAATTCCCTAAAATAGGTTAGAAATATAGTGCAGCAGACAAAGGGGAAGAAGACCTTTGATCTATATTTAACATGCCTCTTTTCACTTTCAGCATCTCCAAAAACGAGGCTACAAACTTGAACATCGTATTTGAAGAAAGGGCATTTTAGTAATAAGCACCTCAAACTGACTATTCGAAACACCAATAGTCAGTTTCTACAAGAAATAATCGGGCGTTCTTCGTGTCACATCAGGCTCCCCTCTCCTTGGAGCTGGCTCAAACTGCAGACATATATATAAGCCAATTTATAACTCCAATTTAATATTAATATATTTTATATATATATATATATATATATATATATATATATATATATATATATATATATATATATATATATATATATTTTGTACAAAATGTCATCGTAAAATAAAGAAAAGAACCTGAATAAAGGTGTGCTCTCTGCAATCATCAACTTCCAGAATGGAAGCCATGTTTCCACATCGATAACAATAATTCGGTGCGCTAAAAATAGTGACAACCTTTTGTTCCTGTAATCAAACAAGAGCAAAAATCAAGAATCCATTTTTTTAACTAATATAAATGTGTTGTCTAATAAAATACATAAAATTAAGATATTTACGTACATGGGCCCAGTTATATCCCTCCATAACCAGCTGGTGAGCTCGAGCAATTAGCTTTAAGTTGTTTGTGTGGTTGAATTGCTCTGATATGTCCTGTGATTTAAGTAGGCAAAAAAAAAATATAATGGCACTATGGCAGAACTAAAGGAGAAAATTGGAAAAGAAAAAAATGTTCGATTACTAGATGAGATTGCTACCTGGCCAAAAGTGTAACCAGCACCACGGGGGGATATGCCCCACCCACAACGGTCGTCTGGGTCAGACCACAACAGATCACACATGGGACCTTCGTGTGGAACTTCTTGAACACGGTCAAAGTTTCTTATATTATCGAGGGTTTCAATTGATGGAGACAGTCCACCATGCAGACAAAAGATTTCCGATTCAACCTATTATTCCAAAATCGATCGATATATCAGAATTAAATTGTGCATGTTAATAATCATAATTCAACTCAAAGAAATTGAGCCTTCAAAAGGAAACGGGAACTAAGCCTTTTTCTATAACAAATGTCTGAACGAGAGAAATAATGAGGAAGCGAGGTTATACTAACCAAAGCAGTCAGAGGGAAATAGTCAAACAGATCAGTGAATATCTTCCAGACATTAGCATTTCCATACCTACAATCAGATGGGAACTTTCAAGATGTTAACGTTAATATATCCGAACGAACAAAAACTCGAGAGATTAATCTAAATGCTCAGTTATAATAATAATAATGGCCCATAAAATAAATTGGCTCTTCGACATTGGTGTTCTCAATTCATATAACAGATGCAATAATATTCCAAGTCTAACATTGACATAAAATAGACGTTTTCTTATTAAACAAAAGGACCCGACAACATTCCAGCAAAACCAGAAACACGTGCACCCATCACCAGATTTAAAGCAGTGTATTAGTTCAGGATTCTTTGGAATAAGAGAATGCAAGTAAATGAGACAAAATTCTAAAGCTAGTTGGAACAGATCAAGAAACTCACTTCCGCAGACATTCATCGTAAAATCCATAGACTTGTGTGATCTGCAAGCAATAAAACAAAAATATATTTCAGTACATGAGTAAATGCAGAACATCTCATTACAAAAAAAACACTGCAATACACTAAGCAACCGATGTGCACATGCACGTGGCTGGAGCAGAGGTCTCTTCTGGTGTTTATTCTTTTCCAATTAATAAAAATATTATCCTGTTTTTGTGTTACAGAGGATTTATTTTTTGGAAGTTGCATGTAATAGCACTAACCAATAATCCCATAAAGTCCTGTTTTAATTAGAGTATAAGGCAAGTTAAACGAGACAAACTTGTTTAAGGTCCTGCCCCATGGCATATAAATGGCAATAAATTATTTTTACCCTTTATTATAAAGTAGATTATTTTTTGTTATTATCTGTATGAGTGAATAACCACCAAAGGCCACAGCCTTTAACAACTATGTGGGAAGGAATCAATAAAGTAAATAAATACCTGTCTACTCTCATGATTCCCTCTAAGAATCGTGATACGTTGAGGATAGCGCACTTTCAGAGACACCAGAAGCTGCAGGATATAAGCACATTAGCATGTCTTACTAACAGTTAATTCAATGAAATAACACGAAGCAATTATAAGTGCCCATATTATCCAATTAAAAAAAAAAAAAAAAAAAAAAACTACGACACTGATTTTATCCAACTCCCCCACTCCCCCTTTCCCGTA
This sequence comes from Erythranthe guttata, assembly GCF_056151865.1. Classification (NCBI taxonomy): domain Eukaryota; kingdom Viridiplantae; phylum Streptophyta; class Magnoliopsida; order Lamiales; family Phrymaceae; genus Erythranthe; species Erythranthe guttata. The sequence goes on along the minus strand of NC_142546.1, from coordinate 15,265,217 downwards.
AAATCAAATACAATAGCAAGTCAAGGATAATGTCAAACAAACTATCTTTCGTTTGAACTTACAGTGACAGTTTCAACCGAATAATAACCACGATCAACATAATCTCCCATAAATAGGTAGTTTGTGTCTGGACACTGCCAACAAGAAAATGAGACAAAATTAGATACAGTCAAAACATAAGTAAATAAAAATTTCTATAACAATTCCGATTCGGAAGCAAACATGCCAGAAGTAATCATTAACAGTTTAACACAATTAAAACTTCTGGTGGGTAGATAAAAGTAAATCAGCCCTAGGACAATACAGAGAAGTAACTTGTCTTTAAGAAGGCATGCCACCTGTGTATTAATAACTAAGAGCCCACTATTGACAAAATAAATTTCTAATCAATTTCGACCTGTTATGAAATGACAAGACAAAGTCCATCCTCAAGTCCAATCCTTTGACTGCTCTCAAAGATTCAGTTCCCCTAGTTCAAAACAATAGGAAATACAAGCATTGAATGCCATTATCACTAATAATACCTTCCCTCCGATGCGGAAAAGTTCCGCAAGGTCGTGAAACTGGCCATGAATATCACCACAAATTGTCACAGGACTTTTTACAGGCTGCATCCAATAACAAAGAAGTCAATATAGGATCTCAGACATAGATTATAATCTGTGTTACCCAAAGATAGATTAAAAAATAAAATGAACATAGATTGAAATTCAAAACGGAACATATAAGAACCCAAGATTAGTCCAACACATTAATTTTAACTACCTAGCACAAGCATAAAATAACAATCCAAAAAAAACATTTTGAAGTTCAAAATAAGGAAATATTTCGAAGGAACATCATGGAGAATGATTTTTAAACTTTACATGTAACTAACATGATATACATACTAGGAACAGAGAAAAAACGTAAATCAATTAACTGGTACAAATTTCTCAAGATAGAATTGTGAAGTGGGAACTACAAGGTTTGAAGGCAAAGAACTTCAAAAATTAGGTTAGAAAGAAGTAGACTAATATATTATCTCTAAGAACCCACATAAACCAAATAAACGGGCAACTGTCTTATTTTGAGATTCTTTAAATACAGTTTATTTTCAATATATTTGGTTAGTGAGGCCTTATTTACGTATTTAGCACATTAAATCATTTGATTATACCTCACACCAACATATCCATATGTTTTCTTCCAGTTAACAAATAACCATATAAGCCATGAAGTGTAGTACAGAAACATCTTCTAATCTAATTAATCACAACCAATTCATACCATGGGTATAAGAATTTAGGATAACTCAAGTTGAATAAATATCGGCAGAAATAGGGTAACCAAAATAGTAGTTTTCATCTGTTAAATAACTCAGAATATACAAAATTCTCGGACAGGACTCTTATTTCAGGCTGGTTAGCTACTTTAAAATCAAACAAAATCAGTAATGTGAAAGATACTAATTCATACCTGGACGTTACTTTCCAGCATCAGTATCTCCTTGGCCTTCTCACACAAGGTTCTAACCTACATTTGCAAAATAATTTACACTCATTCAAATTTACCAACTAAATTTTCACAAAAATAATAAAACTAATGAGATGATAAGATTTTAAGTGAACAAAAACATGACATGTTGAATAATAGACGGAACCGTAGAATTCATCTACTATAGTTATCATACCACCCCCCATAGTTAATTAACCTACAATCAAAGATGAGCTGTCAACACTAACCACTCAAGGAAATTAATAGAAGGTTCAGTAGAGTAGAGTTATGATCACTTTGAACACTATAGGACGAACCAACATTTCTTTCTTGTGATTTAGTTCTTTCTTTCAGACAGTGAAATAGGTAAGGAAAGTATTCAAGAAAGCTCTTCTCGGTCATCTAACATTTGATCCACTCGGACGTACCATGTTCAGATTTATGAGCACACAAATCAGAAAAGGCAAGTTGCATGACTTATTAATAGCTTCGGAGCATAATTCAGAGCATATAGCTAGATGTTTGTGACCAACTTACTAGATAAAAAATTGACTCAGCAAGCAACATCACAAACATTGAAATGAAAAATATATCTTTCACACGATGACACACTTAAATACTACACCGAGATACGTCGTTCACAGAGGACTTGTTAAAAAAACATTTTACAAGCTGAAACTTTAGAAGAAGTGTTACTTTGGCTACTGTTAAGCATTTGTGCGAATGAATAAGTTCCATGCCCTAATCTCCCATCAAGTAATAGAAAAGTTCTGTATCATAATTAGAATAGGCAAACTACTTATTTCTAGTCTTCAAACTACTATCTCATTGGTAGAAGTTCAGGCCACGATTCACCAGACACTGAACATGTATATATTGCATGCATGTGTATCTAACAATATTAAGAAGAAAAACAAGGTAGGTTCTTCTTTCAACACCGACATCATTATTCACTACTGTTCACAACTACAAAGACACAGAATTCATAGGCAATGTGGATTATTTTTTTATTTTTTTCTCAATGACAATTAAATTAAAAAAAAAAAAAAGAGATTTTATTTTTTTAAGGGCAAATTTATAAATTCAATGACTTGGCACGTGAAATTTATACTGAGGGGGTTTGGAGTAGAGGCCACACTCACCCACCCTAGCTTCAATTCTTATTGTTTCCAATTCCATTATGGTTAAAAATTCTCTAATTCTCTTAACAAAATCTAGCCAGTATAGGAAATTTCATTATGTTAAATTTATGAATTTTGTGAGAAAAGAAGACACAAAGAGAAGATAAGAATCACTCCAAAACCATATTATAATCAACTCATATTATCATGCTCAATCCCAATATAGTTTCATGATCTTAGTCATTTTCAATATGGTTCCACAGCATATCAAACTTAATAACTAAAGCTCCACTTCAGCTTAACATTGAAATGAAAATAAGTCTTCGGAAGAGTCTAAAAAAACACCTATGGAGGAATATGCAAGTGTAAATGAACAACATGGAACAAGACCACAATGATAAGAAACACTTCATAGTTAGCACAAAGTGAAACTCATACCATGGTAAAGCGGGCGAAAAACATGTTCTGCTAGTACACTATTTTATATAATAGTAATAAACGAAGAGAAGGAAAAAAGGAAGATAATAACTAAACTTACAGACTAATGCCTAAAAAGCTAAAACTTAGGCGTTCTCTCGAGTTTGTAACCTGCATTAATCACCTACCAACGGAAGTATAATGGACTGCGCATGTAAACATAACTGATATGCATAAATTCTCAAAATGGTACAAAATACAAGAACATCCGTTTTAAGATAGAATATGTAAGCTATACATTTTGAAAATTGATGTTTTCCCTTTATTCCTCTCAATCATTTTTCTCTACTACGTCTTTAATCAATGCTTGTCTATTCCGAATCCCACACATTTTACCCCAACAAAACTCACCAAATCTCACTTCAGTTTCTTAAATCGAATAGACAAATTTTATAGGGAAACATTTTCTAATCCCCCCACCTCCCAACCATAAACAAAACTTATTACTTTTATCTCTCAAGCTCCTAATTTTTTCAAATTTCTTTAAGATTCCTTCAACCAAATGAAACACCACAAATATGTACCAAATGCAGCCCATAAAACTTCTTAACAGAACAAGATTCTCAACAATCCATTATATTTTCATACACACAGAACAAGAAATCAACCACATCTATCAGATCTGTCAAAACACACACCAATAAAAAAAAAACGAAAAACAATAATAAAAAAAAAAACCTCAGGCTCCGACAAGGGTTTGCACTGCATGAGCTGAGCAATCTGCTCGTCCAGATTCCCATTTGTGCTCGCAGCCACCAGATCCGCGCTCATCTTTTCTCTAATTTCCGATTTATTACAGATCCGCCGCTCTCTTTCAATACGACGCCGCTTTCCTATGTTCAAAAAATGGCCGCTATGGAAGAATTAATTAGCCCCAGGACACGATTGGGGGCGCTGTGGATTGGTTGGATGATAAATTGTAATGAATTGTATGTAAATACAGAGGAGAGAGAAAGCTCGCGAACGGAGAGGGGGATGGTGGAACCGAGGAAGAGAGCATAGAGAGAGAGAGATGAGAGAGAGACGATCAAAATTATGCTCATCTGCTATTTTTATTTAATTTTTGTCCACATGTTTAGAAACCAGATTTTTCTTTTTCTTTTTTTAATTTAAAAAAACATATTTTTTTATTAATATATTTGGTATATCTATTTATTTTCACTTATTTTGGCACCTCAATTATTTGTTGGATAAAACCGAAATAAGTATTATTTTTAAAATATATTTTTACATAATAATTTAATTACTTAACAACTTATACAAAATTATTTTTGATAATGTTTTTGTATGATTAATAGTATTTGGTTTGTTTGTATAAATTTTAATTATAAAGTCTTATTGATGATGGGACCTACATAGATGATATAATTTAAAATTTTGAAATGTTGTTCGTAGTGCAAGTTTTACTAGCTCGCAGTGCGACTTTATTTTGTTTACAACTTTTCGACATAGCGTGCTTTTTTATCTTAGAATTAGAATTGGTATCGTCCATATTGACAATTGTTGTGTTTAAATTGATATTATTATAAAAGAATCACAATTTACAAGGTTTTTCAATAAATGAATTATAACACACTGCAGTTGGAAAAAAATGCACTGTAAATAGTGAAACCCCCCTTTGAAAATTGAATAATATTGGCAATGATCTAGTCCTATTTGAATATTTAATGTGGATATAATAAATATTAGGACCATCTATAAGTAGTGGGTTTCATTGCAACAATATTTGTCTAAAGATAGTAATTTAATATAGTAATATAGTACAAGCGACGACTCATAATGGTGTAATTTAAGATTAAAAACAAAAAAATGTTTGAATTGTCACAACTCACAAGTGCAAAGTGTGCAACCATTTCTATAATTAGTGTGTAAAAGAGAATCATATGACAAATGGTGAAAAGTGGTTTATATATGATTGGGTAGTTTGTTAAAGTTAGACCAAACCTCTAATATTGGGCTTATTATTAAATAATAAAATGACAGAATGTAATAATAAAATGACAGAATGTATGGGCTGAAAGAGATTTATTGGTCTCACCAATCGAATACGTGTAAAAAATAGGGTCTTTTAAGAAGCTCGTCCGAAGAAAGCTCGTTAGTATCAAAATCGCTAAACAATGCCCTTTGGGATATGAGGGTAGCGAGCTCGACAGCTTATCTGAACATGTAAGAGACGATGGTGGGGGTAGATAACGAGCTGAAGGAGAATCGTTGGAAGAATAGAATTCAATATATTTTCCCAAAATAAATAATAAAAATATGTAAATTAGAATTAGCAATTGAGCAATCAATGTAAATGTCGACCAACAAAGAGGTTATAAAATAGGAAATAGTCACACACGATTCTCTATATAAACTAACGTGCCAAACCATATTAGAAAACACAATCACAACGATCGAATCATCAACGATACACTTCTTTTCTGAATTTTCTCTCTTGCTTTTATCTTTTTCGGAACGATTAGTTCGTCTTCGCCAGCCAAATACCGGTGCTGGACATACTTTATGACGAACGAAATAGTTGGATTTGGAAGGAGGTCTTTAGCGTGCAAATATTGCTCCATCAATATATATAAAAATTAGGGTAAATTACAAACACCCCCCTGAGGTATGACCAAATTACAAAAACACCCCTCTTGTTTGGATAATTACAACCACCCCCCTCAACTCATCAAATTTAGTGGAATCTTCGAGATTATATGGAATATTATCACTTTTGTACCCGTTTTATCCCATTCAAACTCTACATTATGAAGCAAGATGACCATAATATGTGGATTTTAGCTTGTATATATCAGTTTGTGGTGCATCGGAAACTGTATTTTTTACACAAAGAGTACAAACTAGAGCACATTTCACGGAATCTAGATGACTATGTTGAATTTGGCACCATAAAGGTAAGAAAAAATCATAGTTGAGGGGGGTAGATGTAATTATCCAAACAAGAGGGGGTTTTTTGTAATTTGACCATACCTCAGGGGGGTTTTTGTAATTTACCCTAAAAATTAACAAATGAATAGTATTTTATTAAATTATATGGCTTTATTATATTTTGTTTATCAATATTTTGTGGCTCTATATATTTTACTTTATGAGCTAGAATTTAACTTATTGAACACAAGAAAAAAATAAAAAAATAAATAAAAATTAAAGAGAGCAAAAGTCACATACCAATGAAATAAACTTATAGGGGGTTAAAATTCCATCCACATTGGGCCTTCACTTCATGGCCCTTTAATGCTTTTCTCGGCCCATTGAACTTCGACTCATGGCCCAATATATACAGATGTACGGTACCAAATTTTACAACTCTTCCTTTTAATTATGGTAAATTACGAAACCCCCCTAAAATAATATTTTATTACGAAAACCCCCTCGTATTTCTGTAATTATAAAAATCCCCCTCATTGATGGGAATAGTCCTGGGATTTGAATCGATCCCACAATGAAACCAAAAGAGGCCAAAGAGTAAATTATAAGGCAAACCAAGTAACTCATTTAATAGCTGCTTTGTCGAAATTATGTAATTTATAACATTTTATCTGCTAAAAAATAAAATTAAAAAACGACTATATTTATAATGTATAAAAGTAATAAAGTCCTAATAAAACTTAATTTAGATGTGAAAATACAAAAAAAGCACCGAATCCGGCATAGTTGAATCAAAGTAAGAATTTAGCAGAACTCGTGATCTTATAATAAATTAACAGAATCGTAACATTACATATTTGCGAATTGATGTTAGTTTTCTAAAACTAAAAAATGATATGTTAAGCGAAGGGACCTAAACAATATACCGAAATAGATTTAATTTCGAACCCAAACTTTACAACGTGAACTATGAATCCCTAGCAAAAGACCAATTTACCCTTCGTCAGTATAGAGACGAAAGACCGGTTGAGGTGTATGTCAAGCTATTCAATCATCAATGATGAAATCATCACTATACATTGTAACGGATTAACCGGCGGTTCGACTAACGTTTTTCCAGTTTCATCGTATTTTTTTATTTTATTTTTAGTATTAAACAAATTTCAGTTACATTAATAACCGGAAGAAAAGATAAAGTTAATTTTAGGTTGCCATTATTTGTACACATTAAAAAGGTGTAAGTTAAATTTAGGTTGCAATTATTTGTACACATTAAAAAGATGTTGAGTACAAGGCAAAATGGAGTACATACAAATTATATTATTATTATTATTATTTAAGAAAAAAAATAATTAAACATAATAATAATAATGATGACGAAAGGCGGCGGGAAAACTACAACAATTTGTGGTGTAATTAAATCTTATTATCCAAATAAAATAAAATTAGTTAGTATAGTTTTAATTAGGGCCAACCAACAACTCTAATTAATTAAGGTAATAAGTAAATTTCCAATAATCTTCCTACACTACACGAATTCCTTGTCAACAAATCATAGTCAAACATTTTGTTCTTACATTAGCTTTTATTATTCTATTCTATATATTATTAAAAAAGAAAGTTGAGCTTATCTTATGTCAACACGTATGGATTAGGTGGACCTCAGCCACAGAGGATTATTCCTTCCATCTAAAAAGAATTTCATAATATTCAATTATCAGGAATTATGGATAGAAAGTTCTTTGTTCTACTACTGCACTTGCGTTTTCTTGCAAGAAACAAACTTTATATCCAAATAAAAAGAATATAAATAAATAAAAAAAGGATTTAATTTTGACATTTACTCATCTCAAGTTAGGAAAAAAAATATATAACAAACTCACGGATAACATGTGTCACTAATTATATGTATTAAAATAATTAAATAGAACACATCTTATATATAAAAGAAAGAAACGCTAGGCAACCCTAAGAAACCCTAATGTCATATTTGTAATTTTTTTCAATTTTAATCAAATTTTTATCTCCTTAATATTATTTTAAATATTATTTTCGAATTTTATCATATTTGTATCCCCTAAATATTATTTTAAATATTATTTTTTATTTTTATCAGATTTTTGTCTCCTAAATATTATTTTTTATTTTTATCAAATTTTTATCTCCTAAATATTATTATAAATAATATTTTTTTAATTTTATCAATTTTATATCTCCTAACTATAATTTTAAATATAATTTTCAACTTTTAGCAGATTTTTATCTCCTAAATATTATTTTCGAATTTTATCAAAGTTATATCTCCTAAATAATATTTTAAATATTTTTTTCGAGTTTTATCACGTTTTTATTAGTTTTTTATCTCCTAAATATTAATTTTGTTTTTTATCAGATTATTGTCTCCTAAACATTATTTTCGATTTTTATCAAATTTTTATCTCCTAAATATTATTTTAAATAATAATTTTGATTTTAATCATATTTTATCTCCTAAATATTATTCTAATTATTATTTTCGTATTTTATCAACTTTTATCTCATTAACATTATTTGAAATATTATTTTCGATTTTTATCAGATTTTTATCTCCTAAATATTATTTTTTGATTTTTTTATCAAATTTATATCTCCTAAATATTATTTTAAATATTATTATCGATTTTCATCAAATTCTCCTAGATATTATTTATAATAATCTGATTTTCGATTTTTACAGAAAAGGGTAAATAAATCTGATTTTCATCCCTAGCGAATTTTGTGACATCGTTTTACATAATGTCTGCAACATTTGAATTTTATTTCTTCCCTACCTAAGGCTTCTTCTTTTGGTAACCCGACTTTAGATTTTGTTTTTTATCTTCTTCATCCTATTGACTGTGTGGCAATTAGTTTACATCTTTTTCCATCATGGCTTATAGGTAATTTCATTTTGTTAAATTATGTGTTTCATTAATTTATACCAAAGTTTTCAAATTTTATGTATAACAATTATTTCATTTTATATGTTATTGGACATGTTATTGAAATGGATGATTTGAGAGAATTAACCAAAAATGGGCGGAGCCACAAGCTATTGGAAGTCGACCTTCAAGACTTATTGTTTGTATGCGATATTTAATTTATTGTTTATATTTATTTTTGTTTCTTAATTTTCCAATTGTTAATTCCAGTGGCAAAACAGCCTGAAAATGAGGCAGTGGAGAAGGGCTTAGTTCCGATGCAAGATGTATAGATGGCCTTTTATGTTGTCGATAGTTTAGTTTTGATTATGTTAACTAAGTTATTAAATCTAATTACTTTTAAGCTCAACATGAAAGACATAGTTGATGATTTTTTTCCTGGTTCAAATTTTCAATCTACTGGTATTAGCTGATTCAATTCATTTGGAAAATTATTCAATAGTAAAGTTATTTCCTTTTTTTGTGTGTAGTATACTTAATGATGTTCCAGTATAATAGAATTTTGATCATACGATACATCAAACTTTTGTTTATATTCTTACAACATCAAAACAATGCAATTTGTTGTCTCGTGCATCGCACGGGTACAATTACTAGTTTTTTTTAAAATAAAGCTCAATTCAAGCCACAACATGTTTGTTCTATACTACATATGATGAATTTCATCGAATTATATTCTACTTTATACGTACCTGCATAGTTTCATTGTATATTTTACTTAGATTTACATTACATGGGCGTGATTATGCGTAAATTAAAAGTAACAAAATGTTCGATTTATTAATTTGGCTAACTTTTGGATCTAATTGAAGACCTTAATTAGTATATATGTGGTGTATATAGGACTTCAATATTTCAAAATTTTGGATTTGAATTTTATATAATAATTAATAACTGATATATATTTCGGAGATGTGTAGTAGTTAAATTAACTGTCGCTTTGGATAATTTTATTATTATATTATTTAAGTTTCCAATTTTGCTCTTGTGAGAAGCAAAATTCTCCTCATAAGGGCATGCATTTTAGTCACAATACTAATTTTTCTAAAATTCATGCATATTAATTAATTTTTTTAATACGTGCACATGCACTAATTATTATTCAAACTTAAAACTTATTTTAAAACGGAGCGTAATATATTTGCAGTAAAAATAAATAAAACCCTTATTTTCGTCAAATGTGTTAATTACATATTTTTTGAATAACGAAATTTAAATTGAATATAATAATAATAATAATAATAATAATAATAATAATAATAATAATAATAATAATAATAATAATAATAATAATAATAATAATAATAATAATAATAATAATACGGTTAAAAAACACGTGCTTTTAGAAGCACGATTCTTGAATATTATCCACCACCATGCAGCCTCTACGATAAGCCAAGTCAAAGATGCCGTCCTGGAAACTCCACTTCTCCTTCCCCTCTCTCTCTCTCTTCTTTCTCTCTCATCACATATACACACACCTATATATATATATATATACACCACATAAATGATCACAAAATTCATCAACAAACTAAAGATCCATACATACACACAACTTTACATCCTCCCCTCAATTTATTGACTCTTCTCATCTCAAAAAAAAAAAAAAAAAAAAAAAAAAAAAATTTCTCCAGTTAATTAATTTACAGAAGAAATTACAGTAAACCGCCGCCATGGAAATGATCGAAAGCAGCTTAGAAATCAGTACGTTGATGAAGATCGCGCTCTTCATCCTCGTACAAGGACTGGTTTATCTGATCCTCTCACAATCGTCAAACGTTTTCTCCAAGACTCAGAGATCCCACAGCTTCAAGACCGCCCGTACTCTCAGCATCCGCCGCTGGGCCGCCGCTCTCTCTGATATTCCGGCCGGCGGCGAGTCCTCTCCCTCTCCCAGGGGCTTCCTCCGCTCCTTCAGCAGGAGAGATTAGGGTTCATGTATCGGCTATCGCCGCCGCCGCGATCATTTATTATTCGTCGTGATTTTTTAGGTTTTCTCTGGCTTTTGATTTTTTTTTTTTTTCTGTATTTAAAAATAAATAAATTATATGTGGCAGTTGCTTGCATGATGTATAATTTCATAAATTATTCTTTTATTCTTTGTATTTGGTTTATTATAAATAAGTGGACCTTTTTAATTTACTCTTTTATATGTCATTTATATTTTATATTGAATTAATAATATGAATAGAATTATAATTAATAATATTATTATTTTAGGAGTTTAATGTACTATTAATAATTCTTTTACCAATTTTACATTTACTCATTACCCTACTATCAACTCGGTTGGAGCAAGTGAACTTGTGTCAATTGACTCAAGTTCAAATCCATTTGTCAAAGATCGTTAGGTTAAAGATGTCACAGCTAGTGTCGTTTACGTCTCTCGTATGTTTTGTATGCTACTAACAAAAGTGTAGATTTGCTCAGTACACTTATATGATTGACTGAATGTTTCTTTAATTAATTTTTTTGTTAAAATAAATGTTGCACTAATTATAAGTTTCTTAGGGTGCATAACCTTTAACTAAAAGCAATAAAAATGACAACGAAGGACTATAAATTTGAGGCAGATGCCGATGTTTAATTTCTTGATAATCCAATGCTGGAATTATTTTTAGGGTAAATTATGGTCAGCCCCTGAGACAATGTCTAATTATGAAAAAATCCCTCACGTTTGAGTAATTACAATCACACTCTTTTAACTATGAAACTTTTTACACGCCCAATTTTGTGGTGTCAAATTTAGTGGAATATTCTAGATTATGTCGAATATTCTCCAGTTTGTACCCGTTTTACCCCATCGAGCTCCACATTTTGAAACAAGATGATAGTAAGATGTGTCTCTTGGCTTCTAAACATCAGATTGTGGTGCATCATAAACTGCAATTTTATACAAAACGATTACAAACTAGAGATCATTTCACGAGATCTAGAATGTTATGTTGAATTTGACACCATAAGGTTAGACGTGTAAAATATTTATAATTGAAGGGGGTGGTTGCAATTACCCAAACAAAAGGGATTTTTTTTATAATTTAATCTTCTCTCATGGAGTTGACCATAATTTACCCTATTTTTTATTTTTAATATTCTTGTTTTGGGAATAATTTTTCATTTTCTATTTATAGGGAATTGATTTGTGATTTGATGTAGTTTTAAAAACTTCTTTAAAAGTGTTGTAAAACATTAAGCTAAAATTTCACTTCAATTTAGACTCCAAAAGCCCATTTTATAATGGACTCAAATATTATTGGGTCTAAAAGTTCACTACAAAGCCCTCCTAAACAATACGCACTTGATCAACATAATGGACCAATGGTGTTATCAAAATCATTGGGATTAAAATTTGGGTAAATTACAATCCCCTGAAAATAATATTTATTTACAAAAAAACCCTCCACCCCCTTCAATTTGTAAATTTCTTACATTAACAGCCTTTTGTAAAAAAATTACGAATTGTAGGGGATTGAATGTAATTTCTTAAAAATGATGGATTTTTTCGTAGTTGATTGAACTTTTCTGCATTAATTGCCTCCAAATCCAAAACCCTAGGAAAAATTATACTCCCCGTTTCTTTTTAAGTGTCTTTTTGGTCACATTTTATTATTTCCATATTAACTGTCACTTTAAAATTTTAATGAAGGACAATTTATTTTTCTCCAGTTCTACTCCAACATTAATGAATAATGATAGATTAATCATTAAAGCATTAATAAAGAGAAGTTGGAAAACACAAAGGGGTAGTTTTGTCAAATAAAAACTTTTTATATTTCTTAATTGGGATGTATTACTATAGTAAAGTTCCGAAGATTATGGGGGCATTTACGGTGTCCCACTTTCCATTTTTTGGTTTAATGTTTATTGCTATAATTAGATTAGAACATTATTGTTGTAACATACTTGTAAAAATTGGAATGGAATTTCGAAATTTCCGATTTTTTTGGAACGAAAATTTGAATATTTTTTACTTCCACAATCTTTTTTTTCTTCTGGAAACTTTCCGAAAAAATCATTTCCGATCTTTTCTTAGGATGCAATTAATTTGTTGTTTTCGACTTTGGTGGTATAGTTGCATGAAATAATTTGGCTAGTTTCTCACCAATTATTTCTCTTAAAAAAATATTTCTCACAAAATTTAAAAAATAGTTACAATATATATTTATAAAATAAGATGTTATTCGATATGTTTCGTCATAGAACAAACATTTCTTGAACCGTTATCGTACAAACAAAACATGTCCCCAAAACACTAGTTTCGACTTTCGATAGATCCAACCCCGGATCGGAACTACGTGAAAGCAAGGAGGAATTGAATAATGTATTTATCAATTTGATGAATTGAATTTGCAATAAATCACTATCCCACATCAACATCAGAAAACTCTATGCTGCTGCTGCAGAATGTCATCAACATGAACAAGAAACGTGTAACCAACAACACTTTATACAAAAATTATATTAAATTTAATCTCAAATGAACTAAATTGTTTAATTTAGAATAAAGTCAACGGTGCAGCAAATTCAATGAAAATTCCGAATCCTGGTTGGAAGCCAGCTTATATATCTCACAACTCACAAGTTGCCTGTATTTTCAAATGGTTTGACTTCAAATAAAAAATATTATTTTTATATATAAAATAAAATAAAGGGTAATCATGCGGGTAGGAAGCTATAAGAAAAGTCAACTCATATAAATTGATCTTCTAATTAATTCATATCATTCAAATAACATCAGCAAAAACTGTTGTCCAGGTTCAAAACTAAAGTAATTAATCTGAAAATTATGCATGCTTGTATGACTTTTTTTTTCTTCTAATGGGCAACATAAAGTTAAATTACGAAAAAACCCTTTTGTTTGAATAGTTACAACCACCTATCAACTATAAATCTTCTTACACGTCCAATTTTACGGTGTTAAATTTCAACATAATCTTTTAGATTCCGTGGAATGTTCTCTAACTCGTACTCGTTTTGTGTAAAAATGTACACATTTCACCATCATCTTGTTTCAAAATGTGGAGGTGGAATGGGGTAAAACGAATACAAACTGGAGAATATTCCACATAATCTAGAACATTCCACTAAATTTGACACCGTAAAGATGAACGTGTAAGAAGATTCATAGCTAATGAGGTAATTGCAATTATTCAAAGATAAGGGTTTTTTTTGTAATTTACCGCTCTTTTTTATTACACAAGTAAACCATAAGGTACACATCATTCTTATGAAATTTTATTTATTTATTTATTTATAATCCATGTTACATAAGTCTTGATCATGGATAATTAAGCAGAAAACATATAGTAGGGTTGTTACACAAGAATATACTATTTAATCCCATCTTATCATCTCTCCCAAAAGGCATACTTTTTGCCATATATTCCATATTTGGACTTCCTGAATTCTTACACCATATATATAAATGTTCTAACACAAATACACAACCACCAACTCTCTCTCTCTCTCTCTCTCTCTCTCTCTCTCTCTCTCTCAATTAGTTTCTTGAAAAGAAAAAAAAGAAGAAATTAAAGAGAAGTATGAAGGGACAGTCATGCAGTATTGGAACAACATTATCTGCGCAGAAATTGGCCATTCAAAACGGCTCTCACGTAATATCGAAGCAGAAGCCGATCATACGAATAATCCACATAGTCGCACCGGAAATCATTAAAACCGACGTCGGAAGCTTCCGCGACCTCGTGCAGAAGCTAACAGGTAAACCCTTGGAAAAAAGATCACCATCATCAATGAAAATGGTCGTCAAGGGCAAAAATGTCATTTCATCCAAATCTGGAGCGGCAGACAAACATCCGCCGCCCAAACCGCAGAATATTCCTCAGAGTCGAATATTGATGAAAAGAGAGTACATCTCATGTGAAGAACAAGAACAAGGGGTATCTTCATCAGATCATAATAACAATAACAACAACAATAATAATCCGAATTCGTTTTTGAATTTTCTCGGAGAAGGAATATTCATGCATGATGTGAACCACGAATTTCCTCTACTTACGTTCAGAGCGTCTTCGACATCAAATATCAATGCCTTCGGAAATCACTTGCCTCTTTGCTAGTCGTCTTACGTTCGTAAGATCGGAGCAAAATTTAATTGTGAATTGTGTGCTAGAAATTAAGGGTTGCTTTAATTAACTTTTTAGCTATCTATAAATATTTCATTAATTTTTTTTGTAATAATTATTTTTCTTGATTTTCTTTTTTGGTTTCTTGAAAAGGCTTAGTTGTTTTTATATGCTTGGCTTTGTTTTCTCCTTTAGAGAAATGATTGAGAGAGTGAGAGATGTATATTTATTTATGTATGTTTGGTTTAATTTCAAGTAATGGATGGAAATTAGATGATTTTCATTACTTGCTCAATAGATGTATGGTTTGTATATGGATATATTTACAATTTTTTTTTTTTTATTTTTTTTTTTGTAAATTCCCAGTAATAATTGTGCCGAATTACAAACAACCCACTTAGGTTATACCAAATTACAAGATAATCCTCTAGTTTGTAAACTTAGTTATATTTACCCCTCAAGTTAATGTTTACGAAAGGAACATCAATTTGGGGTTATGGAGACGAAACATATCTCCAAGCGTATGAATTGTCAAGGGCACCCGAGATCTTGACAATTCCAGAATAAGCATATGGGAGGTTATCGCCAGGATCGTCGGAATTTGTCTAGATATTTGTCGTCGAGCAATTGTATAAAAAATTCCAATTTTACTCATCACTTGTTGTGCCACCCTCGACTTTCGTTGGCTAGCCGGGAATTTGGTGGAAACGGACTACGATGCTCATCATGTTCATCTCAACCTCCCTTGCTATCTCGTTCGCTGCAAGTTCATGGAACAGAAGCGCGAACCTCTCCAAGATCCACGGGCAACCATCTAACGCGTGTTTCTTGTCAGGGACATTTTGTAATTTTTGAAAAGTTTGAAACGTGTTTGGATTATAAATTTTCAAATATTTTGGTGCTTCCCTAATTAATTACATAATTTAATGATTAATTGCAATCTAATAGTTGATAATAATATTTGTAAATGGGAATACAAAAAAAATATATATAATTTTTTTAGATATGTTTATACAACATATTTATAAAAATACCCCTGTACTTTTAATATTTATATATTTCCCTAAAGTTTCTGTATCCCTATTGTTTGGATATGCCGTTTCTCCATTTTTCCATGACCCCGTTTCCGTGTCCTTGCTTAATAGTTGACTATAGTTTTGAAACTCAGTTAATACTATAAACCAACTCGGACAATCATATATTCGATTCGACTTGATTTGTTTGGGACAATGTTTTATTCATGGTTATCATATCGAAATATGTTGGCGTATCGTTTTCCTCCACATGAGGTCCCCTATCATTATCGTATCGTATCGTAAGATATTTGATTAACTATTAAAAATAGTATAAAATATGTATCACATAATCATAATACAATAAAAATGTAAAAAGTAATATTTTAAAGTCAAACTATTCATTTAAAATAAATCTAAATTCAAGTTTCAACATTAAATTATTGATTTGAAATCATAGGGGATGTTTGGTTATGTTTCCAATGGAAATTTCTAGTTTTCAAAATTTCTGATGGAAAAAGTGGATTATTGGTTTTTGTGTAGAAAATGAGAATATGTATGGATGAAGTGGTATTTTTAGTTTTATGTAGGTGTAGAAATTGGAATATGTTTGGTTGTGGTGAATTTTCTTTACGAAAGTACGTGCAAAAGTAGAATATAATGATTGAGGATTATTATTATTATTATTATTATTATTATTATTATTATTATTATTATTATTATTATTATTATTATTATGATTATTAGAAGAAAGAGAAATTGGGAGGAAATAGTATTAATGAGGAGAGAGAAATGAGTTGGTGAAAT
This sequence comes from Erythranthe guttata, assembly GCF_056151865.1. Classification (NCBI taxonomy): domain Eukaryota; kingdom Viridiplantae; phylum Streptophyta; class Magnoliopsida; order Lamiales; family Phrymaceae; genus Erythranthe; species Erythranthe guttata. Next base: position 15,248,406 of record NC_142546.1, on the reverse strand, counting down.
AAAATATATAGGTTAGTTAGTAGGTTTTAGTATGTTTGAAAATTGAAAAAAGTATGAATAGTGTATTTTCAATAGAAATTTGATAAAAAAAAAAAGGGATTTTATGGATAAAATTATCAAACAAACATGATCTCGGTTTTATGAATAGTATAAAACTGGAAATGAGTTTTGGAAATAAAAACAAACATCCCCTATGTTTTTAGAAATCCTAGGAGTTCTATTACATTTACTAATATAAATTGCTTTTATTTGAAGTTTTTTTTGTGGTTTTTCCTTAGTTAAAAAAAAAAAACAAATACGACTTGTGTAAATAAAATGTGCTCAAAATTGCACAAATCACCCCAAATATGCTGAAAATCGCACAAATTACCCTACAATGTTGAAAATCGCACAAATCACCGCTACATGTGTTGAGAATTATACAAATTATCCATAAATATGCTAAAATCGCACAAATCACCCGTAAATGTGCTGAAAGTCGCACACATCATCCTCAAAACAAATATTGTAATGATCATATCGAATCGTATTGTATATCGTATCTCATCACAGTATCGAGCGATATTTACGTCTCGCTATATACCACAATATTGACTGCACTGGTTTTATTTAGTAATTTTCCCAAAATGTAATTGACCTATTCTATTTTCTTTTTTCTCAAGAAATCTCAAAATTGGATTTGGCTACCTATAATGTGAAAAAGCTGAAATTCGAACGTGTCACAATTATTATAAATAAAAAAATAAATAAATAAAGTGCGCTCACCAGAAAGCCGAAAAATCATTAAAAAAAACAATTAAAAAAAATAAAATAAAACAGCTCTTGAATTTTATTTCCCCGACTTTCCAAACTCGCGAGACGCCAGCCACCATCGATCTAAAAGAAAGCCTCCTTCGGTACGATTCTTCATTCGCGAATAACACGATCTCTCTCCACTCTCTGTAAGCATTTTCCAGTTTGTTGCAATTCAATTTTTTTTTTATGTAATTCGAGCTATTCGTGGTTGAATTTCCGCTCCTCTTTCGTTTATGATTTTCGGTTTATTGATTTTGATTTTTTTTATATATTATGTTGTTGATCTGCTGAAAATCGTAGTAGAAATGCGCTACTACGTGTTTATGTTACATGATTTGATTGTTTGGAATTAATTTTGTGTTGCAGTGAAAAAAAATTTGGTTTCCGTGAGCAATGGTGTTCCATAAGAGCGTTTCTCTATTATCCAAGCTGCGTTCCGGCGCTGTGAGTATTTTTTTTAATATATCTTTCTGGAAAATCGGCTGCTATGTATTTGTTTCAATTGTGTTAATTTGGATCAAATGATAAGATGACGAAAAATTGGTTTCGTTTGATTTCGTTTTGTTTCTCTATTTTCTTAAACCCTGGATTCTGTTTTGTAATAGGTTCAACAGCCAGGTCTTCGCAATTCAGTCCGCTGGCTTCAAGTCCAGACCTCCTCCGACGTTGTAAGCCTTCTATGCATCGTCTGATTTTTTTAGCTCGGATAGATTGGAAAGATATGGTAGTCATCAGAATTTTGTTAATTTCAATATAAAGCTTTAATGGCTCCTTTCCTGATTCATCGAAGAAAAGAATAGGAAAAACAAGTTAAAAATGATCATGAAAGTGTATTTTCTGATATATATATTGTTGTCAAACATGATACTAAGCTTCACTAGATTATAGTAACAGAAGTGAACAATACTTGGGAAAATTGTATTTCCCTGTCTAATAACGACAACAAAAGAAGAGATAGGGTAGGGATACGGGGAACAGAAGAAAATTTTCCAATTTATACATGAATTATTACCGTTTTTTCGATTTTTATTTGCCTTTCTCATGTTAAGAATACTAAGTATCAAGTATTTTTTCTTCTCTAAATCTTAAATGACTGTAAGGACGTTCAGTTTCATAGCATACAGAATGTCAGGTTCTTAGCTTTAGAAACTAATATAAGGTAATAACTAACTTTTAAGTTATAAAGAATGGAGTTGTGATTTGTGTAGATAGCAATTTTTGAATTTATACCTAAAATTTGGAAAAAACTGACCTAATTTGAGGCTGAAGAGAATGGTTAGTATGGATGTGGGACCCTGAAATTTTTTTTGCCTACAGAATGCAGAATACTGATTCTGTTCTTTTTCAAATTAATGATTCTTGATCAATACTTATGATGGCTGCTTGTCTTGGTATCCGATTTTTTCTTGTTCTTAAAGCAACTAATTTGATTTTTTCTGATGTGATTGTACTATCAACTCATCTGTAGGACCTTCATTCTCAGCTAAAGGAATTGATTCCAGAACAGCAGGTACATTTACTATGCTAAACTAATAGATTTGGTTACCTACCTGTATAGTGTAAGAAGTACGCTTAACCAGTTGGTTCTGAGAAAGATAAATTATCTAAGTATTTATATGTATGCTTGTTTACACATAGGAAGTTTTTTTTGTTCATTGGTGTTAACTGCAGTCTATATTTATTTATCGCAGGAGCGCCTAAAGAAACTTAAATCAGAACATGGAAAGGTTCAGCTGGGTAACATCACCGTTGATATGGTACGATTTTCTTTTGTTTTTATGCTCCTGGGGAGATTTTTCTTTGATTTTGGATAAATTGACAACTCCGGTACTGATTGATTTGTTGGAACATTTTTAACAGGTACTTGGTGGGATGAGAGGCATGACAGGATTATTGTGGGAAACCTCACTGCTTGATGCAGAAGAGGTACACACCCTTTGGCATAAAGTATCCATGCGGATTACGGTTACATACTCCATGACAGACTTTAAATACTTCTCTCTGTGATTGAACTTGTCTTCTTAGGGTATTCGCTTCCGGGGTTTATCTATTCCGGAGTGTCAAAAGTTGTTACCAGCAGCAAAGCCTGCTGGAGAACCATTGCCCGAGGGTCTCCTTTGGCTTCTTCTAACAGGAAAGGTAGTTTGTTTTGCTGTCCCGATGCATCTACGCATCTCTTTATTTCAGTTAATATTTTGCTTTAACTCTTATGTTATGTTAGAACATGCTGAAATGTTTTGTATGCACCTCCATAGAATCAGCACCGCTTTGTAGTTGACTAATCTTTGAGCCTCCCCCAAGTTTTTTTTTTCGAGATCCTCTAATCTCTTTGATGATTTAAAGGCTGATATACTTTTCTTTCTTCCCTCACTTCATTTAGGTGCCAACCAAAGAGCAAGTGAATGCATTATCAAAGGAATTAAGAGATCGTGCTGTTGTCCCAGGTTCTTCATCTCTCAAACTCTTTCAACTGCTTAGACTATGACTCTGTAAAGATAATTCAGTATTAGGTTCCTTATTTGTGCAGTATGCCATCTGCGTCAGTTGAATAGTATTCTAATAACTGTTTATGCTATTTTGAGTTTCTTGATGTATATCAGTTCGTATACAACGGAATAGGCTCCTTTTTCTTCTGCAGTGTGTTATTTTCACTTCTCATGCATTAATTTTAAACTTGAAATTTCAGTATCTTATGCAGTCCTTCATGCTACAGGGTCAAGCAGAAGTTGCTAGCCTTTAATAGCTCTATGGAAATGTTTCATTGGTGAATTTTACTCTTATTTATTTGTTATTTTTATTGCAGATCATGTATATAAAACCATTGATGCATTGCCTGTTACTGCTCATCCGATGACTCAGTTTGCCACTGGCGTCATGGCTCTTCAGGTTATAACTTGGTCTTGATGCATATAGTCATCTTAAGATATGTCTCGATGCATGTATTCATTCTAGATGCTCTTCAATTGGCCATGTTGAATGCACATATTTTGAACAATCTGATCTCGGTGGATCACATTATCCTGAATGCTTGTTAACTGATCATGTTTATATGCATCTGTCCATGCTCTCAGAGGTGTATGTGTAAAATTTGTATCCTTATTCCTAATCCACTATTTAGAATAATAATTAATAAGCGGATTCGTCTTGTCCTCACCACTTGCTGAACTTACTCGGTGGAAAAAATAGTATAATTGAAATCATGAGTTGCCTTGTCGATATGCTGGAATGCGTAGATTTATACAGTATGTAACTTTAGGCTCGCTTTGCACGATAAATCTTAGAAATAGACAATGGCTGATGTTTGGCCGAACCCTAATGTTGAGCTCAGTTCTTCAGCAGTGGATAAAATGTTTTTCAAGTTTGCCAATTATTTGCGTGAGTACATACTGAATGTTTCTTCTTTGATCCTGGATGAAATAGTCCTTTTTTATTTCAATAAAATGGTTTATGGATTGTTGTGGTTCTCAAGTGGAAAGCTTTTCTCCTGTCCTTAGATAATAACAAATGCTTTTAATGTAAAAACCGAGACAGCTTGGCTCCTTGCTCTTTAACTTTATTATGAGATTAAACATATTTTTTGAGCATATATTGTTTGTAACTGATTTCCTTGGGTAGATAGTAAGTTACCTGGTAGCCATGATTCATACCTTATAGATTCTATATTTGTTTTTTATCGAATAATTGCCCATGGATCACCTGTCAAATTAGCAATCTCTCAATTGCCTTATTTCAGTATTCTTAATTTGAGTGCGTGCTTGATCCAGCTGTTTTTCTTTCGTGAAGAAGTTGGTTCAATTGTGTATAACTGTCCTTTTTTTTTTTTTCTAATTTCTCATTTCTTCTAAGTAACGAAATGTGGAGAGTGTCCCATTATTGTCTGCTGAAACCACTCTGTTGTGTCTTCTTTAGGTTCAAAGTGAATTCCAGAAGGCTTATGAAAAAGGGATCCACAAATCTAAGTGAGTTCTAATAAGAAGTTCAGGAATATAATTTCCTTATGCAGATGCTTATGATTATGGTCTTTCTTTTCAGGTACTGGGAACCAACATATGAGGACTCCCTCAATTTGATTGCACAGCTTCCGATTGTAGCTTCTTATGTCTATCGCAGGTTGGTTACTAGATTTTTTATTCATGTTACTTGAGGAGGACTAGTCATGTTGATTGTTTGCATGTCAAATATCATTTCATTTTTTGAACTGTAAACACTAATGGACCAATGGTTACTTTATTGTATATTTTTATGTATTTATTATTTTCAAACAACATTTCTTTGAAATTGTGAAGGATATACAAGAACGGACAAGTTATACCAATGGATGACTCCCTAGATTATGGTGCAAACTTTGCTCACATGTTAGGGTTTAATGATCCTGGTATGCTGGAACTTATGAGGCTCTATGTTACCATCCACAGGTTAGTAACTATGCACCACGAACGAACAACTATGCAGTTAAGATATTGCATTTTGTTCCAATTAAAATCCTGAATCAGCTGACCTATTCAAATTTTTTTACTATTTGTTACAGTGATCACGAAGGCGGGAACGTTAGTGCCCATACTGGTCATCTAGTAAGTGATGTTACATTTTTAAGGCCCTTCGTATAAAGCCTAGAGTAGCTATTGTATGCTGCTGCTTGCATCTATTCCAATCTGCTTACATGGCTCTTTAAAGTTAATCTTTTCTGACATTCTGGACAATTCAAATTCTCCTGTATAATTAAATTCTTGAATTCCCAGGTTGCCAGTGCGCTGTCAGATCCCTATCTCTCGTTTGCTGCTGCGTTAAATGGTTTAGCCGGTCCACTTCACGGCTTGGCCAATCAGGTGCTAATTTTGAATTCTTGGGGTTTATATCCTTTGATAATGAACTTTGGTTTAGACGTTTAGCCTGCACATGTGTCCGTTAGTTGTCATTCTTGATGCTGATGCAACCACCCCTTGTAGAGTAAACTGTTTTACCAAATTATCTAGTAAATATCTTTTCCGTCAAAACTGTTTTGAATTTGCCTGTGCTATTGCCATATTCAACTTGTTCTCAGTTCTTACTATATGATCATTTTATTTTTGCTCATAGAAGCATATAAAAGTGATATTCTACTTGATACTCAAGTAAAAGAAGTTTTCTTAATAGCATACATGTAGTTGTTTAGCTGTCTTTTAGGAATTTGTACTGTTGTTTTTTTTAACAGTGAATTGTACTATTTGTGATGTGTGTTTGATGCTTCTCTATGACTACATAGAATAAGGATGACCATTTTGTGCTATCGATCTGCAAGAGTCATAAATTTCTATTTAGGGCTATTTCATTGTTTTCAACCCAATTGATGCAGATTTCTGTTGCTGTTTTTTTTTTTTTTTTTTTTTTTTTTTTTTTTTTTTTTAAATTAGAAGTGCTATACCATCAAAGATTTTCATTGCAAATGATATCCTTTCCTTACACCTTGGATTCATTTTTGGTTTTATTACAGGAAGTCTTACTGTGGATCAAATCTGTGGTAGCAGATTGTGGGGAAAATGTCAGCAAAGAACATCTGAAAGAATATGTGTGGAAAACATTGAACAGTGGCAAGGTAGTATTATGCTATTTTCGAACTCGCAAACTCCCTGCATGTGTGTCTTGATTTTGCTGCATGGTTAACAATCGATATTTAAATGATAAACTCTATAGATTCTTGACCTCTCTAAATTCTAGTCCGTAGGCATTGCTGGTTAATTGAGTAGCTCAATGAATTTGATTAAAAATTAGATTGGGCATATCAATATAAACATTGAAACTGAATTTGTGTTCACTTTGATACCGCAGGTTGTTCCTGGGTATGGACACGGTGTACTGCGAAATACAGATCCAAGATACACGTGCCAGCGAGAATTTGCACTGAAGCACTTACCTAACGACCCACTATTTAAAATGGTTGCTCCATCAGCCTTCATAACTGATATAGTTATTCATTAATACGTGTTTTTTATTTTTTTCCCCTTTCTGGTTATTTTCGATGCAGGTTTCCAATCTTTATGAAGTAGTGCCTCCTATTCTGTTGGAACTGGGCAAGGTAACTGATGATTATTTTTTTTATTATTTGAGAAGTCTTTCTTAGTATGTTTGCGGAACGGTATCAATTCAAATTCAACTTGATTAGAGACGAAGAAAGGGGATATAAATTGAATAAACTAGGTCTTAGAACTGATACCTTATGATCTTACATGTGATATATTTGACAGGGGACTGCATATACCTTTGAATGAGTTTGAATATTTGCATGTACTTTTAGCAATTCATTAGAAAGTTAGCGAAACTTCTGTTTTGTTTTCTAGTTTCACGCTGGAGATAATTGATGAATTAGTTTTCTATTTTTTTTCACTGATTATGTTGCATTTGGATTATTTTTGTAGGTTAAAAACCCGTGGCCCAATGTAGATGCCCACAGCGGAGTGTTGCTCAATTATTATGGCTTAACTGAAGCAAGGTATAACGTTTGTACTATTTCTAAGAAAATAAATTACAAAAATTACGAAACTGAATTTTCCAATTCACTAACACCTCCTTGAGGTATTTCAATTTGCAAAATTGAAATAAATAACGAGGGGTATAATGTTTGTAACAAATGTAGTTGGTTTTTTTTTCTGTAATTTATCATATTTATAATAGTAGAATAGTAATACCGAAAGGGTAAAAAGGAGAAAAATCTAAAGTGTCAATTTTGTGACAGATTCTACACTGTTCTCTTTGGTGTGTCGAGGTCCATCGGCATTTGCTCTCAGGTTCTCTTCCTTGTCCTTTTCTTCTTATTACCATTTCTTGTATCCATTTGTATAATTTAACCTGAGCTTTTCTCATCTCGCTTTTTGTTGGTTTAGCTTATTTGGGATCGAGCTCTTGGTTTGGCACTCGAGAGGCCAAAGAGTGTTACAATGGAATGGCTCGAAAATTACGTCAAGAAATCAGCTTGAACTTGAAATTCCACAAATATATATAGGTCGGTGTAAGAATTTCGTTAATAATACTCACCCGAGAAAAAAAGATTTTTTTTTTCGGGGAAACTGGGGTACATAAATTTGAGTTTTCTACCTTGGCGAGTTTGATTTGAATAATTATTTTCACCTTTATCCCCAAATTTTGCGTGCAGCAAATTGTGCTTAACTATATCGTTGGACCTATTGCACAGGTCCACACCCCTGAATGTTTTCGTTTCGAAGTATTTTAATTAGATTTGCTGTATTTTCTCTTTTGCAACTGATTCTGTACTGTGTTTAAGCCGATATATTTTGTTTCGATCTCAGTTTGGTGGATTTTGAATTTGGAAAATAAGATATTCATTCAATTTGTTAAAACAACTTATTAGACGTAAAAGCTCATCATCTGTTTAAAATACGCTTAGTCAACAAACTGGCCTTGCTGGCTTGCTGCACCCACAAAATTAAGATCAAAATTGGAATCTCCGATCGAAACCAGAATCTCTAACTTCAAGAACGTAAGTGGTACTGCTCAATCGCAAGATTGAATAAGCTCGCCACCGAATTTTCACAGATTTCTGTTGTTTACAATTATTAATATATCAGTTGGTATATAAATTCTGGTATTAGTTCGAAATTCAGGTGATGCGATAATTACGATAAGTTGGGAGCTCTTCGTTTTTTTAATTTTAGAAAAAACAAAACACGAATTTAAATATTCTAGAAGTGCATGAATAATCTAAATAGCTAAACATATCATAGCCTAATTTACAAACATCCTTGAAATTTCCATGTTGTTAAATGTCACAACACCCCAAAAACAGCCACACAATTTTTATCATTTTGATTTAAATAAAATAGTATTATGGTGGTGAAATTACAAATATGCCCATAAACTCAATACCTCGAGTGTGTGTGGGGTTTGGGTTGGTTCATGGTTGAATTGAATACACACCTGAATCTATTATACTTTCACTTCTAGTGTTAAACAGCAAACAGTATGGCCTCTCTGCCTACTCGTGCACCCGCGTTTCACTCAATCGGAACCCTCCGCCGTCCCTCCGCCGCCGTTCATGCCCCCTCCCTCATCTCTCTTACCTCCGGCCTCCATTGTTGTCGGGCCCATCTTAATTTCAGGTAAATTGATTTCTGCAAGAAGATTAATTTCTGTAAGAAGATTAGGTGGAAATTAGCAGCACCAAAGATAGATAAATCAAGATCGCAGATTTATTGATGACCGATTAATGCTCTTTGTGCTCATTCCAAATATTGTAAGAAAATTCACTTATCATGTTTAGAATTTTTTTTAAAGGAAAAAAAGCACCTTGTTTGTTTGCGGCTCGTTCCGAAAAGGCTACGAATCGAGAGAAGAATGTCGAATGAATCTTTCGTATATGCCTTCACCAAATTGTTAAGTTGCGAAAAGAAAAAAAAACAAAATTTTCTTTATATATTCTTGAGATAGTATACGAACATTTCCGACTCTCTTTTATTCGTGTCGATGTTGGATCTGGAATCGATCTAGTGTCGACTTCAAATTGTTCGAAAACGGCTCTGAAAATGTAAAATTTGGTTCCGGTTCGTACACTTTGAGTCTCATTTGATCGGCTTGAATCTTGATTAGCCTAGTGAATTCTTGCATTACTAATGGAACGACAAATCTAACTGTCTATTTGTCAACACTAACTATTACGATTATTTTCCAAAACACGCTATCGAACAGTTAACAAAACCACTTGCAAATTGAAGCAAATGCTTTATGTTTCTACCTTTTTTTTTCAGGTTTCAAAATGAAGGAAGAGTGCAAGTAAAGAACAGGTGGGCCCCGGTATTTGCATCAAACACGAACCCTTCTGAGGAATCGAACGACTCGAAAACTAGTGATGAAGATGCTGCTGCTCCGGGACCTCCTTTACTCACCATTTTGGCTGGTTTGGTAGTTTTCTTGATCATATGTTGGTTCGTTGGATCTATAGCCATGTGGCTTATCGGTTTAATCGTTAATCCACCTCCCTTGAAATGAGGCGTACATTACGAGGGAAGCAAAAATTTGAATCCCTTTTTATGTTATTCAGCATCGATGATGTTACTTGATAAAAAACTTTCGTGGTTTAAATGCTGCTTGGTTGGTATTTTAGGGTGATCATTTTGAGATTGACACTATAAATCTTGCATCTTGAGATTGAGTTATTATTGAATTTATGTAGACTCCCTATTAGGGGTCGAGATCAGATGAAATGGATCGTAATTACCACTTTCGGAAGAAAAAAAAATCAATTTTTTTCGGAAGTTAAAAACTAATTCCAGTTCTTTTCCGAAAACTTTTCTGTAAAAATTGAAAGCCAAAATCTCGGAAAAATTTGTTCCAAATCAGAAATTTTTGAATCGAAATCGGTGGAATCCGCAATATCCATTTTTTTGTTCACCTATAATATAAAATACACAAGTTCGAAAAACTCGTAATTTTTAAACATATTTTCGGAGATTAAAATTAGATCTGTATTCGGAATCTAATATGTATTCCATCAACGAGACAAATGACTTCAAGAATTCGATTTCAAAGACATGCAGTATTTGCATATGCAACAAATAATTCAATAAAAAGTTATAAATATTGCTATTCGGGACCTTTTCCCGAGCCTGCAAGACTTTCATCTCCAACGACAGAGGTAAAATTACGCCTCTCGTCGGAAGTTGCAGTGACAACTGGAATCCACACATCGGCCGTATTGCTTAAAAGGGTCCTCACTTGTGGGTCCTCTGCCATCGTTGACGATATTAACTCGTCCACGTCATCGAGTTTTGCTGACAATTTGTCCAATTCTTTTGCTATCTCCATCTAATTATAGAAAACAATATTGTTTAGTTAAAGAAAGATTCATTTTTTGCTTTTAAATACGAGTATATGGGATGTAATTGAACTTCTTGAAATATTACCTCGTTCATATGCTGAGCGGATTTGGAGGGAAGTTTCCGGACCTCCATTCCGAGGGTTTCAATCTTGGCACGCAACTCCACTTCTTCTTGATTGGTTAGTGATTCCACCTGTAAAACAATATACTTATAAGAGATGGGGAACGACTTTTTTCGGAGTGATCTTAAAGCTCTAAATTCTGTTGCTGATTAGAAACAAATGACGGCAATGTTATATCGACAACCCTGCTCAAAATCACCCAATAAACGACTTAAATATGGTCATCAAAACGCGTTGTTTACCGTTTCCACCAAGTTCTGTACGGCTGTAAACATCAGTTGGTATTCAACTACTGATTCAAACTAACTTTTTCATTGTTTCCTCCGATTTTCAAAAAGAGAAAACTATCATTATTTACTCAATGCTGCAAAAATTACAAGCGTTATCTCAACTTCATGACTCAAATATAACAGATCAAATCCTTATGTTACGAAATCCAAGAAAATTTGAAAGAATCATCACAAAATTCCTCGACGAATCTAATTAATTAACCTGTAGGGAATTAATCCAATCTAATCTAATCTGATATTAAATCGGTTATAGGTAAGCAAACGAGCCCGAAATAAATTGCAACACTGACTCCATGAACACCAATACTATCCACATTACCACCAAAATTCAAAATTCAAAAATTCAAAAATTCAAACACACACACACACACACACACACACACACACACACACACACACACACACACACACACACACAACAAACACGTTTAATCGTAATATTCAAAATTTACCAGCTCATCATCCCTAATTACATTGCACAAAGCCACAAACTATTCCGATTTAAACAGATCGCAAATCTCAAAATCGAAATCAAGCGTACAATCAATTACATATGATATTATAGAACTTATGATCCTTAATCATCAGTCAATTTCGGAAATTAAAAGCGAAAAAGATATGAATATAGAAATATATATAACGATATGTAAATACAACAAAGTGGTAAACATATTAGAGTGGCGGACCTGTTGGAGGAGATTGGAGAGGAGCCCAAAAAGCTGCGCATCGGCGGCTGCCGACGGCGTTGGTGATTTTCCTCCGTCTGCCATTCTTTTTTTCCGATGGGGGTACCAAACGCGGTCTTGGTAGATTTTCCTTACCTATTTTATTATATATATATAATTTTTTTTAATTTCATCGTCTTTCATTAAAATTTAGGATAAATTATGGTCAAACCCCTAAAGTAAGGTCAAATTATGAAAACTCCCATCATATTTTAGGTAATTACAATCACCCTTCAACTACAAATTTTCTTACACGTCCACCCTTCCGGTGTCAAATTTAGTGGAATCTTCTAGTTTATGTGTAATATTCTTCAATTTGTGCACATTTTACCCCATTGGAGCTCCACATTTTAAAAATGAGATGATCATATATACGACGTGTCTCTTAGCTTGTAAATAACAGATTGTGGTGCATCAGAAACTTTATTTTGCATAAAACGAGTACAACTAGAGAATATATTTCACAAAATCTAGAAGATTTTGTTTAATTTGACGTCAAAATGGTGGCTATGTAAGAAAATTCATAATTGATGAGTGATTGTAATTATTCAAACATGAAGATTTTTTTTCGTAATTTGACCGTAATTTACTCTAAATTTTATATTGTAACTTATCAAAAACAAATTCGTATTAAATACTTGTATTTTTTGCTGGCCAACACACGATTTTTCATGTGGCTTAGAAGTCTATTGACTCTCACAAACAGTCAATATATAACTGGATTTTAATTAACAATTCGTTTAATATCATTAAATTATATTTATATCTCATTAAAAAAGAGTGCTAGTATTTTTTTTTTTTTTTTTTTAATTTGATTCGAGCTAAGATCAAGAATCAAGATTGTAATAGACTTTGTAATTATGTGCCTGAAAATTTACTTTGCATAAAAAACACTAAATCATGCACAATAAATGTTACAAATTTAATTTTTGCACTAGTTGTGATAATCAATGTAAGACGAGTCATGTGCTGTGCTGTAATTTGTTGTAAGGTTGTACAATATCAAAGTCAAACGTTGACTTAGACTTTTTAGAGAGAGAGAGAGAGAGAGAGAGAGAGAGAGAGAGAGAGAGAGATGCACTGGATTATTATGTTTGATATGGCTAACATTTTGAAGCTAAATATATGGTAATGATACAATCATACAAATATCTTGATGTGAAATAACTTCATTAAAACGACTGATTTACAGCCAATTGAAGTACCAATAATTGAAAAAGTTCTTCCAAGAATGAAAAACACACACACATCAAAGTGAAAATATCACAAACGAAGCTCGAATTAAACGGAAAAAAATAGCTATTTCATTAGTAGGGCACATAATTTGGGAAAGGGTTATGTGCCATGGGAGGAGGATATATTTGATGTTGAGCCTGAAAATTATGTGCATGATTAGGGTTAGGGTTAGGGTTAGGGTTGGACAAATTAGGGTCGAGAGGAACACTAGTGGCACGTGCCGCGTTCGGCGCACATGTCATGTGAGCGCAATGAATGTGCACATCGAAATCGCACTCCGGGCAACAATAGCAGAATCCGCTCCCACCGTGGTTGCAAGAATTGCAGAAAAATGCGGCCGATGTATGAGTTGGATACGACACCAAAGTCAAAGGATGTTGGGGGTGAGACGGGTGATTGAACGACCGCGAGGCTCTAAAACACTGCTCGTGCAAAAAGTAGTTGCACCTCCAGCACGCGTAAACGTTGCCCGATCCTGGAGATTTGCACCCCGAACAATGGATTTCTGATCCCGGAGCGGCCTGGTGGAACACCAGGCCGTGACTGTGGCTAAAATGTTTGTACTCCATTTTTGATAAATTGATTTTTTTTTTTTTGGTTCAATATAATGTATGATGAATATGAGGGGTTGGAGAAAGTAGTGTATATATAGAAGTTGTGGGATTTGGTCAACGAGGCTAAGCAAGTTGAAGTTTGAATAATGTGCGTGTGTGTGTGTATGTGGGGTGCCAACTAGGTGAGATTATTGGCTAAAGTGGGAGAGTTGAATTTGTCAAATCTCTATTCTGAATTATGATCATGACGTGCAATTGGTGTGAGTTGACTTGCATTTATTAAGTCTCTCTTGATTTCAATATTTAATTTTGTGTAGAATAATTTGTTTTTTCTTTTTTTGGTTGATGAATGTTGACTTTTTATTATGCGACTTGTGATCGGGAGTAAGATCAGGGAATTAGACGGTACATCTGATTATTTACATCTAGTGAATTTGAACCGTATATCTATAAATAATCACACACTTTCATGTATATGTATGTTTAGTGAGTAGTGATGGTGTAGGATCCATACTCTCAAGACCCTCCTTCCAAGCCCAACTCCCTTGACCACCGGAAAATCCATCGAACACCGATTCTTCGTCGGAGAAGATGAATTCGACGAGCGGAAAATATAAATATAAAGAGAGAGAGCGCTTGGAAGATAGTATAAAAGTATTTTTATTGATGTTAAATCGTGTCCTTAATCAGACTCATCACAAGACTTTATATAGGAAGATCACTCTAATCGCTTCCTAATTTAAATCGTCTTAATTAGGTCGAGATTTACATTTGATTGCTCCATTATTAATACTAATTTACATACTTTATCTTTATTTTATTTTTTACTTATCTACAATGTTATCAGAATCGGACCGGCTATAGAACCGGACGACAATTTGGGTCATGAATTTTTATGGTCGAACCGGTTCAACCGGGTTTTTGATTTTTCCTAATATGTCATTATTTTATTAATTTTAATATTTTAAAAATATTATTTTCTTTATATTTTTAATCTCCCACTTATTATTTTCACTTTTATCTATTTCACCTCACTTTTTACTATATTTTACTACTTATACTCTATATTTTTCCATTATTTGTACTTCAAATCTGAACACCACCCATGATCATATCCGACAATCTTTCGACCACTCATGACTAAATCCGGCCACCCACTACTAAGTTTGTAAAGGTTCGCTCAAATCTAGCCGCAAATAACCAACTCAGCGGTGATTCGAGACGTTTTGGCCGAAAACCGGGTTCCTTGAGTGACTCGTCGGTTCTCGGGTTTTACACGGTCGAACCGGATTTTGGTAATTTGACCCAGGTTTTCGATTTTTTCGGTTTCAGATGTCAGACCGGACCGTTTTTTTGCCGGGTCACGGTCGAACCGGTCCGACCGGCCGGTTCGGTCCGGTTCTAACAACATTGCTTATCTATTTAGGAAAAGTATCTACGAGTCTTCTACTTCTAACGGCTCACGTTCAGCTTGCCACCTGCCCCGTTAAATTGTCCATTGCATGTTCGGATGGGTTGGCGAGCTCGTTAACCGCAAGCTTCTAAAGAGACCTCGTCTTTGACGTGTATTGGGTTGGTTGGCAAAATAAATTTCTTTCGGCCCATATATTTTATCCTTATACTATTTAATAAGCCCAATATGAGGAGTTTAGCCCAAACTTGCCAAACTGATCCCCATCAAATAGTTATTTAATTAAATTTACGGCTCAAATCCATAAAATCTAAATAACGAGATGTAACATCTAACTCCCCAATGCTATGCATTTATAAAAATAGTTAAATCTAATAACTTGAATAAATAGTCAACGCACCCTTGGGTATCATAGAGTCATGTGCATAATTGATTAGTCAAAATGTTAGCAAAACAAAATAAAAACAATAATAATAAATAATAATTATAATAAAATAAATAAAAATAACCGACAGTTGCATACTGAAATTAAGAATTTCGTTGTTAAGAAATTGTTAAGTATACTTTAGTAACTTTACACCTTTTACACCTTTTACACCTTTAGGTATCATAAGTATACATTATACAATATACTTTATTTAACATTTATCTCCTTTAAAATCAAATATCATCGGCAACACTTGCCCTCTTGGATACTATTTAATTTGTATTTGTAATTTTAATACTTTTAAAATTTCCTCTTCTATTGGAATGAATAATAAAAATAATAGTTACATTATATTGTTAAAAAAATAATTATTGAAAAAATGCAACATTTTAAAACATTGGTAACATATTTAATAACATAAAATTCAAATTTTTTATACCTCAGGGATGCAAAGTGTACTTAACCCTTTAGAGTTTATGTACAATTTTCTATTAAATCTTAGGGTTAATATGCTATGAGCCCCTCAAACGAAACCGAATTTGAACTAAATGACAAGTTCAAATTCATTTTTTTAATTAAATCCTTAATTTCAAATAATATATGGGCCACATCCCTAAATTTTTTTTTTATCCCTATCTTGCCCTTATACCCTAAATTATATAACCTACATATATTCACGTTCTCTCTCTTCCTCCATCTCTCACACGATCTGTGCATTTTTTTTCAATCCCGTTTTTTGTTTTTCTCGCCCTCTCTCTCACCTCTCCATCTCCATACATATTTCTTGCTAATTAATTCGGTAGTAGCCAAGCCAGGGGTTGTGGTGGAAAGGGCGACGGCGGGGGCTGTGGTGGAGGAGGAGTCGGCAGCGACGATTGTGGTCGAGGCGGTGGGCTGTGGTGGTCGAGATGGCGGCGAAGGGTTGTGGTGGTCGAGACGGCGGCGGGGCTGTGGTGGTCAAGGCGCGGGCTGTGGTGGTCGAGATGGCGGCGAGGGGTTGTGGTGGTCGAGGCAGCGGCGGGGCTGTGCTGTTGAGGCGGCAGCGGGTGGCTGTGGTGGTTAAGGTGACGGCTGTAGTGGTCGAGATGGCTGCGAGGGGTTATGGTGGTTGTGGCGGAGGGATGCGGTTATTGTGGAGATTTGATCTTGATCTTCAAGAGATCTTGTTTGATTTGGGTTCAAAATCGTAAATCTGATTTTCCCAAAGTTGGTAGGTGATTACGGTTGCGACGGATGCAGACGTTGGCGGCTAGGGTTTGACGGCCGCTGCGTTGACGGCTAGGGTTGGCGAGGATTGTGTGTTTGTTGGCTGTAAGGGTTCGGTAGTACACCATAGTAGACTATAGTGCACCGTAGTACACCATAATCTACTATAATATTACAACAAATAAAATATTAAAAAAGATAGTACACCATAGTATACCATAGTATTTTTAAAATTTGCTGAATTATATATATATATATATATATATATATATATATATATATATATATATATATATATATATATATATATATATATATAGATTGAATTAACAAAAATGAAAAACGAGTTTTGTTTTGTAGTTTTTAATAATATTGTAGAATTTTTTTGAATAATAGTGTAAAAACGATAGTACACCATAGTACACCATAGTATACCATAGTATTTTTAAAATTTGCTGAATTATTTAACAAAAAAGAAGAAAAAAAATGCTGAATTATTTAACAAAAAAGAAGAAGAAAAAAAAAACGTAAGTTTCAAAAAAATGTTATAAATAAGGAAAAAAAATGTTTATATTATAATAACGTAAAAAATGTAGAGTGAAAATTGAATAAATAAAGATGAGTGAAAGGGCATTTTTGGAATAAATTTAATAAAGGATGTGAAGCAAATGTTTAGTTGAGGTTGTTATATCTTAAGACCCCTAAATTTTAATATATTTGAACTCATATTAATAAATTTGAAGAGCCAATTGTAAGGTGACACGTGCACATGTACTCAAATTACCCCAAAAAACTCTTGCAAAAGCCCAAAAATTCATAATGAACTTAAATTCTCACCTCCAAAAAATGAAATAGGAAGAGCCAAAGCCCATATATAAAGAATCTTTGAGAAAATATGAGGTGACAAGAGAATAAATATTAGAAATAATAAGGGTGAAATTGCAATATATGAAATTAATTTATTACTAAAATTCAACCGACATATAATTTGTTAACGAAATGAG
The DNA here is from genome assembly GCF_056151865.1 of Erythranthe guttata. Classification (NCBI taxonomy): domain Eukaryota; kingdom Viridiplantae; phylum Streptophyta; class Magnoliopsida; order Lamiales; family Phrymaceae; genus Erythranthe; species Erythranthe guttata. The sequence goes on along the minus strand of NC_142546.1, from coordinate 15,230,831 downwards.
GGAAACAAAATTGAGGCATTTTGCAGATCATGAAAACGACGTCGTATAAGGAACTGGTTTGCAAATAATAACTCATTTACTTTGCCCTAATACACCACAGATTCTGGAAATGCGCCAAAATTGACTCATGGTAGATGCCAGTGGTGTACCCATTCTCTCTCTCTCTCTCTCTCTCTCTCTCAAGAATTATCCAGATTCCGAGGCTGTATGTATTCCTCTCTCTAGATAATGTATCTCGATAATTAGGAACGCCATAAATCAAATCAGCCAACGGAAGGAGAAAAGGACACAAATGGAAAATCACTCTACACGAGATAAAAATTCATCGCTCCTCCGCCCAGGTTCACAACCCTAGTATTTCAATCTTTTGATTTTGTTCCCCAAATGTTTGTATACATGCATTCACCCAATTATGTGTTTCTCAATTAAGGGTTTCTAAATCCCTAATTTTGCTAATTTCAAGGTTCAATCTTCATTCTCGGTTTCCGAACCCACTCTGGGTATTCAAATTTTTTTCAAAGTTTCTAGCTTTAACTGAAGTGGGCTTTTGTAATTTTGAGATCTTGCAATTTTGTTTTTTTTCCAATGGGTGATGATAATTCGATGGATGATGATAATTTGATGGATGTGAACCTAATGGATCTTGATTTGAACCAAGAACCCACCGACCAACCTTTGCGTAGGGTCGAAAGATACGGGTCGTTATTGAACGAGTTGGAAACGGCCCACGGTAGGATAGAGGAGAGGATTCGACAGCTAGAGGCTGTCAGTGCTCGTGCAAGGCAGCGGCAGAGGTGGCGGCAATCGAGGAATTCGCCGGAAGTTAGTTATACCCCCGTTGAAACAATGGTTGATGTCGGCCAGAGTGCCGCCCCGAACGAAAACGGTAACACTTTGGCTATTGTAGAAAGAACCACCGAGAGGGGAAAAGGTTGTAAAAGAGATAGTTCCCATTTGGTGGCGCAAGCGTTAGAGATAGATTCCGATGCTAAGAAGAAGTTTGATAAAGAGAGTGGGAGCTTTTACGATTGTAATATATGTTTGGAGATGGCGAACGAGCCCGTGTTAACTTGCTGCGGTCATTTATTCTGTTGGCCGTGTTTTTTCCAGGTGTCGAAAATCGATTCGTCGACGGCTTCGAATCCTTCTAAAGAATGCCCCGTTTGTAAGGGAGAGGTTTCGGACACAACCGTGATTCCCATTTACGGAAACGGTGGGGCCCACGAAAGCGCTGTGTGCGAAACGGAATCTGGCTTGAAGATTCCACCGAGGCCAAAAGCTCGTAGAGTCGAGAGCGTTAGGCAGCAGCGTATTGCGCAGGGCTTATCTCATGTTCCCGTCGCGGAAGCACTTAGGCGAATCAGAATTAGTATCGGCGCAACTGGCAATCGAACGCAGCCGAATTCAGAAACTAGTGGGGGCCCACGAATAAGGATGCATCAAGTTTCGAGGGTATTATCGGAAAGTGCCGCTTCTCTCTCCTCACTCTCGTCGGCTCTGAGTAATGCTGAAAGATTGGTTGAAGATCTCGAAACGGTTATTAACAACAGGCTGTTGCAAAACGAGACGCGGGCTTTCTTAGCCGATGTCATAAATAATCCTTCTGCTAGAGCCGTGCAAACGAATAACGAGGCTCCGAATTCAACCCCTGATAGCAATGGTGGTGCCGCCGCCGCCCCGTCTTCTTCGTCTTCTTCTGTTAGAAGAAGAAGCCTTCTTTCGAGGAATTTGGATTTGGACAGTCGAGATGCGCGCGAATCTAGAAGAAGAAGATTGAACTAGGGTTGAAGTTTGTTTTTTTTAGTCTCTGCTGAAGTAGAGTTTGTTTTCGTGTGCGCATGTCAACTCTTGTTTGTTTTACGTTAGTAACCTTGTTTTCCCTTGTTACAAACTTACAATGCATTCTTGTTTCCAGAACAAAGGTATGCATTTTTCTCCGATTTCGTTGCTAAGAAAAACGCATCACTTTCTTCGTTTTTCGTCGTATGTTTTTACTTTTTCATGCCTGCCGCATTGTATTGTATTAACATTTAAGATTTAAAGATCTCGTCTTCTTTTAGGTTTCGTTCCCTTATGTTCTTCCTCGTAAATCGACCATTCTTGGATAATTTATTTTTTTTTTTATTTTTTTTTATGATGTGATTAATTCGATTTGATTGGATTTGGTGATTTGAATTTAATTCCCTGATGTTAATCTCACGACCTAATTAAGCTCGTTTTCGAGAGCTTAATTATTAAATCGATTGAATTAATAGTTAAGTTCTTGAATGATCGTTGATATTCGATTCTCAAACAAAAGCTTAAGTAGCAGATTGTGTGAATTTAAACACGATCAGATGTTACTATTAGTATTTATTAGAAATTTATTTATTTAATTAAAATTGAATTAATTTAAAATCCGTGTAATTTAGCTGTTTTAGGGTTGTCATTAATTTGTTTCCATATTTTGTTAGAATTTAATTAGCCCACTTCTCTTAAAAAATTTCCTTATCGTAATTAGGACTCTATTTTATCTTTCCTTATATAACTAAGTTTGTGTATGTATATATATATATACATATACCCCCATATATTTCAGAACGTCTTCTTGTAAAACCTGTGTATTGTATACGATGGATCTTGATTCGAACCAAGAACCCACCTCCACCAACCAGCCTTCTTCGGGTCGGGTCGAAACAATCGGACCCTCGTCGAACGATGTGGACGCCGATATGTCACCTCGGAGGAAGTTTCAAATTATGATCGAGGCTATTCGCGCACGCCAACGTGCGCGTGATCAGATGGGCAGAAATTCAACCGGCTATAACAACAGCGCCACCGCCACCGACCGGCCTTCTTCGGGTCGGGTCGAAACAATCGGATCCTCGTCGAACGATGTGGACACCGATATGTCTCTTCGGATGAAGTTTCAAATTAAGATCGAGGCTATTCGCGCACGCCGCCGCGAAAGGGATCAGACGCGCAGAAATCCAACCGGCGAGAGGGGAAAATCATGTTGTTGCGGTAAAAGAGACAGTTCCCATCTGGCGGCGGCGGAACCCTCGGGAAGTGGGGCCCACGGATTTCCCGAGTGCAGTATATGTTTGGACGCGGCGCGTGATCCGGTGTTGACTTGCTGCGGCCACCTGTTCTGCTGGCCGTGTTTTTACCGGGTGCCAAAAGTTGATTCTTGGGCATCTACCAAAGAGTGCCCCGTTTGTAAGGGGGAGGTTTCCGACGACACCGTTACTCCCGTTTACGGAAACGATGGTGGGCCCGCTGTGACGGAATATTCTTCCGAGTTGAGGATTCCGCCTAGGCCCAAAGCCCGTAGGGTCGAGAGCGCTAGGCAACGAATGGCTGGTGGGCCCCTCGAAGGGGTATTATCGGACGCCGTTCGCGATGCAGGAAGCCGACTTGCGCGCCTCGAAACAATTCTATCACAAATTCAGGCTATAAGAAGAAGTTTGAACTGAGAAAAAAATTATTAGGGTAATATTTTGTATTAGTTACTTTTCCAGCTTCTTATTTTACGTTACCAAAATATTATATATTTTGAACTGTTCATATTGTCGATTATATAATTTCTTAATTCTACTATATTGGATATATATTCATGTTGAAACAATCATCATTAATTATTTCTCAACTACTTATTAATAATTTTCAACTAATTTAGAGGATAAAATTGATAAAATTACAATTAATGCATTATTAAAACTCGAAAACCGACAGAATAATTTGGAAGAATTTTCTTTTATCTCCAAACCGACAAAATCGCAGCGATATGGTTAATATTTTCTTTACAAATACGTCTTAATTAGTCGTACGTTATCTTGTAATACGACGATCAACAATAAACTAACACGAGATCCCTACGACGTAATCGAAAGATGATTATGAACGAATGATTTAAATTAAACTCTAATTATACTTTGATTAATTTAATTGTGGGCCGGAGACATTTATTTATTTCGACATTCGCTTATAATTGGGCCCATATCTGTAATTATGAATTTGAGCTTATAATAATATTATAATTGGAATAAATAATAAAAATAAATATCATAGGACAAGGAGCCATGTTTTAATACATGACAATGATTGCAATTGTTGGAGAGTTGTCCCCTTCACTCCTCCATCAAGTGGTCCCACCTTTGGGCTCGTACGTGTACAATTCATGATTATATGATTATTATTTATATATAATATAATTTAGATATTACCTTAGCTTCTTTAAAAAAAAAAAGATTCATCTCATATTTTCTTAATATCGAAATTTATTTAAATAATCGTCAAGAAATTAAAAATGTATCACGCCTTTGGGGGTTCTTTAATTTGCAATAATTGACATCATGCAACCTCGTTCATGTATATATATATATATATATATATATATATATATATATATATATATATATATATATATATATATATATATATATAGATTTGGCATGACTCGTGAGGGAAGCCACGTAATCTTGTATGAATGCATACTACTTCAAAGAATAATATTATCAAAAGATGCATGAAAATTGATACACATATTACATAATCATTAAAAATAGATTATACATACATTTGTATTTCATTATTTAAAAATATATTGTGTGGCAATTAGTGCTTGATAATATTCTTTTTATACATGAAAATAACAATATTTTAGTAATGCGTTCATTTTTTAATTATAAATTAAATAATAAATAAACCCATTAAAAAGCAGGGGAGCATGAGTTATAGCTCTTCAAATAATTCCTTTTTGGTAAATTACACCTGCACCCCTGATCTATGATAAAATAACTCTAAGGTCCCTGTGGTATTGGAAATTATAATTACCCCCTTAAATATTTTTAGAAACTCTAACGGAATAATGAATTCGATAAGTTATTCCAATAAAGTTCTAACGGGCTTTTAATTTCAAAAAGTGGTGGAGAAAACATAAATCTAGGGGTAATTTAAAAAATGTTGGGGGATGCATGACACCCTTATCTATATGTTATTTCCACAATTTCCTGAAACTAGTTTGTTAGAAACTCGAATGGGATAACTTACTGAATGCATTATCCCGTTAGAGTTTCTAACAATATTTCAGGATGTGATTGTAATTACCGATACCACAGGGACCTTAGAGTTATTTAAGTATATATCAGTGGTGCATGTGAAATTTATCCATTGTTTGAGGTCAAATAAATTAAATTCGATTCGATTTAGAATCATTCACATTTCACATTCCTAAGTCCTAACTCATTTGGGTTGAACCTACCCATTTATTTATTTATTTAATTACTGTTTAATAGTCCTAATAAATAGGCATGAATTAAATTAGATATATAATGGTGGTGTTTCTTGGAGAAATCAAAAAAAGAAGATCCGAAAATCAAATTGGATTTGACTTGACCCTGCCCAAAAACAAGAGACCCATTAATTGTGAGTCAAATATGTTTAATTTTATTTTATTATTTTAAATAAAATATCTTCTTTTAATGTAAGGTATCATATAATCTCACTTAACTGCCCAACGGACTACTCCAGATTGTCTCTTCTCAGCGGACCCTACTCCGTCTTACGTGCTGCAAAAGTATTTCCCATCAAACCTACCATCATCTTACACGTGTCACCGCACACATATCTTTTATTTTCTTTTGTAATTATTTGGGCAAATTACACTAACATCGAGTTAAATCAAATTACAAAAACTCGTTTGTAGTGTTAAATTTAGTGAAATCTTCTTAGTTATATGGAATATTCTTAAGTTTGTACCCATTTTATCCCATTCGAGCTCCACATTTTGAAGCTAGATGATCATAAGATGTGTTTTTTTGGCTTGTATATATCAAATTGTGCTACATCAGAAACTGTATTTTTGCACAAAATAAGTACAAACTAGAGAACATTTCTCGTAATCTGATTTTGTTGAATTTGACACCATAAAAGTGGATGTGTAAGAAGATTCATGGTTAGAATTGAATTAGAACAATGTATCTAGTGCATTTTTCCATTAGAGTTTCTAACAATGTTTCAGGGATGGTGTAATTATCAATACTACAAGGACCTTAAAATTATTTTTAGATACATAAAGGGTGTGAGTGTAATTTACCCTAATAAGATCTTTTTTCGATTCTGCGATAGGGCTTTTCCAGTGTGATCTTAGGACTTTTTTCGATTCGTAGATGCGCGTGATAGGGTGTAGATGTTATCAACAAAGCAAGTAGTCCTATTGCTTCCAATAGCTAGGATAGCTAGGAAGCTGAGACTGTACCAAGCGCTTTTATCGAGGTCGGCAACAGAAAGAACCCTCCCGGTTTGCTACTCCAATCACTAAAAGAAGGAAACTGACCAAAGGGTAGAAATTCACTTTAGACTCTACTGTGGCACCCGCTAAAGCAATTGTAGCAGCTCAGGCACCAACTTATTTAGCACACGCTAACAATTGAATTAAGAATGATTGACTTCTAGATAGAATGAGTAGCAGATCATAAATATACGGCAAATTGAACTACTATTTTGAGTTTAGTAGATGTGAAATAAAGAGTCAATGCAGAATAGAATGAGTTCTCATCTTATGATATTAGCTGTAATCGATTGAATGGCCAATCTCCTGCTTTCATTCCGTTTGGAATCAAGATGTGATCTGAGAGCGGATATAGGAATCCCCTGGTAGTGGTAGTTGGGTTGGTGAAATCCGAGAATGGAATAAGGCTGGAATGCTGAGACATATTGGCATTGTATTTTGCCTGAGACTTCCCGCCCGCCCCGTTCGTTATCTTATGGAAGAATTGAGCTTATTGCTGAGCTGGTTATTCAGAGCCAGCAATTGGCTGTCGGATTTCGTCCCGCAACTAGAAGAAGATGGCTTCGGGGGTCACTGTGGTGTGGTTGAATGTAGAGCAGTCCGCCCTTACAGTCTTTGATCAGTAGATTATTTAGAACTTCGGAAGATGGTCAAGGCTTTTATACCAAGCCACTGCACTAGATGAGCATGTAGTCGTCCTAGTAGTCGGCCAAAAATGCCTCTATTCTTTACTAAAATACTATTTCGGATGAATGGGGAATTACGTTGCTCTTTGATCTGCAGAATAAGGCCTAGGAGCTCTCTCTTTTATGGCAGAGATCTCTCCACACCAATCACAATGGGAGAACCCCCACTAATAGGAACAATTGAAGACCTGGTTCTTTCGTCGTTGGACTTCTCAGGCTAACGTTCATATGTCCCTAAAGCCCTAAGGTAGCTAACTATTTTCTATATTCTTAATATCAAGCACAGAAGCAGGAAAGCTACCCACTCAGAAAGTCTTATTCAAAAGCTTTCTTTACTTTAGGAGAGGTCATATAAGACCGTGCTTAAAGGTCTAAAGAGTCACGTTCAATGCCCATCAGCCTACCGGAGGCTAAAGGATGAGCATGAACAAAAGAGCCCGAAGCCAAGGGCATTTTTTTCTACATTGAGACTTCAAAGATTGGAGAAAGCTATGAAGAACATTCAAGGGCTAGATCAATATGGCGGAATGGATTATGAAGATCTCTCCTTCTTGCCAAACATCAAGTTCCCTCACAAGTTGAAGATGCCCGACTTCGCCAAATATGATGGAACTGGAGACCCCACATCTCAAGGTGTATTGCGGAGAGTTAGGGCAATATGGCAATAAGATGCAACTGAGGATGTTCTTGTTCCAAAGGAGTCTGACAGGATCTGCTCTGAAATGGTATGCCCACAGATGGAGAGAGCTGGCAGCACAGGTCAAACCTCCCTTGGATGAGCGAGAAATGATATCCACCTTCCTGGAGGCACAACAGGAACCCTACTATGAAAAATGGATTGCTGCTACCGGAAGCACTTTTGCCGAGTGGAGAGATAATGGACTGATTAAAGGTAGGGACGCCCAAAATCTAGAAAGCGGTCTTTCACGTGTGCGCTTTTGTCATAATGAGTATGTCGGTCAAAACCCCCATTATGTTAATCAACACTATCTAAATTCCAACATATTTCTTCTTTTGCAATTTTTTTTTTTTTAAATACTACATTTTTCGTAACTCATTTCTCCTACTTATTAATTAGGCGGATTTTAGTCTAAAAATAATATTTTTCTAAAATTAAGATATATTTACTGAGATAATGTAGTTTACTAGTTATTCATGAAAGTGAAATTTAACATCAAGAATAGATTGTATGATAAAAAAACCAAAAAAAATATTAATATTTTAAAATATATGGACATATATGATAAAATATATGGCAAATTACAGTTACCCCTGATATAAAATCACTTATCTTATTTGGTAATTACAGCTGCCCACTTCACATGTACTTTTATACAAAAAAATCCCTCATTCACTAAGTAAACTATTTCTATAATAATGAACGTGTAAGACAATACATAATTGATAGAAAATTGTAATTATACAAATAGAAAGGATTTCTCGTAATTTGAATTTTTTTTATAGAGATGGCCATAACCTGCCCTAAAAATATAACTTGAGGAAATCACTCATCGAATATAACATAGAATAACCATGAAAATTCGTAATGCTCGGAAAAAAAAAAAATTGAAGAGAGAGAGAAAATAACAAAAACCTTAAAAAGGAGGAAATAATATAATAATGGACAAATCATTAAATTAAAAAAAATAAAGGAAAAAAAAACATAAAGTGAGGAAAAAGGCAATGACCTACTGTTTTCTTGTCCTCTCTTTTCTCTCCTGTTATTATATACATACATACAGTATATATATATATATACAATTCCACAATTGATAAAGAATCTGTATAAAGACTCCTTTTCCCCTACTGCTTTTTCCCAATCCGAAATCCCTTTCTTCCATATCCTCACCTCGCCTGTAAATTAATTTAATGGAATTAGGGTTGAGCTTAGGGTTCTTGGATAAAAATATCCAGAACCAGAATCAGAAGAAGAAGATCAACAATGGCGGTTTGGATTTCTGTATGGCTTTGGGCCTCAACTCTATCGCAGTTGGGAATGATCCAGAAATCGAAATAAGAAAAACCCAGAAATCTCATGAAAATGACGAGGACGGCGGCGATGGCGGCGGCGGCGGTGGTTGTGAGATTTCAGACGACGGAGATGGCAGCGATGATAATACACTAGGGGAAGCTCATCTTCAGCTCAATCTAGCTCCGGTTGTTCCTCGCCGGAGATTGTCGTCGTCCCATATTCAGTCGTTTCCTTGGTCTTCAGATAATGGTATTTCACACTTTCTCTCTCTAGAAAAGAAATAGTACGGCAGTGAAATTATCTCATGAATTCATTTTATTTTACAGTGTGTGGCCCTTCTGAAGGGAGTTCGGAAAACGGTGGCTCGTCGGGGAACATCGGCGCGGCGGCGGCGTGGGGGCTGGACGTGAACAGGCTGCCGGAGGCAGCCGCCTCCCCGGCGGAGGACGTGTCGTCGGAGAACACCGCCGGATCTCCATTCAACTTGGGCTTCGGCGTTTACAGAAACACCGATAATCCGCCGAGCAGCGGCGCCGCTGGTAAGAGGGACTTCGACGCCGCCGCCGCCGCAAACGACGGCTCCGCCGGCTCATCCAGAGCCAGCGACGACGATGAGAACGGAGTCAACGCCCGGAAAAAGCTCCGGTTGTCGAAAGAACAGTCTGCTTATCTTGAAGAAAGCTTCAAAGAACACAACACCCTCAATCCTGTAAGTATTTTGTATATATATATATATATATGTATATATTTTATTTCCATTAAAATAAATAATTCTATTTAAATTATTAATTAAATTAATTAATTAATTAATTGGGACAGAAACAAAAGCAGGCTCTTGCAAAACAGCTGAATCTCCGACCTCGTCAGGTCGAAGTTTGGTTTCAGAACAGAAGGGCAAGGTTTGTAATTTTTTTATATATATACACACAAATTGTTGTATGTATAGATGTAGAAATGAAAAAAACACACACTAACACCGTGAACTAACGGCAGGACGAAGTTAAAGCAGACGGAGGTTGACTGTGAGTATCTGAAGCGGTGCTGCGAAACGTTGACGGTGGAAAACAGACGGCTGCACAAAGAAGTGCAGGAATTGAGGGCTCTCAAAACAACATCCAATAATCCATTCTACACCCAACTTCCGGCCACCACCCTCACCATGTGCCCGTCGTGTGAACGCGTCGCCACCACCACCGCCGCCGTGTCTCCGCCTACCGCCGCCGCGAACAATAATAATAGTATCCCGAAGGCAATTGGATTTCCAGTGAGCAGACCGAGATTTTACCCCTTTTCACAAACTCCAACGCATCATAATAGTAAAAGCAGTGTGTGATGGGCAAATTAATTAAGAAAGAAGAAAAATAAAATCAAGATAGTATTAATTATTATGGGGGAATTGTTGTTTGTGGTCCTGCGGAATTATGTATATATATATAATATAGGAGATTTTATTTCTTGGTTTTTTTAATTATTATTACTTAGATTTCAATTATTTGTTCTTGCTTGAGCTTAATATTTTTATAAGCTCATAACTATATTTGAATTTTTGTTGGAGAATATATGTAGAAAAAAAAATGTAGTTTGACAAAATAATAATAAAAAACAAAAAAAAAAATGAATTAATTAGTAATTTAGAAATAGTCCGTAAATTCCCATTTCTTTTTCTTGGGAACTTCACAACATTATTATGAAATGATGAATGAGATCTTGCAAGAAATGAGATCTTGCAGCAATTAATTGGAGCAAGTGAATTTATGAGAGATGATCAAAGTTCGAATTCAGTTGCTATCGATCGTTATCTAAAGCTTGTTGCACATGGCATAGTGGTTAGCATAATATGATTTACTTCTCTCCTATGATTTGCAAGCTATTATGTATATTTTTTTTCTTTTTGCCTGTCAATATTTTCAAAGTTGTATTTGTTGTCTCGAGTTTGGGCAAATTACGGTCAACCCCCTAACGTAAGGTCAAATTACGAAAAATTCCCTTTTGGATAGTTACAGTCATTTTTCAACTATGTATTACTTACTTGTCCACTTTGACGATATCAAATTTATCTACTGAATAAGAGATTTTTTTCATAAGAAAATACATAGTTAGGTCGTTTTAATTACCGAAACAGAAATTTTTTTTTCGTAATTTAATTTTACTTATTGTCCTATGTTACCCAAATTTTATTAATACATTTTCACATGCATACTGTGATATTGATAGCATTTTAAATAGGGGTGAGCATAAAAACCGAAAAACCGAAAAACCGAACCGAAAACCGAAAAAACCGAGCCGATATACACCGTCCCGACTTCAAACCGCATACACGGTAAATATTTTTTAAAAAACCGAAAAAATCGGTATGTGTATGGAGAATTTTTTTTTTGCCGAACCGATTTACCGACCCGAACCGATTTGGGAATACAAAACGACATCGTTTGATATATAGTAAAAATCGGTAAGTTTTTTTGGTAATCAATGTGGCCATATTCACATACTTAATATATTTTTTTGAAGATGACATTAATGAGATCAAGTTTATTAGTAGTAATCTCATTCTATTTTTTTATGGCAGCAGGGATTTTTTTTTTTTTTTCTTTAATGGTTGTAAATTTGTTTTATTAAATAGTTTTGGATTGTTACTTGCTAATTTTCTCAAAGAAATGTAATAGAAGTCCAAATTCACCGTTAATCAAGCATCGGTTTTATACCGAACCGATTCGAACCGATAACGAAACCGAAACCAAAAATAAACCGAATTGATACCGATACCGTTCACCGAAAACCGAAAAACCGATTAGTACCGAACCGAAAAAAACCGACATACACGGTTTTAAAATATGAAAAACCGATATTATCGGTACGTGTTTGGATTATCGCAAAAACCGACCCGTACCGACCCGTGCACACCCCTAATTTTAAATATAGTTCCTCATTTTTTTCTTGAACTAATTAAATTAAATGACCATATCTCGAGTGAAGCATCTAATATTGTTTTTCTTTTTATTGGATTTTGATTGAGTGAAGACTATTATAGTATAGAGGAGAGAGAAATGGTTGGGGGAGAAGGGCAAAATAGGGAAATATAATAAATACAATCATTTAAGAGGGGACCAAATATTGGGACAAGTATGGCATATTTATGAATGTGTCTGCTAAAGAGAGGAACCCTTTTATTACCACCAATTATTACATCACACGACTCAAGTACATATTTATATGTATATATAATATCATTTTATTATTATTGGGTTTTTATTTCTAACGTTGCTTCCCACGTGACTCCCCTCATGTCACATCATTGCCTTTATCTACCCCTTGTCCCTCTTTTCATATTTGTTTTTTTAAATTAAATATTGGAGTAGGGGTGTGATCGAGCCGAACTCGTCTATTCTGGCAGGCTCGAGCTCGAGCTTATCTTGTTTATTTTTTGTGGCTCGAACTCAAACTTGAGGCCAATTTGTCAATTTGGAGCTCGAGCTTGAGCCAAAATTCATTATTCTTAATTCATAAGTTTTATTATTAACAAATATTTAAATTATAATAAAACAAATTCAAATAAACAATAAACTGTAATTGTATATTTTTTTTTTATTATTTATATGTTTTTTTATATTATTTAAACAATAAACTGTAATTATATATTTTATTATTATTTATATATTCTTTTTATATTATTGTATAATATTTTATATTATTATACATTATTTAGATAAAAACTAACATATAAAACAAAAATAAAAAAATAAAAAAAAATTACGAACCACAAAAAACAAGCTCAAGCTCAAAAAACTCGAGTTCGAGTTCAAGCTTTTTTCGAGGCGTCTCATCGAGCTCACGAGCGGCTCACCTCATTTAATTTACCACCTCTATATGGGAGTGTTTATTTGGTCTTGATATAATACACGAATAATATAAATACTCTAATTAATGATTGGTATTTTGAGGGATATGCGAAGAAAGTGAAGTTTGGAGTTGCTTACTACACTCGATTATTTACGATGTAGTTCAATCGTAGATCTGATTAAATAATTGTTCACTATAAACACATATACACATAAATGTGTGTATATTTATCGTTAAATCCACCGAATATAAACAACTAGAATTATCATCTAACTACCCAATTTTCTTTTAGGACTTGCACCCAACGTTATTGCATACACAACTATTTATGATTTAATTAAATCACCTACTCCTCATGGATAATTTAATGTAGTATGGTCACCTCAAATTAATTATTATTTCATGCACGCATTCATTAATGGTGCTAAGTTTTGGTTTGTCTTTCTTATTGATTGTTACCTACAATCTTGATCATTACAAGTTTTAAGTATTCGATATTCATACATATATATTTCATTCGTTTCAAAATCAGTGTCGGTTTGGCCATATTGTTTTTCGAGTATCAAGTCTTACTTTTTTTCCACCTTTGCCCTATATCATGGATTGTTCTTACTCGTTAATTTATTTGTACCACTAATTTATCATTCTTCAAGGTTTGTACGAAAACAATTTAGGACAATCTCATTAAAAAGGATGCTATTCAATTAAGTTTATTAATATATGTGTGTTTATTTTAAAAACGACACTTATTTTGAAATGTATGTAGACATAACACTTTTTTAGATGATAAAACCTCTTAATTGTTAACTATGTACTCAATTTGAACCACCAATTGGAAGGTTGTTTGCTAGACAACCATAGGCAATATAATTAGGCATGTTGGTTGGTTGAAAATTAAAAACATTTATTTGAAGTAGGGTATTAGTTATCTCTTAGAAAGTGTACACATCCCTAGTGGAATTTGGAATATATAGCATGTATTGTATATATATTATAGTATTCCACAAGTAATAAATTTTGTGGAGCCATAAGTAACACATTAATATATGCATTATGATCAATGCTTCTAAAAATTTATTAGCATTGTCCCGTAAGGAATGACCAAACAGTTGGAATAATAAGTAAACTTGTGTCAGTTAACTCGAATTCAAATCCTTTTGCCAACGATCGCTAAGTCGAACTTGTCACACATGATTAGCCTAATGTAGTTTATGTCTTGCAAACTATTATACGATAATGTACATATATAGTTGACTGCATATTCTTCTACTACCACAAACAAAATTAATTAATTAATTAATGAATTCGATTAGAAGTGATCATCAAATATTCAAATTGCTTAGTTCATGATTATATATTTTTTTTTTTTTTCTATTTTGTGCTTTAAGCAATATGATTAACCCAAAAGCAGTGGTGTCCACTTAATTTGAAGTGCTTTAAATAATGATTCGTCATTTCTTTTATCTGAATCAGTTATTAATTAAAGTTGATAAAGAACAAAAAAGTTGATAAAGCCAAGTTTTTGTACGTGGAACCTAATTCCACCAAAAATATGCCAATCAACTTAACAGATTTCAAGCTAAAAGCCTTTATTTCATAGGACTATCTTTATAATATCTGAACTAATGTTAAATATCGTTTCAATTTCACGAATACTGTTTTGACTTAAAATGTTATTTTGACCTTTTTCTAACCTCTTTTTGGCTAAATTTAGAACACGTGAATTATAGTTCTTTGAGTTAACTTTCTAATCCAATTTGAATCAACTAAATTGGATGTTGGATGACAAAATTATGCATAGATGAGTTATATTTTGATTTTAGATAGCTAAAATAAAGTTATGATCAATATTTATTGATTCATGTACATCTTTCTCGCCTGATATCGAATATTGGTGATTCAAATTGGATTACAAAAATAACTCAAGGGACTACGAAATACATATTTTGAGTTTTGCCCAATTTCACGTAAAAAATGGTCAAAACCCAAATATAAAGTCACAGTGATATAATAAAAACTGAAACGATCGACGTTTATCGCATTCCATATAATATATACTTTAATAATGAACTCCATCTATATCTAATCACTACCTTTTGATGAAAATGAAATGTCCATATATCACAAAATACTTAGTTGAGGATAAGATTGAGTTACATCAATATATTTTATTCAATTGATTTAAAGTAACCATATAGATGCACAATAATGGGTATTTTGACCATAAATTACACATATGAACTTCATTTGATAAGATGTCCAACTAAATTTCTAAACCAATCAAATTTGCTTTTTTTCTTTTATTTTGAAGGAAAAAGGGAAAATTTTATTTGACTTTTGACTCACATTTGAACAATTCACACACACAAACACAATCAAATAATAATAATAATAAAGAAATGATTTATTGGTGGACAAGGAATTTGAAAAAAGGATATAGTTTTGGTTGAACATGATTACAATATTATTCATGTGTAGTGGGAAATAGGAAAATGTTGGGAAATTCATTGTTTATTTTGGTTCTTATTTAAAATGGATTTATTTAGTTTAGAAATATTTGACTATTTGACTGTTTATCAATGTAGTTGTGGGAATGGAAAGTCAAAATAGTCAACCTAGTCTGAAACCAGAGAGGAAATTTAATTAGATAAGCACAAAATTTAATGAAATTTCAAGTTAAAAAAATGGAAAATAAATAATAAAAAAATAAAAAATGAGGATTAGTGGTCTTTCCTCGAAACTTTCACTCTTTGGGAGTGGTGACTATTAATTACTCACACAAAATCAAAGTGTATGGAATTGAAACAATATTTATTCTTTGACTGGAAAAAAAAAAAAAAAAAAAAAATTAGCTCCAATATTAATTTAATTTTTTAAATAATTAAAAGAATTAAAAGATTCCCTAAAATAAAATTCAATTTCTCCAGTCAAAGAATGCAAATTGATATGAACTTCCATACAAAAAACCTTACATATACAACAAAGACAACCTCAATACTATGTTACTGACTTTAAATTACACAGTAATAATACTAGAATTGTCAAATTCAAGACCACCACAAATTTCTGTCAATGATAAATATGATGAGTTCATCCCACAATTGCTTTCTAATCTCACCGTGGCCGTTGACCGTTGACCGAGACTTCTCTAAGTAGGTGAAGGAAAATTAGCAATTCAAAGTTGTAAAAATTAAGCAAAAAGATTACGAGGGTTTCTTCAGTTTGGAGCGTCGGATTCGTTCTTGAACTGTTGCTCTACCATCGGTGGCAAGAGACAAGCTAGCCTCGTTTTGTATCTTGTAATACGTTGAAGTCTTTCTTCTCTTAGCCTGCAGAATAACGATGCAATAATTTATCAACTTGTGTCGGAATCGAGAAAATTACAACTGTAAACACCTTAATAAAATTAATGATAGCAATCCCGTATCGAAAATAATATAGAATACTGAAAATTCAAGAAAAAAAAATGATGTAAACGTGCAATGCCAGAAGGGAGGAAGCAGTTTACCGTGATCGAACCCTCTTAGCACGTTTGATATGTCTTTGTAAGAGCTCTTTCTCGGACAAGTTCTCACAAGATTCCTTATCCTGAAATTAAATGAAAGTCGATGTAATTGCTCCTTCGATTCACATGAAATATATTACAGCCAGATGCCATAAGAAGACGAAACTGGAAAATAATATCCATTTATAAGAACCAAACCTCATCTTCGTCTTCTTTGTCTCGTGCAGTTTTATCTGGTGAATCTACGATTGGCGCAGCTATGGGCGAAGGGCTGGGAAGAGATCTAACAGATTCCAGGTACAGTGGCTGCTAAAGAAGTCGAGTATCAGTAAGTTAATAGAAAAAAATAACCGGCTAAATTACTAAAAGACCACTATGACATTCTGAAAAAGCTCGTCACCAACATGTAAAACGAAATGCATATTTCCAAACAAACAAACTAGACCAACTCTAAACCAGTCTTGTAAGAGCAATAGCGTAAAAGTAGACAAGTTTTGTACATTTGCAACCCCGATCTAGAACCTCGTGTTCGATCAAACTAGACCGATTGCTGGAAAAGAGTGTTATTCTGTATTAAGGAACATATAGAAAAACGGAGACCACGGTAGAGCTGGTCGTAAACTACTATTAATAAAACACAAACCGATATTATAAATCACAAAAGGACATTGGATGAAAACCTAAATACAATGTATTATCATAATCACACAAAAGTAAGCTTGTCTTAGAGATACTGAAGATTGATGGTATTCGATAGCTAAAAGTAACCCTTCACATTTTCATGACGCATGGAAATAAAAACTGCCAAATAACTGAGATATGTATTTCGTTATCCCTTCAAAATTTTGTCGCTGTATGGATGCAAGAACTAATATCAATTGTCACATGATTCAAAATTTCACATGCCAAATGCACTCACAGAAGATATCAATAAGTATACCTGAATTTCTTCGGGATAACTATTTCTCAACCATGACCGGCAGAGACTATAAAGAGAGGCGTTATCAGATATTCGGACCTGAAACGGAAAAGGAGATGTTTTCTTGCCAACATGAGTATTCTGAAAAGGCATAGGCACATAAACGAGCAAAAATAGGTAGCATTCAAATTCAGCAATCTACTTCATAAAATGATTCTGATGGTACAAGCTATTGAATCTCTGTATGCAGAGAATGCCATCAATAAAAGCAAAATAAACTTAACAATACAAATTTACCTTCCTATCTCTGATAACTGCAAAAGCATCATCCCTGTTTCTATCTCTGTCGGAAAAAAAAGGAAAATATTTAGAGTTTCTAACAAAGGAAATTAGCACTATAATATGAAAAGAAGAGAGCGCACCCGAGAGAGAGACGTGTGTGTGTGTGTGTGTGTGGGGGGGGGGGGGGGGGGGGGGGTAGGGAGAGGTAAAACTCTACCTTAAATCTTTCTGGCCATTGTTATCAGAAATTGAACCTGAAGGATGACCAACCTAAATAATGTCCATGAAGAAGAGAAAAAAATAAAAATTTAGGTGGCATAAGAAGAATAAAATGCTTGTCTTGATGCTCTGTGCCAAATTGAATTCCACCACTGCGTTTTGGCAAATAATGCCATTGATAATCATTTAATTGTTGTAACAAAAAATATTACACACATATAAGCACACGAAAACAAATACATCACCTGTAAGTGTCAATATATCTTTTGGTTTAAGAGTTAGGTAAGGTTTGCACCTTATCGAAGTGAAGAGTAAAAAACACTCGCTAAACAGAATATAATAGCAACTACTATTAGGAAATCCAAGACATTATTAACAAATTCAATAAAACAAAGAGGGTAATTAGTTCGAATGCTCCTTTAATATTTATTTCAATCCATTTGTAAAACCTATAGGACATGTATTTGGCTGTTAACGAAAATATGGGTAGCAAAAAACTCATCTCATAAAGTCGGAAATATAGACTCCTCAAACCACAATCGGGATTTTGTACGGATTAATCCACGATTATAATTATAAAACAAACGAGATAACTTCAAATAAAAGCATGTTTTTTCTGTTCTTGCAGCTTAATTTCAAGACTTGATATACTAAAGAAACATGCTCCTTTTTCAAGACCGGCACAACAATGAAGAAAAGGAAAAGATAAGCCGCCTCAATCCCGCATAAGAACTACGATACGAAGAACTGCATTTCCACAAATATCTTAATTTCCATTGTTACATAATTGTCTTAAACTAGGAATTATATAATTTTCACTTTAGAAGAAAAATCAATTGAATGGTTAAACCTAGGTTAATACAAGACAGAGAATCTAAATCCAAAGAGACGAGGACTCATTTTACACCGACAGATAAACGGAATTGAAGTACCTTTGGGTGGAGTGAAGAGGGGATCGGAATTCCATTTACTAAAATTGGCGCAGCCGCAGCAGAACCCGGCCCGGATCCGAGAAGCGCGTGCTGTAAGTGGTTCGGCCTGACAAAGCCCGAATTGGGCTGACCCTGATCCAGGTAAGGGAACACGAACGGCGGCCGATTGGAGGGACGGCCAGTAGGCATGGCTCCAGGTCTGGAGATGAAACCACGGCCGGAGGAGGCAACGGGGTAGAGAAGCTGAGGGGGGTCCTGGGGGTGGGGGTGGGGGTGAGGGGGGCGGGGTGCTAATTGAGGGTAATTAGGGTTAGGATTTGACGGGAGTCTCGGCGGCGGCGGCGGCGGCGAGTAAATAGGATGAGGGTTTGGGGGCCGTGGAGGATATTGGAAGAGCGGTCTTGTGGTTGCGGTGGTTGATGTGACGGCGTTAGAAGTGTCCGGTGGTGGTGGAGGAGGGGTGGAGGGGGCCATATGTGACGGTGGCGGAGCGGTGGCGCGGGTTTGGGATTTTGAAATGAGTTGGGAGCTTGATTTGAATATTTAGCTGTATATATACGTATATTATAATAATACAATATAATTTAATTTATTGAGAATTTATTTGGCGAATTATAAAACAACTATTAACTAATATTAATTAATGTATATAATATTATAACATTGGCCATATATATTTCTTGAAAGTTAAAACAAGCTTATTGGCTGTATTTACTTCCATACATAATATTTTTTAATCACTAATATTTATTGATTAATTAGAAAAAAAATAACATTTTAATCAAAAAGCTCTTTGGATCCTTTAATGTATTTATTGATTTCTATAAATTAATATAATTGGGATCATCAAAATTCTATAACTTTAGTAAAATATTAAATTATCGAACTGTTAATTTAGTACGTTTATACTGAGTCGGGACAGGAAAAAATTATCATTTAAGTGAGGTTATTAAATTATCGAGCATTTAATTTATCAAGATTCCACTATGTACAATCATTCTATATTGTATTAATACAACTCTCGTATTCATTTTCCAAATACCAAAACCACTAAATTCATAGAACTTCCTCATTTCAAATTTAGTTAATTATGTTTAATATGGCTTATATCTTCTCATAGACGACGCCAATCATTGTGAACTTAGCCCACAAAAACAATCAAAAATCATGCCGACTCAATAAAATGGTTCTAACTAACAATTCGACGATTAAGGACATAATTCAACACACGCATGCACAAATCAAAAGTAAAAGCAACGGAACAGTAACAAACACAAGGATTTAAAATGGTTTTGATTGTATTCCCGTAAACCTACATCCACTCTGCAGAGAGACCGATGAATCCAATAGAAAGAACAACGATCAAACACTCTGAAATCTACTATATGCTCTGCTTTTAAGCCATCGCATGCAAATCAACTACTATATTGCTTGCCATTATTAATTAGTGAGGTAATTAAGTTAATTCCGATTCAAATATTTTAAGTTAATCACACTCATATCAACAATTAGTGTAATTTAATTTATAATATTCTAATGCTGGAAAGATGATCATTGTATCTTGAAAAATACATCTATTGGACTAATTAAACCAGCTTGATTAAGGGGTTATAAATTATAATCCCAAAACTTTAGCAAACGTAATTAAAACATAATCAATTAGACCTAATTAATTGTGTAACACATCCCATTCACATCCCTAATCTTGATTTGACTTGCTCAATCTAAGGCAAGAAATAAACGCATTAAATTAAATATTAATCCTCTATCCACACAACCTATAAATAAGTAGCTCAATCACCACCATTCTTCATCAACCAACTGAGAAAATTCCAATTTAATTAATTACAAAATGGCACAAAGTTCATTCTTCTTTTGCATTTTAGCCCTCGGTTTCTTCTTCGGCGTCTCGTACGCCTTCGATCCTCGCCCGCTCCAAGATTTCTGCGTCGCAGACCTCACCAGCACAGGTAATTATTTATTAACTAATTAATTAGTTAATTAAATATTAGTTTCATGTATATATGATATGATTGTTATTAAAATATTTATTTGTATTGGTCAAAGTGAGAGTCAACGGTCTACCATGCAAGGACCCTGCAACCGTCACAGTGGATGATTTCTTCTTCAGAGGGTTCAAATCAGCCGGAAACACATCCAACCAATACAGCTCGTCTGTGATACCAATGAACGTGGCTCGAGTGCCGGGGCTCAACACACTCGGCTTGGGAGTGGCTCGGCTCGACTTCCTGCCAGGTGGCTACCTTCCACCTCACCTTCACCCTAGGGGTACCGAGATCTTGATTGTTCTAGAAGGTCGTCTCGAGGCCGGCTTTGTAACATCGTACCCTAACTACAAACACTACAGCAAGATTCTCGAAAGTGGCGACGCTTTCGTTATCCCCGTTGGACTTGTTCATTACTTTAGAAATTTGGCCGATAAAAATACGGTGGCGTTTGGGGTTGTGAATAGCCAGAATGCCGGGATTAGTGTCGTTTCGAACGCAATTTTTGGCGCCAAACCGGCGATTAGTAGTGATTATTTGTCCAAGGCTTTTCAGTTGGATAAAAAGATTGTCGAAGAGCTCCAATCCAAGTTCTAGATATTTTAGTTATATTATTATTTCAGATTATTGATTATGTAAGTTAATTTGCAGTGTTTATATTAATCAAATCAAATAAATTGAGTTCTTTCTTTTGACCTTATTTGTTTGAGGTAATAATAATAATGTTTCATATTGCATATATAACTATTAATTAAAAATTGATATTCATTGTGTCCCACATATTAATTTTCTTATATAGATATATTTTTACCAATTTCTAAATAAAAAATGTTAAGAAAAATCTACAAAAGAAATTATTAAACAGACAAAAATTAATTAAACAGCTGAACTGCAATAAAAACCATATGTATGTACTATGATCAAATAATACTACTGCAATATACATATGCCTATTTGATGATTTGATCACAGTTTCAATTCCAATATAATTAATTATTACCAGAAATTAATCATGCAGTTACTAATTCCTGATAATTGCATAAGACCCAAATAAAACACTCCTTGTACACGAAACCCCCAACCTTCGACTCGATCGCCCTCCTGCAAATTGTTAGCCCTAACAAACTTCATCCATTCCTTTTTCAGAACAATCATATACGAACCCACGTTCCACTTCGTTAACTCCATTTCGCAGTCCCGATCCTCCGCATGCTGGTCCATCGTAAAAACCCTAAGCCCAGAATAGTAATCTTCGTTATTCACCATTCTCCGTTCTTCCTCATTCAGAGCTTCCACAAGCCTCTCACTCCGGTTAATGAATACCCGATTCAAACTCGAATTCACATCCGAACATGTCAAATCCTTTTGGAACAAGAAAACTGGGTCGGATCCTCCTCGATCTTGGATCCTCCGCTGCATCGGTGGTGGAAGTGGTGCTGGAGGCTCTTGTTCTTTCGTAGATAGTTTCTTTTTCGATCTTCTTGGAATCGGTTGCGACTTTTTCTTGATCTCCTTCTTATTAGTAGCCCTCGGCTTGTAGATTACGAGAGCTTGTGAACTGTTACAACCATCTTCTTCGAATAACATCGGATTAAAGATATTCCGTGAATCATCATCAACTTTTTCTAATTCTAATTCTTCGACAACTTTTTCTTTTCCCTTTGCCTTCCTTCTCCTCTCCCAATCATCATCGTAATTATCGTAATCATCGTTAATTACGTCGCTAATCCCAGTAATTATGTCTGCTCCAAACAATCGGAAACTCGAGATTTTCCTCTTCTTATTCATGCGATGATCCGTTTCTTGATCAACAGTAGTAATAGAACTACGGTCCCTCTTCCAAGAAGAGGAAGAACAAGAAGAACAAACCCTAGTTTTTGAATTATTAATCTGATCAAGAAACAAGATTTGATCATCTTCTTCTTCAAGGCGATGATTTTTTGTGGGGCTTTTTTCATTAACACAGAAATCAATTTCTTTGAGAAAAGGATTACTTCTGAAAATAATTAATCTTTTCGGCTTTTGATCATCCCAGAAATCGATTTCTTGAACGATCTTCATCAATTTGAATTTGGGTTTTGAAATTCTGAATTTGAGAGAGAGATAGAGAGAGTAATTGGGTTTTTTAAAGTGGAGATCGATAGGGTTTTGCATGGATTTATATATTTGAATTTCCTTATTTAGTATGATTATATTTGAGTATTGTTTTTTTAAATATTACTTTTCACCCTTAGTTAATATTTTTCTTTACAATTAATTGGTACTTCCTTAAGTATAAATTTATAAAATTAAAGAAAAACACATATTGTCTGAGATGTCAAATACACCTAGTTTGGGCTTGTGATTAAGGGTGTGAACGAACTGAGCTCTACTGTGTTGGAAGGCTCGAACTCATGCACGACGAGTTGAGATTTTCTAGCTCAAACTCAAACTCAAACTCGCATGAGTTTCGGTGACCTCGGCTCGAAAAGTATGTAAAATTATCATAAATACGCTTAAACTAATTTAGATTCCAAGAATATTCCTCGAAAATTCAAAATTTGCCCTTGCATTATCAAGGTGTATTTATAGGAGGTTTAATTATTAGAGCATATCCCACCCATCATCACCAAATCCCATATTTATCATCTAATATAGGTGTTTTTAGTCTCCCAACCTAAATCTCTAAATCACCATTACACCTAAAATTATAGTGATTTAGTTTAGTCTCCCACCCCGATCAAACTCTATATCACTATATTCCTAAATCCTATATTTTCACCAAATGTTTTGGTGAAGAAATTTTCATCTCCCACCTATCCACCATGTTACCATTTTTTCCACCAAATCCTATTTTTTCTATCAAATATAGAAGTGAAAATAGAATTTGGTGTAATTAACATCATTTTATAATTAGCATATAAAATTATTATATTAACTAATTTCATGTGATTACCAACTTATAAATATGCTTATAGTAAATATATTAGTGTTAATTAGTGAATTGGTTTTCAAACATTGTTTTAACGAGGCCCCTGTTATCTGTGAAATATTTTTTTTGGCCAAGAAAAATGTAGTAATATTTTTATGATTAATTTATGTTGTAATGTTTTTATGATTAATTTATCTTGTAAGGGTTTTAGGCAATAATTAATGAAATTATTGTTTATTTGTGTCTTATTAATAAAATAGAATAAATTTACAATTAACATTAAACTTATAATTTTGTAATATATTTGGTGAAATGCCATGGGAGATCAAACCAAATCATATTCTCTATAAATGGTAAAATGGTGAAATATTAATATTTTATTATTTGGTATAAAATTTGATGGAATACCCGATTCAAACTCGGATTCACATCCGAACATGTCAAATCCTTTTGGAACAAGGAAACCGGGTCGGATGCTCCTCGATCTTAATAAATGTTAATGTGTTATGTAGTGTTTAGCGTTCGAGCAAATTGAAAATTAGTAACATGACTTAACGAGTGTTAATGTGTTATGTAGTGTTTAGCGTGTTTTGGAGGAAAGGAATTTGCAAATAAAATTAGCCAAAATTCAATTATAATGTTAAAGAATCAAATCGAGTCAACGTTTCACCGAGAAGGATCAGCTAGCAGTTTTAATTCTCTACAGAGACATGGGAACCTACAATATTTGTTTGCGGGGCCCAATGATCGGGAGTTATGTATCGTGGCTCCCTTAGTACAATCATGCATTTCATTTACATTGAATTGTGAGAAGGTTGTTGCTGGAAGACAACCATTTTTGCCTTGTCAAGTTCATGCAAGAGAGATGGGTCTGCAAGTTTTTCTTTTTAATTAGCATTTATAAACTAATGTAGCAACATTCGATCCGAGTTTTTTTGTGGTCTTTTCATGCTTAAGTTAATTGTGTGATTGAAGTGTGGGTGCATGATGTGTTTGATCGTTATTGTTGAATGTTTTTTCAGAAACTTTAGTAAAAAGATCAAACACAAATGAAGATCCTAGGGAGTTTCTAAAATAGAAACTATACCTAAAGTTTATAAATATTTTCCTATATTTGGGATTGTTTATAAAGACTCTAACCGAATGTTGTCACACGGTAAATTAATCAAAAAAGTTAAGAATATCAAATTTATGCTTTTGTAGTTGACATATTTATTTTTGTTGCTTAAAATATTTATGTTTGTTGTAGAAAATAAGAAAATAAAAAAAATATATTTCTTTTCTAGGTGAGACGTATATTAAATTAAGATAATACAAATAAAAAATAACTATAGAAAATTTAATACACAAAGATGTAATTATAGTATGAAATAATTTATAAATTAATAAATGAAATTAATTTTATAGACCTCCTCACTGGAGATGACAATGAAATTTACGGGACTCGTTTTACTTTGAGATGTAATATTTTGGTTTAGTTGTTTCAACATTCAGAAACTTGATGGAGCTACATGACACTAGCAAACTATAGACATATTCGAAACTAATATAAAAAACCGAGCAAATGCATCAGATTTCCATTACTTTACGCTGCCAACAAGCATATACCAACCCACAAAAACAAAAAACTACCGGGTCGACCCCAAAAAAATTATATAATCATGGTTTATCTTGCCTGTTAAGGATGTTTTTTTTTTACGTTGCAAGCTTCAATCCAATAAAATAATTAGGTTTCATTAGATTATTTAATCTTATCTTGGCTAATCTTATCTTACCAACCAAACTGGCCTTATAATAATAACAATCCTAATTATATTAATAGAGTTGAAGGAAAAAAAAAAAAAAAAGAGAGAGAGAAAAATACCAATTGACTTGTCCGATGGAAAAAAACCATCGGGAACGTGTCGAACTCCTCGTCCAGCTCGTCGGGGTTCACCGCCTCGGCCCACGACAGCTTTGAGTCCATGTGGGGCGGGCCCCGCTGCCGGAGCCGATAGTTCCACAGCCCTATAAGGAAGCCGTATAGGAATATCGTGGGGAGTATCAACTCTGGGTAGCAAATGAGTATCAAGAACAATACGTGGACTAAAACCGAAGTCGTAGGGTTTTTCCAACGGCAAACGTCGGTGAACCACCGGTTGGTCGAGATTATACCAGATAAGAGCGACATTATCCGGAAGAAATTCGCCTTGCGAGTCGACGTCGAGCATGTACTCGATGACCTCCTTTTTGAGGCCGAGCCGAGCCGCCACGATGGTCATGGCTTGGTACCTGAGGTTTTCGACTTTGTTTACGGTGAAAGGGTGTAGGTAATGCATCTTGGGGAGGAGAGGGTGTCCGTAGACGGTAGATGTGTATCGTGTGAGCGAGCGAGAGCGTCGTGAATTGGACGGCTAGTTGAAAAACCTAATGAAAAATAGGTTTAACTAAAATGCTAAATCTCGTCCATCCAAAGTTCCATTATTTAACTAAAATGCTAAATCTCACACTAAAATTATTGAATTTTATTTTCTCACGAAATAACACACAACCATCACACACAAAACCATGGTTGGTGGGGATGATGGTGGTGTTGTTGTTGGGCGGCGGGTGGGGTTAGAGGCTATGCTTTGCTTACGTTTTTCTTTTCATTAACTAGGAACCTTTCTTTTTTTAAGAAGATGTTAATAATTATTAAATAAATGTTAATTAATGTTTTAAAATTGTTTAATATTAAAAATACTTAATAAACATTGTATGAATATATATTAATACTAGATACTTAAAAATTATTAATAATAAGAAATTATTTAAAAAATGTTCAAGAGAATCGTGGAAATTATTTAAAAAATGTTGAAATGAGAGAAAAAAACTTTTCAATTTGTTTTCATTATTCAGTAACTTTCAGTGCGAGATTTAACACCTCCCCGTTATGTAATTAATCCAGCCAATTTAAATGCCTCAATCAATTTAATACTTATTTTTTGTTAAAATTTATTAAAATACATTTTACAAAAATAGATTTAATATATGCGTTTATTTCTTCTTCGACATTAACATTCTCTTCCACATGACGAATTGAAGTATAAAACCCTTGAAGTACAAACTTTGTTTTTTAAAAGATATTTTTTATTTCAGTTACTTGCATTATTTTGTCAATTGTATTTTCTTGAATCACTTAATTTTCTTTGTCTTTAAAGTTCTTTTTTTAAATTAGCAAGCTTATTATAGAAACAGGGGCGGATGGTAAGTATGTCAAGGAGGGACTGTTGATGGTTTTAGTTGCAACTTAAATGATTGCATTTTTTTTAACTCATCAATATTAATATTTATATCAATATCAAAAAATTAAGCTACATTTTTTTACTTAATTTAGGTTTTTTTTTACTATGTTGCTCGGATGTTTAGCCCCCCATCTAAATGTCCTACGGTCCGCCCTGGATAGAACACTAACTTTTTTGAATACTAAATATTTAAAATTATAATTATGTATTCTTATTGATGCAAGAGCTATTATTTTTATCTGAATACTCATTAAAAGTAGAGAGATCTTGTTAATACAAAAAATATCTAACTAGGCCCATTTGCTCTTTATTGCGCGTCTGCCTTAAAACAATGGGTAAACTCCACTTTCCACCCATTATTTTGGCTCTATATCACTTTACCCCCTTCTACTCTCGATTGCATCGATTTGTCCTCTTGTACTTGAAAAATATCTCAATGTAGCCCTTGCCGTTAGTTTTCAGACATTTGACCTTGACACCGTTTGATCTAAGTCTGAAAATTACAAAAAAAATACCCCTCTCAGTTTAAATAATTATTGAAAAATATCTCAATGTGTTGGTCCCGATACATAAAACGGGTAGTGAATTTAGTAAATTGGTTGAACAAATTAATTAGTGAAAATACGGAAAGATTAGCCGAGGCGAGTTGACTCTGTCCTTAAGACGAAATTTCCCCGCAACGGTGCTAACGGATTAAATGGAAATCGTCTCCCAAGATACAACGGCTAAACTTGGAATAGGAGCACTCCAAATCCCAAGTACGACGAACTGTACTTTGTGTAGAACTTTTCGAGAGAATCTGTGAAGGGTAGGCTTAATATGTAGTAGGCTTGTTTTTGGATTGAAGTGAGGAATTTTGGGAAAGTTATGGTCTATTTATAAGGTTCGAAAAGTAGTGTCCTTTGGAGCAAAAATGTACCTTTTATTTGAATGGTTGCACCATTTCGAGTTGAGCCAATTGGGAGTGGTTGCACCATTTCGAGTTGAGCCGAATGGTTTGCATTGGTTCGGCCGCACCAATTCAGACCAGTCAGACCAATCGAGATGGGCTTCGAGTAATAAGGGCCCAATGGATTAAAAGCCCATGACCTAATGTTTTTGGCCCATCCCAATATTTTGATATATATACAGCTCAGTACTTCTCTACTTTTCCAATGTGCGATAACTCAAATCCCACTTTCCTTATATTTTGGACTAGTAATTTTTTCATTCACCACAAAATTGGTTCTAATCCAAAATTCATTTATATACTCAATTAGACCGTACAATAACCTTGATAAAAAATTGTTCATGACTCAATTTTTAACCAATTTTCCCAACAATCCCCCACATGAATGAAAACGAGGGCGTCGATTCTCTCTAGAGTTCCCGCGAATAGTATTGCATCGGGATAGGTAGCATATAGCTTTGAACCTTCCGTAGTGGAGTTACATCGGATTTACTAGGCTGAGTAGTGAACGCGATGTCTTGAACTGTCAGCCGTTCGTGTAAACCAAGACAATGCAACCCACACAATACTATTCTCACATTTCCTTAGTTCTCATGATTGTGTCCGTTTTGGCCATGGACACACATCTTGGATTCATAAGTGTTTGTCAAGTTTTTGAAGCGGCCCTCACTTCATACACTTACATAGGTGATCTCCTATTAAAGGTATCCTGCCAATACCTCACCTTTTCTTATAAGGTTTTGGAATCATTAAAAGCTTTCGCTTATCCTTTACCCTCTCTGCAGGCAGCACTAATGTCTATCACGGGAATGAGTTGGAAATATATTATTCCATAGGAATATATACTCCTTAGTGCATCACTGAACTTTCTTAGCTTAGTTGTCCCTTTTGAACCAGTTCTTGGGATCTCCAGTCAGCATGGTTGGGTTACCACCAAGATTGTCCTTAATTTATGGGTTTTAATCTCACTCCCCTAGACAGGCAATATGTTTGATCTCTTTAGTTGACTTTTAGTCGCGGATCCGCTATTAACCATTGATTTTCATAATCAATGTTATATTATTTCCTTTGAGATCAATTGCTTAATGGTCTTATGTGTACGAGTGTATCGATACTTGCCATTATACATGTCGTTTGTGCCCTTAACGTAACCGATTGGTTATCACAATTTATTCATAATTGTAGACACCGACTTAGTCCAACACGGAACATCCTCCAATAATTTTATGAAGTTTATTCAACTTCTTTTCTAACCTTATCTCAAGTTATACATTCGAATTCGACCATGAATCGAGCTATTCAATTTTGTTTGAGGATTTCCAAGATACATAATCTTAGTGGACTCATACATCCAATGTTCCTTCCTAATACAATTGGATATTTTCTTTAATGTAATCCATTTAAAGACGATACTTAGATTACCTAAGAACCCTTATAATATCATTGAATAATTATTTATTTTGGAATTACATATTTACTAGTTTGCAATTCATTATGCTGCCAAACTATCCAAAAATATTTGTAATTGAACCATTCTTCATCATTATTTTTGGCAAGGTAAACCCTTGGTCTTTAGATAACTAGATCAATTTTCTAGTAGTGTCTCAACATGAGACTTTCAATAAGACTATCTTTGTCTTAGTGATTTTAATCTATAAGATTACATCCTCTAGCCCCTCGTCTTTTGACATCAAAAATTTTATTTTTACTTTTCCAATATTTTCTCAACGTTCAAAATAGTATCATGATCACTATCTCATGATTATAATGTCGTCTATGGACATATACTTCCATGTGCTTTTAATATAAACACACTAGTCACACTCGTTATTACGAGAATTACTAACACAATTTTATCAAATATTACTTTAGAATATTTCCATAGCTATTTAATTTAGCTTGATATTACAATGTTATAAATAATCAAGATTTTTCCATAGCTATTTAATTTAGCTTTATTGGACCACTCTTAATCATTTCTTTGAATAGTCCATCAAAACCTTAATGGTTTACTACTTGGAAGAAGACAAACTAACTTCCACGTACATTCTTCCAATGTAGACAATATTTCAATAATTGTCCTTTGTTCATTTTATAACTCATAAATTATAAAATCAAATCAAAATCAAACATATTGATTTTCTTAGTCATCTTGTTGTATCTTGGTTGTTCATCACTTTGATGATTTACCAATCACACATATTTTAACTTGGTTGTTCATCACTTTGATGATTTACCACTTAGACATTTATTAGTTCTCTTATTTAGAACTTATTTATTTTCTTATTTTACAAGAAAAATATAATGTAATTTGCATCAAGAATGACTATCTTATGCACAATCATTATTTGCATATTCAATGAATATGCTTAAGTATTTTATCCACTTAACTATACTAGGCATTGTATATTAACTTAGGTATTTTTTTTTTTTTTTTTTTTACTTTTGCCTAAACACCCCCACATTTCTAAATATTAATGTGGTAGCTCGGGATATCTAATTTCCCCCACAAATTCTAGAGTATGTATTCTAGAATTTATCAATATAATATCCATAAACTTTTTCCAGAAGTTTTGGTTCTCATTTTTAATTCATTTGTCAAAGTTAGCACTTTCCAACTTTCATTCATATAACATTTAAATGCTTTGAAATCCTTATTTTTATTTTATTAATAAGGATACAATGTAATAAAATACATTTCTTCTTTAGTTAGAAAAATATTTTGGATCACCAATATGATTTAATTACAAAGTATTGTTTTTCTTTCTCTCAAGAAAGCACAACAAGAAAAATCTTCTCAAGATACTTAAATCTTGTCAACAATTAAGATAATAAGATTTCTTCTTTTTCCTCAAAAGAGAAAATTCGTCAAGATACTTAAATCTTGTCAATAAACAAGAGAATATTAATCTCTTCAAATGGTGGTTGATCTCCACTATTCAACATTAAAGTTAGAATATATAAATTCTAATTTTAATCATTCATAATTTAGGATTGTATGTCCTAAACATGCTGTTCAAAATTCAGCCAAATCCAACAATTTAATTCTACAAAACGACCTCTTAAGTAAACTGCTCGAATTTTATTTCAACAAAACATCCATTGTTGTTT
The DNA here is from genome assembly GCF_056151865.1 of Erythranthe guttata. Lineage (NCBI taxonomy): Eukaryota > Viridiplantae > Streptophyta > Magnoliopsida > Lamiales > Phrymaceae > Erythranthe > Erythranthe guttata. Next base: position 15,199,968 of record NC_142546.1, on the reverse strand, counting down.
ACAACTATTTCGGATCTTTGAAAATCAAAATCCGATCTCATCCATTCACATTGTAGATCATCATCTTGCAAATGTGATATCATATCGAACCAACGATTCGATCTTCTTTTATGTTCTTGAGACAAGAACTACTCATGTGCTCTCATAAATTGAACTTCTCTTTCTTTCTATTTCATTTCAATCATACTTTTAATTGTACTGTAGTATGATTCATATATAAAACATAGGTACAACAATATTATAATAAATATAATATATGTGACCACGACTTTCATACTAGTTGATCATAGAAAGAAGCAATACTAGTTGATCATAGACATAAACAATAGATCAAGCATACTTTATCAACATATACATAGTATGCACACATGAGTACATAATAACATCATGTTTGGATATTATTTCATGGCATAAATTAATTCATGTCCAACATAGTTGATTTATATAAATATATAGTACTTGATCAATATGTGTCCAAGCAATTACAAAATTCTAAGGAATTGGTATGGCTTACGAAAATAATAATATGTATAATAATGTTCCTCTTACTAAGTAACTCATACTTAATAAACGAGACAAGTCTAATCGTTCATAGACAATAACAAAAACGTTAATAAGATCACGTACTCACAAATTTCATATAACATATTCGGAAATCAATCAATTGAACGGTTCCACATCAAATGAAAATTGGGAGAAAGCTAATCCCGTATCAAACTATATGCAATTTATGCAAATAAATATTGCATTTTCATGAGAAATGTCATGCGGTTTATGATAAACTTATTCAAATAATTAACACATACCCTATCACTTTATTTCATTTAGGATAAAAATATTTATATCATTAATGTACATACACAAACATAATGAATATCCATTAAGCATATATATTGTATATGGTTTACCATGATTCCACATAGAAAATTAAACTATCATGCAATAATCCACCATTATATCATATAGCATTATCAATATATTTCACAAATAGATATCTTATAATTAAAAAGCGTACCCGATAAATTATATGTTCGTCAATTCAAGATATTGTGGGTAGTACCAAATCGTGTCAATATTATGGCAGTGCTGAATGATTTATTCATATCTCTTCCGTCCCAAGTCCGATTTTGTTGATTCAATATGATCCGAACAGCCAACAAACTTTTCTACAACTTTTATTTTTTTACGTTTTCTGAGATTTGGACTGGATCATGATTAAAATAAGCCTCGAAGTCGGAATAGAAGTGCTGTAAATTTGCACCTACAATGGAACCAGAAAAAAAATATTAAATAATATTCATGAATCAAAAATAATATAAAACCTCATTATTGATCTTCAATTCAGTCTTCCTTCATCAAAATTTCGTGCATTGGACATTGGTGATGCGTTAATATGCGACGAGTTGCATTGGTCACGAACGGTTGTAATTTCTTATGAAAAGGTGCATCGGCAGTTCTGTCACCCTTTAGTATTTTCGTCATAACTTCTTCGTACGATCTCCGATTGTGACGATTTAATATGTTCTGGAAAGCTAACTTGATTATCTATAACTTTTGTGAAATGTTAATTTGCCATATTCGGACTTTAAAACCTTCGAAAATGGGCAGGAACGTGGACTTCATGTTCTGTCCGAAAATGAACTTTCTCCAATTGTATTTTGTAACTTCTTGATTTTTGGCAGACTATCTTCTTCTCCATCTCGTTTACCAACGTGTGCAGAAAACACAATTTGCTAAATCACAAATTTTCGTCTTAAGATTGTTGGTCCCGATACATAAAACGGGTAGTGAATTTAGTAAATTGGTTGAACAAATTAATTAGTGAAAATACGGAAAGATTAGCCGAGGCGAGTTGACTCTGTCCTTAAGACGAAATTTCCCCGCAACGGTGCTAACGGATTAAATGGAAATCGTCTCCCAAGATACAACGGCTAAACTTGGAATAGGAGCACTCCAAATCCCAAGTACGACGAACTGTACTTTGTGTAGAACTTTTCGAGAGAATCTGTGAAGGGTAGGCTTAATATGTAGTAGGCTTGTTTTTGGATTGAAGTGAGGAATTTTGGGAAAGTTATGGTCTATTTATAAGGTTCGAAAAGTAGTGTCCTTTGGAGCAAAAATGTACCTTTTATTTGAATGGTTGCACCATTTCGAGTTGAGCCAATTGGGAGTGGTTGCACCATTTCGAGTTGAGCCGAATGGTTTGCATTGGTTCGGCCGCACCAATTCAGACCAGTCAGACCAATCGAGATGGGCTTCGAGTAATAAGGGCCCAATGGATTAAAAGCCCATGACCTAATGTTTTTGGCCCATCCCAATATTTTGATATATATACAGCTCAGTACTTCTCTACTTTTCCAATGTGGGATAACTCAAATCCCACTTTCCTTATATTTTGGACTAGTAATTTTTTCATTCACCACAAAATTGGTTCTAATCCAAAATTCATTTATATACTCAATTAGACCGTACAATAACCTTGATAAAAAATTGTTCATGACTCAATTTTTAACCAATTTTCCCAATAAAAACCATATGTACTATGATCAAATAATACAACTCCAATCTATATTATATATAAAACTAAGATACACAATCAAAGTTTTCTAATTAGGGAGATTGAGTCCATAATATTTTATTAAATTTCAAAATAACCCCACTTACCATATTCATCCATATTACAAAAGAAATCATTAAACAGACAAAAATTAATTAAACAACTTAATACTGCAATACTGCAATAAAAACCATATGTATTATGATCAAATAATACAACTCCAATATAACATATGCCTATTTGATCACAGTTCCAATTGCAATATAATTAATTATTGCCAGAAATTAATAATTATGCAATTACTAATTCCTGATAATTGCATTAAGACCCAAATAAAACACTCCTTGTACACGAAACCCCCAACCTTCGACCCGATCGCCCTCTTGCAAATTATTAGCCCTAACAAACTTCATCCATTCCTTTTTCAGAACAATCATATACGAGCCCACATTCCACTTCGTCAACTCCATTTCGTAGTCCCGATCCTCCGCATGCTGGTCCATCGTAAAAACCCTAAGCCCCGAATAGTAATCTTCGTTATTCACCATTCTCCGTTCTTCCTCCGTCAGAGCTTCCACCAACTTCTCACTCCGGTTTATGAATACCCGGTTCAAACCCGGATTCACATCCGAACAGGTCAAATCCTTTTGGAACAAGAAAACCGGGTCGAATCCTCCTCGATCATGGATCCTCCGCTGCATCGGTGGTGGAAGTGGAGCCGGAGGCTCTTGTTCTTTCGTGGATAGTTTCTTTTTCGATTTTCTCGGGATCGGTTGAGATTTTTTCTTGATCTCTTTCTTATTAGTAGCCCTCGGCTTGTAGATTACGAGAGCTTGCGAATTGTTACAACCATCTTCTTCGAATAAAATCGGATTAAACGTATTCTCCGAATCATCATCATCTGCTGCAGCTGGTAATTCTAATATTTCTAATTGTTCGACAACTTTTTCTTTTCCCTTCGCCTTCCTTCTTCTCTCCCAATCATCATCATAATTATCGCTAATTACGTCACTAATCTGAGTAATTATGTCTGCTCCAAACAGTCGGAAACTCGAGATTTTCATCTTCTTATTCATCTGATGATGATCAGTTTCTTGATCAACAGTAGTAATAGAACTACGGTCCCTCTTCCAAGAAGAGGAAGAACAAGAAGAACAAACCCTAGTTTTTGAATTATTAATCTGATCAAGAAACAAGATTTGATCTTCTTCTTCTTCAAGGCGATGATTTTTTGTGGGGCTTTTTTCATTAACACAGAAATCAATTTCTTTGAGAAAAGGATTACTTCTGAAAAGAATTAATCTTTTCGGCTTTTGATCATCCCAGAAATCGATTTCTTGAACGATCTTCATCGATTTGAATTTGGGTTTTGAAATTCTGAATTTGAGAGAGAGATAGAGAGAGTAATTGGGTTTGTTAAAGTGGAGATCGATAGGGTTTTGCATGGATTTATATATGTATATGCTGTATGTATACATGTATTTGTGTATGTATAGTGGAATAAGGCAACTTCTTGAAGTCGTATTCAAATTAGGGAAACGACAGCGTATTGTGAACTATTAGGAAAGTTTTATGCCAACTAAGTATGAACGAGTTAATTAAATCAAATTAACTATTATAGAATCTTTCCAAATTATTGATTACTTAATTATTTTTGACGATTTTACTTATACTACTAGATTTTGTGTCCTTCAACATAATTATGAAAATTTGAATTTCCTTATTTAGTATGATTATATTTGAGTATTGTTTTTTTAAATATTACTTTTTACCCTTAGTTAATATTTTTCTTTACAATTAATTGGTACTTCCTTAAGTATAAATTTATAAAATTAAAGAAAAACACATATTGTCTGAGATGTCAAATACACCTAGTTTGGGCTTGTGATTAAGGGTGTGAACGAACTGAGCTCTACTGTGTTGGAAGGCTCGAACTCATGCACGACGAGTTGAGATTTTCTAGCTCAAACTCAAACTCAAACTCGCATGAGTTTCGGTGACCTCGGCTCGAAAAGTATGTAAAATTATCATAAATACGCTTAAACTAATTTAGATTCCAAGAATATTCCTCGAAAATTCAAAATTTGCCCTTGCATTATCAAGGTGTATTTATAGGAGGTTTAATTATTAGAGCATATCCCACCCTTCATCACCAAATCCCATATTTATCATCTAATATAGGTGTTTTTAGTCTCCCAACCTAAATCTCTAAATCACCATTACACCTAAAATTATAGTGATTTAGTTTAGTCTCCCACACCGATCAAACTCTATATCACTATATTCCTAAATCCTATATTTTCACCAAATGTTTTGGTGAAGAAATTTTCATCTCCCACCTATCCACCATGTTACCATTTTTTCCACCAAATCCTATTTTTTCTATTAAATATAGAAGTGAAAATAGAATTTGGTGTAATTAACACCATTTCATAATTAGCATATAAAATTATCATATTAACTAATTTCATGTGATTACCAACTTATAAATATGCTTATATTAAATATATTAGTGTTAGTTAGTGAATTGGTTTTCAAACAATGTTTTAACGAGGCCCCCATTATCAGTGAAATATTTTTTTTGGTTAATTTATGTTGTAATGTTTTTATGATTAATTTATCTTGTAAGGGTTTTAGGCGATAATTAATGAAATTATTGTTTATTTGTGTCTTATTAATAAAATAGAATAAATTTACAATTAACATTAAACTTATAATTTTGTAATATATTTGGTGAAATGTCATGGGAGATCAAACCAAATCCTATTCTCTATAAATGGTAAAATGGTGAAATATTAGTATTTTATTATTTGGTGTAAAATTTGATGGAATTGGTGGGAGACTAAATACACTATTTTGTCATTAAAAATAGAGAAATAGTAGAATGGTGTGCTACGGATGGAAGATAACACCATTTTTTCACAACAAAAAATAGGATTTGGTGGAAAAATGATGTTACCATACGCTCATTAGGAGAGTTGGTACCTAGCCTTTACCAATAGGGTAAAGGTCTAGGGTTCGAATAGAAAAAATGGTGTTGAGGGTGGGAGATGCTCTTAGGGGTGAATTGCAATATTTTTAAATAATATAAAATATATCCATTTTGCAAATATTGTAACGGATTTTTTTTATGAAATGCAATTTACGGTTAGAAAATTGCTATTTGCGCTTTTAACAAAACCCCCCAAAACTTTTCAAGAAAATCCAAAAACCCCCAAACTGCAAATAGCAAAAAAAAATCGAAAATTCGAAATCAAGCTTGAAGAATGGTTGAGCTTCGATTTTTTGATGTAATTTCGATTCTTTTATGTGTAATATGCATTGGGTAGGTCGATTACGGAACCAATTTTCGCAAAAAAATGTTGGAACGCCCAAGATGGGTGCCCAAAGCGTGTACGGAAAAAAAAAAATTGCACTAGACGCCCAACTCGGGCGCCCAAATGCAGCTTGCACGCCCAACTTGGGCGTGCACTGCATGAATGGGCACCCAAGTTGGACTTTTACGCGTTTTTTTTTGTGGGGGGGGGGGGGGTGGTTTGGATTTTTTTGAAAAGTTTTGGGGTTTAGAGAAATAAAGTGTTTTTTTATTATAAATCCCAAAACTAAGTCGGGGGTTGATCCGACGGAAACCCCTCCGACGCTCAAGTCAGATGTACGGATCATGGAAATAGTAGAGAGAATCAAACTCTAGATTACTTGTGAATAATGGAACGTACCTTAACAAATGAGTAAAACATCTATTTATATGTAGTTGAGTGGGTTGGGCTTACTTTGTTGGGCCCAAACCTTATTTTGAAGGTGCTTGGGCTTTCGTATAGTGGGCCTAATTATTAGGCGAATTATGGAGCCCATTGAGTCGGCCCAATTAGATATATCATTCTGTTAGAAACATTGACTCATCGTTAATTTGAGGGGATAAACGTAATTTCGATTAATAAGAGGAGTAATTTGTAATTTAATCTTGGCATACATATATGTTTATGGAATGGTTATGTGTTGAAGTTACGCTTCTCTTCTATTTTTCTTTTTTCCTCTCTGCCGATTTTAGTTTATTGTATAATCTTCTCTTTTCAAGATTCGTCCTCTGTTTGATCAATGATGATGATTCACTGTTTTTAGACATTACATTTACAGGTTTATTTATTTATTTGAATATGCATGCACATATATAATAAATTTAGGTCTTTTAAATTATACGCTTAGTGAAATACAACGGGTAATTATTAAATGTTAGACAAATGGATCTTTGGATTGTTCCCAATTAACAAATTAATAGCATTTCAATGAATTTAGTCGACGAGCAAAGTAGTACTTGATTTTCAAATTTACAACATTTATTATATATAAAATTATTAGTCTATACCAAATTTTCTTTTCTTTATGGATGTTCGAAAGTATATATTTTTTTTATTATACCTTACAGTCCGTGCACTGCACGGGTAAATTACTAGTTTAGCCTTAATTTAAATGTCGTCGCACTACTGAAAATGTTAGTGTAGTAGACTAAGATCGTACTCGAATTTATTTCAAATAAAAAATTGGGGCAATTTGATATACATTCCGTAAAATCCAATTTCATTAATTATAAAATCGTTACAATTAATCATAAAATCACCTTAGCATTGAGATGATTATGATATAAAATAATTATATTAGAGATGCTAATTAAATATACTTATCAAGTATATAAGATTAACATAAAATTTCGATTTTTTTTTTTCTTCTAACAGAGATAATAACTAAATATATATTTTTTATATGAAATAAATAAAAACAGTGACATCTGAAACAAAATTCAATCCAAGCAACTCTCAATAAAACATGTCATAGAATCGTAGCAAATGAAGAATAAATATGAAAGATTGTTATGATTTTTACCCAAATATCTAAGTGTGCGTAATGTCACGGACTTGTTCCCTCAACAACGAACCGTGCGGTCTTAGCTCCTTCTCGCCCATCGCGATAGCTAAGTCAGCCTCTCCCGAATGTGTTGCGAATACTTAAGTGATGGAAACGAAGAAAGAAATTAAGAAGACAAGAGAATAAGAAAGTACTGCTTGAGTGCTTATTGTATTTCTTGGATTTTGTTGGATTTGTTGGATGATTACAAATGAGGATCCTACCTCTATTTATACAAGACCACCTCCTCAATGGACGGTGGAGATCGATATGATCTAACGGTTGGGAGTGGAACACTCCAAAGAATCCCTAAAATGTCTCTACCTACCACCACCTACGTCTACCTACCTCTATACATTTGGGCCAACTTGGGCCTAACCCTATTTGGGCTAAATCTTGGACTCTTTAACCTCCCCAACCCAAGGAAAATCGGCAAGGGGTTGGGTCAAAACTAGCGGGCCGTGACATCCTCCCCCGCCAAATTCGGCGACGTCCTCGTTGCCTCGAACAAGTGGAGACGATCTTGAAATTGCCACAAGTCTTCATTCGTCTCCCATGTTGCCTCGGACTCGGGTAATCCCTTCCATTTGATGAAGTATTGAATACTCGGTGGAACTCCCCTACGTTGCTTCAATTGTCGGCCGAGCACTTCCTCGATCTCCTTATCGTATGACTTAGTCATGATGGGTGGTGCTCGGTGCGACTCTCCTCGGCTCGGGTCTTCCTTGTCTTCGTGATAAGGCTTCAACATACTCACATGGAAGACCGGATGGATTTTCAAAGAACTTGGAAGTTCTAGGCGATATGAAACTTTACCGACCTTGGCGATCACCGGGAATGGTCCTTTGTACCTTCGCACAAGTCCCTTGTGCATGCTCCGCAATGCCTTGAATTGTTGGGGTAATAGTTTCACCATCACTTGGGCCCCAACGTCGAACTCCCGTGGTCGCCGTTTGTCGTCCGCCCATTTCTTCATTCGTCGCCTAGCCTTCTCAAGGCATGCTCGGGCTAAGTCGGCTTGTTCCTCCCACGACTTAGCCATCTTCAATGCTCCGGGACTCCGTCCGTCGGTTGCCGTAGCCAAAGTATGTGGCGTAAGTGGCTGTTGTCCCGTTGCAAGCTCGAATGGACTCCTCCCTGTGGCTTCACTCCGTTGCAAGTTGTAAGAAAATTGAGCCACGTCGAGGAGCTTCGCCCAATCTTTTTGATTGGCTCCCACGAAGTGCCGTAAGTAGCACTCGAGTAGGGCGTTCACTCTCTTCGTTTGCACGTCAGTTTGGGGGTGAAAACTCGTCGAGAAGCAAAGCTCGGACCCCAAAAGCTTGAATAGCTCCGTCCATAATCGCCCCGTGAAGCGTGGGTCTCGGTCGCTTATGATGTTCCTCGGTAGTCCCCAATACTTGACGACGTTCTTGAAAAAGAACCGGGCTGCCTCCTCCGCGGTGCAATCCCTCGGGCAAGCTATGAACGTCCCGTACTTTGAAAAACAATCTATCACCACCATGATAGATCCGGCCCCCTCGGACTTCGGCAAGGCGCTAATGAAGTCCATTGAGATCGACTCCCATGGTCGCCCGGGGATTGGGAGCGGCTCAAGTAACCCTGCCGGCTGTTTATTCTCCACCTTGTCTTGCTGGCACACAAGACAAGTCTTCACGTATGCATCGACACTGTCCCGCATGTGAGGCCAAAAGTAGGCCGTCTTGAGCAACGCCATTGTCCGTCTTTGGCCCGGATGCCCCGCCCACTTGGTGTCGTGGCATTCCCTTATGAGGTCCTTCCTCAAGCTGCCCCACTTCGGAACGAAGAGTCGCTGCCCCTTTGTGTAGAGTAGGCCGTCCTCTACCCAAAATTGCCTCGTCTTGCCCTCCTTGACGAGTCGGATTAGCTCCTTGGCCATGGGATCATGTTCGAGCCCTTCTCGGATCATGTCGGCCAAGTTTCCCCTTGTTGAGCTATTGGCTGCGAGTTCGGCCTTCCTACTCAATGCGTTGGCCACAACATTCACCTTTCTCGGTTTGTATTGCAACTCGTTGGCATAATCCACCTCCCTCCTAGGTGGAAGTTTGTTGGGTAAAGTCGGTGGCATCACGTCTTGGTTGGCCTCCAAGACGGTTTGGATGATCGGTGGCACGTCCTCCTCTTTGTTGACGGGTGGGTTGTCCTCCTTTAAAGCGACTAAAAATGTCGGCTCGCCCCGTCGAACTCCCTTGTCAACTTGTATGGCCGACAGTTGCCTTGGTTACGTGCTTTCTTCCTTAGTGGGGCTGTTGGTGGCCGGCACCATGCAAGTTTTCCCCTTCTCTAAGTTACAAACTGAATTAAAACAAGGCATCGGGATAGCCATTACCTTGCGGAAGAAGTCCATGCCTAGCACCACCTTGAAATCATCCATCGATGCTACCGAGAAATCAACTTGGCCCTTCCAAGTGCCTAAGTGCAGCTCCGCGTCTCGTGCTACACCATTGAGCGGTTGTGCCTTAGCGTTGACGGCCTTGAGCCAACCGTCTCGTCTGGTCCCCTGTAGGCCAACCTTCTTGGCCTCGTCCTCGGTGATAAAGTTGTGGGTCGCTCCCGTGTCCACCATCACCTTTGCTGGGGTACCGTTGATGCGGGCCTCCACATATATCAGCCCCTTGCTTGATGTTGCCGGCATCGGATTAGCCTTTAAGGCGTTCAGAAGTTGGAGCGATCCCATGTTGCCTAGCCCCTCGTTTGTGCCTTGCTCGGTCTCTTGTCGTAAAAGTGCCGACAATGACCCCATCTTGGGACATTGACTCATCGCGTGCGGCCCCTTGCACACGAAGCATCCTCCCTTAGGCACAAACGACTTCTTCTTCTCTTCAAGTTGTTGGTGTGAGGATGGCTTGTCTCCTCCCCTCGAGGTCGACGCTCGCCATGGGTCTCGGTTATCTCGATGGTCCCGACCATGATTGTCCCGTCTCTCTCCTCCGCCTTTAGTCGGGTTCCACTTCTCTTTTCGCAACGGCTCTCTCGGTCAAAGACTCGGCGGCGGCAATAGCTTCATCGACGGATTTGATGTCTCGTCGGTGGAGTTCTTGATTGGCCCAGCCTTGTAACCCATCGGTGAAGTGGAAAAGGAGATCCTCCTCGGAAAGGTTGGGAATTTGAAGGGTGAGGGTGGTGAACTCCTTCACGTACTCGCGGATTGAACTTCGTTGCTTGAGTTCCCTCAACTTCCTTCGAGCCTCATAGACGACGTTCTCCGGGTAGAAGTGTCGCTTGAGTTCCCTCATGAACTCTTCCCAAGTATCGATTCGGCAAATGCCTTTCTCGATATCGGTGTGCTTTCTACGCCACCACAACATAGCCGTATCGGAAAGATAAAGGGAAGCAGTTCTTACCTTAGTCGTCTCGTCGACTAGACCGATACCCTCGAAATATTGCTCCATCCTCCATAGGAAGTTCTCGACTTCCTTGGCGTCCCTTACGCCGTTGAATCCCGTTGGCTTCGGGCAGTCCACCCTTGGACTCGAAGTAACGCCAGCGCTCCCATTAGCGGCGGCCTTTTTGCACAAGGCCAAGTCGTCGCGCATCCCCTCGATGCTCTCTTGGAAGGATTGGATGATGGCCTCCAATCGATCCAACCGTTCCTCTCGCAACGTCTCATTGTCCCTAAACAAATCGAGTTGCTCGGCGACGTGATTCTCCAACACATCCGTATCGTGCTCGAGCTTCTCGAATCGTTCGCTAAGCTCCGCTATAGCGACGTTATTCTCGAGCCTCTCGAGTCTTTCGCCATGATCCGTTAGCACGGCCTCATTAACGGTACTCTCCCCACGAGCCTTGCTGTGGTCCCTCTTCTTCTTGTTGTTTACTTGGGCCTCCCTGCCACGTCCCTCGGTTACGTACGAAATATCTTCAACGTTCGCCATCGTTGAGAATTCGATCAACACAAAGCCCTTAGCCGGGCTCTGATACCACTTGTCACGGACTTGTTCCCTCAACAACGAACCATGCGGCCTTAGCTCCTTCTCGCCCCTCGCGATAGCTAAGTCAGCCTCTCCCGAATGTGTTGCGAATACTTAAGTGATGGAAACGAAGAAAGAAATTAAGAAGACAAGAGAATAAGAAAGTATTGCTTGAGTGTTTATTGTATTTCTTGGATTTTGTTGGATTTGTTGGATGATTACAAATGAGGATCCTACCTCTATTTATACAAGACCACCTCCTCAATGGACGGTGGAGATCGATATGATCTAACTGTTGGGAGTGGAACACTCCAAATAATCTCTAAAATGTCTCTACCTACCACCACCTACGTCTACCTACCTCTATACATTTTGGCCAACTTGGGCCTAACCCTATTTGGGCTAAATCTTGGACTCTTTAACCTCCCCAACCTAAGGGAAATCGGCAAGGGGTTGGGTTAAAACTAGCGGGCCGTGACAGTAAGCTAATCTGCAGGTCGGGTAGGGGTTATTTTAATGCTACGTTTTCCAGAGTTTCGGATAACACTGGGCCCACCTTTGCTTTTGGATGAGGAGCAGCGGTATTGGCACTCGCACACACCATTTCCATTAACAATTCACGGTCCTTTGAACGGGAAGAATCTCCATTTGAATATAGCTTCACTTTCCTGAGTTTATAAAAAATAATTTTAATCGAAAAGGAGAGAGAGAGAGCGCAAAAAACCAGAACGCCTAATCTAAATATAACTCTATTATAGTTTGATTGACAATTTGCACTCTTAAACTACATGTGATTGACACTTTGCATCCTTAAATTAAAACAATAGCAGAATGCACCCCCCCTCCAATTATATCTTGCTTGGCAAAGTGCAACCTAGAGAGTGACCGGCTAGCTGTTTATTAGACTGGAGAGGGGCAGATTTTTATTGTTGAGCAATGAATGAGGTTTTTTTTTTTTTTTTTTGAAATGAACGAAAAATGGTCTCGTTTTATGTTATATATACTACCCCCGACTCCCCTCTCTAGATACCATACATTTTTGGGATTCAATCGAAATGGGGCTTCCCCATCGACGACAAGTTTTAGCTGTCTAAATAAAAATGCATCATAAACAAGAAAACCAACAATGGGGCTTAATTATCATTGTGTAACCGGAGATAGTAAATTACCCTCTGTATAATTAGTCCCCGTTTGGTTGCAAAGATAAGTCATGATTAACTATATAGTTGGACTTAATTTGATGTTTGATATCCCCAATAAATTGTCGGGTCGACCCCAAAAAAATTATATAATCATGGCTTATCTTGCCTGCTAATAAGTTTTTTTTGTTGGACGTTGCAAACATGAATCTAATAAAATAAGTGGGTTTCCTTAGATTATTTAGAGCATGTTTGGCTAAGCTTATAAGCTCCTAAAAACATCTTATAAGATGTTTAGGAGCTTATAAGTTATTAAAAGGTGTTTGGTAAAAAAATTACAAAAGATCTTATTTTTTCCAAAAATAAGCTGTTAGGGAGCTTATAAGATATTTTTTTTAAAAGTAACTGTACCCCACCTTTTTTCTTTAAGATCTTATTTGCTTCTTTACTAAAACACTTAAAATACAAAATTACCCTCAAATACTTTATTATATTTCATGAATACTAATAATATTTATATTTTATCAAAACAACGTATTCTTGTAATCAAGATTAATAATTAGTTAAATATAATTATCGTAATTATCATAATAATTGTAAAAAAAAATTATTCTCTATTTATATTTTATATGTATATAAAAACACATGAATATTCTTATTATCTCCATAGTAAATTATATTTCTTTCTTCTAAAAAAAATTATATTTGTTTTACAACTTTTATTTTATATTATTATATAATTTTATATTATTATTATTATTTGAAAAATTAATTTGTAAATATAATAATAATATTTTAGGAACAAAAGTATTTGAGTCAAATAAGTTTAACAATTATACTGGCGTCATGTACTTTTTTGTCATTATAGCAATAAACAGACCTTTTATTTCCAAACACCTGAACAACTTATAAAAACAAAAAGTAACTTATAAGCTACATATCCAAACACCTTAAAAAATAATTTTTAAAATAAGATCTAACAGCTTATCAGCTCCTAAAACATCTTATCAGATGTAGGAGCTTATAAGATATTTTAAATAAGTTTAGCCAAACGAGCTCTTAATCTTATCTTGGCTAATCTTATCTTGCCAACCAAACAGGCCTTATAATAATAACAATCCTAATTATACTAATAGAGTTGAAGGAAAAAAAAAAGAGAGAGAGAGAGAGAAAAATACCAATTGACTTGTCCGAGGGTAAATTCTTCTGAAATCAAAACACGATGATCTCCTTTCAACTTGGGAAATTCTTGAATCTCCAAGTGATAACGTTTTTGTGGATTTTCAACATTGGAGCTGGATTCTCCTGAATCTATTTCGAAAATACTTTAAAACGAATTCTCAATATATAAATTCCTCTATATAATACGAAAATAAATAAATACCGTCTTCAACCGCAGGCGGCGGCGTTGTTTGTTCTGGAACAGTGTTATGCGTTATTCTTCGAATGCGTGTTCTTGATACAGAAAACATCGAGCCCACCATGAATCCAATCATAAAATTCATAAAATCCATTTATTTAGACTCGAGAAAGAAAACTAATTACCACAACCAAGATATTAATTCGCACAACCATGAAATTGTTGGAAATTTTGAGTATTTGACTCAAATTTTGTTGAATATTTAAGTGGTTTAATTTAAATTCTCAAAATTAATTTTTGATGAATGATAAATTAATGGATCATTTAAAATATTGAAGTGTGGAAAATAATAAAGTGAAATGCCACCATTGAAAAAGATGGAGGTGTTTAAGCACCTATTAAATTGAATAGGTATGTGATTAATGGGAAAAGGTGTGATACCTTTTCATGAAATTATTTTCCTAAGAGTTGTGACTTGTGGTCATAACCTTTGAAAATCTATAAATAGATTCCAAAATCCACCATTTGAAATAGTTCATTATTCACATGGAATTCAATACATTAATTGAATTCACTTCTCGTCATAAAATATCATTGCATATTGTTGCATTAACAAGTCCTTTCTTCGTGTCTTATAAAGTCCTAACCGTCGTTTCGTTCGCCGTGTTCCAATAATTGTTGTGCTGCTTTGTTGGAACTGAAATAGTCGTTGTATCTTGGGAGACAATTGCCATAAACCGAGAGCACTGCACGGGGCAAATTTGTCTTAAGGAGAAAGAACCTAGTTCTTGCCTCGACTACATTTTTCTTGTCAAACTTCTGTCCAAATTTTGTTCGTTCCCATTTCAAAATACACACACCCAAATATAACAATCTTAAGACAAATTTGTTAGTTGTATTTTCGAGATGGAGAAGAAGATATTCCACTCAAAATCCAAGAAGTTACGAAATCAAATTGGAGGAGAATGTCATTTTCGGACAGAACACAACGTCTATGTTTCAACCCATTTTCGGAGGTGATACGGTCAGAATCTGTAAAAGTATCATTTCACAAACGTTGTAGAAAATCAAGTTAGCTTTCCAGAACATGTTAAATCATCTAAATCGGAGTTCATACGGAGGAGTTATGACGAAAATACGAAAGGGTGCCAGAACTGCCAACACACCTTTTCATGAATAATGCAACCGTTCGTGAAGCAATGCAACCCCAGTGTACCAACACGTCTCTAACACTTTATGGTGCACGAAATTTTGGTGAAAGAAGACCAATTCCAAGAATAATGATGGAATCATACCCTAAATATGATGAGGTTTATATTATTCTCAATTCTTGAATATGATTTAATATTTTCGTGGTTCCATTGTAGGTGCAATTTTACACAGCACACATGCTTCGACTTTGAGGCTTAATTTGATCATGATCCAATCCGAATCTAGAAACTCGTGAAAGACAAAAGTTGTAGGAAATTTCGTTGGCTGTTCGGATCATATTGAATCAACAAAATCGGACATCGGATGCTAAAGATATGATTAAGTTCTTCAGTGCTGCCAAAACTGCCGAGTACGTTTATAATTATTCCGGGTACGCCTTTTCATTTATAAAATAGTATCTCATGCAATTAAGTGATAATATTATATGATAAATAATATGGTATTATATGAGATAGAAACATGGTTATGTTGCATGATAATGTTATGGCGTAGTAATAATGCAATATAGGTTATAATTGGCATGATAACTTTATTTATGAGAGCATGATAAACCTTGAATGTTTGAAGCATGTATAGATACTTTGAATGTTATTTCGATATGTTGAGATGCTTGGACTACTCTTGATATATGCATTAGATTTTGCTGAAATTCGTATGCATAATTTAAATTAAATTAGTGCATAATATTATGAGGTGTAGTATTGTCGCATACTTGAAATAACATATAATAATATTTTTATGATATTATATTATTTATATGATGTCTATGTCAATGAGTACTTAGAATTAGAAGCATATAATATATGTCTGTTGAAGCATAATTTTATGAATTGAAAATTATGTTGTAGTACGTGATTAAACGTGATTAAATTATATGGATATTTATGCTATTATGTAAATGATTTTCAGCATGCATAATGATATTTAATTGGATAATAGTTTATTGAATGTACGAATAAATTATTTATTCCATGTTAATTTTGAAATGCTTATTTACATATAAGTATTTTGTATGCATATATTATATGATGCATGTGAATATTTGGAATTATTTAATTATAATTATGTGCATATATGTATGTTTATGAGCTCATGATTAGTTCCAAATGTTATGTTATATCATAAATAATTCATGCTATTTGTGATATTATTATGTTTAAACTCAATATTTATTATATTGAAATCAAGTTGTTGCACTTTTATCTTTAAAATGATAATTTCGTATGTGTGTGCAATTAGAGGCATGTAATATTTGAAATTGATATACAATCGAAACTCTAGAAGCTAAATTTCTAAATGAATATTTGAGCAGTTGTTATCTAAAAGAACATCGAAGATGATCGATCTATTGGATTGTCTTAACTTTTGGATATTGTATTCATAAGACATAAGTATACCTTATGAATGAATTTGATGGTGTTGAACATCTGATCCATTTGTAAACAACAATGGTTGTTTTTTTTTTTTTTTTCTTGCGGAAAATGTCAAACAATCTCTATACGAGAGATTATTGTGGCCAATTGCACCGTTGGATCAATATTTCTATATTATGAACGGTAGGAGTTTCTAAACTCTAGATTTGAATTGTGTACAAACTGTCACAATTTGATAAGAACTTTCTTGATTTGAGTATCTTGAGAAGTTTCTTATAGTGTGTTCTATTAAGACAAAATAAACACACATTGGTGATTTAAAAGATTGTACAATTTATGAGAAAAGTATTTGTTACTTTTGTGGTATTTATACCAAAATTTTATTATGCATCTTTGTTAAGTAACAAAGACGAGACCTTAGAAGCATTTAAATGAGAATGATCATGGTATATGAATAAAAATTGTTATTCAAAGTGATTGACGTGGATGATATGGAGTATTTTTTGACAAGTTTTGTACTTATCAAATCTCTAGTCCTTATCAACCACAGTTGAAAGTATTGAGAAATGAAATACTCGAACTGTTAATGAGTAAGAAAGCCATGTTGATAATTCTAGAGTAAGCTAGAATTTGTGGGGGAGATTATGGCTCACCACTTTCTCATTATTTTACCACATAAAGGTTTTGGACCATAGAAATGTGGGGGTGTTTTGACTAAGGTAAATGTACCAAAAGAGCCTTAAAATGTTGAAATGCATATTTATTGAATATGCTAAGTACGAAAGTGCTCAAGATAGTCATTCTTGATGCAAATAAATGTAATATGTCTTTGAAATTAAATGTGTTTGAAAAATTGGATTTTGACCCCAAGTTTGACAAACAATTTAAGTGGATTCCATTTGAAGTTATGGAATAAAAACTACACTTTGACTAGATACATCTAGTGTGTTTAATTTCTCAAACTCGAGTAGGGGTGAATGGGAAATTAATGTATATGGAGGTGAAAAGTCACCATCCATCATTGACAATGAGCTACATTTAAAACACTTTATTAAGTGTAAATGATTAGTTAGAAATATATCTCTCTATGAGATCAAGTGGTAATTTATAAAGTGATAAATAACCAAATCAACAGTTTGATTTTGATTTTCTAATTTATGGGTTAGAAAATGAACCTCGGGCAATTAATGAAGTATTGTCCACTTGGGGGTTAATTGTCTTTGAGACAAAGGAAAATCAGTGAAACTCGTATAGTATGAACTTAAATAAGTTCTAAAGCAATTGCACAGTTGGTAAGAATTGTTGTCAAATATTTTAAAACTTGGCGAGTTTGAAAAGTACGTGTGTGATAAATGCACATAAGAGTACATGTTTTTGAGTAAATGACATGTTAATCATGCGGTGTAATCATGGTACTATCATGAAAACTAATGAAATATTAGTAAAAGATTTCAATGTGGAAAATATGGTCCCATTTATGCAATCTTATTGAGATTAAAATCACTAAGGATTTTATGAATTATTGGAGTCTCTTTATGTTGAGACAATGCTAGTCATATTGAACTCATCAATATAAGACTATAAAGAATAGTGGTGAACAATGGTTCAACTAAAATATTCTTGAATAGATTGTAGTTTAATGAACTACATGTTGATTGACTCATTAAGCAAGTCAAGTAAGTAGGTAATCCTATATGTAAGAAGATATCCAATTAAACTTGAAAAGTAAATTCATACGAATTGGATATGTGTTACTAAGATACTAAGTCCATAAATGATTTTGTACTGTGGAAGTCCTCAAAATAAATGTATAACTCGATTCACTATGGAATTTGAGACATAACTTGGAAGTTAAAGAAAAATGTTGGATAACTCCATAATTTTCTAGAGGACATTATGTGATGGACTTAGTTGGTGCTTGAAAATAATTGTAGTAGTCACTTGGCTATACAAAAGAGCACCAAATAATATGTGAAATGGTAAAGTCTCGATCGTAGACGTTACACCATTTAGCAATTGATATCTAGTGAAATTATAAACGTTGACTTTACGAAGTCAAGAGATAATTTGGTTGATCCTTGACGAAGGAATCAATAGAGATCAAACGTGCAAGTTAGTGATGGGAATGGGTCTATAAACCCACAACTCAAACGAAAATCCATGATGGTAACCCAACCTTGTAGATTGGAGATCCCAAGATCTTGGTTCAATGGGACAACTAAGTTATGGAAATTCAAATCGAGCACTTGGAAATAATTCCTACCATTCCCTAAAATCCAAGTGCTACCTGTCGAATGTGGTAAGGTTAAGTATAGTGACTTTTAATGATTCCTATGACCTTTTAAGGTGGAATACGGCAGGGTATTCTTTATGGGAGATCACCTATTTAAGTGTGAAGTATAGGGCCGCTTCAATGAAACACTTATGAATCCAAGAATTGGTCCAAGGCCGAAATGGACACAACGTGAGAACAAAAGACGTTAGAGATGTTATTGTGTAAGTGTTGTTGTCT
This sequence comes from Erythranthe guttata, assembly GCF_056151865.1. NCBI lineage: Eukaryota > Viridiplantae > Streptophyta > Magnoliopsida > Lamiales > Phrymaceae > Erythranthe > Erythranthe guttata. The sequence continues at coordinate 15,180,984 of NC_142546.1, read as the reverse complement.
TGGTTTACACAAAAGTTGATTAGTTCAAGACATCGCGTTCACTAAACAACAAGTAAATCCGACAACATTTTACTAAGGAAGGTTCAAAGCCATAAGCTACCTCTCCCGATGCAATAACAAATCGCTTGGACTTTGAAAGTGTCTGCATGCATTAATTTCATTCATGTGGGGGATTGTTGGAAATTTTGAGTATTTGACTCAAATTTTGTTGAATATTTAAGTGGTTTAATTTAAATTCTCAAAATTAATTTTTGATGAATGATAAATTAATGGATCATTTAAAATATTGAAGTGTGGAAAATAATAAAGTGAAATGCCACCATTGAAAAAGATGGAGGTGTTTAAGCACCTATTAAATTGAATAGGTATGTGATTAATGGGAAAAGGTGTGATACCTTTTCATGAAATTATTTTCCTAAGAGTTGTGACTTGTGGTCATAACCTTTGAAAATCTATAAATAGATTCCAAAATCCACCATTTGAAATAGTTCATTATTCACATGGAATTCAATACATTAATTGAATTCACTTCTCGTCATAAAATATCATTGCATATTGTTGCATTAACAAGTCCTTTCTTCGTGTCTTATAAAGTCCTAACCGTCGTTTCGTTCGCCGTGTTCCAATAATTGTTGTGCTGCTTTGTTGGAACTGAAATAGTCGTTGTATCTTGGGAGACAATTGCCATAAACCGAGAGCACTGCACGGGGCAAATTTGTCTTAAGGAGAAAGAACCTAGTTCTTGCCTCGACTACATTTTTCTTGTCAAACTTCTGTCCAAATTTTGTTCGTTCCCATTTCAAAATACACACACCCAAATATAACAGAAATAACGTAGGGTTTTTACTTTTTAGAATCTATATATCTTATCTTTTATATATATATATTAGAATCTATATATCTTATCTTTTATATATATATATATGAAAGAGAGGAAGCTATATAGACCTAAATTAGGAGTATTTTTGTCATTTTTTATTTGGACAGTTTTTTAAATAGGGGTTTTTGTGATAAAATTCCCAACCAAACATGTTTATTATTCTAAGTTTATGGGCTAAGCCCATCCCTTTAATATTTTTTAATATTTATTATAAATAAAGGAAACACTCGTGTATATCCCAATATTACCCTCAACCTTTTATACCCCATTTTTAATTGTAACCCCAATTTAATCAATTTTGTTCACAAAAATCCAATTTTGACCACAAAAATTCAATTTTGACTTTTTTTTTTAGCATACTTTAATATGCTCCAATTTCATCCTTTAACTTAAGTTAATCTCAATTTGACCCCAAATTTCACAAATTATTTAATTTTGACCCAAAACTTTTTTTTTCACAAACATTTTTTTTTTCAGATCAACGATCGGTACAGTCTGATCAGTTGCCGTTGGAAAATTTCCGTGCCATCCATTATCCTTTATCTTTGTACCGCTTTCGGTGCAAGTCCCAACCGTGCGGCCTGAGCTCCTTCTCGCCCATCGCGATAGCTAAGTCAGCCTTTCCCGGTGCTAGTCCCAATCGTGCGGCCTTCGCGATAGCTAAGTGGAAGAACTTCATAAGAACTTCATAAGATAAGAGAGTTTGTAGGAAAGTACTTTTATTACTTATAAGTACTTGTTGAATTTCTTGGATGGCAAATGAGGACCCTACCTCTATTTATACTAGACCACCTCCTCAATCGACGGTGGAGATCTATTTGATCTAACGGTTGGAAGTGGTTCACTAGAACACTCTAAAGAATTCCTACAAAGTATCTACAAGGGAGGGTTCTAGAATATTTTCTAGAATCCTTCAAGAATCTCTACTCCTCTATACATTTGGGCCAACTTGGGCCTATTCTCTATTTGGGCTAACTCTTGGGCTTCTTAACTTCCCAACTCAAGGAAAACTGGCAAGGGGTTGGGCCTAAACTAGCAAGTCGTGACACGCCGCTAGAGCCGCTCACCAACAATTTGAATTTGACCCTCTCGGTGATGCACGAGCAGATGGCGGCAGCAGCAGCGATGAGGAGGTATAGACCTCAGCTCCACCGTGATTAGATAAAAAAAAAAAAGATATTACAAAAGCCAAATATTAATTTTCCTTTATTTGTGTCCAAAAGCCAAATATTAATTTTCCGATATAGATTCCATATGTAACTTTCCAAATATATATATTACTGTACGCCAACTTCATATTAAAAATTGTTAAGAAAAATCTACAAAAGAAATCATTAAACAGACAAAAATCTATATATAATATAAAAAGAGGATCTATGCCCTCAATGATTGACATGTGGCAAATGATGATGTCATTTGTCAAAATTGCTTAGTTGGAGTTCAATTGATGAGCTGGATTCTTCAATTGATTAGGTGGCATTTTTATTTATGCATGTTTTTAAGTTTTTTCCTATTTTACATTTACACAATCATTAAATAATTACCACATGTATATATATTATTTCCAAAGTTAATATTTTATAAATTCGAAATAAAAAAAAAATTATTTATATTTTCAGTATTTCAAAATATATTTATTGAAAAAAAATCATGAAACTCAATTTTTTTACGAATATTCAAATAATTTTCAGAAAAAAACATTTTTTTTAATATTAAAATAAAGGAATACGGTTTTTTTTTTTTTTTTAATTTTCAATAGTTTGGAATATTCGAATATCCATTCAATAAAAAAAATTGGGATATCTGTATAAAATGAAAATATTAATAAATTAAAATATATTTCATAATTTTTCATTTGAATCTATAATTTAATATATATATATATAAACTAATATATATATATATATATATATATATATATATATATATATATATATATATATATATATATATATATATATATATATATATATATATATATATATATATTAAATTTAAATTTCATGATTTCATTTTTAATAAATGTTGATTTGTTTGACTTTATTAAGGAATTTATAAAATAATTTCCTATTTTAACAAAATATAAAAAAATCTTCTCATCTTAAACCCTATAAATTAGGGCTGTGCATGGATCGGTTTTAACCACCAACCAACCCATTTTCGACCCACAATTTGTGATGGTTAATCAACCATCAACCGACCCATTTAAGTTGGGTCGATAATTTCAACCAACCCATGTATAGTTGGGTCGATAATGGTTTCTAATATGCTAAAAAGTTGGTTAGTCGGTTAATATCGGCCAACCAACTTTATTCATTAATTTATTATTTAATAATTTTAATTAAAATATTTAATATTTTTAATTTCAAATTTCTATTTTATATCACATTTATTAAATTGTTTAATATTGACCAAAATTCTAAAATCAACAAATCTAACCTAATTATCTAATTTGAACTATTTTAATTTTAAGACATATAGTCTAAATATTTGGACGATTATTATTTGTTGAACTATTTATGTTTAATTGCAATATATATGTCCGTAATGTTTTGAATCTTTTATTTGAATATTATTGAACTAGTCGTATTTAATTTATAAAAGATATAGTGTTGTAACAAGTAATAAAATATTAAAAAAAAATAAAAAAATATTTAGATGGATGACCCATCAACCAAACCACCAACCAACCCATTAAATTGGTTTTCAACCATCACCCAACCCATATAAATTGGGTCGATAACGGTTTCCAATATTTACCAAAGTTGGTTGGATGGGTTGGGTTGGTTTTATGGCTGGTTTTTAACCAAACCAACCAACGCACAGCCCTACTATAAATACTCCATTGTTTTCATTCATTTTTCACAACCCTTTCCATATTACATTGTTTTCGTTTCTTATTCCGTCGTTCCTTATTTCGGTTGAATCTTTAGTTGTTCTTCATAATTTCTTACACATCGAATTTCGTTTTTATTATGTTTTTCTTCATTTTATTTCTTCGTTCATATTATTTTTTACGTTTTATACATTTATTTTTTGGTTTCTTTTATTTTTCATTATGTCGTACTAATTTTTTTTAATGTATTGTCGTTTTTTAATTTTTAATATCCATTTCTTTTTGCATTGATAATAACTAACTATTATTTTATTTTATGTTTTTCTTTTTTGTTCTTCATGTACTATTTATTTCATTATTTTTAAATGTTAATCTTGCTTTTAATCTTTGTTGTTCTTATTTTGTTTCATATTTTCTTTTTCTTTTTTTCTTTATTTTTTTTGCAGAACCTCACCAATATTATTTGTATAATATGCAAAAAGATTTTTCAAGAACTGGACAAGATGGTGAACGCTATATCCTACCAATCTATTGTTTTAAATTAATAATGTGACATACAAAATGTTGCTATAAACGTGTTTGTTTTTTGATTGTGTAATTTATTATGTAAATTTAGTTTATTTTTTTTATTTGAATAATCGTAAACAATATATTAATTTTCCGGTTATGTACATTTTGTAATTTGAAAATAAATTATATGATAATTCAAATGAATAAATGCGTTGTTCAATTTTGTTCCATTTAATCTAATTTGAGTTTCCTATATGACATTGATTTTCAAACGACTAAAAGTTTTAACTAAATACAATTACGTGATATGAAATACAACTTTCTTTTTATTGAATAATTTATTTTACATTTAAAATTTTCTATAATTCATTATATTTTTTATTAAATCTTTAATTTTAACACTTCAACATAAAAATATTTTTCAGCGCACTATAAATGTATAAATGGAAAAAAATTTAAATAAAATTGTAATGTAATAATTACTTAAATATACTATCATTAATTTGAATATATTATGCATTGTAAATATTTTTCAACTTAAAATCGTAATTTAATTATAACTTCAATATATTTAAATATAATATTAATTTGAATATATTATTTGTGTATTAATATTTTACATTAACATATTTTTTACACGAAGATTTCTGATATTTTAATATTTTAATTTATTTATTTTTATTCACATGTTTCATATGAAGTGTTTTTTCTATAATTATTTTACTACATTTCAACAAAGAAGAATCCTATGTGGATTATGTATCTTTATATGGATCACTAGAGGAAAAACTTCCTTACTTCGGAGTGGATGATATATTGTATTTGCATATCACATTATTTATTTTGGTAATAATAATTTTATTTCATATGCAATAATATTTGAGAATATATATATATATATATATATATATATATATATATATATATATATATATATATATATATATATAAACTAGGACGTGATCAATAAATTGATGGACATTGGTTGTCGGTATCTCATATATATTTTATTATATATTAATTATTGTTATTTTTTGTTATACTATTTTTTATATATTTAATATTATATTTGTGTTCCAGTGCCTACTGTTGTCTTACCTGATAAAAGCGTTGGAAAAGATTTTCGAAAAATAAGTATTTACAACATTAAATTTTAATCATATTAAGTGGAGTAAATATTTTCTTTAAATATTAGCGTAATTTAATATTCGTTGTAATCGCTATTAATATATAGCATTAGACATATGATATCATACATTTTTATGTGTAACGACATACAACTATAATATGATTTATATCTTCTCATTTCAGTATATTATTTTTTGAAGTATATTTAATTTTAATTTATTTATACCGATGTTGAATACATTGTCAGTGAAAAGAAAATTATAAAAAATAGGGAAATGTCAATATATCCTGAAGGGAGTATATCCATTTCCATTCAGGAAAAACAATCTATGAATTAGGAGTATGACATTTATCGGCAATACAATAGATATTGAAGGTTAGTTTGACTATGATGATCGTGCTCCATTACAAATATGTATCTTATATGTAAAATTGATTCTACTTTGTATGCTTATGATGGATTACATGGTCTCCAAAGAGTTCCAAGCATGTTTTCAAATTTGTACTATGAATCAAATAAAACGTACACTTTGTATTTGACATGTAATATTTAGTAGCATTACAAAAAAAATGATCAATACAATCATATATGATACAAATAGATGGTTACACATATTACAATTATTTTATATTAAACTAATTAATGTTATTTTGTGTATTATTTTCTTATTATTTTTTGGATACACTGTCAAAAAGGATACTAAATAGTCAATACACCATATGGTAATAAATTCGAATATATTTAGATATTAAAATATATTATTTTATGGTATTTGTCAATTATTACATCATATGTTGTATTATCATCACGATTACAACTAAATTAACTATGTGCATGTTACGACTAAATTAGTTATTGTATTATAATCATGATTTTAGATACTAAATAATTACGTATGTGAATTATGTAGGGCAATCATATGGTATGCAATTAATATTAGTATTATATTAGTATTATGATTAAGATTATAATTAGTATATTAGTATCACCATTAGTATTATAAGTATATTATAGTATTTGTATTAGTATATATATTAGTATTAGTATATATTAACACGAGTATTAATATTAGTATTAGTATTCGTATTAACTAGCATTTCCCTCTTGCGATGCACGGGATAGCATTTCAAAAGTGAAAAAAATGATTTATTTATTACACGATATTAACAATTAAATAAAGAAATATATTATACTAATACATAAAATTTAGGAAAACATCAATATTTATACAAATTTGATAATGGAAAACCACTCAAAAAAATATATGAACATAATTGTCATAATATGAAATTAGTAGTTATATAAATGAACAATTAATAAAGCAAAAATTAATAAAAACAAAACATAATTACCGATATTCATATATAATTTTTGTTTCATATATTCATATTTTAAGTTTCAAACAAATATAACAAATAAGTCTTTCATCTTCCAAATAAATGTACTCATGTAATACTCATATTTTATAAAGCTATTTGTTTTTGTTCTTTTTGTAGTATTATGTAGTAAAATTTATTTTCCAAACAAATAAGTTGAGATGTACCAAAAATAAATGCAATGTAGTATATTTATCCCTTAAAATTTACAATATATACATGGATGAAAAATAGGAGATTGATGTGGGAGGGATTATACCCGATTATGTTTCAATTTTGATGATGATTGAAAAATATAGTTCGAAAGTTAAAGAAAAATATTAAAAATTAATAATTGTAAAAATGTCATTTTGATTTCTTAAGTTGCCGGCCATAGCGTTTCTTTCTTATATATATAAAGATATTAGTATTAGTATTAGTATTAGGGTTCGTTTGGTTACCGCTATAAGGTGCTACTGACTAAATAGTAGAGACTAATAACATGTCCGATTGGTAGGATTCGCACTTTTTCAAATCCGCTACTAAATTCAAAACCCGCTATTAAATGCTACTATTTCATTAAATTAGTAGCACCCCTCCCCCTGAGATTAATTTAATAGGGGGTGACAAAAAAGAAAAAATACAATTTTATCCTTAAATTTATATTTTATTATTGTAAACTCAGTGGTTTTATAGACAATTCATATATAATAACTGATTTTAACAAATTTAATAGAAAATCTAATCCAAGAAACCGAACATGCTACTAACTAAATAATTAATTAGTCAGTAGGGAGTTAATCCAATCTCATCTAATTCAATCTAATCCAATATAGGTAACCGAACGAGCCCTTAGTATTAGAATTAGTATTAGTCTTTGTATTAGTATTAGTAATATTATTAGTATTAGTATTAGTCTTGGTATTAATATTATTAGTATTATTATTAGTATTAATATTAGTATTAGTATTAATATTATTAGTATTATTGTATTAGTATTAGTATAAGCATATTAACATTAATATTAATTAACATTAGTATTAGTATCATTAATAGCATCAGTATTAGGATTATCATTAACATATTAGTATCAATATTAGCTTTAATATTATATTTAGCATTAGCATATGCATATTAGTATTTGCATTAGCATTAACATTAAATTAGGGTCGTCCTAAATTCCACACTAAAATTTACTAAATCCCACACATAAATTATAAAAAAAAATTCTCTACTCAAATTCTCTCTAACTTCTCTCTAAAATGATTTTATCCAAGTCACTCAAAATTCATTAATTTTTTACATGAATAATCATAAAAAATGAGTTCCGTTTTATTTAATATTTATTCAATTTCATTAAACCTTTTTACTTATTCAAATTCATATAAATTCGATTTTTTTTCTCAAATTTCATCATTATTTTAGTTTGAACGTGTGAAGATTTTTGTTAAATTCGAACTTGGAATGGTAGGGATGTTTTTAGTGTGTAATTTTGTGAAAAAGTTAGGGGAAAAGAAAAAACGTGGGAGAGGAGAAAATAAAATCTTAGAGAGAAATACTTTTAGTTATGTGCAAGATTTGGTAAAAATAGTGTGGGATTTAGCATTTCAGTTAACATTAACATCCTTTTTAATTCATATAAATTTATAGAGGTATTCGATTTACATCATCGATATGCTTTAATTCGTTGATTTGAATTATTTTGATCATAGAATTGATCCCCGTGCATCGCACGGGTGAGGTACTAGTTAATTAAACAACTTAATACTGCAATACTGCAATAAAAACCATATGTACTATGATCAAATAATACTACTCCAATACAACATATGCCTATTTGATCACAGTTCCAATTGCAATATAATTAATTATTGCCAGAAATTAATAATCATGCAATTACTAATTCCTGATAATTGCATTAAGACCCAAATAAAACACCCCTTGTATACGAAAACCCCAACCTTCGACTCGATCGCCCTCCTGCAAATTGTTAGCCCTAACAAACTTCATCTATTCCTTTTTCAGAACAATCATATACGAACCCACATTCCACTTCGTTAACTCCATTTCGTAATCCCGATCCTCCGCATGCCGGTCCGTCGTAAAAACCCTAAGCCCCGAATAGTAATCTTCGTTATTCACCATTCTCCGTTCTTCCTCCGTCAGAGCTTCCACCAGCTTCTCACTCCGGTTTATGAATACCCGGTTCAGACTCGGATTCACATCCGAACATGTCAAATCCTTTTGGAACAAGAAAACCGGGTCGGATCCTCCTCGATCCTGGATCCTCCGCTGCATCGGTGGCGGAAGTGGAGCCGGAGGCTCTTGTTCTTTCGTGGATAATTTCTTTTTCGATTTTCTCGGAATCGGTTGCGATTTTTTCTTGTCCGTCTTATTAGTAGCCCTCGGCTTGTAGATTACGAGAGCTTGCGAATTATTACAAGCATCTTCTTCGAATAACATCGGATTAAACATATTCTCCGAATAATCATCATCTGCTGCAGCTGGTAATTCTAATAATTCTTCGACAACTTTTTCTTTTCCCTTCGCCTTCCTTCTTCTCTCCCAATCATCATCGTAATCATCATCGTTAATTGCGTCGCTAATCCCAGTAATTATTTCTGCACCAAACAATCGGAAACTCGAGATTTTCATCTTCTTACTCATCTGATGATCAGTTTCTTGATCAACAGTAGTTACAGAACTACGGTCCCTCTTCCAAGAAGAGGAAGAACAAGAAGAAGAAACCCTAGTAGTTTTTGAATTATTAATCTGATCAAGAAACAAGATTTGATCATCTTCTTCTTCAAGGCGATGATTTTTTGTGGGGTTTTTTTCATCAACCCAGATTTCAATTTCTTCAAGAAAAGGAAGATTATTTCTGAAAAGAATTAATCTTTTTGGCTTTTGATCATCCAAGAAATCGATTTCTTGAACGATCTTCATCATCGAGTTGAATTTGGGTTTTGAACTCTGAATTTGAGAGAGAGACAGAGAGAGAGAGAGAGAGTAATTGGGTTTGTTAAAGTGGAGATCGATGGGGTTTTGCATGTATTTATATTTGTATACATATACATGTGTATATATATATATATATATATATATATATATATATATATATATATATATATATATATATATATATATATATATATATTAGTGTATTGCCAACAATTAGGGTAACTTGCTGAAGTCGTATTCAAATTAAGGAAACGACGACGTATTGTCATCAATTAGGAAAGTTTTATGCCAACTCAGTACGAACGAGTTAATTAAATCAAATTAACTATTATAGAATCTTTCCAAATCATTGATTACTTAATTATTTTTGACGATTTTACTTGTACTATTAGATTTTGTGTCCTTCAATATAATTATGAATATTTGAATTTCCTTCTTTAATATAATTATATTTGAGTAATTTTTTTTAAAATATTCACTTTTTTACCCCTAGTTAATATTTTTTTACAATTAATTAGTACCTCCTTAAGTATAAATTTATAAAATTAAAGGAAAAAACAGATAGTGTATGAGATGTTGTGTAAAGGTGTGAACAAGCTGAGCTCTCCTGTTTTGGAAGGCTCGAGCTCGAGCTCGACGAGTTGAGATTTTCTGGCTTGATCTCGAACTCACATGAGTTTCGGTGAGCTCGGCTCGCGCTCGAGCTTTAAATTAGCTCATTAATAAAATAATTCTAGTTTTCTAATTATATTAATAATAATAATTATCATTATCATAATATTGTATAATATATATAAAAAAAATAAGATAACAAATAAATAAGATGCTCGCAAGTTGTCGAACAACTATAATTGGGTTCAATAGCGAGTTCGAGCTTTTGTCGAGTACGTGGTGTTCACGAGCCGGCTCAGCTCGTTTACCAGCCCTACTTCCGAGTGAAATCTCCTTTTAATTTGTTGTTAACATTATCATAAATTTCTAGAAATACACAAATATAACTATTTATTATTTATTCTTAATTACGAAAACAAAAAGGTACAAATTAAAATTAGGGTTTAAAATGCAATTTTCCCCAATATTAAATTTTTATTTTTTCTTCAAAAGATATTCTGCTTTGCTTATCAACTTGTTTCATTCATCCGATTGCAGCGGTGGTGAAACCTCAAATTCCGATGGGCTGCATTTCGTGCGCCATACCCATTTTTCTTCGCCCCACCATCATCAGATCACCGCCGTTAAAGTTGTCGTTCTACACTTTCCGCCGCCGTACATTTTCGTCGGCGGCGGCGGCGTATTCTGCCTTGCCCTCATTAGAAAGGGAAGAAATTAGAAGCCCAGAACTCGTCGCCCGACAATACGCCGACCTCAATCTCTCCGACAAATTCTGCGAGGTAAAGCATTTTTTTTCCCTTTCGATTTTTCAATTTCCAATCAATTTTGTGAGTTTTAATTCAGACGATGTACTGTAGGAGGTGGGCCATGTTCGAATCCGGCAGCATGTTAATCCCCTCCGTTCAACTCTTATGGTAAATTCTATTTCGAAATTTCAATTTATATTTTTGCATAAGCCCTTTGTTTCTATTTGAATATATAAGTATTGGAATTATTTATTTCTGTGTGTAGATTCCGGTGGAACCGCCGGACTGGAATGCTGTGTACGAGGATGCCACGCTGCCATTGATGGTCGATATCGGTAGTGGTAAGAGCTTATTTACTTCACGTGACAATCCAAGGGTGGAAATCGGACTGGTCGGATCGGAATTTACTCTTTGGTAAAAATTCCGATTTTTTTTAGGTAGTGAAACATTAACTCCAATTCCGGTTAAACAAAATTGGAAAAATCGGAAGTCGGACTGGTCGGATCGGAATTAACTCTTTTGTGAAAATTCTGATTTTTTTTAGGAAGTGAAAAATTAATTCCAATTCCGGATAAACAAAATTGGAAATCGGAATTTCGGAAATTGAACGAAAAGCACTGTTCTGAAATTGGGAATTGGCGAATTCGGAAAATTCCAATTTTTTTGTCACCTAAAATATAAAATGCCAGAATATTTGGAATTCGGAATGAAAATCACTGTTCCAAAATCGGAAAGTTTCGGATCAGAGTCGGCCAAAACCGAAAATTTAGTTCCAATTTCCACCCCTACTTCTATTTGATGTGACTTATGCAATTTAAAACCATATACATGTAACTGAGTATTATGTTATAGTTTACCTTCGCATGTAAATTTGAATTTGTCAATTGATTTTGTTATCGAAAACCGTTGCTAATTCCAGGTAGCGGTAGATTTCTCTTGTGGCTAGCTAAAAATAATCCCGCATCAAGAAATTATCTCGGATTGGAAATACGCCCAAAAGTATGTAACATTAACATAAACACGCTTAAACAAATTTAGATTCCAATTTTACATACTTAACATTTTTTTTACTTACTTTTGTAGCTCGTCACACGGGCTGAGCATTGGGTAAACGAGCTGGCTCTAAAGAATATGTAAGTACTCAAGAAAAATTATCTTTTTGTCTTGCTGATTTCGAGAAATCATTAGATTCGATAGGTTTGATTGTGTGTGCGCAAAATGCAGACACTTCATTTTTGCCAATGCAACGGTCTCGTTCGAACAACTTGTGTCTACATATCCCGGTCCCTTGATTTTAGTATCCATTTTGGTGAGTGCCTTTTGTTTTAAAAAAAAACGGAAAAAAAAATTATACGAGCAAATTATTTATCCCGTTGGAAGATAAAATGTGTATTTGTCGTTAGTGTCCAGACCCGCATTTCAAGAAAAAGCATCATAAAAGAAGGGTAGTGCAGAAGCCTCTTGTAGAGTCGATTATACGAGGCTTAGTTCCTGGAGGACAGGTATATTTTTATATATGTACACAAGCTCGTGTTTTTTACGTAAGACGAATTATCAAAAGGATTTTAACATACGAATGGGATATAGGTTTGATGAATCGATTAGTCAGATGTTATATTCGTTTGGTTTTCTTCAATTTCGATTAGTATCTTTTTATGCAGGCGTTGTTAGATGTTCTAATGAAGCAGTTCCGAAATAATTGAGTTCGGATATAACTTTCGACATTGATTGTACAATTATCTTTAAAATGCAATTTTTTTTTAGATCTTCGTACAATCGGATATCGCTGATGTGGCGCTTGATATGAGGGACTACTTTGATACTGAGTCAGATAAGCTTGTACATGTCGACACTATCGATCCTAATATGGTATGTGACAACGAGGGTTGGTTGATAAACAATCCAATGGGAATCAGGACAGAGAGAGAGATCCACGCGGAATCAGAAGGTTCTAGAATGTTCCGAAGGATGTACCAAAAACAGCGGTAATTAACACACACACACACACACACACACACACACGAAAAAAAGCTATGCAACCTTGCCCACAACTCTTGTGGTTGATCGTGGCTGATTAATATCTCGTGAAATTGCTAGTTACCGAACGATATCTACTTTGCTGAAAAAGCCTAGTTCGAAAACAGTGTGACGAGTTTGGATGTTCATTACTGCTTTCAGATGGAATAGTTATTTAGCTGAAATAGGTGTTTAGCACATTTAATTGTTCTTGCTGCTTTGAAATAGTTGATTAATTGTTGTAGTGTGACAAACTTCGAATATGTAATAACTTTTGTAGTCAGAAAGAGGTGTTTAAAGTAACAATATATAATTTATTAATTGCTGATATTATAGTAATATTAATGGGTAAATTACGAAACCCCCCTAAACATAGACTAAATTACAAAAAAAACACCCCACCCATCTGTAATTATTAAAATTTTCAAAATTTTCCTGATGTTTGTTTCCGTCTTACATCGATCCTCTTATTGAATCTGTTTGACCGAATCTTTTATGCTACTTTTTAAAGGTAAAAATTACTCTCAAATAGGTAATGATAACACTAAAATGTTGTGAATAGGTCATTATAAGAAGAATAAATATTCCGTTCAAAGGTTCCCATAGGGTAATTTTTATTGCTCAAAAGTAACATAAATAAATGTCACGTCTGCAAGGGCAGTGGACATTTTTCGGGGAATATTCTCTATAATAAAAACTATTTCGTGAAGAATCACATCGGCGGTGGACATTTTTCGGGGAATATTCTCTATAATAAAAATTATTTCGTGAAGAATCACATCGTAAGGGAGTTGCAGTAATAGTGGAACAATTCGTCGGAGGAATTTGATAATTACGGATAGCTGGGGCCTGGGGGTGTTTTTTGTAGTTTACTACCCTAAGTTTGAGGGCATTTTCTGTAATATACCCAGTATTAATTGAAGAAAATCATAATTTTTATTTTTTAGAACAATAGGTAAATTTAAAGATTTTACTAAATATAACTAATAATTAAAATATTAAAAAAATTATTTATGGTAATATAATAATAATTTAAGTTAGCCGAGACCAATCCTCGTCTTTTATTTATTGTTTACTTGATACCCACGTTTATTTGCAACGGCCCCTTCGCCACAATATACGCGTTACAGAGATTTCTCCTCTCATTCACAAATTTATCAACTCCTTTTTTTTAGGGTTTTCTCCGTCGTCGTCTTCTCATCTCCACCGCCGTGTTTCACCGTCGAACGTTTGTTCAATTGTTGATTCCACGAATATGCCTAACGATCGTTTGCCCCGTATTGCTATTGTCAACCCGGACCGCTGCAAGCCGAAGAAGTGCCGGCAGGAATGTAAAAGGAGCTGTCCGGTTGTTCGATCTGGTACTTTTTCTAGGGCTTTTTTCCCCTCTTTTTTTCACGCGTAAAATTTAGGTGAATTTCAATTGATTTTCTGTTGCATTATGCATGTGTGTGTGTGTGTGTGTGTGTGTGTAATTGTTTATAAGTAATTTTATACAGCGTTCGGTGTTTATATATTTTTGAGATTTCCCGAATTATAGGAGAAGTATGGTGGGTTCATGAGTAGAGAGACCTTATGTATATGTTAAGAGAGGAGAAGTAGAGTTTGAGAAAAGGAATTGAGAGAAAATTGGCTTTACGAAGTTTTCCAATTCAAATTTTATTGTTAAAATCTCATGAAATTCAATAAGGAGGTTATTTCCAACCATTGATAGAATTAACGTAGAGAATTTCAAGGATTAATGGAACAGGAACAGGGGAAACGTGACAATGATTGTGTCTAACGGATTTCGATCTGGCAGATGGCTTAATATAGTAAACTCTACCATGAATTATATTCACTTTTTGAATTTTCAGAACACATTGCCAGCGAATCGAGGTTTATTTATGATTTAGTGTACTACATTTACAAGTTATTCTAGTATATAATTTAAGTGTTCTCGACTTCTCTGTTTTGCTCTCAAGTTCTATTTGTATGGCGGAAATAGTGTTAAACAAGTAGAACCTATCTAATAATGCATGTGTAATACTTTTGGTTTATGAATTTACCGACATATACTACATAGCCAACTTTGTTAACAGTGTCTTAAACTCAGAATTGCATTCACAATCAAAATCAACTTGACTTACAACTGGTCAAAATTTCGAACTCTTTTGTCTGTCTTGTTGGAGATTTTAGTTCAACTCTTTGTTGCTGCATGAAATTACATTATTCTTGTTTGTTATTTTCACTTGTGATCGTTACGCATATCCCGATCAAAATGTTATACTCTATAATGCAATTGTATTTCCGCAGGTAAATTTTGCATTGAGGTCACTCCTGCTTCCAAGATTGCATTCATATCAGAGGAACTCTGTATTGGCTGTGGAATATGTATCAAGGTTGGTTTTAATTTTTTTGTGGTTATCATTGATTAGTCTTATATGGATCGGCGATGAATTTTATTTATTTATTGTAGAAATGCCCTTTTGGTGCTATCGACATTATTAATTTGCCAAAAGATTTGGATAAAGACACAACTCACCGCTATGGCGCAAATACCTTCAAGCTACACAGGTAAACATCCTTCTACTCCATGTTAGAGTAGTGGACTTTTAAGTGTGGGAACTGTGGCTAATAACTTCAAATTGCAGGTTACCTGTGCCACGCCCCGGACAAGTTCTTGGTTTAGTCGGGAAGAATGGAATAGGAAAATCTACAGCACTTAAGATATTATCAGGAAATCTGAAGCCAAACTTTGGCCGCCTTGATGTACAAGTCAATTAGTGTACTGAATAATCATTTCCTCTTGAAATTTGAATAGCATTAATATTTTAATTTTCTCTTCTGCAGAATCCTCCCGATTGGCAGGAAATTGTGTCTCGCTTTAGGGGATCTGAGCTGCAGAATTACTTCATTCGCTTCCTTGAGGACAATCTGAAGGTGGCATTTAATCTTTGTATTTTCATAAGATTAGTTTAATTTTGAGCTAGCATGGATCACAGGAAGGGACACAAAACAAATGAAACTATGAACTAACAAGCTGTAGTGGACAATGAATCTAAATAATTTTTAGCGTATGTGGTCTAATTAACATTTCTGTTACTTTCTTGTCACATCTCACACCATGAGTTGCGATGTTAAGGTTGTCTTTGTTTCCAGCCTAATTGTGTGAGTTGTCCTACCAAGTGAAAGCTCTTGGTTTCAGGAGCCTGACATAAAATAGAAAATGTCTTTTTCTTCCTCCAGATGAATTATTTTTAAGTTTCTTTTATCTAAATCGTGTCTAATCATCAAATTTTGCAGGCAATTATCAAACCCCAATATGTCGATGACATTAGAAAATCAGTGGAGGGAACTGTTGGGGAGTTGCTTGATAATAAAGATGAGAAAGGAGTTAAAACAGAAATATGCCATGATCTTGATCTCGACATGCTTTTAGAGCGCAATCTGAAAGAGTTGTCAGGTGGAGAGCTTCAGAGATTTGCCATAGCAGAGCGTTCTATTCAGCGTGCAGATGTGTACATGTTCGATGAACCTTCCAGTTATCTAGATGTGAAACAGAGGTTGAAAGCTGCACAAGTTATCAGATCACTTCTGTCGCCTAAAAGGTTATTATAACATCTCCCATCAACACCAGATATGATACTCATGTTTCTTGAATTAGTTCAAATGATCATGAAATGTGGAAGACCTTGTCACAGTCATAAAAAATGTTTGAAGAATTATGAAATGGAATGTTGGAGGTGGATATCTAATTAGACATACTGAATTATCTATTTTATTTAATCACAGCTATATCATTGTCGTTGAGCACGACCTCAGTATCCTGGATTATCTGTCGGACTTCATCTGCTGCTTGTATGGGAAGGAAGGAGTATATGGAGTTGTTACACTTCCTTTCTCTGTTCGAGAAGGAATCAATGTCTTCTTATCGGGTTTTATTCCTACTGAGAATCTACGATTTCGGGAGGAATCATTTACTTTCAAGGTTGGTCAGAATTTATTTTTCAGTTCTAGCTTCATGTTATTGTGGTTGATTTTAATGTAGATCTGTTTTTGTGTTTAGATTACTGAGACTGCAGAAAGTGCAGAAGAATGGGAGTCTTTTTCTCGCTATCAGTACCCAACTATGAGTATAACATTGGATAGTTTCAAGCTCAAGGTAGAAGAAGGTGAATTTGCAGAGTCACAGATTATTGTAATGCTGGGTGAGAATGGGACTGGGAAATCCACATTTATCCGTATGCTGGTAAGATGACTTGTTCTTCGATTTGTTGTACGGTATGTCAAGTTATGATTTGGTATCCTTTGTTAGGGTAATAGAGGGGTGAAAATTGGAAATTTTCCGATTCCGACCTCAATTTTCCGATTTTGGAACAAATTTTTCACTTCGAATTCCGAAATTCCGATTTCCAAATTTTCCGAATATTACACTTAAAATACCAAGATTATTATGTATTTTATATCTTAGGTGACAGAATTGGAAATATCCAAATTCCGCTGATTCTGTCCGATTTTGTCACAAGTTTTTTTTCTTCCAATATCCGAAATCTTGAAATCTGTTTTTTTTGGAACGGAATTGGAATTAGTTTTTCATTTCCGAAGAAATCAGATTTTTCCGAAAAGGCTAACTGGCATGGGATTATAGTCGATATTCATGAGGTGCAGCACCAAAATGAATCAATTTAGTTGTTCGTAACTTTTTTCTGATGTTGCAGGCTGGTAAATTAAAACCTGATTCTGTAGAGGGTTCCGATGCCACAGTGCCCGAATTCAAGGTCTCATACAAGACGCAGATGATCCATCGTAAGTTTCCAGGCACGGTTAGAGAGCTGCTACATCGAAGAATCCCCGAGTCCTACATGGACCCACAATTTATTTCGGATGTTTTAAAACCACTCACCATTGAGCAGTTAATGGATCAGAAAGTTGCAGATCTCTCTGGTGGAGAGTCGCAAAGAGTTGAATTGTGCCTATGTCTTGGGAAGGTATGTATATTCTTTTAATTCATATAATAACTTAGTCCGATAGGGTTTTCATGAATGACATTAATTGTATTATGATTTTTATGCAGGCTGCAGATATATATCTGATAGATGAGCCGAGTGCTTATCTTGATTCGGAGCAGCGTATTATGGCTTCGAAGGTTATCAAAAGGTTTATTTATCATTCAAAAAAGACTGCTTTCGTGGTGGAGCATGACTTCATAATGGCGACATATCTGGCAGACAAAGTAATTGTATTTGATGGACAAGCATCTGTCGATTGCATAGCCAATTCTCCACAATCCTTACTAACTGGGATGAACAAGTTCTTATTGGTATTTCTCAAATCTTACCTTAGTATATATATATATATATATATATATATATATATATATATATATATATATATATATATATATATATATATATCCAATTCGATATGAAGTGCATTGCATAAGTTTCTATAAATGTCCATGAACGTTGATTTTTTTTTATAATGAGCAGCATCTGGACATTACATTTAGACGGGATCCAACAAACTATCGGCCACGTATAAACAAGATGGACTCCACAAAGGATAAGGAACAAAAATCTGCTGGGACGTTTTATTATCTAAGCTAAGGGCACCCCAACTCAAGACTCGTATTTCTCTCAGTTGCTTGGGCTCAAACTTTGCAGCTACGCCTTCGCCCATCGAGAAGGTGTTGTCTCGCAACTATTTCACCGCGCTGGAGAAAGAAGAAAGGATAGAACTTTGATCTCAACAAAAGTTAATACTTTGAGAGGTAGTTAATTTTTTTAATGAACAGAAATAATGCCATACTACTTTGTCAAATAATTTCTCCAACTAGATGTTCTTTTGCTTAAAGCAGGTAGTAGTTTGACTAAAGCAGGTGCTATCCCTCCGGTCTATATGATTGGCTTCACCCACAAACATTTCCGTAAAAAGGTCAGTAATTTATATATTTCCGTGCAACGATAAATATTGCAGATCTTGATATGCATCATTTTATTACAGTAGTTGTATTTATGTGTAATAGTTGTTGTATTTGCCTTGGTTATCAGCTGCTGCCGCTTTCATATGAAGTCCATGTGCTGCTGTCTCATGATAAATCCACAATAAGTGGTGAAGCTGTCACTTAAAAACCTTCCCGTTTATCGTTTCCTCGTTGGGTTTTAAACCTGTTTTCAACTACTGAGAACCTATTTCAAGTTTGTTTTCTGTTGGTTAATAATTTGATTCTTGGAATCTTGCTTTCAGGAGGTTCTTTGCAACCTCAGTTTGTTACTCTTGATGATTTAGACCATATATTTTTGTTGAAGATTTTTGTCTTGTTTAAAAGATGATTTTGTTATGCGTTTTTTGTTTCGTTTTTCGTAAATTCATGTTGATTCGTCTGCTATCTGCATTATACCTTTTGTCGAGTAGATTTTTATAGATACTTCATCTGGTCGTTACACTGGATAATTTTTCATATTTGATTTACGCACAACCGCGCACATGTACAAGTGGTATAATAAAATACGGTGAAATTCATCGGGTGTTGCGTTGAACAAACTATATCCATTTATTATAAGGTCCCTCATTTCTTTATTATTTATTATTATGGACATTCACTATTAAGGTTGTTGTCTACATCAAATAGCCAATTGTACTTTAATTTGATTCAAAATATTAAATCGGCACGTGCTGTTTGGCGGGAAAGTCGTTACTTTGGGTCCCAATACGACGCCACTTCACATGCACATGAGCTGTCACTCACTAATATTTCTATTTTTGGTGAATGCGGACTCTAAATTTTCACCAAACATTAATTTCATCCAATAGGAATTTCATTCAATTTTGTGATTTTTCTTCCAACATTGTTTACTCGATAAAGTCGGTTTTCAATCACTATCGGACCTATAATGGTCGGGCCAGTAATGATTTTCACTATTCAACAAAATCTAGGGGTGTGCACGGGTCGGTTCGGTTCGGTTTTAGCCAAAAACCGAACCGAACTGAATATATCGGTTTTTGTAAAATTAAAAATCGTGTATGTCGGTTTTTTATCGGTTCGGTTTCGGTTATTTTTTGGTTCAAGTGTCAATATATATTCAAGTTGTAGAAACAAAAGAATACAATTACAATTACTTTCACAACTTACTAATGCAATGAAAATATAAAATCTCTAATTTCATAGGACTTAACGTAATTTAGATGATGTATTATGCTTCATTTTTTTTTCCTACTTTCATTTACCACATTATTAAAACCATGAACTCAAGTAAATTTTTGCTTACTAAATAAATAAAATACAATGTCTCAATTTATGAACAAATGCTTAGAATGAGACAAGTAATTGAAAGATAGAAAATAAATATTAGGGTGAAATAATACATATATTATATAAAATGAAGTCATTTTATAGTTTTGGTTCGGTTCGGTTTTTCGGTTCGGTTATTTACCTTCCCACCATACCGAACCGAATAATTCGGTATTTCAAAAATAAAAAACCGTACATGCGGTTTGCTATTCGGTACGGTTTAAAACGGCTCGGTTTTTCGGTTTTTTGGTTTTTCGGTTTCTTTGCTCACCCCTAACAAAATCGGTTGGTTGGGTCGGATAGATAACTGACCAATAATTGTCCGACCCAATCGATAGTTGATAGTATTGTGATCTATCATTTATTTATTTATTTTTAATTAACAAAATAATTCATAATAGTTGATGACAACAAAAGTGAAGATCATATCTAAGAATAGTGACAACATATCTCAAAATTTGTAATAACTTCACCTCCTTTTTTAAACCTAGTCATGTCTTTATTTTCAATTTATCCTTTATATAAAGTGAGACATAAAAAAGAGAAACAATAAAAAAAAATAAAAAAAAAAAAATCCTCATTTGATAAATCATTAAAATCCTCGAAAATATATAGTCTTTTTTTTCTTACACTATTAAAATGAATAATGTTCAAGATGTAATTATTATATAATTAAATTGAGTAAACAATGACAATAGTATTAATTTAATCACTATTTAAAAAACCATTATTTAATTAATGATGAATTAGTTTTCTGATAAATCACAATTCACAGCCCTGTCTGTAAACAATTATCTCCACAGAGAAGCAGCCATTGGTTACAGCTGTATCCCACCCCCCTACAGGCTACATCCATCCACCACCATACTCTACATGCATACATGATACATACAACTACATGCATAATATCAATTTGAGAAAAATACATTTTTGTCACTAAAGTTTATCTCAATTTCATATTTGGTCCTCCTTATTCACACAAAAAGAAAAATCGATTTAGTCCCTTATCTTTCAAAAATTCAATATTTTAATCTTTCCCGTTAGTATCTAACGGAACCAAGCATGTGCACCCCCTTAATTGATAGACTAAAAGTAAATTGACGGAAAAAATAAAAAATGTTAAATTATTAAAATATGATGGACCAAATGTATTTTTTATTGTGAACATGGGGGGACCAAGTATGAAATTAGTGAAAATTTGATGGTCCAAAACTGTAAATTTCCCATATAAATTATACATAGTACTACAACATGAAAAAATCATTTTTTTTCCCAATATTTTTTTCCTTGTAATTGGATAATCTTATCATGTGATTTGTTTTTGGAATCTACCCAATTAATTAGATTTGAGTTGCTCAATTTATATATTTGTTTTAAGGGAAACCAAATCAAACAATGCACTTGTGTACAAAATGATAGATACACACTTACATACAAGCATTACATGCACACAGCAGACATACATTCATATATATACATACACATATACACATACATAAGCATTTCTTGGAGGGTGTGTTTGGTGTTTTGGTCTAATAATAATTTATCGAAATCCCATTATGGATCATTAACTCCCATTATATTTCTTGGATCTGCATAAAGAAAAAAAACCCATTTATTTTGAAGCTCAAAACAGACTGAAAAAAGATTCAATCTTGGTAAGTTAAAAAACGCCATGGGAATGTTCAGAGGTTTGTGGGATGAGTTCTTGATTAACGATATCAAAAGTCGCATTTTCAAGATGAGATTTTCCATAGCAAAGGTTGGATTCTGCAACTTTTTAAGTTTATCTGCCTTTTTTTTTTTTTTTTTTTTTTTAAATGAAAATCGCCTTTGTTTATTATCATTTAACTTGTTGAGAAATTTACTGATTTTTGGAGTTCAAGTTTATGGATTGTGTGTTAAAACTCACTGTTCATATGTTCTGTTACTTTTTTTTTTTTAAATAAATTGATAAGCTGTAATTTATAAATTGATATTGATATATTTATTGGGGGGCTAAAATAAAATAAAAGAAACTGGAAATGGTTTATGAGCTTATGTTTGTAGCATTAGGAAATAAATTGAGCAAGAATTTTACCTGATATTGATATATTTAGGGTAATAAGAATCTCGTGAATTAACAAAAAGGCGAACCGTTTCTCTGTATCGGATTATGTGATTTGGTTCATTCGATAACCGTAAAAGAAAGCTCCCCTGTGAAGAATGAATAGTATAGTTCTTTATCTGCAACTCGAATATTCCTTAAATGCCACCAGTTTACGGTTATCACAATCGAGTGGAGTTTCGATTTTTAGCTAGCAAAGTTTCTTTTTCAAGAATGCATTTTTATTTTTATATGTCTGTGTGTAGTCTATTTAATGCCTAATATATGTGGAGTGAATCTTCGTTCGTATTTCTCAAGGGAAAAAATGGCAATTCGAAACTACGAACCGAAAGAACATTTTCTTGTTAGAAAACTAGTAATATTCAGTTGCTAATGTGACAGACTTTTACGAGCGCTTAAAACCAGAAACAACCTTCCGACAAAATGGGAAACGACTTCTAACAAAAGGAAAAAAAATGGATCCACAGGCATTCATTAGGCTATCGATCGGTTATCTAGGACTACGAGCAAAATCGAGTACTCACACACTCACTCCTCCATGTGTGTGTGAAATACGTCTCCGCGGTTTCCCAATTCAGAAAATGCAAATCCCTATAATACCCTCTTCCGAGACGAATCCCGATTATCACAGCATTGCCTCGAGCTTTTACCTTCAAGAATCGGACTTGAAATCACTTTTGACACCGAAATGCTTCTATGCCTCGACAGCTTGTCTGGAAATAGCAATTTTTAGTGGTCGAAAGAGCACACACTGTGGTGTTGGTGTGAAAAGGCAGCAAATCGGGACCTTTAAGTTGGATGTGAGCCCCGAATGGTGTGAGGGAAAATCAATCGTTCTTTTCGAAGGATGGAGTGGCATTAGCAAAAACAGGGGCCAAACGGGAATTGGAGTAGATTTTCACTTGAGGGTGAAGCTTGAGCCTGATCCGAGATACGTTTTTCGGTTCGAAGATGAGACGAAGTTGAGCCCGCAAATTGTGCAGCTGCAGGGCTCGACAAAGCAGCCTATTTTCAGCTGCAAGTTTAGTGGTGACAGGTATTTTTTTCGAATTAATTTCTTGCTCTCTTTTTTTGCATTTTTTTAATATAGTTTAGATTGATTTATATTTCCGACGATATTTCTGTCGAGATTTTCATCTGATCACAATCTAGAGATGGAAATTGGAACAAAATTCCCGATTTCTGCCAATTCTAATCTGGAGTTTTCCGATTTTTCTGTTTTTCAGTTTTTTTTTTTTTTTTTTTTTTTAATATATATCGAAATTGGAATATAAATGAGATTCCGATTTCCGATCTGATTTTAATTTCCAAAAACATTTCAAAATTTTGAATTTCACTTTAGAGTTCCGGTAGCGATTATTGCTCTCTTTGTTTTTTTCCCAATTTTGCCCTTAACTACTCCTAATGTAGTTAAGGGTATTATAGTCCTATTAAGTAATTCTTACTAAAATCCTTACATGTATCGGAACCTTAGACGACAGTTAATTCGAAATTGACAGGGGTTCGGAAGGAGATCCACTAATAAGCACATTCCGATCAAATTCCAGCAACGGGTCCCACACGGATGCGGAAAGAAGAGAGAGAAAGGGGTGGAAAGTAAAAATACACGATCTCTCCGGCTCAGCCATTGCTGCCGCCTTCATAACGACCCCATTTGTTCCATCAACTGGCTGTGATTGGGTGTCCAAATCCAACCCCGGAGCCTGGCTCATCGTCCATCCCGACCCCTACCGGCCCCACAGCTGGCAGCCATGGGGCAAGCTCGAAGCCTGGCGGCAGCGGAGCGGGACCGCCAGGGAAGATTCCATTTTCCTCCGGTTCCACCTCTTGTCCGACGGGAATAAAGAACTACTCATGTCTGAGGTCTCAATCAATGCCGAAAAGGGAGGCGAGTTCTTGATAGATACCGATCGTCCGGCGGAGGAGGGGGCGGAGGCCCCCGTGGGCTCCACGGAGGTGGTGGGGTTTGTGATGAGCTTTCGCATGAGGGGTGGAGGGAAGTGTAGCGAGCCGGTGGTACAGCTGGCGGTGAAGCACGTGACGTGCGTGGAGGATGCGGCTATTTTTATGGCTCTAGCGGCTGCTGTTGATCTTAGTGTGGAGGCGTGTAGACCTTTCCGTCGGGGGGTTCGAAAGGGTAATCGACATTGTTGGTGAGATGTGTGTGTATGTGTGTGTAAGTGATGGCTGTATAATACACATGTACATATAACATATGTATATATATATATTTATTCTCAGACACCCTAAGCTATCTTGTCATTGTTGTAAGAATTGACATTTTTGTACAGAAATAATTTGATTTGGATTTCTGTGTTGCTACTTCCGAAAAAAATTTGAACATTTTCCACAAATTGTCAGATTCCGTCCGATTTCCACCCCTAATAGCACTGTCGAAATAATTACATCGTCACAAACCTTAAATTTCTAAGTTTCCTGATTACAAAATTGTAAGAAAAAATGATACACAATCTACATATTGCAAGCAAATAAATAATAATACATCAAAGGTTACATACTCTACAGTTTGACACAATTAAAACAAAAAATTACTCACACTAGTGTTTCCTTTCCCATTTCCCTTCACGCCTCCCATCCCTTTCTCTCCTCTCAACAATCTGCCTCGATTTGCCACCTCTCGATCCATGTCTCTGACCGGACCCGTAATTACTATTCTGCCCCTCAAGAGCCGAAACCATGTCTGAATCACCAAGACTACCAGTGTCACCCGAATCTTTACTTCCATCAAAATTCTCCTCGTAACTGCTTCCACATTCGTCCGATCTTTCACGCGATTGCAGAATAGTCGGAAGTTGGCCTGAGAAAGAAGAGCCCCTCAGCGGTAGAGTGGTAACTGTCCTCAAGCTGCCTCCTTCGTTGTTACCTTCTCTGCTGTTTTCTCTCTCACGGTACCTATCTCGTGCCCTATTTGCAATGTTTAAGCATGAGATCAGGAGGCAGTTGAATTTTTTTGATAAATCAACAGTCAGGAGGGAATCGCACATCGAGGGTGTTTGTGTAATTTTCAAAACTTAAGGGGTGTGTGGATGTAGTTACACATAACTCCAGGGGAGGCATTTGAAATTTTTTCGATAAACCAACGGTCAAAATGGGGTTAAGTGTTGGAGGGAATCAAACATCACAAACGTTTGTGTAATTTTCCAAACTTGAGGGGGTGTAGATATAGGTGAGGTAGGTGTAATTCACCCAAATTTTTTATTGATGTATTTTAGATATACAAATAAAGACGGACTTACCTAGTATTATTGGAGGTTGCGAATTCTCGTCTTGATGGTCGGATTCCGGACTCCACTTGTTCAAGTTCCCGTTGGAGATCTCTCTGCGCAATAAAAAAAAAAAAATAAAGAACTCGTTTTTATCAAGAATACACAAATTTAAAGCAAAATTACTCATTCCAAATATATCATTAAATATAAAAATGACATGCCTGTGCTTGCTTTTCTTTCTCGATTTCAAGATTGTGACGCAATTCTCTAGTTTTCGCTCGTTCAGCCTCCAGCAACTGCTGTCTCTCGAGCTCCTTCTCTACTTCACTTGTTCTCTCTCTGATAATAATTTAAAAAAAAAAGAATTAAATAAAATTACACATAGTATTGTAAATAAAGATGAAATACCTATCGAGCTTCTGAACTAATTCTGCTTCTCGTAAAGCTGCCTCCTCTAAAGATTGTTGGCGGGCCCGCCTCAGAAGAAGCTGCTGTTGCCTCCGAGCTACTATTTCTTCCCTGAGTTTATCTTTTTCTCTGTTGGAATTTTTTTGCCAAAAAACAACAATTAAATTTTACAATGCAAAATCTACCAACTTCTTCAAAAGAAACAAATTGACATGAAATATTAAAAATAAATGAACAGCACTTACATGGATCTAATTCCATCTTTTATTTGCTGCAACCGGTGATCACCCCTTGTGTAGGCTGAAAGGAATTAAAATTAGCAAATATGTAAATGAATTAGAGTAAGTGACTTATCGGAGGAATTACTCGGTAATAAATAAAAAATAAAAACATAAAGCCATATGAGGAAGAGATAATATTACTGGACAAAAAGGGTTGGGATTCAAAAGATGAGGCTGGTAGTAGATGCTCTTTTTGCAGAAGCTCCATTTCCATTTCAGCTTCTTCTAATTCCTGAAATAAATGTAAAGAGCTGTTAATTGTTTGATTAAGTAGATTGAGGTAATAAAGTAATAAGGGTACAAAGCCTGACCATGATGTTTTGGTCAGCTTCCGTTGAGAAGAAATCGAAATACGATTTCGCAGAGGTTAAATTACCAATAACCTGTAAACAGTGAAACATAGAAGTGTGAACTTTAGCTTCACTTCCATTTAAATTCTGAATCATTCGCAATCAATGCATGTAAAAGGTTCAAAATAAGACACATTTACAAGGTACCTGAAGGATGGATTCTCGTGTAGTTACAAAATCGGGAATCTCCTGCTTTGGCGAACTTGAAGCAAGCACATCCTTTAAAATCTGCATCCAAAATAAAATAAACAAAAAATATAAGACATGTAAATTATGGAAAAATGTAACACTTGTATAGTTGTATACCCATGACTTGCATACCTCTTTAGCATTTTCTCCATCGTTTTTGAGTCTACATAGCGCTTTGCAAGCCTCTTTCTCGAGACTGGTGCAATATCTATCTACAAAAAATAAAAGATAAAATAAAAATTGCAGTACTCGTTAAATATCAAGTCCAAAACAAATTATTTTACAAAAATGTACCGTTTCCAGAGATTCCAAATGTTTCAATATTTCTCCAAATACTTTCAGGAATCAGTGAGATATCCTCGGATGGAGAATAAAGACAAACACTTACAATCAATGCTAACGAAAATTGTGTCAGTGGGCCATAGCAAGAAGGTTGTGCTAGCTTTGTCAAACACTGAAGAACATTTTCAGCTCCCGCAAGAAAAGACTGCAATTTAACCCTCTCGACAAAAGGTACAAAGTTGATAAGAAGTGCCGTTGCATTTGTCCTTAAGACCAACGACGTGTCTGAAGATGCCACCAATGCAACATTTTCCCATGTAGCCGAAACCAAAGGAGACAAAATCTGTTCAGACAAAAGAACATCTTGGCCAACAAGTCTGCCCAAATGCTTTACCGCAATATATCTTTGCTCCGGCTCGGGATTTCCAAGAAGTGCACAGAACAAATCTACTAGAGAAGCTTCGTTCCGACATATGTTATTTATGCCTCTTTCAAACAACAGTGACATCATCTTATCTATTTGCAATCTCCAAACAATATTCGGTGCATTGTTCGAAAAGTTCTTGATAGCCGAGCATATTCCACTAATCACATTGTCCAGACGGAAAAATCGAGGCACCTTAATAAGTGAGTCGAGCAATACAGAGGCAACCTCCCAGCAATGTTTGTCCTGAAGAATCAAGATCGTTTCAAACAGTCCTTTTAGACCGGTCCCACAAAAATCCGTGAGCTCGTCTATATTCAAACTTAAGCACCTTGAATACACGAAACATTCAGCACACACGAGAGCAAGTTTTTTGGACATTGTGCTATGTAGTTTCCAGCATTGCTCTAAGGTTGGATAAAGTTTGGTAATAAGCGCGTCTAGTTCTTTCGAAAAACTCTTCACTTCTTCCGAATTCAGTTGACGAAACTTCTCCGACACCTCTGTAGGGGAAGAGGGGTTGCAAATATCTTTGAGAAAACATGACGATGACTTGGAAGGATCAGAATCGGAAAGTGACGCAATAGTAAGAGGAATGATTCCCCGTAATCTTGATGTAGCAATGAGTAGGTCCCGACAGTTTTCCATGAGAATCTGGTACGCGGAAAGATAATCATGAAAGGAATTCGATCCCTGGAAGAAGGCAAATTCAGCCCATAATACAGTGGAATGTAAGAGTTCGATTTTCCGACGAAAGGACAGATCACCGAAAACGGAAGCTAATACATATATGATCAGTGCTTTAGATTTTCCTTTCTCCATTTGAGTACCTCGATTTTCATCACTAAATTTAATAGCGTCGAAGAGCTCGCCGAAGCATAAAGATTCGAAATTGTCGAATGAAGCTTCGGTTAATGAGTTTTCTTCATCGGAAACCTTACTTAGAGAATACGCTATGATCGGCTTTAACAACATCAATATCGAATCTAGAAACGACACATCACAATAAGACGCCTTGCACAAAGACACGAGCACTTGCACCACTCTGGGAATTTCTGGAACCGTTGCTTCCATGTGCTCAACAAGAATTGCTTCGAGTACGTACAGAATGACAGCTTTTGCATTTTTAGCAACGAAACCTTTGAAGTAATAATTGGGTTTTTTGTTGTTCTGAATGAAGGGCCACGAGCATAAATCGGAAAACCAACACATCAGATCAGGGACAATGGAGGAAGAGAGAAATTTCAATTGCAAACCAACCGCTTCCAATATAGTTTCGCCAAACGCTACAAATTCTTTCTTCAGATTAGGAAAAAGTTTACTGATATCCGGATATAAAGCATGAAAAGATTGCAGTTGCAATTCATCCTCGATATTAGTATTTTTCCGCTCGATTATGTTATCGACTAGAGAAAGGTCGTCTGCAAATATAGACAAAAGATACGTTAACTGTGGCAAATCAGAAACAAGAAAGAGCCGCTCTTCGATAAATTGCTTTGCATTTCGTGCAACAGCCATCCAACCGCAATATCTAACCAACGGAAAAGCGGAAGAAGAAAAGGTCGGAACTTTCTGCAGCCATGCCGAAGAAGGAACCAAATTGGAGAACCGAAAACCATTTCGAGCATTGATCGAAAGTGCAGATCTTTCATCACTACCACTTGAAGCAACGACTAATCTGTGAAGAAGGATCCATCGATGTTGTACCTTAAACCGGTTCAACTGCGAGTTTCCTTCCTTGTGCTGGTAATGAAATGATTTCAACTGCATATTGAAGGACTCGGCGAAATTTAATATTACATCAACCACATGCTCAGGTGGACAGAATAGTTTAGTTGCTGAATGCAACAGAAACAGAAGAGACCACATCAGAACCTCGTGCCTAGGTTGCTGCTCGCCGTCTAAATCCCTCTGCAGACGCTGTAATAAGAAATTGCATAGGAGGGCTTGATTCTGACGAACCAAGGTAACAGCATCTGCGGAAAGAATATCCTGTTTTGACAAACTTACAACATCCTCATCCCCTTCAACATCCTCTGATGCCACTTTGTGATATTTCCTATCTAACACAGCTGCCTCGATCAGAATTTCGAGAACAACTCTGTCACGTTTCCTCTCAATATCATCCAAGAGTTTCAAGTCGTAATCTTTCTGTCTAAAAATTCTCTCCATTTCTGCGGGTCCCTCGTTCTTGCTGGAACTTTTGGGATGGACTTTGTTCAGCATAAAATATGGATTAATATAACATTCTGCTGCGAGAAGCAAAGCCTCTACAGCTACATCATGACTCTCCTGAGTAGTAATTTCGTTCTGTGAGTTCAAATCCAGAGCTAAACGCCTAAACTCGGAAGCCCTCATCTCACAATCTCGATAGTTCATTAGTTGTGAATAATCAGTCAGCAAATTATCGAGTTCAATATTCTGACCGGCATCTAACGAGGCATCACACGGGATATTCTTCTGATTGGCATAGTCGAAATTTGAACCTGAAGTCTTTGTTTCCGTGCTGGCAGGAACATGAATAAGGGACGTTCTGTTCAGTTCCGGTGGTGCAAAGAGAAGACTTGCATCGTCAGCTATATCTAATTTCCCGTTAATTTCGATAGCATCAATTTTAACGTCAGCATTTTCTTGATTATTTTCGGAAGAGAATTTGCAATCGTCAATATTGGGAGGTAACTGCATCTGAGCATCCAAAACTGAAAGAAGCACGCTGCAATGTAAAGCACTTCAACACGTTACCAATGTACGTAAAAAGGTGTTATCAATGTCACATTGTAAGAAAAATAACAAAATTAAACTGATTAGGATGGAAATTCAGGAGTGTCGATATTACTCTCATAAACGTTCCCAGATTTTGCTTATTGAATTTCTCACTTTTTTCTCTCTTCTTTTTTTTTCAAGTTCATTCAGAAGGAAAGAAAATCTATACATTAATTTGATGATCACAAAAGCAACAAACTTATATTTTAATTTCGAATTGTATTGATCAACTACATTTTTCCTTTCTTTGTAATTAACTACCTTTGGGTTCCTTTATTTATCCAGTCAGTCAAATAGATCAGATATAGTAGGATCAATCTAACAATCGCGTCCTGGAATTTCCAAACAAAACTTAAAGAGAAAATGATTTTAATACTAGTGACAAGCAGGACATATATTTTTTAGTACTTATTGGGGTTATTTTGGTATGTCTAATTCTTTACCAGTTAAACATTATCAATATCTACTTAAATGTAATTCTTTATCAGTTAGACATTATCCTTTTAGAACCAAAAAGAGTCGTATTTCAGTAAGTACTCTGATACTTTTTGAAACAATTAAAAATTCGACTTAAATGCAATTCTTACATGCTATTATTACCTAGGAGCAACCGACCCATGCCTCCATTCAGCCTCCAAAGACGGAAGCACAGCAGATTTTCTTATAGCAGTGCGAATCACATTCAATGCTATAGCACAATTATGTTCCTCATTTTCAGTAAAAATGGAAGACACGTTTCCAAAGGCTACCGTGCCCTTTAAGGAGGTTAAGCAAGGATCCAAGAAAGGTTCTAGCATCTCCACCAAGAAAAGTATTCCGTGTTTGACCTCCTGAAATACACACCATTAAAAATTAACCACAAAAAAAAGGTTGAAGAAGCAATGAATGAGGGGAGAGGTTCAAAATGTTAAGAAAAATTTAGGAACAAATAGAATTTGTGTAGCATAGCATTACCTTAAATTTTGCCATTATATCATCCATGTTCCCTGATAGCGCCAAGACAACATATTTGAGAGCAGCACGTGCACGAGCGTGTGAAATGCTAGCACCCTGTCAAATAAATTATAGAAAGTCGAATATATATATATATATATATATATATATATATATATATATATATATGACAAATATCAACAGATCTTGTGCAACAAAGAAACCTCCAATATATATATATATATATATATATATATATATATATATATATATATATATATATATATATATATATATATGACAAATATCAACAGATCTTGTGCAACAAAGAAACCTCCAATATATAGTCATCTTTAAAAACAAACACTGGACATACATGGATTACACCAAGAAGTTCCTCCAAGATCTCCACAGTCAAATCCACCTGCAATTCGTAGCATAAGAAAGGATAACGAATAAAAAGGAGCACAATGGAAGCAACCAAAATCTATATACAGCATATTATTTTCGTTAATTACTAATACAACCTTTGCAATTACTTGAGCGATCCATGGTGCTAAAACCCCAGAACAGAGATCAATAAGAACACATGCTGCCTTAGCCTGCAAATTGAGAAAATCAACAAGAATATTTAACAGTTATATTTAATGTCAACGACCAACAGAAAGAGATGTTGAAATGATGAAAAACTAACTCATTCCCCTCACCCAGAATGGATCCGCCTTCATAACCATTATTACACTAAGATATAAAGTTTTACTATATCCATGAGTCCAGCAACTAACCTGTGATGGTGAAAAGGATGCTAAATAGCCAGCACAAGCCCGAAGAAGAGGAGAGTAAATCGCCAAAGACGAAGTTGCCACAATCTGCAATCACAATTACCAGAGTCATAAGTACATAGTAAACGGGGAAAAAAACAAATAGCAAAGAGAAGCATTAATACCTGAGAAAGTGCATTTTGAACCAATGCTTGTTTCCAAAGAGAGAAGTTTTCATCAATTCGGTAAGGACTGCTGACAGTAGGACGGAGTGCTGGAGCATCCCAAAAAGAGACGGATGTGTCAATGAAGATCACTAAATTACAAAAATATTATCTCGTAACCAGATACAGTTAGATACTAATACAGAATACCCAATAATTTACAGTTTTATAATCAAAATGAAAATGCAAATGGGTTTGAATGAGTTGTTTCTAAAAGTTGGATATGCTAGGATTGTGTCTGGTTTTATTTTTAAATAGTGGAAATTGTGATAGAGATATGTTACAATTATACTAAAAATATGGAGAAAGGAAGAATGGAGAGTGATGTCTTAGGTGTAATGGAAAATGAGACATCTGGATAACGAATTGGGTGAATTTGGATTCTAGGCAAAAAATTGATTGAAATGTGTACCAATTTTGGATATGAATATATATCGAAGATTTAGAACCAAAAGGAGCTAAAATCTCTTTGTTTCAATGGGAAGAGAAGTAACAGATTCCAATACAAAATGCCAAGTTGAAATTACAAGATTAATTATTTTGCGTACAAGGATGCCGTTTTGGATTTTATAATAACACTGTGTTTTCGTAAAATGCAGCCTTCTTAGTCGCAGCAAAAAAGCATAAATGTTCTAGTGGCTCTTGTAAGAAATGTTGATTATGGCTCTTGTTGAAGCTTGATTAGACAATAAAAAAAAATTTAAACTAAAAAAAAAAAAAAAAAAAGAGTACTTCTTTTCATATCTATAGCTTATGATTATCATATCATAAGAGGATGATTATAGATCAGATGAGTAGGGGACTGCATTTCGTGATTACAGTGAAACTGAACATAGATATTAAAACAAACTTGTGCTCATATGAATTGTGTATGCCTATGATATCATAAAGATGATATCAAAAAGAACTTACACATATAAAGAAGAGGAAATATTATGTTTCAATTTATAAACCTGGAAGCAATGCTTGAATTAGTGGCAATGCCAACCAAAACTCAGGTGTGTTCTCAGACAGCTTACTGCAGTGCAAAGGCTGAAACAAGAATGTAATAAAGATAGTTAATTATTACGGCCAATATGTCGTAATAATGCTTACACTTGAATGTAACAAACCTGGGAAGCTGAAGCATACAAAACATGCATTATTCCTTCTTCAACTGATGCAGAATCTAATACATTAAGGTACATCAGATCCCAAGAATCATCCGGTACATGAAATTCCTCCCCGAACAACGTTGAATAATCAGACAAGGAAATCGGATCAGAATGATCATGTTTAGGATTCTCATCAGCTACAGTAGATACTTCGGGCAGCGTCGTGGGCACCACGAACTTCATAAGAATTCTTGATGCCTACAAATTCACAAGTCCCGAATAAAGACAAAAACAGGGGAGAGAAGAAATGAATGGAATCACATATGTTCTTTTCCAATTAAAAAAAACAAAAAAAGGTAGATAAGGAAACACCAAGCAAATCTCACCATTCTGCACACATTCCCAAGGCTAGAATCCTTGTAAGCCTTTCTAAGGAGTGTAAAGATTGCATCGGGGCGGAATACCAAGTGCGTTGATATAGGTAGGGAAACAGATGATGTGTTCCTCGATCTTCTTGGCTAAGAAGAGAAAAAGCAAGATTAGCAATCAATTCCTTCTGTTTTAAATTGGAGAAACGAAATTAATATCATAAAATCCACGAACTCTCTCTCTCAAAAACCAGGGAAAAGAAAGCAAAATAAGTCACCGATAAAATAGTCATCAACCCACGCTAATTCAGGTGTAATTTACTTCATGAACTTAAATTGTAACAACAGAAACAAGTGCAGTACCTCAAAATTTGAAGAAACGAGCAAAGATGTTGATGGGAGATTGGTCTTAGAAGCTTCATTATCGGAAATGTTGAGAGCCAGCCTTGCAGTTTCTCTGTAAATGCCATAAAAGGGTATTTAAGTAATTTCAAATATATGGATACTTTTATCTAAAAAATAAATCTAAGGCAGAAGGGTTATTTTGATGAGGCAGATCGATATTCATGAACACTCACCGAAACTAACTCAGAACTCTATTCATGGTTTTTTTTTTTAACATGTTTTAAAATACTTGCACCATTTTTTACATTCAACGAACTTTTAAAGTATTTTACCCCCGTTCTTGGTATTTTAATCTGATTGCATACTTTCCGCATCCCTAAGACCAACCAGAAGAACAAGACTATAACAAAGAACCATTTCTTCGGCTATGAAAAACATGGAGCAAGCTTGTTAAGGAGAAGTTATTATTTGCATATTTTTTCTCAATTAAGCAAATCTATAATATGATCTGAAACCCAAAAGTCTATCCAGATCTTTTCTCCACAAAAATTAAACCATAGTCTTAATGAAAGGATCATAACATTACATGAACTACATAAGCTTTTGCCAAAACCGTAGCAAATGACATAAAAGAGCCAGTTTTAACCTACTGCTGAAAAAGCATTCATTTACTCACTGCGTTAAAAAAATTCATACACCCTCAAAATTAATAAGTACAATTAGTTAGAAAATTACTTATAGAAACCAAGGCATGTTTAAAAGGAGCTTCACCTACCTTTCGATTACAATTTGAAGGATGGGATAAAACGGACCAGCAAGCATCGCAAGAAAACGCATACTAGGTTCCGCATCTTCTGCAAAGCTATTAAGATCAGCCTGCAAGAAATTAATTCATAAGTATAAATAAAGTTTAGTACATGACTTATTTTCCTCAGAATATAGTGGACTCTATTATCTATACCTCGAGGTGAGGAAGAAACCTGGCCAACCGACTCGTCACATCTTGAAGCAACTAGAAACGAACAGTTAGAAAATCACGAGCAGCTAAAACGTATGTTATAAATGATCTTAGAAAAATCACGAGCAGCTGTCTTACTCGCGTAAGCTACTGTATTGTTAGTTCACCTGAAGATGCATATCAACAGTATCTTGTTTGTGTGATATTATGTGCGGTAGTAAATAGTTAGCAACAGGTTGAAACTCCGGCTCTAAACCTGGAACTGTAATCCCAATCAGCTGCAATTGGATAAATACTGAATGTAATATTTGGGATATCATGTAGGCAAGACATTATTAGCAGCCAAAGATCAAATTGCCAAACATAAAATTGCTACTTACTGGACATAGAAATGGCCAATAAGCTAAATGATAAAGCAGAGATGCAGTACTAATTCCAATTATACCTGAATAAAAAATAAAGCTATTGGGTTTCCACGCATACAAGATATCCGGACATAGCGGCACGGAGTGTAATTCATTGGATATATCATGTCTCGCCGAGGTGCCTCACACCGGGGGCGAACTTTAACAAAAGTCTCAGGCTGTCAAAGAAAATGTGTAAAGGGAAAATCTTACCTCAAAGGATAAAATAAAGCTTCCACAAGAATATGAGGTAATTTTAAGAGTCACAGCGAAAACTATACCACAACTCGCGAAAGGGAAAAAAACACAGTGGTGAAGCTAGAAATTTAAGATGGCAAGATGTAAAATGTGGAAATGAAAACTGCAAACCGAAGGAATCAAGAATTCACAGTTAAAGCAGCACCCATTTTATTATGGCAAAATGAGTTATGATTCATGAGTAATATTAGGACAAAAATAGTCACGTGCACATAGTAATATTAGGATACTGACTTAATTACTTAATAATGCAAAAACAAATATGCCTGGTTTCCTCTATAAGATTCTAAAAGTCGAACGCTTTCGATTCGGTTAAACCCAACCAACTACTTCAAATAAAACATTTATGATATAAAATAACAACATCATCATTAGGAAAAAAAAAAAGAACCTCAACATCCTTATGAAAACAGAACTTAGAAAATGGACATGGCACTAAAAGAGTGGATATTTCGCAAGGATCAATTACTATTTCCCATGGATTACACAATCGCAATTGATTTATTACATATATTTGAAGAAGTAAACTACCGAAACTGAATACATCTATCGACAACCATTTTTCACAAACCTTGTAACGTAATCCAACTGAAATTTCCCATTCCAGCACGGATTTATTATATATCCTTATGTGTGAAAGCAGGCATGGTTCCTGTAACGAACCAAAAAAAATGCATTAGCTCAAAATAGCACAGATAATGTTCGATCAGTAAAAAGGGCAACAAAAGTTAGGCATTAATGTATGAACGCCGGAATAAACAAATAACGCCCTTAATTACCATTCACGAAAGCCTTGTCCGCGTGTCAGCTTTTAATTTCAAAAAGTAAATAAATAAAAAATCAAACTCCCATTGTACCACACGCTATCTAACCCTGCAACAGTTCTGTCGATTTTTTTTTTTTTTTTTTTTAATTATTTCAACAGGTTTAACCAAACATAAACACGTAATGGAATCTTCAACAACTTCTACTAGAACAAACAGTCTCTCTCTTCTTCCAGTACAAAACATCCACTAGGAAAGGTAGTCATGCACAAACGAAGGCGAAAATAGGGTTATCGAGACTATCGATGTTCGCATACAATTCACCAGATTACGTTTACTTGTTAACATTGTTTTCCCCCCTCTTTCAATTCAATTATTGAAGGTTCTATAACTGGTGATCACTTCAATCCCTAAAATTGAATCATAATCAACTAAAAGTCAAGCCGGGAAAAAACATCAAAAAAAACCCTAATCAAATTTCACCACCAGAACACCAAAAATTAGGGGGCAATTTGTAAAATTGAGTTCACGTAAACATACATCGAGCTCGAGTAGGATCCATTCTTTGGTGTTTGTGGCGGTGGACCAGTGGTTGCGGAGGTCCGTGTCCAACACGTGCGCGGCCTTCTGAGCAGGGGATTCTCTCGACATAGCCTTCACTTTGTAACCCAATGGCTTCACCCTCGCCTCCAATTCCACCTCCATTTTTCAGTGTCTTCTCTCTCTCTCTCTCTGTGCAATCTCTCTCCTCTTTCTCTCCTATCGCTACACCCTGTTTGTATGTGAATTGGGAAGAATTCGAACACTGCGGAATTGTGTGAGGGTTTTTACAGTGGTTGATAAATCTTCGAATTGAACTCCATGCTTTGTTGGAGACTTTTGGAGACGTTGTAAATATAAAAATATAATATATATATATATATATATATATATATATATATATATATATATATATATATATATATATATGAGTAAACTGCAAATACTACCCCTGTGTTATCTCGAAATAGCGAAAACCCCCCTGTGATAAATAAACTAGCAAAAACCCCCCTGTGAAATTTAGTCAAAGGCAGAATCCCCCCTAGCTGATTTTTTAGACTTGAAATGACAAAATTGTCCCTCAAAATGTATTTATATATATACATATTATATGTATATTTATTCTTTTTAATTTGTTTGTTTCGAAATTAAAAAAAATAGTAAACAACTAAATTGATTCTTTTTTAAATAAAATAATTAAAATATTTATAAAATATAAGAATTTATTAATTGCAAGACTCCATGGGTATTTGTGTCTTTTTATATCAAGTCAACCCTCAAATAGTTCCATAGGGGGGTTTTTGCTATTTAAATAATTTCACAGGGGAGGTTTTTGCTAGTTTATTTATCACAGGGGGGTTTTTGCTATTTCGAGATTACACAGGGGTAGTTTTTGCAGTTTACTCATATATATATATATATATATATATATATATATATATATATATATATATATATATATATATATATATAAGAAAATGCTCTTTACGGTTTAATAACTGCTATTTACCGTTCAAAGTAAAAAACAGTTTATCTCTCTAAAACCCCTAAAATTCTAAATTCTCTCCAAAAACACCCCATTCCAAAATTTGCAGAAAATTTTTTTTTTTCCGAAAAATATCGAAATCAACCGATTTCTTGCTTGGGCTTCGATTTTTTCAGGTAATTTCAACACCTACATGTGTTATATGCAATGGGTAACTCGATTTTGCAACCAATTTCATGTTTAAAAGCCCTACAAATCGATTTGTAGGGCTTTTAAAATTTTCGGAAATTTTGAACAAAAGCCCAAGTCGGGCGCCGGCTGCATGAACGGACGCCCACCTTGGGCGTCCGTTCATGCAGCCGGCGCCCGACTTGGGCGTGGTATCTGCCCTAATTTATCGGCCAAGTCTATGCAATAGGCTCAAGCCCATTAACAGTTATGGTTCCATATTTACGAATATCGTTCACTTTACTATTTTTCGTTTATCTCTCTTTAGAAAAAAAAATCATCGGAAGCTATTATATCTTGAATCGTACCGAAACTCATCTTGTTGAAGAGATTTGCAAACAAAAATGTGGCGAGCTCCTCTAGGAAAGAAAAAAAAAACACCTACATTTTGACTTTTTGGGTTTTTAACATGTAATTAACAAAATAAACATTAAATAATTGATTTATAACTAATTTAGAGTAGAAATTATCTTCAATTTTTCAATGATTTTGAGATGATTTGAGATGAGTTTGCGAGGATTCCTGTGAATTTTGGAGGTTTTGTAGGTTCAGGTGGGTTTAGAGATAGAAAGGAGTTTGGTGAGTGAATGGTATTCGTAATTTTAATACCGTAAAAATCAGTTCACAGTTATAATTTGTCCTAATTTAAGAATTTAAGGTACACAATATACAACTCTATTAATACACTTTTGAATTTTTTTCCAGCAACTTTTAAGTCGAAAGTTAACTTGAGCGTCGAAGAGTTTTTGCTTGTAATAAAACCCGACACACTAACGTTTGACCACATCGCTCAAAAAAGCCGGTCCAAAAAAATGTGCCAATTTTATATCTTCCTATCTCCCCTATTTAAATTATTAATAAAATTCCATGACACATTGTATAACTGATTAAAAATTCACACAATCAAAGGTCAAATGTTAGTTAGGCCCTCTCTCTCTCTCTCTCTCTCTCTCTCTCTCTCTCTCTCTCTCTCTCTCTCTCTCTCTCTCTCTCTCTCTCTCTCTCTCAAACAATATGGTAAGAGAATCAAGAAAATGGATGGTTTTGGTGGCGACAATATGGATACAAGCATTCACCGGAACAAACTTGGACTTTTCGTCGTACTCGAGCGACATGAAATCGGCACTAGGAATATCTCAGGTGCAGCTCAACTACTTATCGGTTGCTTCCGATTTCGGAAAGGCATTCGGTTGGTGCTCGGGTGTTTCTCTCTTGTATTTTCCGACATGGTTTGTTCTCTTCTTCGCTGCTTTCGTCGGACTCTTCGGTTATGGTCTCCAATGGCTTGTCATTCACCAGATCATCTCTTTGCCTTATATACTGGTTTGCCCTTCTCTTAGTTATTATTTTTTCCTCTTACAAGCTACTAATTTTCATGCATACAAATTGTTTTAGATTTGTTTTGATATATTTTCTTGAAAATGAATAAATCAATTTCTCCATTTAAAGGTTAATTTACGAAAAACCCCCTCTTGTTTGGGTAATTACAACGAACCCCTCAACTATAAATCTTCTTACACATCCACCCTTATCGTGTCAAATTCAATAGAATCTTCGAGATTCCGTGGAATGCTCTTTGGTTTGTACTCGATTCATGCAAAAATGCAGTTTTCTGATGCACCACAATATGATATTTACAAGTCAAGAAACACATCTTATAATCATCTTGTTTCCAAATGTGGAGCTGAAATGGAGTAAAACGGGAGAATGTTCCGCATAATCTATAAAATTTCATTAAATTTGTAACCGCAAAAGTGGATGTGTGTGAGAAGATTCATAGTTGAGAGAGCGGTTGTAATTATCCAAACGAAAGGGGTTTTTCCGTAATTTGACCTTACTTTTGGGGTGGCCTTAATTTTAAAAAGAATGTAAATGGAGTTGCTGCAAAATTGGTGTTCATTAAGGGTTGGTGAACTAGTATTGGTTCCACCTAACATAAGACAACTAACTTTCCATAATTTAGGTGGTTAATATTATTAATTAAGCTTTTATTTATATTTTACCAAATAATCGAATAATAATAATAATATCATGGTTTATTTTATTTAATTGGACAATGCTTGCCTATCAAAAATAACTTTTTAAGTCCCTTTTTTATTTTATTTTTTAAATTCCTGTCCTTCACTTATTTTTCCAATGACTGTTTTGCAAGCAAAGCAATCTTTCCAGGAACTATAATCTACTTTAATCGAATTGATAATTCGATATGCAATATTACCAAACACTCCCTACGTAATAATCGTTTCCGACATTCATCGAGTAAACCATAAACGACAACCAAATTCAAAACGGAGTAAATAATATCGAACAATAAAACTTAAAAAAAAAACTGTACACTAATTCTTGATTCTAAATTTCGAATTTTGCGATTTCTGATTTTTTTTTCTGCAGGTGCTTCTACTTTCGTTACTATCGGGCTGTAGCATTTGCTGGTTCAACACAGTATGCTACGTTCTCTGCATAAAAAGTTTCGAAACAAACAGGGCACTAGCTTTATCCCTTGGCGTAAGTTTCAACGGTCTAAGTGCTGCTATATACAACCTCGTAGCAAATTCAATTAATCCGAACGATAAAAAACTATACCTTCTCCTTAACGCCGTTATCCCATTAATCACATCCATCGTGTCTCTTCCA
Source organism: Erythranthe guttata (assembly GCF_056151865.1). Classification (NCBI taxonomy): domain Eukaryota; kingdom Viridiplantae; phylum Streptophyta; class Magnoliopsida; order Lamiales; family Phrymaceae; genus Erythranthe; species Erythranthe guttata. The sequence goes on along the minus strand of NC_142546.1, from coordinate 15,140,139 downwards.
CCAATCACCACCCGCCACCTGTCCAACGAAGCATCCCCATCCGATAACCACATCCCAACCAACTTTTACTACCTAACTGCACTAGCAGTTATTACAGGCCTATATCTCCTCATTCTAAATCCAATATCGACAAATGTATCCATCGCTCGTTTCGTCTTATCTGGAGCTATATTTCTGTTAGTAGTACTTCCCCACTTAGTTCGATTCGATCTAGAAGGTTCTAGTGTCGATAAAGAAACTGAAACTCAAAGCCCTAATGATTTTTCAGACAGCGAGTCGAATGATCTATTTAAAGACCGGGGAGTTGTGCTCGGAGACGAACACTCGACTAGGGTTTTGATTCGGAGTCGGGATTTTTGGCTTTACTATGTTGCGTATTTATGTGGAGGTACGTTAGGGCTGGTTTACAGTAACAACCTCGGTCAGATTTCGGAATCACTAGGTTTTCATTCGGATGTTGGCTCCCTTGTTTCTCTCTATTCCGCGTGCTCGTTTTTCGGTCGGTTACTTTCCACTACCCCAGAGTTCTTCAGACAGTAAGTATAAATGTCGTTTCAGTTTTACTGGTACAGTTCCGACTTCGAATGCGATTATAATTTTTAGGGTAAATTACAACCAACCCCCTGAGGTATAGTCAAATTACGAAAAAAATCCTCTTGTTTGGATAATTACATTTAGCCCCCTCAACTATGAATCTTCTTACACCTCTACCCTTATGGTGTCAAATTCAACATAATCATCTAGATTCCGTGCAATGTGCTCTAATTTGTACTCATTATGTGTAAAAATATAGTTTTTGATGCACCACAATCTGATATATACAAGCCAAAAAACACATCTTATGATCATCTTGCTTCACAATGTGGAGCTCGAATGGAATAAAACGGGTACAAAAGTGACAATATTCCATATAATCAGGAAGATTCCACTAAATTTGAAACCGTAAGGGTGGACGTGTAAGAAAATTTATAGTTGAGGGGTTGTTGTAATTACCCAAACAGAAGGGGGTTTTCGTAATTTTATCATACCTAGGGTTGGTTGTAATTTACCCTAATTTTTAACCATTTTTCAGTCAGAATTTGGCAAAAGTCAAAACACTGAACTTGTTGTCCTTTGAGCTGACTTTCGACTTTTGTCAAGTTCGGAATGTAAAAAGGCAAAAATCACATTAATAGTCGAAACGGTACCGGTAAAACTGAAACAAAATAAATTATTCCATTTTTGCCCACGAATTCTAACTTCATACCTTTTAAAATAATGCAGCAAGATTTATTACGCAAGAACCGGATGGCTCGCATTGGCCCTTATTCCAACGCCATTTGCATTTCTCCTGCTCGTTTTTTCAGACAGTAAGGCAACACTTGTCACTGCCACAGCCATGATCGGACTAAGCTCGGGTTTTGTCTTTTCAGCAGCAGTTTCGATTACGTCAGAATTATTTGGTCCGAACAGAGCTGGAGTAAATCACAATATTCTAATCACGAATATTCCGATTGGATCGCTACTCTACAGTCTTCTTGCAGCTCTAATATACGAAGCAAACATAGGAAATTCAGACAAGATTGCTGCTACGAGGGATGGATCGACGGTGTGTGTTGGCAGGGATTGCTACCGTGATACTTTTGTGTGGTGGTGGTTGATCTCGTTGCTAGGTTTCGTTTCTAGTTCGTTGCTTTTTCTTAGAACTAAGGCTACGTACAAACGGATGGAGAAACACCAGAAACATAGTACTCAAACTACGTTGTTGAAATCATTTTCATCTTATGATGAGAGTTGAATTTCGTCTCGATTAAGATTAATAATACTCATAAAAATCAATATCAAATCATAGAAAAATTAGATTTAAGATTCCGTAAATCGGGTTATTCCCAAAATCACAAGATCTATTAGAATCATTCGATGACTCATTTTTGTCACATTTCGTAAATTTTCGTATTTTTTTCCTAGGGTTGCATGAATTTCCCAAACACTATAGCAACAATCAACAAGACTTGAAACGAACATGTAAAATGAATATTAATAAGTCGAAGATTTCATCAAGAGTCAACTAGAGATATTCGAGACGTACAATTCTATGACATATAACTGTATCATCGAATTCAATGAACCGAGTCTAGTCGAGAACTATAGGTGCCTCGTCAGACTTACCACGAGAATCGATCAGTTCCTGCAATTGAGGTGGAATATCGCCCCTCACAATCATAACTTTGAATATGAGATTCGTACCGCTAGACTCCATTAGTTCGAAAACACAACCATCTCCAACTTTCAGATTATTGTCGGCCACAAATGTTTTCCATTGGCTGTCAAACCTACGGCGAACCACGTTCCCGACGTAAGACATGTTCCAAGTTCTGCCACCGTGTCTTAGAACAACAGGGACAGTTGTACGAGGAAGCGTGCTACTAATAGTGACAGGCACGAACTGCCAAAAATAACCAAAGACTTACGTAAGTAAGATCACTGCACGAAAATCCCCAAATTACCCTTTTATCATTTATTGTTCAAGCTCGTTGTTTAGATATTAAAAGCTCATTTAATAGTTTCGTAAAGGGCAATTTGGGGATTTTCCATAAAAATGAGGCTATTTATTAGGTTTCTTAATCTGTGTGAATTTACGATAAACGACACTTACTATAAAAACGGAGGGACGACAAAATCCGGTAATATCCGAATTTGGCAAATACAATCCAATATTACTATTTACTACACATGTCATATAAAATCGAAAACACGTCAAATTATCTTGGATCACAAAAAACCGATCTACTACGAATCGATTGATTCTTTTAATGCAACAAACCAAAGCTCGACAATTACGTAGCAATCAAGAGAAAAAGAAGTTAGTGGCACAAGGGTAATTACCAGTCCATTGGGCAGCAAATGTGATTTTGATAAAACTAAATCAAAATATGGCTTCCCCGAAAGATAACAGATTTCGTCTTCATCTGCTTTAGCTGCTTCGGAAATCGAATCGAATCGAGTGCTTCCGATTTCTTCATGCTCTGGAGCCTGTGTCTGAACAAAGTACATGAACACGATCATATCTCCAATTAAAAATAAAAAATAAAAAAATTAAATAAATAAATCCAATTGGCTGATCAAAACAAAGCTTACAACTTTATCTTACCTTCTTCAACTGATTTAATTCTGCTACAATTTTTTCGAAGAAATTCAAAATTACAGATTGATTTTTTTTGTCCCAAAAAAATTGAAGGGTTTTATTCGCATGCAATGCAATATTATCTCCTCAAGAAAAATAAAAAATAATAAAAAAATATTACGCGCACGAACCTTCTTTTGCACCGCGTCTTGTTTTGAATTATCCAACATATTACCGTTGTTAATTTGGGGGTTTTGGCTTTGCGGGTGAAAAGGAAAATTCAAATTGGAGACGAATGGTCAAATAAAATTGAATTGATTGTGCCTAGGGTTTCATATCGCTGCACCTTTCAAAATTTGGGGCTAATTTTTTTAATTTGTGTTAATATTTTATTTTAACCCCTCTTAGTTAGTGAAATTACAGGACTTCCCTTCTTAGAAAAAAAATTATCCAGACACCCTGTTAGATGTTCAGTTTACAAAGTTCAATATATATTTCAAATATTTTGTGCAATTATGGATTAAAAAAAAATATCATATAAATTATTCACAAAAATCATTTTTGAAACTAAAAGGAAATTTGTATATTTAAACATTTACGTTTTTTATAGTAATAATTTTTATTCAAAAAGAAATTAAAGGCTACATACTCACATCACTTAAATCAAATTGAGGAAGAGCAACTATTTGTATGAATAATGAATGTAGTGTTGCAGAACAACTATTTCAATCTTGCGATATTAAAGGGTAATTACTAATTTGCATTCACCTCCCTGAACTTTGGTCTTTTAGTAAACACACCCCAAACATTTAACCTTTTGGCGTATACACCCTTTCCCATCCAGTATCTATTACATGCCCGAATTTAGAAACTCACGAATCCGAACATCCGCAAGACAAACTACAGCACCAATATTCAATGCACGTACAGCACTCGATACGAACACGCAAAAAAACGAGCGAATTACAGACGAGACAAAGATTGAGTTTCTAGTCGATAACTATAGGTACCGCCTCGGACTTACCACGGGAATCGATCAACGCCTGCAGTTCAGGCGGAATCTCGCCCCTCACGATCATAACTTTGAATACGGCGTTTCTACTGTCCGACTCCATAAGTTCGAAAACGCAACCATCTCCAACCTTCAGATGATTGTCGGCCACAAACGCTTTCCATTTGTAGTCGAACCTCGGCCGAGCCGCGTCTCCACAATAAGACATGTTCCATGTTTTGCCACCGTGTCTTAGAACAGCTGGGATCGTGGCACGAGGAAGCCGTTGAGTCATACTTATAGGAGGGTACTGTCATCAACAAACAAATTAAACGAAGGCCGCTTCTGTAAATAAAAATTATGCTTTGTTTTCTTATAAGGCCTCGTTTGGTTGAGAAACTTAGGCACGATTAACTGAATAATTGGACTTTGTTTGATGTATGGTAAACCCAATATTTTTCCCGGTCGACCCAGAAATATTATTTTATCACAGCCTATCTTGCCTTTTGGGCAGATTATGTATTGGACCTTCCATAGTCCAATAATACAATCGGGTTTGCATCAGATTAATTATTTGATCTTATCAATCTTCCCAATCAAACAAGGCCTTAGGCCTCGTTTGGTTGCCAAGATAAGATAAAGTACTCTAATGAAAACCAATTGTATTATTGGACTTTGGAAAGTCCAATACATAATCTCCCTAAAAGGCAAAATGGACCATGATAAAATAATATTTCTGAATCGACCAGAAAAATTATTGGGTTTACCAAACATCAAACACAGTTCAATTATTAGTTAATCATGGTTAATTTCCCCAACCAAACGAGTCCTTATAAATTGTGTTAAATATGTAAGTACTACTCGTTAACTTTCCTTTGCCATGGATTAATATAGTTAATAATGGCACCAACATTACCCTGGATTACACCAAGAATCGCTATTAATTCGTCGATTGTCGAACTAAATTCACTAACGGAATAAAAACACGTTAATATTATTGAATGTTGCATCCGACACAATCTGGTAGCATCTAAGAGCGCGGTTCCGTGAATAGAATCCAATATTAATACAAGTACTGATGCATATGAAAAATAGAAGAAAAAAAAATTAGCGGAAGAGAAAATAATGGAAACGAGAGCCGATCGAGAGTAGTTACCAGTCCACGGGGGCGGTTGAGATGTGTTTTTCCTATAATAATATCGAAATACGGCTTTCCTGAAAGATAACAGATTTCGTCTTCATCTGCTTCAGCTGCTTCAGAACTCGAACCGAATTCAGCGCGTCGACTTTCTTCGTTTTCCGGAGCATGTTCCGTCGTGCAGGCCTATACAAAAGTAGTTCAAAATATCAGATCTATACTTTATAACAGTAATAATAATAATAACAATCAAACAATGAAGGGTTTTACTCTCATGCAAATATATATATATGACGAACACGTACCTCCATTTTCACCGCGGCGAGTCGAGCAACTCGGTTGGAAGGACTCACCATTAATTTACAGCTGTTACTTTGGGTTTTGTCCTGCTTTTGCTGGTAAACAAGGAAACTTGAAAATGGAAGAAAGGGTTTTGATTGGTAAAGTAAATTGCATTTACTTTCTTTTCTGTTGGAACGGTACTTAATTTTTTTATCTGATCAATGTAGTAAGTTTTTGGATTGGATTAGGTGGATTAGGTGAGAGTATTTATTTAGAAAAATTATTATTATTATTAAAAAAAATTAGTGAATCAAAATCAAAGAAGTATTGGAACCTATATATATTGCATGGACACGAAAACGGCGCTACGGGGTGTAAATATTAAAAATATAGAGGTATATTTATAAATATGTTATATAAAAATATATAAGTTTTTTTTATTTATTATATATAAATTATTTTTTTATATTTTCGTACAAACATATTTAAAATATATTTTACTATCAACTGTCAATTTTATAATTGATCATGTAAATAATTAGGGAAGTAACAAAAATATTTAAAATTTTGCTATTCAAACGTGTCTCTAACTTTTAGAAATTGCAAAATGGCCCATAAGGTGTCCAACAGGTGTTCTCGAATATCGGACACAAAACGCGTACGAAAAGCTAAAAAAATGATGTTTTCGAACTACATAGATTGAAACTTTATGTTTATAGTATTTTACAAGACTTTATTTTCCCTTTCTCAAATCCTGAGGGACATATCGAAATATGTTGATCAAATAATAACAACAATGTTCGGTGGAATTCGGAATTTTCAAATTTTCTAGTCTATCTTATAATATAAAATACATAATAATATTGATATTGTAAGTGTAATTTTCAAAGGAAATTCAATTTTTTTGGAAATCAAAATCTAGTATATATTCCAATTTCGATCCGTTATTTAAAAAAAATGAAATATAAGCTTTTGAGATTTCGAATGAAAAATATTATTCCAAAACCGTAGATGATCGGATCAGATTCGGCATATCAATACCCGAAAATCAATATTCAAGATAACTTACACATCATATGAATTAACTCCATTGTTCCCCCAATTTTATTTCCCACTTCGAAACGAACACGTAAAAAAAACCCTTGAAACATCGAATTACAGAGTACAAGACAAAGATATTTTCATCGTAGGCCAACTAGTCGAGAACTATAGGTGTATCGCCAGACTTACCACGAGAATCGATCAGTTCCTGCAGTTCGGTTGGAATATCGCCCCTCACAATCATAACTTTGAATACGAGATTCGTACCGGTCGACTCCATTAGTTCGAAAACACAACCATCTCCAATTTTCAAATTATTGTCAGCCACAAATGTTTTCCATCCGGAGTCGAGCTTAGGGCGGACCCCACCTCCACAATAAGACATGTTCCAAATTTTACCGCCGTTTTTTAGAACAGCGGGGATAGCGGCGCGAGGAAGTTCTCGAATCATCGAGGCGGGAAATAACTGTCACCAAAAACCAAAGACTTTCGGTCATAGATTAATACAGTTAATACGGTTATTTATGGATTTACCCTGAATTAAATCAAGAGAGGTTAATTCGTTATCGATCCCTATATATCATTTATACTAATTAATCAGCTAACAGAATACGAACGACTTTCTATTTCCGGTAACATTTGATCCAAGTTCCGGGAATACAATTCAGATATTAATAATTTAATAATTAGTAGTGATACGATATAAAAATCGAAAAAAATTATCGGAGGAGAAAATAGTGGGAACGAGAGTCGAGAGTAATTACCAGTCCGAAGGTGTGGCTGATATGCGATTTCGATAAAACCAAATCGAAATATGGCTTCCCCGAAAGATAACGAATTTCATCTTCGTCTAATTTAGCTGGTTCGGAATTCGAACCGAATCGAGTGTGTCGGATTTCTTCATTTTCCGGAGCATTTTCTGTTGTGCAGGCCTATATAAAAGTAATCAAATTAATCAGATCTATACTTGTAAAAAAAGAGAGGCATTTGTAGATCAAAACAGAGTACTACATCAAACGTTTTACACACTGACACACACACACACACAAAAAGAAAATGATTTTTTTTTTAAATCGAATTGGAAAAGAGAATCAATCATGAATCGAGTTGAAATAAATTGATAATCCAATTTTATTTTATTTTTCAATTTTTCCGCCATTAGCGAACAGATTGAAACCCTAAGAAGCTTCACGAACTCAACTCAATGATTGAGATTCCGGTTTGAATATTATCTACATCATACCCACACGGTTAATTTCGTGAAAAAAAAAAAAGAAAATCAGATAAAATTTTGCACCAAATATTCATTAAAAAAAAAAAATCCCCAAAAAATTGAAGGGTTTAACTGTGATGCAAATACGACGAACACGCACCTCCATTTTCACCGCGGCGAGTTGAGCAACTCGCTTGGAAGGAGTCACCATTTTTACCACTGTTAGTTGGGTTAATTTTCCTGCTTCTGCTGATAAATTAAACAAGGAAAATTGAAAATGGAAGAGTGGGGTAGGAAGAAAGCCCTGGTTTTGTTTGATGTTTGGTCACTGCATTAACTCTTTTTTCAGCTGGAATTGGAATTGGAATTGTATTTATTTCTTACATTGATATCTGATCAATGTACAGTAACTTTTTTGATCGGATTTGCTTGATTAGTTTATTGAGTCTATATATAACCCCCTTAAACATTCAAATAATAGGGGTATACCCAAATTTATATTTGTCATTTTGATAACACCCAAACTTTTCCTAATTACATAATTACCCTCAATCAAATCCCACAAAACCCGTTACTTTACCTTTTGAAATAAAATCAAATCCCTTCCTATTTTCCCGTTAAATCACTATCATCCCAAACCCCACTATCGAATAAACTGCAAAACCTCCCAGAACAACTTCCCGGTGCGGCCGATTGAAAGGGGAAGACGTCTGCACTGCCGTGAAACGACGATTTTCGTGCACTTCGAGCAAGCTGCCGTAGGTACGTCGTCGCCACGCTGAATCGCTATCATCCATCGATTTGTTGATATGTTTTGGCTAAATCGACTATCACGTTTGTGTATTTGCAGATCTGTTATAATCGCATACCGCATTCGAGCACTAAATCAGTGATATTGCAACAATTGATGGGCAGGACATCCACCAGAAGTGATATCGTCGTTGGCCGCCGCCGTCGCCGTCGCCGTCACTGCTCCAATCTAGGGTTACTCAAATATAGTATTACTCAAATCTAGGGTTTTGATAATTCTTCGGCCCATAGTTGATTAACGAGATGCATAGTCGAATTACATATGTATTAATATACTATCCCATATCATTTAGTAGACTATCCCACTGGTATAATTTTACTATGGATCTCGTTAATCGACTATGGGCCGAAGAATTATCAAAACCCTAGATTCGAGAAGTGACGACGGCGGATTTGTGTTTTAAAATTAATAGACTATCTCATATCTTTTAATAGACTATCCCATGTATCTAAATCGACTATGGGTTTAGTTAAATGACTATTGGAAAAATAGTAATATATATGGAAACTGAATAATATGTTTGTTTGAAATACTAATCAATTAGGGTAATTTTCCTTATTATATGACAACGATTAGGGTAAATAATGATATATATGAAAAAATAATAATATATATGGAAACTGAATAATATGTTTGTTTGAAATACTAATCAATTAGGGTAATTTTCCTTATATCATGTATTATACTATCTTATTCATCTAATTCGACTATGGATCTCGTTAATCGACTACGGATCCCGTATTATTCAACCACGTAGTATATTAATAATTTCAATATAGTACATTGATCTGCTATGATAGTATATTACGGTTATAGTAGTGATATGAATTGTGTTACAAACAATATACCACTGAAATGACAAGAACATTGAGAACAACACCAACGTAAAGTATTCCAACATAACCAATAAAATAGTACATTAATAATCTCATAATTTCAATCTAGGGTTTTGATAAAATACATAAACCACATCATAACACAATAAAATCAATATGTCGAGTTAAAAAATTCTAGTACATTAATAATCTCATAATAGTATAATAAAATGATAATGGTAGTATCATACGATATTCATAATAGTATACTACTGTATTACAACGGTTTAAAACTTAACCGAAGTTACCGAGCCATTACATCGTAAACACCTCTTTATAGCAACCAACCCACCAAACCTCAACAAAATCCTTACGAAATTCGCCATCGAAAAAACCTAAAATCATGAAACAAAATAAAAAATGCAGAATACTAAAAAATGATTAAATAGACTGCAAATACATTTGAATGACAATACATTAATATCATAAAAAATAAACTTAAAATGCAAAATTCACTACGAACTATATTTTAATGTACTACCCAGCACACTTAAATCGGCTGTTATAAACAAATAAACCAACTATCGATCGGGATCAAAAACATGAACTCGACCACAACGGACAATTATTCCGATTATTGCATAAACCAACTACGAAGCTCATATAAAATAACTCTGGTCCGATCTGCGTGAAGCATCCTCTTCTAACTCTGTCAATCCTCTGCCAAACAAACATCATCCGCCAAAAATAACGATGTATATATGACGACGTAATTTTGTTAAAAAACGTTCTACTTCATAGAATCAAGTATCAACACAACCCTTAAAATTTCTAACCACCGTAATCGACAATCCTAGACATTGAGCGAAAAATAAAAACGAAAAATACGATAAAGAACATTCGAAAAATATTGTACACGATTTGATATAACGGCCAATGATCTCACGTAATTTTATTCCGTGATTTTAGGCAACGTATCAGCAAATCTCAAATCACGTAGTAAAGGAAATAAATGCCTTTTAAAAATAAAACAGGGGTATTAAAGGAAAATTATATAATATATTTTGCCAAGTTGGCAAAATTGGATCTATCTCAAAAAGGGGGAAAAAAATTGGATTTACCTCATTAGAAAATATGAACAAAACCCTAGTTTATTTTCAAATAATAATAAAAAAAATAACAAAAAATAATTATAACTATTATTTTGGCCGCCAACCCCATAAGGTAAGGACAAATTACAAAACCTACCCTTCTGTTTGGGTAATTACAACCACACCACAACTATGTATTGTCTTACATTTTCAGCCTTACGGTATCAAATTTCCTGAGGGTTTTTTTCATAAAGACATATTTATGGGTGGTTATAATTAACCAAATAAGAAGGGTTCTTTTCCCTCGTAATTTGGCCTTCAGGGTGACTGTAATTTGCCCTTGTCTTTTTGTTTTTTATAAGTGAATTGAACACAAATTCTCCTAAAAGGGTTAATAGATAATATAGTAATAACATGAATATTGTAGTTAAACCTATGTAGCACAGACACGAAAACTGCGATACGAGAAAATGGGGAAACAAGACATGTCCACACAGATGAGGATACGAGAATTTGAGAGAAACGTGTAAATATTAAAAGTATATATATATATATATAGTAGAACCTCGATAAATTAATACCCGATAAATTAATAACCTCGCTTAAATAATAAATTTTCCCGGTCCTGACTCGGGGACAACGTGCTAAATTAATAATTCGCTAAATTTATAAGATAATACACATTCGAAAATTTTAAGAAGCCCCATATAATATATAAATTAATAATGCATAAAAATAGTTCTTAAATTATATGGTACAGTACATATTTTATAGATCTATGAAGGCTTAATACAATATAATTTAATTGTCGCTTGTTTCTTGTTGAAGTTCACATTACCATCAAGTTCGTCCCTCACTTTTCTTAACATGGTTAGAACTTTCGGTATAGTTTTCTCATAGCTCAACATAATCGTTTTATACCATTGCTGCTTTAAGAGATTCCGTTTATGAAACGAGTTTTATATAATGCATTGAACTAATGGTACGATGAATAATATACACATAAAAAATTTAAAAAAATGTATTTGTTGAAAATAATAATAAACGTAATTTCATATATTAATAAATTATTAATTAATGTATAAATTAATAATTATTAATTTATCGATAAGTTAATATTTCGCTAAATTAATGAAATTTTGATGGTCTCAACTGTATTAATTTATAGATGTTTAACTATATATATATATATATATATATATATATATATATATATATATATATATAATTAGTTTTTATTTATATGTACTTTTTATATATATATATTATTATCAACTATTAATTATGTGCAACAGATAATTAAATTATGTAAATAATTAAGGAAACAACAACAATATTTGGAAATTTGCTATTCAAACAAGTTTCTAACTTTTTTCAGAAATTACAAAACAACCCATAAGATGTTTGAAAATTTGCTATTCAAACATATTTCTTAACTTTTAAGAAATTATAAAATGTCCCGCAGGTGTCATCAAGTGTTGGTCAACGAAAAGTATCCGAAATGCGTTGCTTGTCAAGCAAACAGTTCAAGATAACTTACATATCATACGAACACCTAAATCGAAGAACCATAAATATTCGCAAACAAGAAAGAACTCGAAAACAAACACAAATCAAGCAAACGTAAAATCGACGGAAGCATATGACAAAAAATCAGCATTAAAACTGGGCAATGTCTAGCGAAAGAACACCATAAAACAACATTCAAAACTCTCTGCTCATAATAGAAAATAAAATAAAAAAACGAAAAACACCTAAATGTCTCGAAATAATTTCGACGAATAAAAACAACTTCAAAACTTATAAAAAACCCCACCCCCTTCTAATTCTTCTTCTCACCCCCTTCAACAATCTTCGGCTTCTTCGCAGTCGCTTGCGAATACAAGAAAGTCCCGAAAATCGCTATAGCAGATCCGAGCCCATTCAACGGCCTAACCGGATTCCTGAAAACCAAAACCGTAGCAATAATAACCACCACCCTCTTCATCGTATTCCCCACCGAAAACGAGAGGGGGGTAATATCGTCCAAAGCTTCGTACGACGATTGATTATAGAGATGGTAAAATATCCCGGAAAGCATCACCCACAGATAAAAAGTCGAAGGCTTTCCGATTGTAGCAATCGCCTTATGATAACCCGATACCCATTGCGAACCCTCGACAACTACCGCGACGGGGAATAAATAACACAGAGATATTATACTAATCCAACCGTACAAATTCAACCCGTTCACTTGCTTGAAGCTCTGCAAGCTCTTTTTCGAGTAAATATTCCTAAGCACGAAACCGACATTGCTAATCATAGCGCACCACAAGCCGCCGAAATTGAACGAGACTTCGGTCACTGCGGCTAACGAGCAACCGAACACGATCGGGACGATCGAGAGCCACACGCTCAAAGGATACGAATCGCCGAGGAACGACGAGAACACGACCGAGAAGACGGGCTCGGCGGATTTGATGACGTGTGTGAACGAAACGGCCACCTTCGAGAACGAGACGCAGGCCGAGATGTGGCCGACGGTGTGGAAGAGGGCCGGGCCGAGGAGCGCGACGACGAAGGATTTGTCGATTTTAGGGCAGGGTTGGATTTTCAATGTCCAGAGGGCGAGCATCCAAACGGATCCGACGAAGAGCTGGAAAGTTGCGAGGAACCATGGGTATGGGAAAATGTTTAGGGCTTTCTTGTTGTAGATGTTGAAGACGATGTTTTGGAAATACCAGAGGCCGAACACAACGGCTAGTTTGAGATTCTTGTTTGGCTTTAGGGTTAGGGTTTCGGTTTCGATTTTTTCGGCGGCGCCGTCTGGGATGGATTCCGATGGGGTTTCTTCTTCGGATGATGCTCTGATTTTGTTCGGGAATGGTGATTTGGGGGTTAATCGGAATGGGTGCGCACCGAAATCAGATTTTGATTTGGGGATCTGGCGAATGGGGGCAAACCCTAGGGTTTGATTTGTGAAGGTGGGAGAGGGAAATTGGGTGTTTCTATGAGCGTTAATTGTGCGTCTGAAGCTGGATTTTGAGGCGGGGATGTTTGAGGATGTAAGAAGGGTTAAAGACTGCATTTTTTTTTATTTTTTTTTTTTTTTGGGATTTTGATTGTTCTTCGTGATTTGGAGTGAGGAAAAATTCGAGAAGATGAAGAAAGGTTGCAGAGTGAGTGAGGAATGGAGGATCTTGGTTTTTCGTTTGACTGGGGTGGTTTATTTTAATAATGCAGCGACACGTGTCTCGATAAATCAGCGGCGTATTTTAGCGCACTGGAGACTGGTGCTGAACAACATTGGTCGTGAGGATGGTGGTTGGTGGTAGGTGGAAAGTAGGCGAGATGCCACCGCATTGGGTTTTCTTTTTTTGCAAAACTACCCCTATGTAATTTTCAATTGCTGAAAAAGTCCTTGTGATATAAAATATTACTGAAAATCCCCCTGTGAGTTTTAGTTAAAGGCAATTTGCCCCTTAGTGGGAGTTCGTGTGGTTCACTCGCCGTTTGTGCGTCCGGTGATGACATTTTTTGATGAAAAAGACCTAATTGCCCCTTGAGCGTAAACAATTTGGCTTGGTTATAAAGAATCCAAAACATTTGGGACCAAATTGCAATTTTTATAATCTTCTCCCTCTTCGATTTAACGTCGGAAAGCAAATTAAAATCACTTTCAAATCTCCTGTCTCCGGCGAAAACGTGTCAGCGGCGCCACCATTATCTCATCATCTTAACTGGCCGGAATTACATCTCACCGGCGCCACCAAGCTTTAATGGGGGTTTGCAGTGGCAGAAGGAGTGTGCGTGTGGAGACGGGAAGAAAGATGACGGATATTTCTTTTTCATTTTAATTTTGTAATTTATTTATATATTAAAATTAAAATTAATAAATAATATTTTATATGTATTTTTGCAAATACCCAATTCGGGGTATTTTTGTCTTTTCAAATATGGTCAATGGGTGAATTGCAAATGGGTAGACTGTGTAGTCTGTGTTATATGGGAAAGTTTATCGGGGGCTTTGAGTGATATTTTATATCGCAGGGACTTTTCCTGCAGATATATATTTTACAAGGGCCCTTCTTACAAAAAACCTAATTATCTTGGATGTATTTAAAAATATAAATTTGGGGTAAATTGCAATCAACCCCTAATACTTCAATTATAAATACCCCTTCATGTTTGTGAAATTGCAATTACCCTGGTGTATAGGGCAAATTGCACACCACCCTCTATAAAATTCTAATTTTCGCACTTTACCCCTCTTAATTTACAAAAGCGAATGTCCCCTTCAAAATATTATTCTTATTGCACATTGTCCTGATAGATTATTCATCGCTATTGAGTGTTTATGTGCCCCCTTTAAAATCTTGTTTTTGGTGCACGATGCCCACCGGGGGCAAAATGTGCAATCAAAACAACATTTCGAAGGGGGATTATTAAATTTTTGAATTTTCAAGGAAAAAAATGCGAAAATAGGAATTTTGTAGGGGGGGTGAAAAGTGCATTTTGTCCTAATATATATTATATTAACAAAAATATTATTTACATGTCAAAACTTATATCAATAACGACGACGTCGTGTCATTTTATCTATAGTAATCTACTATATTTGAAATCTTATCTTATAAAGCTTTGAATTTAATTACTCTTTTTAATGAATTTATGATTACAATATATTAATTTTGATTTACTCTTTACATTTAGGACAAAATGCACTTCGCCCCCTAGAAATTTCTAGTTTTCGCACTTTGCCCCCTAGAAATTAAAAAAATAGACTTCCCCCTTCGAAATTTTGTTATAGTTGCAGTTTGCCCCAAATGTGACTTTCCGGCGGATTTTTCACCGGTTTTCTCATGTCTCCGTCAATTTAAAGGACATTTTCGTCTTTTCAAGGTATATACATAATTTTGCACCCAAATCCCCAATATGCGGATTCTTTATACCCACGATTACACAATTGAGCTCCAAAATTAGGGCTTCAATTTCTCTTCAAAGGCAAAAGCTTTTTAAAAAGGGTAAGATTTTTTGGGCTTTTCATGCTTTGTGTGTAAAATTCAGTTGTTGGAGCTACGATTTATGGGTGTTTGAATTTCGACCTTTCTTTTAATTTTGTTAGATGAGGAAAATCATGGAAAATCAATGTTTTTGTGCATTACCTCTGTTCTCTTTGTGTGTTCCTTCTCTCCATTTCCAATTCATACTTTTTAAATCTATGGGAAAGAATCACCGTAATAGCTGGTAATCGAAGAAGAAACTGAAGATTCTTACGATCCATCACCGTAATTGTGTTTGAGAGAAAATACCCTTATTTTTTGTTCTAAAATAAGGTAATGTGTTGTCTAATGAGTTGGGTTTTTTTCCAGCGATAAGTAATATGTGGGTGGAAACCTTGAAAAGACGAAAATTCCCTTTAACTTGACGGAGACACGAGAAAACCGGTGAAAAATCCGCCGAAAAGTCACATTTGGGGTAAAGTGCAACTATAATGAAATTTCGAAGGGGGGAAGTCTCATTTTTGAATTTTTAGAGGGCAAAGTGCGAAAACTAGAAATTTCGAGGGGGCGAAGTGCATTTTGTCCTTACATTTATCATGAAATAGTGTAGTAGTAGTTACATGAAATTATTACAATATACTAAACTCATGGTTAATGACTGAATCAAATTGTATGTTTATTTTTGCAGAAAAATCAATAATAAAAAAATAGTCAATAATTTTAGAGTTCACCAATTTTCAAGTTTAGATTTAACTGTAAGAAGATAATTTTGTAAAATCAAATTGAAATTAGATAATTTAGTCAAAAAATAAATAAAGTTTATTATATGTTTACAACTTTAGAGTTCTTGAAATAGTTAAAATATTAGAAGGAGAAGCACCTGTACTCCTTGGCCTTGATGGTTCTTGGTTGTCATACCTCCCATTGAGGTCAAGGGTTCGAGTATTGGTGTGAGAGGAAGAGAGAAGAAGAGAGAATAATAATTGAGGTATTCTAAAATACCTCCTTTTTGTTCTTGTTTTTATATATAGAAAAATGGATTACGAAAATAATATTTTATACCGACAATCGATTTGCGCCAAATCAAAGCTCGATCCGACTATATTTTAGTCCAACTTAATTTTTACTGAATCGGGCTCCTTTTTTGGTTTTGATATATAAAAAAATGCATTGCAAAAATAATATTTTACACTGACAATTGAGTCGGGCCTAATCGAATCTTGATGATTCAGCCCAATTACATTTGAGTCGAACTTAATTTTTTGTGAGTTGGGCCGATATTGAACCATTTTATTCTACCTGGTTTATTTATGAAGCGAGTTTGAGCCAACTTAACTAAGACCCACCCAATTAATTTAATAATTAACTTTATAATATAGTTGTTATTTTATAATTCATAAAAGGTACAAAAGAATTACGTGGAGATGGTGTCATCAGGGCATCTCCAACCATAGACAATTTGAGATGGTAAAAACAATAATTTAGCAAATATAGCTTTTGAGGAAGAAAAAACTCACTCCAAAGGGAGAGGTATATTTTAGCTCACAAGTTAAAAGTTCATCTACAAATGCTATATATACCATTTACTATTCATGAAAGCTAAATGATAAAAACATTAAAATAATAGGTTTGTTAGAAAGTGGTATGTTTAAAGTATCAAATAAATAATAAAAAAGTAATAAATTATAATAGAATGGTATAAAATAGATGATATGGTTGGAGTGATAAGGAGAAAAGTAGCTTGCTATAACACTATTCATGAGGTATAATAGATATAGCATTACATTTTTTAGCTTGTAACATTGGAGATGCTCTCAGTAGTCAAATATTAATCATATAATTAACATGGAATAAACTTTTGCAACATTAAACTTCAGATCTTTCAAGTAACATACTAGAATTTTCATCCTATTTTGTAACTTTATCTTACTTTTGTTCTTCGTGAATATTATTTTTACTAACACATTCGACTACAAAGTTGTAAAATATGTAATTTTGTATATTGCACGATATAAGTTTGATACATAAATCCAATTCTAAAAATACATGAGCCGAATTTGAGCCGGTGAGTTTGAGCTAACCCAAGATTAGCTTACATGGTGCAACTGCCAGCCTTAATCACACAAATAATTGCATGATTCCTAAACTCTTGGAAATATTCTAAATTTATAGCATTTTTTTATACAATTAAATTTTTTTTTTATCCAATATGATTTGTAGCAAACTTATACACAAAAGTTAGTGATGTTCGACCGTAGATGACATAAAATTAAGTAAAATCATAAATATAATATTAGTACTATATAAATTTTTGGAAAAAAAAATGTAATAATTGAAATGGCTTTCGCATACTGAAATGCTAGATCCCACACTAAAATTACTGAATCACATACACGATAAAAAAATGTTTCTCTCTCTAAACTTGTTCATCCAAAATTCATATTTCTTTTGGACTTTGCTAAATGGCCAGAATCTGGCTGGCCAAAATAGCATTTATTTCCTTTTTTTGGGTTTTTTCATAAATTTAATATCATTTATGCCCTTAGTTGTTTTTTCTCCAAGATCTATTCATAATTTCTTTCATAATTTTCCTCCCTATTTTCCCTCCTAAAATATAGAACCCCTCAATTCTAAATTTTCAGTTTTCACGTAGAGTAAAAAAAGAATACATTATATCAATTCTACAAGTTTCAATAATAATAATAATAATAATAATAATAATAATAATAATAATAATAATAATAATAATAATAATAATAATAATAATAATAATAATAATAATAATAATAATAATAATAATAGGAAAATTAATAATATATTAGTGAATAATAATAAATAGGAAAATTAATAATTTATTTAACATTATTTAAATAATAATTATAAATCATTTTACATTATAATGTTATGGTGTGTATATATATATTCGAAAAAATGTCCTAAGCATTTTATCTGCCCCGGTGGTTTGCATTGTTGTGTACATGCCCGAGACCTGAGTTCGATTCCAGATCTCAGCATTTTTGTAACAAAATCTGATTTATCTGGGTCCCAGTTAGGAAGGAAGTTGTGTAGGAATGTACCAAAATATTCAAATTTAAATATTAATTGTATAGGGGCAAAATAGTAATTATACTTTATAACTTTTTTCAATATTACAAAATTGTCATTTTTTGGCTGGCCAGAATCTGGCCATGTAGCTTTATTGATTTCTTTTACCCTTCCTCGCCTCTTTTCATTTTAACTTATTTTCCTCAAAATCACAAACAAAACCATTCCACGCATTAGAAAAAACTGAAATGCTATTCATAGTGCGGTTTTTACCGGCTTGCAGTGCGATTTATTTCATTTGTAACTTTCCTAAAAAAAAACCAAATTCCCCCGCTATTTCGTGTATAAATACACGAAATCCACTCAATCATTTCGTATCTTTTCACACGAAATATAAGTGTTTATTGTTATAGAACACGAAGGACGAAACTGTTAGATTGAAAAAAATCGTGTATTTCGTGTAAACGTACACGAAATGTGACATCATATTTCGTGGAGTTTTCTACGAAATGGAAGACCATATTTCGTAGATTTTTCCACGAAATATGAAGTGACATTTCGTGGAATTCAGTACGAAATCACTAATTGATTTATTTTTTAATTAACCAATTTATTTCAGACACTCAAATTGACCTAAAAATTCAAATACAAATACAAATTGAACTAGAATTCAAATACAACTACAAATTGATCTAAATTTCAAATACAAATAAAAATTCAACTAGATTCCAGATACAACTACAAATTGAACTACCGACCAGACTTTAATTGTTCGTACAAGAGTAGTCGGGGTTTGTACGTTTTGAGTAAGTGCCTCAAGTTTTTAGCTCTATGGTGTACCCATGCCGGATGGATTGGTGGTAGTGGACTATTCGCGACCAAATTAACAAACATGAAATGATTGTTGTGCAATGTCACAACAATCATACATGATAAGTGACCACTGCCAAACATAGGAAGGTAAGTCATACTCCCTACTTGAGTCAAAAGTACCACTAATGCACTATATCTGGTAGCAATGGCCAATCCCATTTCATTCATGTCCATCCAATAAGCTTGTGGACAAGGCCCTGAGGTCCAGTCACACTTGCGTATGACCTCAACGTATCCGGTACTGCCAAACATCGCCGTGTAGACACTAGCATGCTCGTATAACTCAATAAGCAACTCCCCTCTCACTTGCGGCCATCTTTCTTGATCCCCGTACACGGCTTGAGCAACGCACCGGTACCCACAGTTGCCATCCGCCATCACGTTAACATAATCTTGAATAAGACGGACCATAAATCTGGGCTCGAAAGAATAAAAGTCGATTCCTTCATGTGCAGGTATTGTAGGGGCAACAGATTCTTGTGTGGGAATACGAGAACCACGACCTTTCATCTTCGATTGAGGCGTTCCATCAGTGTTTCTCTCAACCTTTGCTTTAGGAATCTTTGCACCAGATGAGGTTTGGCGACCCTTGGAACCACAAGACGACTTAATTGTCTCCTCATCAATATGATACTGCCATCCAGAAGTGTCTCTCTTTGTCGAGTTATTCTTTGGTCGTCCTTTGGTCTTAACAAATGATGGCTCGGACAGATGCGACGTAGACGGATAAACGATGCCACGCAATGAGGCCACGGCATTTATCTTACTCGTGTAATTCATCTTCTTCAAATTGCAATTCAGGTCATCAATCTGTCTATCCACAATCTACTCGCGGTTTACTTGATACTCAGGTAGCTCCGAAGGCTCAACTGCCATGGTACTCCAGAATGGATGCAAGTCTGAAATGACGAACGTGTCATTATCTTCCATTTTCTGCACAATTTTGCACGCGCATGGGAGCCCATGAGTATTCCAAAGATAGTGTGTGCAAATACTCGGATCTTGCATCGCCGGGGACTCCATCTCTTCATCCAATTTCTCTAATGCCAGATGCGTAACATAACAAATCAAACCCTGAAAACACGGCCATGCTGCAGTATGCTTCCTTATCTTGGATGATAATGAAAAATCGCACTTCAGCTGACTAATTTGGATATAAACTTGGTCCCGAAGTTTGCCTTGCACGTTATCCAGACCTCCGGTCGAAGCATTTAACCAACCCTTCGCTGAAGAATGAGCACTCTCCACCCTATCCAATTACAACAACAATCAAAGCATACAACGACAATCAAATTACAAAATAAATATTATTTTTATATAATATATTTTATCATTTAAATAACTAAAACATGTAATACCTGTTAGTGCTCGTGTTGCCAAAATGATACACATTGCGAGTATAGGCTCGAACAAACTTCTCCTTGTATATCAACCACGTATCATTCAAATATTGTATCAGCCTAGGATACCCTGCATACCGTCCAACAATTTCATTGTAATTGTAATGATACTCTTCTTCGGTTTCTGATTTCACCAGCTTAGCCCACAGCACACGTCGGAATATTAGACCTTGGTCCTTGTTGCCTCCCATAAATTTCGTCGCATTTGCCTCAACATTTCTGTTTATATGGAATATACACAACATATGATACGAAAATGGGAAGACATTTGGCAGTGCTTTCAAAAGACCCAACTCTCTATCTGTCAAGATCGCATCAGGTTCGACACCATCTAGCAACTCTTTCAAACAATTCAAAGTCCACTCGTAGGTGTCTGCATCTTCATGCGACATAAATGCAACAACAATTGTAAAATTCGTCCCAACTGGAGTTATCCCAATTATTTCCAAAAGAGGCATTCCATACCTACAACAATGTTGTTTTTACATATTTAAACAATACAAGACATTAAAACACAATAATCATAATTTAAACAATCGTAATTTTTACTTACTTATTGGTTTTGTATGTGCAGTCCATCAATTTAACATACGGGAACAGCCGTAGTAACTTAATAGATTCGGGACTTGCAAACATAATATCTGTATCTTGTTGCTCGTTTCACTATCGACGCGATGCCAATATTGATACTCGCCTTGTTGAAAGTTATGCATCATAAACTGAATAACAGTCATGCCCTCCATTTCCTCAGATTTAATCTTGGCCAACTCATTGTAAACATGCTTCATAGAGGTTTGTATCGACGGATCATCTTTCCTCAATCTATCCATGATCAGCATTGGCTTCACGTGAGAATTTCGCAATTCTTTAATTCTTGCTTTCTGTTGTGGAGTTATACGAATAGTCGTACCTTGTCCGTGAGGAAACAAAGCCGGACGATGACTATGCCTGCCATCGCTGACAATCAACCGCCATAATTCATCAAACCTTGACCTTTTGCCAATCAATTTGAACGGACAACCACATTTTTTTGTTCCTGTGTTTCTAGGATCTTCCACATTGATATTCGTTTGTCGGCCATGTCCGTATTTGTCACACGTCATGTACTGTGCATTCTCCCTTCTAGACTGACAAATCAAACGGTGACAATGTCTAACTGCAGTTGCTTTCGCCCAGTTGATTAATTCTTCCCTACTGCCGAACACAATATCAACTTGGAAGAAGTGAGAGAAATCTTCATATTCATTTTGATCCAAAACCGAGGAATCAAAATACAAATTGTCGTCATATGGCTGCGTAAATACAAAAAAAAGGTTAGCTACTTGCACAAAAAAATAAATAATAATACTAGGTATTTCGTGTACAATTACACGAAATATATGTATACATTTCGTGTAGTACTGCACGAAATGAATAACAAAACAGTTTTACTGCTATTTCGTGTGACATTACACGAAATAAGAGGTATAATTTCGTAGTATTGTACACGAAATGACTGGAAAACACGAATAAAGTGTTCATTTCGTGCAAAACACCACGAAATGACTAGAATAATTTCGTGATATTCTACACGAAACGACTGAAAATCGAAAAAAATCACACTAAAACGTATTTTTTTACCTCATTTACGGGATCGATGTTGGCCATCTTGATAATCGTTGGGTTTTAACTGATTTCTACGAAAACAAATCACGATCTACGAAAGTCGAAATATTTGGAGGTTGAGAGGATTTTGTAAAAGGTTAAAGTGTTTTTTGACAAATGAATTATTTCGCACTGTAGCTGGAAAAAACCGCACTGATAATAGCAAGCCCCTAGAAAAAAAACATCACACACAAACCATGGCAGACGCACCAACGGCTAAGTGTGTGGGGTGGGGTGGGGTGGTGGTGCTGCTGGCGGCGGGGTTTGGGGTACTGTGTTGTTAGGTTTTTTTCCTTTTTTTCTTTTAATTATTTATTTAATTAATATTAATAATTATTTAATAATATTAAATGCATGTTAAATATTGTTTTAATTTTTTAATATTAAAAATACTTGATATGAAATTTACTGTTTCATTTTTTTTTAATAAATATTGTAGTATAATATTTATGAATTATAAACAATACTAATAT
This sequence comes from Erythranthe guttata, assembly GCF_056151865.1. Lineage (NCBI taxonomy): Eukaryota > Viridiplantae > Streptophyta > Magnoliopsida > Lamiales > Phrymaceae > Erythranthe > Erythranthe guttata. Next base: position 15,117,237 of record NC_142546.1, on the reverse strand, counting down.
TGAAAAAATGTTAATAGTTAAAAATTATGTAAGAGATGTTAAGAGAATTCTTGAAATCATAAATCTGGTTTAAGACTTAAGAGGATCGTCATACGAAAACACTGAATTCATTCTTATTTTTGAGCGATTTTAAGAGAATTCCCTAAACATAAGTGATTAAGAATAGACAGAGAATTTGCATGTTTGTTTCTATTTCTAAAGTGAATTTCCAGTTTTATACTATACATAAAACTGTGATTATGTTTGTTTGAGACTTTTCACTTGGAAATTCCTACTTTTCTTAAAACAATTTCCAATAGAAATACACTATTCATACTTTTCCCACTTTTCAAACCTATAATAATACCTACTAGCCTATTTCTCTCTCCTCCATTTTTTCTCCCATCTCATCAATAATAATAATATTGATATTAATAATAATAATAATAATAATAATAATAATAATAATAATAATAATAATAATAATAATAATAATAATAATAATAATAATAATAACTACCATCATCCTCAATCATTATATTCTACTTTTGCACGTACTTTCGTAGAGAAAATTCACCACAACCAAACATATTCTCATTTCTACACCTACATAAAACTAAAAATACCCCTTCATCCAAACATATTGTCATTTTCTACACAAAAACCAATAAACTACTTTTTCCATCAGAAATTTTGAAAACTAGAAATTCCCATTAGAAACATAACCAAACATCCCATATAATTTTAGAGAGAGAAACATTGTAATTTATGTGCGTAATTTAGTAAGTTCCAGTGTAGGATTTTGCACTCCCCTTTCCCATATTAAATCCAACAATAAAATTAGACATTCCAAAATTTACATATGATTGATTCCAAATAAAAAACCCATTAAAAAAACCAAAATATTGAAAATTGGAAGAACAAAAATAGTTCCAAACTTAAAATATTTCGGGTCCAAATAATAAAAAATCGGAAATTAATTCCAATTTCCGGTTTTGTAGATACTACACAAGTATACAGTATACCCGATAAAATACACATGATGATAAAATACACCTGTGCTTAGTAATTTATATAGAAGCCGAAATTGAAATCGAAACCGAAACAGAAATCGAACCAGATATAGTAGCATCTCAAATACCCCAATTTCCACGCATATAAATTTAGAGGTTTTTAAAAGAAAAAGAAAAACATTATTAAATTTCAAATCTCTTTCCCTCAAACTTGTGAAAAATCCAAGGTTTCTTCTGTGTAGAATCGAGTAGTGGAGAGAGAGAGAGAGAGAGAGAGAGAGAGAGAGAGAGAGAGAGAGAGAGAGAGAGAGAGAGAGAGAGAGAGAGAGATGGCATCGAAGCAAATGGAAGAAGTACAGAAGAAATTAGGTACGCTGAATTACCCAAGAGCAAATGCCCCAGCCCAATCGCTCCTCTTCGCCGGCATGGAACGCTACGCGCTTCTCGAATGGCTCTTCTTCAAGTTCTGAATCCTCTTCTTTTCATTTCAATTTTACACCAACTTCCAATTATTTTAGCTGATTTTAGCCGAATTATTTTGACTGATTTTGTTTTTTGTGTGTGTGCAGATTACTGGGTGATAAATCTCCATTTTCTCAGCAGAATCTACAAGGGGATGCCGTGGATCGGGACGAAGAAACCTCCAGGATACAATGTAACTCGTAATTTTGATTCGTTATATTCGTTTTATTTTGCTTTCAACATTTAATTTGGGGGTAAATTTTTTTTGTTTACATTAAACGGGGTTAGCATACTTATCATGATCACTATTGAAAATTCCCCTCTATTGATTTTAGTAGTGTTGGTTCTGTTGATTTTATGTTTTTTACGAAATTGACAATTCGCTGCAACCGTATGCAGCTGAGATGATGTTCTGATTAGAGTTCTGCAAATTAGGTTTGAATTTCCCCCTTTTTTGTTTCTGGAATTTTTTGCAGATTTGGCCGAGATTGCGAAGTTTCTTGGCATTACCACGACTATAGACACTGAAGCTATCCAAGTGAGTTTAGATGTTACACTGATTTTTCAGCCTTGTTTTTTCTTTTTTCGTCTCCGTTTTGCTAAATATGTGACATTAGAGTTATGTATCAGCGATTTCCATTTTAAGAGTTCTAGGTTGTGATTTTTTACCCTTCATTTAATTTTCCGAGGGAATAATATAGCTAAGTAATACGTAATTATTCAATGAATGTCTAACTCTCCCAATGCACATATGGTATACTATTGCCACTGTAATTTCTCATTTTGTGGATTTTGATGACCGAAAAAACGCAATTATTTAACGTGTAGTTTTGATCTTTCCTTTTTTTCTTATCGAGTGTTACTGTACTTACTAATTATCTGTTCATTGAGTCTGTTTAGGGGGTGAATTGCTTTATACAATGTTAAGTAGATTTACTGCAACTTATGAATTTTTTGTTTCCCATCAAAAGCAAGCATAAAAAACGATTTTTTTTTTTTTTTTTTACTTATACACGCGAATCAAGGAACAAAGATAATTTTTTAATATATGGACTTTTTTTTTTCCTTTCTAAAAATGACATGCATATAGGTGCTGATGGAAAATGTGATGTAACTTTTCGTTATAGGGTCGAGGAAGTTATGAAGATCGAACAGAAATGCTGCGTCTTATTGTCGATCTCGTGGAGGCAAGCATCTTTGCTGATAATCCTGAATGGAGGTGTTTTTATCTACTTAAATTATAGTCAATAAAAAGTATGTTCTATTTCTATTGATCCTTGTAGTTATCCATGCAACTAATTTTAATTATTTTTCATTGTTTTCCAGTGTAGACGAGCAAGTGGCTAAAGACATACAACTAATAGATGCCATAGCTGAGAAACAAGCTCAGATTTTTTCAGAAGAATGCAAATTGTTTCCTGCAGATGTGCAGATCCAATCTATTTACCCATTGTAAGAAATTATTTTTTATTGCATATTGTTGGTCTCATTACTAAGCTTACCTTTTAGTGATGAACACTCATTTTCTAAACTAGTGTAATTCTACAAAGTTTCTCTGCTCCCAATGATGATATACCACGACGTAAAAATGTGATTTTTGATGCTTTTTTTTTTCTTCTTCAAAACTGTAGAATGTGAATGCCGTTAAGCCATTAGTATGGATTTATGTTCATCGAATTTATATCTACTGAGAATATATTTTTGGATCATGGACCGATTTATAAGCTCATTAGATTTTCTGTCTGTCTGTTGATTTTCTATTTATTTGTGGTTAAAAAATATTTGACGAGCATATCTCTTCAGCATATACAAATACTTTTTATTTACCTTAATCAAAAGTTTATTTGTAGGCCAGACATATCTGATTTGGAAAAACAACTTTCAGATCAATCCAACAGACTTCTGAGCCTTCAAGAGATGGTTGATGATTTAGCTTCCAAGGTTCTACTCTACCTATTATTCACTTATTATATTATTTCTGTAATTAATTGCCACTAATTATATTATTTCCTGTATAGCATCCGTATAATCCCGATGAAGATTACATGGAGGTTGAAGGAAAGTTACGGGCACATCTGGAATCTTTTCTCGAAACTGCAAGAAGCTTTAATACAATTTACACCAAGGTTTGCTTTTATTTAATCGTTTCCATGTTTGCGTTGTGTAGTTTACCTAATACGCTTGTTGCATTACTTCCACTAATTCCATGAGAAATTATTTGTTCGGTTAAAATTCATGGCTTAGGAAATGCTTACTTTTGAATTTCTAAGATGTTGGTTACTCTTTGAATTAATCTTTGCTGTTAGATTTTTACACTACTCACACTCGTTTTGCCTGTAATGAGTATGAACCGATACAAAGTTAACTTTCGGATTTCTAAGGGTTCGACTGGCTTTATTTTGAGTGCAAAGAGCTGGAAAAACAAGCTATTCGGAATGTTATCGCTTTCCATTTTTTTAACTTAGACATTGAACTTAATTGCCGTTTATTGTTTGCAATTACTCAAATCAATCAAGGAGAATCAATACTCAGCTCAATTTTGATATGTATTTTTGTTTAATACCGTGCAGGAAATACGTCCTTGGACACATATGATGGAGGTTCCGCAGCTTCATGGTTTTGGACCAGCTGCAAATCGATTATTGGAAGCATATAAGATGCTTTTGAAGGTAACCTTAATTCTGGTTCACTTCCGTCGAGTATTATTTGGTTACTTATTGCGGAGAATCACATTGAAGTTTTAACAAATAAAAATTTCGACGATTTGATGTGTATTTCATTCCGAATTCCAATCCGAATATTTCCGATTCTTGGAAAAGTATTTTTCGTTCCGGATTCCGAAAGTCCTGATATCCCATTTTTCCAATTGTTTTAGGAACGGAACTGGGATATGTATTAGATTCCGATTTGATTTTAATTTCCAAAAATATTTTTGAATATTTTTCCCCGGAAATTACACTTATAACATAAATACTATTATAGTATTTTGTATATTGTAGGTGACTAAAGAAATGAAAATTCCAAATCCCTCCGATTTTGATCCAACAATTTCCGAGTTTGGAACAACTTTTGTCATTCCAATATCCGTAATTCCAATTTCCGATTTTGCCAATTGTTTTTAGGAACGGAATTCTTCCCGAAAAATGATTGTTTTTTCTTCCAAAAATGTTAATTCCGATCTGATCCATCTGATTTCCACCCCTAGTTCATAGCATCACTGATTTAGAATGTGTTTCTTTATGTCTGTAAATTAGAAAAAAAGTATTATAAATTTTTATTTAAGTCGTGGTGGTTAGTAAGTGGTAACAGAATCCTCTGTTTTTTCTCTTACTGTGACAGTTTTTGGGAAACTTGAAGAATCTTCGAGATTCGCATGCAGCTGTAGCAGTTGGATCTTCGGAAACAGTGGGCGGCGAGCCATCTTCGGTTATGAGAATAATTTCCGAGTGTGAAACTGCGCTGACTTTCTTGAACCGGGATTTAGGAATTCTTTCCGCTTCAATTGCTCGTGAAAAGGGTCAAGAGGCATCTTTGTAGTTATATATATGCTGTTTTTTTTCTTTTTCTAATGCATTTATCATTCTTTTTTAAGTTCGAACCGATTGTGTTTAGTGGTGTGTATTGAAATTTGATGTCTGTTATTGCAGACAACACACTTGCAGGTATTTTTTGTTGGATTATTTGAAACAAGGGAGATTAAATTTGGATAGTGGTGATTAATTTGGAGAAATTAGAAATAAATAAAATAAAATAAATCAATTTACATTTTTGTAAACTGAAATGATAATTAGGTGTCTAATTTTACGAATTCTGTTCATTCAAAATATTACTTTCTCTCTCTAAAACTTCCGAACTCACCTAAGCTTTGCGTATGTTATACGATACAATACAGTTTTCGTCCTTCAAGTTTTCACTAATTTACATTTGGTCCCTATATTTAAAAAAGGGTAAATTACACCCACACCCCCGATGTATGCTGAAATAACTTTAAGGTCCCTGTGGTATTGGTAATTACACTCACCCCTGAAACATAGTTATAAACTCTAATGGAATAATGCATTAGATAGGTTGTTCCAATAGAGTTCTAACAAACTATTACTTTTAGCAAGTGGTGGAGATAACATAGAGCTAGCGGGTGACATGGCTCCCCCAACATTTATTAAATCACCCATAACACTATGTTGTCTCTACCACTTCCTGAAACTAATAGTCCGTTAGACACCTATCGGAATAATGTATCTAATGCATTATCCCATTAGAGTTTCTAACTATGTTTCAGGGGGTGATTGTAATTACCGATACTGCAGGGACCTTAAAGTTATTTCATCTTACCTGAGGGGTGTGGGTGTAATTTACCCTTTAAAAAAACACAGTTGCTCCCTCATGTAGTCATGTTTAAAAAAAATCAATATTTTTAGTATTTTCCGTCAACTTTCCATTAGTACTAAGTCAATCAAGCATGTGCACATAAGTGACGGACTAACGGTAAATTGACGGAAATGACCACAAGTGTTAAATTATTGAAACATGAGGGACCAAATCTGTTTTTTTTGTAAACATGAGGACTATATATATAAATAAAATTTTGCCACATGTATTGTAGCTCAGCATGTTTGTCTGAGCTTTTACCAGTACATGATCATCGCGGAGAGCGACGGCACCGGATTGAACGTAGAGATATTCAGTATAAATATAATCACCCGAATATCACTGGGCTGGGATTCACCCACAGTTTTGACCAGCAGATCAACCGCAGCTCCACGTATCACAATCTCCGTCTCCTCGCGGTTGCTGGCGGATTCCGGCGGAAAATCTAAGCCACCGAGATAAAGATAAGTAGAAATTAGAATCACTCGCGCCGGACCTCTCTCATCACTTGGGCGTTACAGCTCATAAACCGTCTCTCTCTCTACATGTTTGTAAAATTGAAATACAGGCCATTCATTGGCAAGAGTTTGGGCAATGCCTACTCTTTACTCCGTTGTTTCAAGCTTGAAGCAAATTCTATATTCCAGTTGAACTCAAAAATCACGAGTTTCTTTAAGAGACGTGATGTGAAAAATGCGCGCAAGCTGTTTGACGAAATGCCCAACAAGAATGTGGTGACGTGGAACTGCATGATTTCCGGGTACGTTAAGAATAGGATGATTTGCGAGGCTCGTGAAGTCTTTGATTCGATGCCTTGTAAGAACGTAGTTTCGTGGACTGCAATGTTAAGTGGGTACGCGAAGAATGGGAGGTTGGAGGAGGCGAGACGGTTGTTCGATTTAGTGGAAAAGAAGAACGTGGCTTGCTGGAATTCCATGATTTCGGGATATGTGAGTTGCGGTAGGATAGATGACGGTCGGGTACTGTTCGATGCAATGCCGGTGAAGAATGATGTTTCCTGGGCAATGATGATCGAAGGATATTTTAGGTACCGGGCGGTGAACGAAGCTGAGAGCTTGTTTAATGAAGCTTCAAGTAAAAGTGTGCTGCTTTGTAATGCTATGTTGGCAGGATATGGTGAAACTATGCACATTGACAAGTTATATGATTTGTTTATGAAAATGGCCGAACGTGATGTGGTTTCTTGGACTTGTATGCTTACATGTTTTATGAGGGTGGGGGAGGTGGACATGGCAAGGAAATTGTTTGAAGAGATGCCCGATAAGGATGCAGTTGCTTGGACTGTGATGATTAAAGGTTATTTGGACCAGCGGAGGGTCGAATCGGCTCGAGAATTATTTGATCAAATGCCCCACAAGGATGTCGTTGCATGTAATTCGATGCTGACTGGGTTTCTTCGTAACGGAAAGCTGGAATATGCTCGTGATCTATTTACGAAAATGCCGGAGAGGAATGTAGTTTCTTGGAATCTAATGCTATCTGGATATATTCAGCAGGATGATGTTACTACCGCTCGTAAGTTCTTTGAGAAGATGCCTATCAAGGATGAGACCTCATGGAACACTCTAATTTCTGGATATCAAACCGAAGAAGCATTTATTTTGTACATACGAATGTTATCTAATGGACTCAAGCCTGATCAAGGTACCTTAACCTCCGTGATATCTGTCTGTGGTATTCTTGCAATGCCAAGTTGGGGCAAAGCAATGCATGTTTTTGTTGTGAAGATTGGTTATGAAACTGATAGCATGGTTATGAGTTCATTGATATCCATGTATTCTAGATGTGGTTTCATCAATGATGCTTCTGTGGTATTTAGCACAACGAAAATTCGGGATACTGCAACTTGGAATACCATGATTGTGGCTCATGCTCATCACTCTTCTGCCGAGGAAGCTTTTGATCTTTTTGATCGTATGACGGATGCTGGATATCAACCTGATCATGTTACTTTCTTGGTCCTTTTGACTGCCTGTGCTCATTCTGGATTAGTAAGTGAAGGTTGGAAATATTTGAAGTTGATGGGAAAATGGAATCTGACCCCAAAGCCAGAACATCTTGCATCCATGGTTGATCTTCTTGGTAGATCAGGTTTACTTGTCGAAGCCTTCAAATTGGTCAATCAATTCCATTCGGATATTCCGACATATGCGTGGGGAGCATTGCTTAGTGCCTGCAACATGCATGGAAATTATGAATTAAGCGACTTAATTGCAGACAAAATTTTAGGCTATCAACCTTGTAATGTTGGGATGTGTGTGCTTCAATGCAATATATATTCTGCACGTGGTATGTGGAAGGATGCATCACGTATTAGAGCAAGACTAAAACAAAACCAATTGAAGAAAGAAACGGGTTGTAGCTGGATTGATATAAATGGAAGTGTTTCTTGCTTCTCATATAATGATAAGTCTCATATTCGAACCGAAGACATATACAAAGAGTTAGAGATGCTTTCTGTACTTATTGAGGAGCTTGGGTTTGACATACATTAAGGCTTCATCCACATCAGAAGTTTCAGATTTTTGTCTCTATAAAATTCATGTGACCTCAATATTTGGTCTCATATCTCTCGGCTCTCATGAAATGGTGCTCCACACCAAGATCTGCAGGATCTCGAAGGAGTAGATTTTTCCAGAGGAAGCCCTACTGTTCTTGGAGAAGGTTGGATTATGATGAGCATCTCTTTATATTTTCTAGGAGAAGGGCAAATATTGGTACCTCACTGGAACTTCTGTCGTCACATGTTTACATGCAATTGAAAGGTAAAACGCTAATTTTCTGGTGAATAAATTAGTACCATATACTTCATTTATAATGGTGTGCCATGTTGGGTACATGTTTTTAATGCACATTCTTTCTTTAGGTACTTTAAATGATAGTAGTAGTTATGGTGTTTCATGAAATTTGATGTATGTTGTTAGGAAAGTAGTTCAACCCAGTGCTTCTAATATGCCGAAACATTTGCAATGAACAAACGACTAGTGCAATAAATGAAACTATCCAATTTAGTTTTGTTATCCATTAGTATCTATTAATAAAGACATAGATTTCTTCCAAGATATCATAGGATGTTACCAATATTTAGTACTTTGTTGTACACTTGTATCTATATAAGCAAGCCACAGGTGCTGTTTCCATTCCAAATCGAGAACATAGTTTACGCTATGGTGCATTTCATGTCGCTTGTTATAATTCTCTCCATATTGTCTTTGGCATTCCCATCTAATACATATTCTCTTACAGAGTTTAATAGTGAAGATGGCTTCACAACCGATCTTATTCACAGAGACTCCTCAATTTCTCCTCTATACGTCTCTACTGCAAGCCACGAGGATCTTATTAGCAAAGCCGTACAACGCTCCAAAATCCGTGCCGATCGTTTTGGTTTCGGTTCATTTGCTGCGGGGATTCCCTCACCTGAGCTGATAGCTTCCGATGGAGATTATCTAATGAAAGTTAACCTTGGCTCACCACCCGTTGAGATCAATTTAGGTCTTGATTACAGGCAGCACTTTTTCATGGACACAGTGTGCACCATGCGATAATTGCTTCCCACAAACTCTGCCTCTCTTTACTCCCAAGGCGTCTTCGACATACAAAACCATGCCTGGTGATCCGAAACAGTGCAAAGCCCTTGGAGGGAGGCCTTCCCTTCGTGGAGACAAAACGTGTAGGTACTCTGTGAACTATTGGAACGAGTCCTACTCTCACGGAATCATCTCTCAGACACACTCAGGTTGAATTCTATATCAGGTTCACCTATAGAGCATAAAAAAATCATTTTTGGATGTGGTTATGAAAATATGGGCACATTCAAGAGGGACACGTCTGGCATAATTGGCTTGGGGAGAGGACCGGGTTCCCTTGTCACCCAAATGCAGTCCGTTATAGGTGGGAAGTTTTCGTATTTTCGTATTGCTTACTCTCTCATAAACCAAATAATTCAAGATCCAGCAAAATTCATTTCGGCAGCAGAGCTTTGGTTGCTGGATCCGGGGTGGTCTCGACTGGTCTACATTACTTCCAAAATACCTATGCTGCAAAGTTCAAAGGATTAAGCGTCGGAAAAAACAAACTGGCCATGATCGATACCAGTCTCTACAATTCATCAAAAATCTTGGGTTTCTTTAACGAACGAATCATCGACTCTGGATCCACATTGTCGTTCCTTCCCAATAAATTCTATAACCCTTTAGAAGCCGCGATGAAAAAGGAGATTAAATTGCAGCGTGCTGACCCGGTAGATGAAATGTTGAGATTCTGCTACAAGACTCCTGATGGGAAAATATCAAAATAATGGCTCCTATAGTTACTGTTCATTTTGTTGGTGCAGATGTTAAGTTGTTTCCTTCGAACACTTTCATTAAAGCTTCCCCGGGTATTCATTGCCTTGGTTTTGTGCCACGTGAAGGTGTAGCCCTCTTTGGTAACTTGGCACAAACAAATTTCTTGGTCGGTTACGACATTAAGAGAATGACTCTGTCATTTAAACCAAAATGCAGCAACGAGTAGCTGGGATCTGTTGATTCCTGCCCTGTTCAATAATAATGCCTTAATAATACTCAGTTTTCAGCCTTTCGATACCATCTTGGCTGAATATGTTACATTAAGTTATGTATCCTCAATCTTTCATATTGGGAGGTTGAGATCGATTCGGGTCTCCCGCCCCAATCAAGGCTGTGATTTTGTACTTTTTATTTAATTTTCCAAGGGAAGAATATAGTTATGTGATGCTTGAAAACTCCATTTGGATGACAGAAAAAAAAATGCAAATATTTCAGGTGTTGTAATACAAGAGCTCCTTGATCATTTATCTTCTCTTGGCTAGTGTAACTGCCTTTAATAATCATCTATTCATTGAGTCTGTTTAGGGGATGAATTGCTGTAGACGATACTAAGAATATTTATTTATGTTTCCGACTAAAAGCAAGCATTATCAGTCTATTTTGTTTTGGCCGAATAAATATGTTTCCTTTCCTTTATTGATTTTTTTTTTTTTTTTCTGTTCTTTCCAAAAGTGACTTGCATATAGTTTCTGATGGTCAATGTGGTTTCAAGTTGTCCTGCACACTTCCTATGATGAACACATGCTAATACATATTCTTTACTACCGATGCATGATGTAACTTTTCGTTGCAGGGTCGAGGAAGTTATAACGATTGCACTGGAATACTGCATTTTGCTGTAGATCTTGTGGAGGCAAGCATCTTTGCTGATAATCTTGAATGGATGAGTATATGCCTACTTAATTATAGTCAATAAATAGTATATTCTATTTCTATTGATCCTTAAAGTTATCCACGCAACTAATTTTAACTATTTTTCCTTATTTACGTTGTCTCATTGTTGTTTTCTTTTGATCAACAAGCATTGATTTCGATCCTATTGCATGCAGACTTGATAAGGACCTTCTCGTTTAAAATAGGATCCTTAAGAACCTTCCTCATGAAGCCATCCCAAAGGATGATATAACACTATCTAAAATGTGGCTCTTGATGCTTTTACGAAAATGTAGATTATGAATAGCAGTAATATGGATTTGTTCCTTGAATTTAGTTCTGCCGAGAAACCTTTTTCCGACTTCCGTTGTGCAAGTTCTGTGACTGAACATTCTGTCCATGAGTCCATGAACAGTTCTTCTTGACAGAGGAAAAAATCTACCTTAGGTTCACTTATACTGCGTAGGCTGTTTATTTATTATTATTATTATCATTATTTTTTTAGTTAATTTGTTTTCTCATGATGTGGTAATGAAAATGCAGGAAAAATCAGCGACGAAACATCTGGAGTAATTATTAGCCTGGGGAGGGGATTAGGTTCTTTAACCAACCATATGGACTATTGCGATTGGTTGTAAGTTTTCATATTGCTTACTCTCTAACACAATAAACCATCTTTAAACAACCATAATTCTCTCATATATATTTTTCTATCATCAAATCACTGTTATTGGGAAACTCTCAAAATCTAATCTTATATGAAATAATTTCATTTGAAAAGTTCAAATCAGTCTTAGATTACAACATAATGAAAACAAAATGCAAGTTTGGAATACAGAATGGGAACTTAATTTTATATTCAAGTTATGCTGATGAGCTATAGTGGAAATTATGTTACACTCAATAAAGTGTGCACTGAGGAAAGATCTACCGAAAAAAAGGATGATATACTCGGTGTACTTCATTAGGTGTAGCATGTAATAAACCATGAAGTTTTGAAGTTCGATCAAGCCGTTCTTTTGGTCTATTTGAGTCTTATTACTTACGATTAATATTATTTGCGACGTGTCATGAAACCAGAACAACTTAGTGCTTATAATAAACATTTTGAGCCAATAACAAAGTGCAATGAATGAAGCTATCCAATTTACTTTTGTTATCCACAATTATCTAGAGATACACGTGTGGAGTAATCGGCCTTGGGAGAGGACCGGGTTCGTTTCTCACACAAATGAACCCCACGATTCGTGGGAAGCTTGCGTATTGCTTGCTCCCTCGTGACAATTTCAACAGTTCCAGATCTAGCAAAATCCATTTCGGTGGAAAAGCTGTGGTTTCTGGATTGGTATGCATTTCTTCAAAAGTCAATATGCTGCGAGGTTGAAAGGAATAAGCGTTGGAAATAAGAAACTAGCCATGAGCGTTAATCTCTTGAATTCGTTGAAAATATTCGGATTATTAAACGAAAGAATCGTCGTTGACTCCGGACCCACATTGTCGTTCCTTCCCAAGAAAATCTACAATGCTCTAGTAGCTGCAATGAGAAAGGAGATTAAGTTGGAGCGTGCTGATCCGGTAAACGAAATGTTGCAGGTGTGTTACAAGACTCCGTCTGACGGGAAATTGAAGGGTATTCCTGTAGTTACTGTCCATTTTGTTGGTGGAGATGTTAAGTTGTCTCCTTTGAACACGTTCCTTAATGTGAACTTTTTTCTTGATGGCTATAAGAGTGTTCATTGCCTTGCGTTTGTGCCGCACGATGGTGTAGCAATCTTGGGTAATTTGGCACAGACAAATTTCTTGGTTGGTTATGATATTGGGAGGAAGGTTATATCATTTAAACAAACTGATTGCAGCAAACAGTAGTAGTTGAGATCTGTTAATTGCTGCCTTGTTCAACAATAATGCCTTAATAAATATATTTGCATCCAATTTTTGTCAGTGAGGTTATCCCTATTTTTCACTTCATTGTTTTTGTGGGTTCGATTTGATGCACGTGATTTTGCAATGTGCCGATGACTAGTGCAATAAATGAAACTATATCGGATTCATTTTTGTTATCCACAAGTATCTTGAAATAAAAACATAGATTTCTTGAAAGATATTATAGGATGTTGCCAATATTTAATGCTTTAATTTGTTACATATTCCATATCTATCTATATAAGCATTTCACAGGTGGTGAGTCTATTCTAGATCAAGAACAGAGATGGAGTATTTCATGTTACTTGTCATAATTCCCTCGGTCTTATCTTTTTCATTTTTATCTACTGCACATTCTCTTACAGAGCTAAGCACAGAATCTAATGGCTTCACCACTGATCTCATTCACAGGGACTCGATAATTTCTCCATTTTACAACCCCACATCGAGTCACCAGGACCGTATTATCAAAGCCTTGCAGCGCTCCAAATTTCGTGCCGATTATTTTTCTTTAAGCTCGTCTGCCTCGGGGAATATTCCCTCAGCTGAGATGATAGCTGCAAGAGGAGTTTATCTCATGAAACTAAACGTCGGTACACCGCCTATTGAGATCCATTTATATTTCGACACAGGGAGTATTGTTACATGGACTCAGTGTGCACCCTGCTATAATTGTTTCCGACAAAATTTGCCTCTGTTTAATCCCAAAGCTTCTTCGACTTACAAAACAGTGCCTAGTAATTCGAAAACGTGCAAATCCGTCGACGGGAGCTATTCTCGTGCAAGGGACAACACGTGTAGTTACACTCTGACTTATATGAACAAATCCTACTCTCGCGGGATCGTTTCTTCGGACACACTTAGGTTTAATTCTACAGTGCTTCGAGATTTCATTTTCGGCTGTGGTTATGAAAATGCAGGCACATACGGGGTAAATATGTGCGGAATAATCGGCCTCGGGAAAGGGCAGGGTTCGTTGATCACACAAATGGGGCCCAGGATTGGTGGGAAGTTTTCGTATTGTTTGCGCTATCATGATCCATTTAGCAATAGTTCGGAATCTAGCAAGATCCATTTCGGAAACAAAGCCTTGGTTTCTGGATCCGGGTCGGTCTCGACCCGTTTATATTTCTTCAGACACGTGTACGCCGTGGGGCTCAAAGGAATCAGCGTCGGAAAGAAGAAATTGGTTTTGACTAATAGTCTCTCAAATTCGTCGAAAATATTGGGTTTGTTCAACGAAAAAATCATCGTCGATTCTGGAGCAACATTGACGTATCTTCCCAAGAAAATGTATAGTGCTTTAGAAGCTGCAATGAGAAAGGAGATTAAATTACAGCATGCTGACCCAGTAGATGAAATGCTGAGGGTGTGCTATAAGGCTCCTCCCGACGGAAAAATGAAGGGTATTCCTGTAGTTACTTTCCATTTTGTTGGTGCAGATGTTAAGTTGTCTGCTTTGAACACTTTCCTTAAAGTTTCTGAAAGTGTTTATTGTCTTGGTTTTGTGCCAAGGAATGGTGTGACCGTCTTCGGTAACTTGGCACAACTAAATTTCTTGGTGGGTTATGACATCAAGAAGATGACTATTTCATTTAAACCAACTGATTGCAGCAAACAGTAGTTGGAACTATCTGTTAATTCCCCTGTTTTGTTCAACAATAATGCCTTAATAAATATATTTGCATCCTATTATATTTTTGCACTAATATATCCTTCGGTGTTGATGAAATTACGTAAACCTTCTAGCACCTTCTTGTGCTTTTATGTCACGACTAGAATTTTTAGCCAAAGAATGTAAAATCAGTTGAGCTTGAATGATCAAGTATAACTGATTCAAGATTCCCTCGTTAAACGATCAAATGACATTATAACTCAATTCTTGATTCGATAAGAAAATTTAATTCTGATGATTTAAGCTCAATAGTTTTCTCGTTTTCTTACTCGATTCACAGTTACTTATGCTTTAGCTGCTAGTGGAGATCGATGCTTACTAAAGTGGACTCTGTGATTAGTGGTAACTGGTAAGTTTTCTTTTTGTCTTAAGCAATTAAAGATCCATCAAAGTGCATTTGGTTAGCAAATGTTGTAAATTCTCGAGATGTACATATGTGGTGAGCTTCAATGGAATTAAGTGACTGAAATCTCTTCGGGTTTTTCATCCAAGTGTTTTCGATGCGACTGTTTTGTTCTTAACGCGCTTCAAATTGATTGTGTTTGTAGTGTCTCGTGAAATTCGACGTACGTTAATTGTATTAGGAAAGTAGATCCATCCAGTGCTTCTAATATGTACATTTGCAATAAATGAAACTATCCAATTTATTTATGTTATCCATAAGGATCTAGCAAATTTCTCGAAAGATATTATAGGATATTGGCAATATTTAATTTAGAACTTTTTACACACTCATATATCTATATAAGCTTCATTCTTAATCAAGAACATAGAGTTTAGTAATTACTCTCAATGGGGCATTTCATATCACTTGTTATACTTCTCTCAATATTTTCTTCTTTATTAGCATCTACTGCACATTCTCTTACAGAACAAAACTCTGAATCTAATGGCTTCACCGCCGATCTCATTCACAGAGACTCCGTAATTTCTCCTTTCTACAGCTCCGAATCGAGTTATCGGGATCGTATTGCCAAAGCCTTGCAGCGCTCTAAAGCACGTGCTGATTATTTTGCTAATTTAAGCTCATTTGCATTGGGGAGTAGTCCCTCAGCAGATATGATAGCTACAAACGGGAATTATCTGATGAAAATTAGCCTCGGTTTACCCCCCGTTGAGTTACACTTAAGTTTCGACACGGGGAGTGTTCTTATGTGGACGCAATGCGCACCGTGCAAGAATTGTTTCCCGCAGAATATGCCGCTCTTTACTCCAAAGCTGTCTTCGACTTACAAAACGGTCGCTGCTAATTCGAAAACGTGCATGTCCGTCTTAGGGGCATATTCTCGTGCAAGGGACAACACTTGCAGGTAAAATATGCTTTTTTTTTTTTTCATTTTTGTAAAGACATTGTTTACAAACTAATTGTTTAGTTAGTAATTAAAAATCCGGTTTATTGGATAATTAGAATTTTAATTTCAAATTATAACTTTTATTGGGTTTCGATCAATAGTTCGATTGCATGTCTAGGTACTCGGTGGAGTATTTGGACAATTCCTACACTCGAGGAATCCTCTCTTCGGACACACTCACGTTAAATTCTACTCTAGGTTCGCCAATGTCGCTTCGAAACTTCGTTTTCGGATGCGGGTACAATAATCGAGGCATATACGAGAGACAAACGTGTGGAATAATCGGGCTCGGAATAGCGCAAGGCTCGTTCATCACGCAAATGGGGCCCGCAGTTGGCGGGAAATTCTCGTACTGCTTGATCTCTCATGACCTTGAACTCAACACCTCGAAATCCAGCAAGATCCACTTCGGAAAAAGAGCCGCGGTTTCCGGACCCGGCTCGGTTTCGACACCTTTATATTTCTACAAACACGTGTACTTCGCGAGTCTCAAAGGAATAAGCGTCGGGAAAAGGAAGTTGGGTTCGTTCGACGGAAAAATAGTGGTCGATTCGGGAGCCACATTGACTTATCTCCACAAGAAATTGTACTACTCTTTAGAGGCTGCAATTAAAAAGGTGATTAAATTGAAAGTTGCTGAACCAGTAGATGAACTGCAGAAGGTGTGTTATGAGTTTCCTTCTAATGGGAGAGTGAAGGGCATTCCTGTAATTACATTCCATTTTGGTGGTGCAGATGTAAAGTTGTCTCCTTTGAACACTTTTGTTAGGGTTGATGACAATGTTCATTGTCTAGGTATAGTGCCAAGTAATGACGTGGCAATCTTTGGTAATTTGGTGCAGGTTAATTTCTTGGTGGGGTATGATATTAAGAAGATGGCTATTTCATTTAAACCAACTGATTGCAGCAAACAGTAGTTTGTTATAATCTGTTAATTCCCCTGCTTTGTTCAACAATAATGCCTTAATAAATTCTCTTTCGTGGTGATATAATTTGAATTTATTAAAAGTTTACGTTTATTTCGCACTAATATATCCTTCGGTGTTGATGAAATTGCCTAAACCGACGTGATTTTTTAGCCAGAGAATGTGAAATCAGTTGAGCTTGAAATGATCAAGTATAACTGATTCAAGAATCCCCCGTTAAACGATCAAATGACGTTTGAACTCAATTCTTGGTTCGATAAGAAAATTTAACTCTGATGATTTAAGCTCAATAGTTTTTTTTCATTTTCTAACCCGATTCTCAGCTACGTATGCTTTATCTGCTAGTGGAGATCGATGCTTACTAAAGTGGGCTCTGTGATTAGTGGTAACTGGTAAGTTTTCTTTTTGTGTCTTAAAGCAATTAAATATCCATTGAAGTGCATTTCGTTAGCAAAAGTTTTAATTTCTCGAGATATACATATGTCGTGAGCTTCAATGGAATTAAATTCATTGATCGAAAAAGGAAATCGGGCGACGAACACTAATCTCTTCGGTTTTTTCATCCAAATGTTCTCAATCCGACTGTTTTTGTTCTTATTGTATTAGTACATTTGCAATAAATGAAAAAAACTATCCAATTTATTTATGTTATCCACAAGTATCTAGCTAGTAAAGACAGATTTCTCGAAAGATATTATGGGATGTTGGCAATATTTAATCTAGAACTTTCTTACACACTCGTATCTATATAAGCTTCGTTCGAAATCAAAAACATAGTGTGTAGTAGTAAGTACTCTCAATGGGGCGTTTGATTTCACTTGTTATACTTCTCTCCGTCTTATGTTCCCCGTTTCTATCGACTACATATTCTCTTACGGAACTAATCTCCGAGTCTAATGGCTTCACCACTGATCTCATTCACAGGGACTACTCCGTAATTTCTCCTTTCTACAACTCCACGTCGAGTCATCGGGATCGTGTTACCAAAGCCTTGCAGCGCTCCAAAATCCGTGCCGATTATTTTTCTTTAAGCTCGTTTGCCTCGGGGAATATTCCCTCAGCAGATATGATAGCTACAAGCGGGGACTATCTCATGAAGATTAGCCTCGGCATACCCACCGTTCAGTTGAATTTAAATTTTGACACGGGGAGTGTTTTCACGTGGACGCAATGCGCACCGTGCAAAAATTGTTTCCCACAAAATATGCCGCTCTTCACTCCGAAGCTGTCTTCGACTTACAAAACGGTCGCTGCTAATTCGAAAACGTGCTACTCCATCGTAGAGGCAGATTCTCATGCAAAGGACAACACTTGCAGGTAAAATTTTCGGGTAATTTTTTTTTTCGTCTTTGATATGTGTGTGTGTGTGTAAAATATGTGTGGATATGTATATAATACATGCATGATATTATATTTTATTGAAAGTACAGTAGAACCTCAATAAATTAATACTCGATAAACTAATAACCTCGCTTAAATAATAGTTTCTTCTGGTCCCGACTCGGTAAAAACCTAACAAATTTTAGTTCGATAATTTAATATTTCGCTAAATTAACAGAATTTTGCTAGTCCCAAATGTATTAATTTATAGAGGTTTAACTGTATTTTTTAAATAAAGATGTGGATTATTGTGTCTATAGACTACAGTAGAACCTCAATAAATTAATACTCGATAAATTAATAACCTCGCTTAAATAATAGTTTCTTTTGGTCCCGACTCGGTAAAAACCTGATAAATTATTAGTTCGATAATTTAATATTTCGCTAAATTAATAGAATTTTGCTAGTCCCGACCATATTAATTTATAGAGGTTTAACTGTAATTTGATTGCATGTCTAGGTACTCCGTGGATTACTTGGACAAATCCTACACTCGAGGAATCGTTTCTTCCGACACGCTCACGTTAAATTCTACTACAGGTTCGCCAGTGTCGCTCCGAAACTTCGTTTTCGGATGCGGGTACAACAATCAAGGCATATACGAGAGAAGCACGTGCGGAATAATCGGCCTCGGGATAGGACCAGGCTCGTTCGTCACGCAAATGGGGCCCACGGTCGGCGGGAAATTCTCGTACTGCTTGATCTCTCACGACCACCACCTCAACACCTCGAAATCAAGCAAGATCCACTTCGGAGAAAGAGCCGTGGTTTCCGGACCCGGGTCGGTCTCGACCCGATTATATTTCTACGAAAACGCGTACTTTGTGAGTCTCAAAGGATTAAGCGTCGGAAAAAGGAAGTTGGATTCGTTCGACGGCAAAATAGCGGTCGATTCCGGGGCCACGCTGACTTATCTCCCCAAGAAAATGTACAACTCTTTACAAGCTGCAATCAAAAAGGAGATTAAGTTGAAAGCTGCTGAGCCAGTAGATAAACTGCTGAGGGTGTGTTATGAGTTTCCTTCTGATGGGAAAATGAGGGGCATTCCTGTAATTACACTCCATTTTGGTGGTGCAGATGTAAAGTTGTCTCCTTTGAACACTTTTATTAGGGCTTATGACAATGTTTATTGTCTTGGTTTTGTGCCGGGTGATGACGTGGCAATCTTTGGTAATTTTGCACAGATTAATTTCTTGGTGGGGTATGATATTAAGAAGATGGCTATTTCATTTAAACCAACTGATTGCAGCAAACAGTAGTTGCTTAATTATAATCTGTTTGTTCAACAATATAATAATGCCTTGATAATAAATGTACTGAATTGCATCCATTTTTTTTTTGGATTAATTTGTATTAGATGTCATATTTTTATTTATTTATTTATTAATCAAATATGAATTAATTGTATAGCATGGGATTAGTTTGTAGCATGTACAAAGTCTTGATTTATGTTAATATTAAATTAATAAGGGGATTTGAGATAGAGGTACAACACAGTCTAGAGTATTGATTCGGACAGCAGATGACTCTTGGGCAAGGCCGATTTTTCGGAAGATTCAGTCCGTTAAGCCCGTTAGTAGGCGCAGCCCAAAGAAGACGGCCCATTTAAAAAATCTTTTCTAGTTGCAACGTTTGAGCGAGGGAAGCCTATCACTGAGAGCCGAGTTGAGCATTTGGCGCTCGGAGGGGCGCCGCCTGGGGCAGATAGGTGCATTTAGTATCAGGATAGACGCGTTAAATGCATTAATATCAACATTAAATGTTCGAATGAATGAGAGAGTCAGGCGGAAAAGTTGGAAAAGATACATATGCCTTGCAAAAAGGCTAATTTATAGAGCATGTACATTCTACAAAGTTGGTAAGAACAACAATAAAAGCGACGGTAAGCATGCGCTCCTCTCGATTTTGTACCCGTTTTATCCCATTCGAACTCCACGTAGTGAGACAAGATGATCGTAAGATGTGTTTCTTGGTTTGTAAATATTAGACTGTGGAGGATCAAAAACTGCACTTTTACACAAAACGAGTACAGATTAAAGAAAATTTGATGTGTGATTAGAGATGTATAGTTGAAAAATAAGAAATTAATGTTGAAAGAATTCTACGGGGTTTGGTTTGAATTTTGAACTTTTTTAAATTAACAAAAATTAAATGAGAAAAAACAATAAATAATAATAATTACTGAAAAGTCATTAGAGTTGTTTAAGTTTCAGTCAAAGGATTTAGGCAAATACGTACAAAATGAATTTATTACAAAATGGGTAATGAGTACTATTTTAATTAAATGTATTTAAAATTTAAAATAGCTTCGTGGCTATTTCATTGATGGGAAGGACTACGGTAATGTGCGATAGGTATGATCGTAGAGTAACTTTAATTCCGTATTGTGTTTAGTACAAATTCTTTGTTGGTTCTCGCGAGCTTTTATCATATAATAAAGGGTAAATTACAAATACCCCCCTGTGGTATGGTCGAATTACAAAAACACCCCTCTTGTTTGGATAATTACAACCACCCCCTCAACTCCTCAAATTTAGTGGAATCTTCGAGATTATATGGAATATTATCACTTTTGTACACGTTTTATCCCATTCAAACTCTACATTATGAAGCAAGATAACCATAATATGTGATTTTTAGCTTGTATATATCAGTTTGTGGTGCATCAGAAGCTGCATTTTTACACAAAACGAGGACAAACTAGAGCACATTCCACGGAATCTAGATGATTATGCTGAATTTGGCACCATACGGGTGGAAGTGTAAGAAAAAAATCATAGTTGAGGGGGGTATTTGTAATTATCCAAACAAGAGGGGTGTTTTTGTAATTTGATAATACCTCAGGGGGGTGTTTGTAATTTACCCTATAATAAATAATTTATAGTAAAAATAATTTTAATATTATGTGAAAATAGAGAAAATGAGGAGCTCGAGCTCAATAGACTTGACTCGAGTTTGAGTTCGAATACGAGCTCGCTAAATTCACCTCATCTATACCCAACCACTAGCGTGAGTCAAACTCATCAAACTATGTATCAAACAATAATGGGTAATAATACTTACCCCTGCAGTTTAAATTTTACGCGCATTACCCCCTTAATGTAACACATGAGTCTTTTGTATTTTAATATAAACACATAACCTCTTTGTACTTTTAAAATTTCATCATATTAATAAATATGATTATTTACCAAGTGAAATACTATAAAGCTAAGGGTTATGTGCTTATACTAAAATTAATATTAAAAGTATAAGGGAATTATGTGCACAAAGCTCAAATGACCGATAGATCTTGTCCCTAGATATATTATACAAAGCTGAATTTGATTATTATTAGGACTAATTATAGTTTACACCCCTAAAGTATGAGGTTAGAAAATGAAATCAAGTTGCACATGAAGTAGCTCGACTTTCTTTCAAGGAATCTTGTACGCTAGTATAATGGATCGGCCACAATCAGTTCAAGTTATTGTAAACTCTGAATCAAATTATTAATAAAATCCTTTTGTTATCTTCTCAAAAAAAGAAAATTATTAATCATTATTTCATAATTACTTTCAATAAGATGAACAATCTCTAGAACATCAACAAACCTCAACATATGCAATATTTATGATTTATTATATTATAAAATAAAAAAAAAAAAAGCAAAAAAGAAAAATCATGCAACTTGATAAATTATAATTAAACATCTATAGGGAACTCATGAATGACACGTGTCCAAGGATTATAATCATCTTCGCCAGGATTAATAGTCCTGACGGCCCGCCAAACACCACTGCCGCACTTGAAACCCGACCCGAAAGCAATCTGCCAAACCCGGTCACCTTTCTTGATCCTCCCTTTGGCTTCCGTATAAGCAAGTTCATACCAGAAAGAACTGCTCGAAGTATTACTGTACCTGCAGTGACGAAACCAGAATCTTATAGCCAAGGGGGGCCGAATATACACTAAAATAATTAGATATCGAGGGTTTGTGCCACGAAAAAATTTTAGGATTTTTTTGGTATCACTTCCGACTTTTGAATTGACTAAATAATAATATTGGGTGGAATATTAAATAATTAGGTATAAAATGTAATGAAAGTTTTTTCAATTGAGGATAAGTTTGACTGTTTGAGTATACTCATTTATTAATTTTCAAATACTTAATTTTTATGTTTATATAAAACTAAATTGTTAAAAAATAATACATTAAATTATATGCATATATATGACAAATTACGGTCACCCCTTGAGTTATCCCTAAATTATGAAAACACCCATCTTGTTTAGATAATTACAGTTACTCCTATTATTATATTTTAAATATTATTTTACACAAAATTTATATAATTCAGTTATTTGCTGAACCAAATCGTATATTTAGTTGGGTAAACGGTACGAAATGTTGGTGTACCGATATTTTCAGTTCTCCCTAAATTAACTTTTAACTTTTAAAGGGATCTTTTCGTAAGATAATATATAGTTAATGAGTGGTTGTAATTACCCAAACTTTTCGTAATTTTACCACACATACCTGTACAGCGTCATTCTAGAAGGCTCCATATCCCATTTCGTGAGTTTAAGGTTCTTCTCCACCTCGTCAAGTACAGCTTTCCCGCCGGCGTGTATGCAGAAGTGTTCGAACGCGCGTCTGAAATCCGGCGCGTAAGGGCGCAACCCCTTTACCTTGAACAGTTTCCTAGCGATTAAATTGGCGGCGAAGATGAGCTGCTCGGAGATGGGGAGGACCGACGGTGCCAGGGCGGTGATGTTGGATCTCAGGGCGTCGCCGGCGACGGAGATTAGGTCTTTTGCGATCGACATTCCGAGTTTTCCGGTGGCGTCGACTTGCTGGAGGACGCTTTTGTAGGCTCTGTCGTTGGAGCCGAGGTGGGTGCGGAGTGTGTGGGTGAGCTCGTATTTGGATGTGCGGCGGTCGGAGGGGCGGTTGGAGAGGAGGATGGCGGCGCCGCCCATGCGGAAGAGGAGGTTTGATAGGAGCTTTGATTTGTCGTCGCCGACGTAGTAGCTGGCTGTTGGGCTCTCTACGCTCATGATTAGTGCATACGTGTCGCCTTGGCCCTTTTACGTAAGCAACAAATAATTAATGGAATAATGTACACAAATAATAATAATAATAATAATAATAATAATAATAATAATAATAATAATAATAATAATAATAATAATAATTATTATTATTATTATTATTATTATTATTATTATTATTATTATTATTATTATTATTATTATTATTATTACTACTACTAAAAAAAGAAGTTAAAAACATCAAAATTTTAAATATTTTTAGTAAAATCTCGCTACCGAACGGTATGAAATTCTGACGTATCGAGAATTCGGTACAATTTTTACTGAATGAACATCCCTAATTTTACCAACTGGATGGATTTTTTCGTAAAACAATACATAGTTAAGAGGAATAACTGTAATTATACAAACAAGAGAGGGGGTTTTATAATTTATCTTTACCCGGTTCGTAATTACCCATTAGTTACTTACCTAATAAATTTACCATAGAAGCAAAAAAAAAATAATTTAGGTAATAAAGAAAATAAAAAATAAAATAAAAACATGAAGTAAAAGAAAAAACCTGAAGAAGCCTTCTGGCGAGGTCAACGGCGATGACTCCGGCGCTGCAGCCCATGCCGCCGAGATTAAAGGTCAAAACATCTTCTCTCATCTTATACCTATTCACGATCATGGCGGAGAGCGACGGCACCGGATTGAACGTCGATATGTTCACGATCACCACCCCGATATCTGTGGGGTCCACACCCGTCTTCGCCAGCACGTCTCCCACCGCCCCGCACACCACCGTCTCCGCCTCCTCGCGGCCGCAGCTGAAGGCGGACTCCGGCGGAAACCCCCCCTCCTTCCCGAAGTATAGGAAAGTGGAGTCGCAGACGCCGGACCTCTCCATCACCTTGGCGGTGAACGCCAGGCTCTCCGGGCTGAGCACGCCGGAGAGTTTATCGTACACGGTGGCTCTCGAGACCGAAAACGACGGGTCGTGGTTGTAGCAGGCGAAGTCAACGAGGTAGATCTTTTTGGGGCGATTAAGGAACTTGTTCAGACAGTACGATACGAGGAAGAAGATTAATGCTGCCGCCGCCGCCGCCATGGATGTAGGGTTGTTCGTGGTGGTGCAGAGTTGAGTTAGGGTTTGGGTTATTTGGTGGGAGTGAAAGTAAGGAACTGCAGCGGAAAGAACTGCAGGGAATATGAAGAGGAGAACTGCATGGGAGATTACGTAATGGTATATGTTTTTCATGTGCGTTTTGAGTTTTGAGGTTGGAAGAAAATTAGGTAATTTTCTCATATTATTATTATTTTTCTCTGCTGCCATTTTTTTTTTGAGGAGTTTTTGATAATGGGGAGAAGTTTAAATAAGCAATATTGAATGAGGGGGGCGGGGGTTGGGGGTGGGGGTGGCCGCCGGTGGTTGGCGGAGGGGGTTCAGATTTTATTAATTTAATTTTTTTGTTGGGAGAAAATGTGTGATTGGTGGAGTCTAACTTTTAATTAGCGTGTCGTGTGTAATATTTTTAGTATTGTCTTTTCATTAAATTACAATCATTAATTAGCAATTTTTAGTTGTTATTTTCATCAAACACAACTAGGGGTGCTGTAAATCGGACATGTCGAATCGAGAATAAATAATTTCGGGAAAGTTTCGATTTTTTTTGGAAGTGACAAAAATAGTTCCAATTTCGTTCACAAAAAAATTTGGAATATTGAAAATTGGGATTTTGGTAATTGAAATGAAAAAACCCATTTCCAAAAAAAAAAAAAGAAATTAGAAAGGGATCTGCGGAATTCGAAAAATTCCAATATTTTGGTACTATTGATATTATAAATGTAATTTTCAAAAATTTAAATAGGATCATGAATTGAATCTCATATATATTCCAATTCCGTTATAAAGAAACCCAAATCGAATATTCGGAATTTGTAATTAAAAATATTGTTCCAAAATCAAAAAAACGCGAATCAAAATCGGTGAAAATAAAAATATTTGTTTCGATTTCCACCCAGCACAACCTTATGAAAATATCTCAAAACAAAATAAAGTATAGTACAATATTCCAAATACTTTAGCCCAACGACACAATAATTGTGGCTTCCTTGTATCTTTTTAATTGCAAAATACAAAACCAATTTGATTTAAATCATAATATATTAATCCAAATCCAATCAATTGGCCATTATTCACTTTGGGGAATTTTGGTGAAACGACTTTGACCTTTTCACACAAAAGGTCAAAAGTTATACTTATTTTATTCCAATATAATACTTCTTACGAAATCTCAATTTTGTCACACCAATATACTGTATTAAGATTAAATTAAATACAACCCAAAATTCTTTTTATTTTTATTTATTTATTATTGAGGAAAAATGTAGACCAATTGATTGGCAAGAGTTGGGGCAACGCCAACTCTTTGCATGTTGTATTAATTATATTTGAAGGCACGTGATGCGAAAAGTGCATGCAAGCTGTTCGACGAATTGCCTCCACCAGAATGTAGTTACATATATGGAATTGCGCGCGGTGATAAGTCGGTGGTACGCGAAAAACGAGAGGAATTGGAGGAGGCGAAAGCTTGTCCAACGAAGCTTCAACTAAAAGCGTGTTGCTCGATCTGTAACGCTACATAAATTGGTTCGATAGATATGGTGAAGCAATGCACATTCACAATTCATATGGTTTGTGTTTTTTCTTTATTTGTTTATTTATTGATTTATTTATTGATCAATTAAGTCATATGATTTGTTAAACTGTTTATGCACATGGCCATGAGATTATCTTGATGAAGAGATGCATGTGATAAGTGCATGCACGTAACGAAATAAGTGTCGAATCCACGCGGAATACGTGAACTATATACTATTTTCCTAAGTATCAAATTCGTCACAATACAATCCTTGTTCGGAAAACATATAAGTTCAATATCCAATTTAATTGATATAAAGACGGACCTATGATTTTATTTTCTCCCGTGCGTTGATTCTTCACCAAATCTCCTTAATTAATACAAGCTATGAATCTTGATTTTATTATGTTTTTTTTTATTATAACTTGAATCTTAATCAAGTCTTCAAATTTCGGGACGTGACAAAATCCATATATAGTCATGTATCCCATCAAAGTCCTAGAATAAAATTTAGGTAATGATGGAATTTTTGAAATTATAAAAAATATTAATTCAAAAAAAATATTGAAATATAGCTACTTAATAGCTAAA
This sequence comes from Erythranthe guttata, assembly GCF_056151865.1. Classification (NCBI taxonomy): domain Eukaryota; kingdom Viridiplantae; phylum Streptophyta; class Magnoliopsida; order Lamiales; family Phrymaceae; genus Erythranthe; species Erythranthe guttata. The sequence goes on along the minus strand of NC_142546.1, from coordinate 15,090,664 downwards.
TTTATATAACCAATTTTCTTTTTCTTCTTTTTATTTTTTCGAACAATCACACATGTACATGTATGATGCATGATGCATCTAAGTTACATGATCTAAAAAATGCACGCAATTTGTTTGACGAGTTGCCCCACAAGAATATGGTACGTAACATTCATCGAACTATGCATGATTTTATGTGTACGTTAAGACACGAGGCTTGTGAAGTCTTTGATTCAATGCCTAGCTATTAAGAATGCAGTTCCAATATGTGGTGTGAAAACTAAATGCAGATTTGTTTGACGTATGCAAACTGCACAAATTTTATATTAAGAGTTCGATGAATTTTAAGGCTCGTCGAGTCTCTAATTTGGGAAAGAGATTTGCAAAAGAAAATTCCAAGACCCTCGCTAAATCTTAATTCCAACACGTCTAAGGATTTTACAACAACTTTTAAGGGGCATTTCCAAACTTTTGTGTAAGACTAAATGAAAGAGACATAATAATATATTTGATCGATTTTAGTTAGCTACAATTTTATCATTGATATAAATTGGTGGAGTGGTTGAGGAGTGTAATCAGATGTTATACCTAATTATGTTTACTGGGTATATTCTAACCGTAGATCTACACATAATTACACACACCCATGTATATATTTGTTTAGTGTGTGGTGGCATCGAACTCCCCGTTGAGGAGTTTCATAAAGTCTCGAGTAGTTGAAAAGTTCAACATAAAGATTTCTTCTCGGTGTTTTCTTGATTCGATTATGCTAAATTATCATACATAAAGATTTCTTCTTGGCATGTTAAGTTGTAAAATAAATGCGTTTTGTAAATGCTACACTCTGGGTAATAGATCATTCAGTTTAACATCGTTGATCTACATAAATAGTCAATCCATGCATGAAACGTAGGCTATATTCATGAATCAAAATCAATACATCATTTATTTTAACATCGTTGATATATCTAGATATATAGCCAACCAATGCATGAAATGTAAGCTATATTCATGTATCAAAATCAATACGTCATTTAATTTAACATCGTTGATCTACATAAATAGTCAACCAATATAATGCATGAAACGTACATGAATCAAACTCAATACATCATTTAATTTAACATCGTTGATCTACATAAATAGCCAACCAATGCACGAAACGTAAGCTATATTCATGTATCAAAATCAATACATCATTTATTTTAACATCGATGATCTACAAAAATAGCCAGCCAATGCATGAAACGTAAACTATATTCATGTATCAAAATCAATACATCATTTAATTTAACATCGTTGATCTACATAAATAGCCAACCAATGCATGAAACGTAGACTATATTCATGTATCGAAATCTATGCATGCATCATTATAATTCCTAACTGCAATTTAACAAGCCCGTTTCGAAATTAATTCTCGAATAGGGTTTAACATTTTTTCCATCAAAATTTTAATCTTTAATAATCGTCAACAAATTAGATTAATTAGTAAGTATGAGAAAATCTACAAGCAAAATATAAATGAAAAATTAAAAATCAAACTGAAAAAAAAAGAAAAAAAAAACAGAAGAATTGAAAGAATTCAGTTTGTGCAGCTAGGGCACAAATGAAAGCGCTTATAATTAAACAAAATGTATTCCTCTTCTCCTCCTAAACCGATTAAGTATTCATCATTAACTCTAATCATCGTTAACTAGAACAAAACCATCTTCCAATTAATTCCTCTAATAAAAAAACAAAAGAGGGAAATTAATGAAGAAACAAATGACGATTTAATTTATTACCCAGCTAATCAATCAATCAATTAATTAATTAATTAAAATCCTTCCTCCAATCACACAATTAGACAGCAGCGTACGTCAATGGAGTCTCGGAATCCGTTGAGGAGGCGAAGGAGGTGTCTTGAATCGAATCGTGTTGGTGGTGGTGGCCGTGGCCGCCGTCGTTCTGTGCGGCGAAAGGGGGAATATTCCTGGGGGTTAGGGCGGTGGGGATCTGGCGGTCGCGGCAGCGGCAGCGGCGGAAGCAGGTTTTGATGCAGACGTAGAAACAGGTGAGGATCCAGAAGATCCAGGTGGAGCCGATGAGGACGAAGGCAGCGATTGGCTGCCACGGCTGAGATAAGTCGGGGAAATAGAGGTTGATGACGAGGAGTACGCCGCCGATCGAAACGCAGAGGCAGAAGAGGGTGAATATTAATGGAACTATCAGAGATTTTTCCCTTTCATATTGTTCCATCGATTTCTGTGCGGCCGGCCCCCCCTTCCCGCCCCCCTTTCTCTCTCTCTCCTCCCGCCTATCAACGAGGTTCTGCTTTCTCTCTCTCTCTCTCTCTATACGTATATATTTATGTATGTATGTATAGATGAATTAGTCGTTTGTTTATTTTCTTTTAACGAATTCATGAATTGCTCTCTCTCTACTTTCTCTCACTAGAATTCGAGAATGGATAATTGCAGATTTAAAAATGAAAGGCGTTGAAAGAGGGGATGGTAGTTTGTACATTATTTTTTATTTTTTATTTTTATATATTAAATTTATTTATCATAAATTAACACATATGATATATACGCATGTTAGATTAATTGTAATTACTCTTTAGACCTTAAGTTTTAAGAATATAATAAACCTTCCTTAAAACTTGGTTTACGTTAAAACTTCAATCCAAATTCCAAAGTAACAAATAATATATTTACATTTACCCTTATTAGTATAAATTACACCGGAACCATCTAATTTACGTCTAGCTATTTTTAGAACCGTTCGAAGGAATTAAAGTTTGATTTATTTTTAAAATTTTTAAGTAGATGAGAAAGAACGACGATTGTTCAACTATGTTAATCGAAATATAAAAAAAAACCCTCTTTCGATATACTTTCTTCTTATGAATATTTTTATAGAGAATATTTTGATGAATATTACATTGTGAAATTAAGTTGGAATTTTTTCTAAGTTAATTGAAAAACTTTTAGGGATATTTTTGTAATGTTTTCTAAATATGAGGAGTTATATATGTAACTATGCATAATATCGAGTGTACAAATAAAATTTGGCTTAATTACACTTTGCACTCGTAAAATGCACCATTTGACACTTTACACCCCCGAAAATAATAAATGGTACTTTGCACCCTCAAAACATGTTTGATCGTTCAAAGTGCACCCTAGTATATTTTTCGGCCATAATTTTCCGTTATTAACTTAATTTTTGATCGTCAACATGGTCATTTTTGTCTATTCAATTGATTTTTTCTTCAGGTTGCAAAGCGCTAATGTATTTTCGAGCAAAAATGATCTGTTGACAATCAGAAAATGGTTAACAATGGAAATTCAAGACGGAAAATAAAATAGGGTGCAATTTGAACGATTAAACATATTTTGAGGATGCAAAGTAACAAAATGGTACATTTCAAGGGTGCAAAGTGAAATTAAACCATAAAATTTCTAATAAGTTTTTTTTTTAATATAATATAATTGGGCTGAATTAGTATAGGCCCAATAAAGCCAGACAAAGTGAACAGATTCTGATTTAACTGGGCCGGTTTTTTAACCCGACCCGATTAAATATCCATTTTAGGTTTCGAAAATCTTCTTAAAAAAACTAAATTGTTAAATTGAAAAAGAAAAGCATATAAAACCCTAATGCGTAAAACCCTTTTCCCCAATTTCCCCTGCGCAAGAGTATAGCCAGCAAAACCTTCTGACGGTAAGAAATTCTTTCCTTGATCAGCTTCGATAATTTGTAAACTCATCCCTGGTACCATTTTTCAATTTTCAATTCGGCACCCATTTTTTTTTTCTAACAAATTACACCGTTTTAGCAATTTTATTGTTGAATTACGGTACTGATTTTGCTTCGCCATGTGTGGATTTGTGTACCGATTTAGGGTTGATGATACGCATTTGTAGTGTAGTGTTAGTGTTGTGAGTTGAATATTCAAATAATTTAATTTTGATTTTTTTTTTGTATTATCATAAAGTAAAAATGTAAATTTGTATTTTTTATTTAGGGTATTTTTTGAAATGCAATTTGGTGTTTAGGAAAATGGTGTTGGGTAATTAATGCAGTTCCGTTTTGGTATTCGTTACAGGTTACTTTCTTGCTTATTTGGTAAACGATGGCCGAATTTTACTTCGACGAGATAATCAAGGTCCTTAAATTCGACAGCCTAGTAGTGTACGATAAAGGTAAAATAGAGAAAAATAAAGATATTTTTTTTTATGCCATTTTAATGATTCCTGGCAAACCATTCTTCCAAGTGTTCGAATCTTTTTATACAATTGTTTTGTTGGAGGGAGATTTTTTGTTCACGAAAAACAAGTCGAAGTAGTGCTTGAAAACCTAATTTGTGTATGGTATTTTCAGTTTCTAGAATCAATGCCAATAGTGAAGATGATGACTTTTATTTGGAATTGGATGTGCACGCTGAGATATATCAAATGCTCCCCGGGGAGAAGTATAGGATGGTTATTTCGAACACTCTGCATAAGGATGGTTCGACAGTAAGTAACCACTTTTCCGAGGTGCAGTCCTTTGTCACTCCGATTTTTTTTTTCTTTTTTTTTTAATTACATGCCCGAATTTATAAATAAATGCAGTCGGCAGATTTGATTATGCTAAAAGAGCAGCATATATAAAATTTCTTCAATGTATTATGTTTTTTCGACCTTTTGGGTTCATTTAAAAATGCATCAAGTGGTACTACAGTTATCTTGTTACCGTTTTTAATTAATTTTCTGGAAGGTCAAGCTCACCTTCAATGCAATAGTATGTTTGGTAGAAATTTAGGAAAATTGTTGCTTTTCGAGTTAATGCTATGGTGTGCACGAGTGTCTACACCTATACTCACGGGCCTACATGCTAAAGTTATGCGTACTATTTATTCTAAAGCCTTGTTTGGGAGAGTTGATGGGGTGGGTAAGATTGATTGAACTGGCTAGGAATTAGGATTGATAATGTTATATGTGAATATCGTTTTGGTTTTAGTGTGTAATACTTGGAGTTGAGTTTGGAGTAACTATCCTTCATATTGTCTACTAGGCCTAATCCTGATTCCCAAACATATGACATAGCTTGATTATATTGTCTATCAAACCTAATCCTAATTCCAAACAAGGTCTTATTCGCATATATGATCATTGTCCTCTAATTGCAGGGAAAACAAGCATCACTTGCAGACAAATTTGAGTACGTGATGCATGGTCTTCTGTATAAGATGGCTGAAGCTAAAGATGCAAAAGACGATGTTAAAGTGTACGTAAATGCTCCTTCGTGCATTAATTAAAAAAAAATCTTTTCTTTTTGTGATTAATTTTTTATTGGACGAAACTTATAATTCGATTTTTTTCAATTTGTCACAGGGTGGTGTATGTTTCATTTGGAGGGCTTCAGCTAATGCTAAAAGGCGATCCTTTGAAGATGCACAAGTTTAAAGTCGATCAAAGGTTGTTTCTTCTCTTGAGGAAGATGTGATGCTAACTTTTTAAACCTCTCGTATTTTATGCTGTTTAATTGAGTTTTTCGAATGGTAGTTGTGGTTTAATTGTACTAGAATGTGGAGAATTTGCACCGTTTAACCTTGATAAAATTCGTGTCTACGTATTTGCGTTTATATATGTGCGACTGCATGTAAATTAAAGATGGAAATTTTGATCTATGAATAGGGAATTTATTATCCAATGGGGATCGCAATCTAGTATGGATTGGATAGGATTGGATTGGATTAGTTTCTTTCTTCGTTAAATGTGTCCTACAAGCACTGCAATCGTAACGGCACAAACTGCCCGGATAATTAGCAGTTTCCGACGATTGCTTGCACGTAAATAGAAGTGTTTTCTTGAACAAAGGCAAGAGGAAAAAGAGGGAAACACACAACTATTTTGTTCCCTAGAAAGAGACTGAATTTGATACCTGCAAAACTATATATTATATTTTTTTCTCTAAATGCAATAATTCCTAGAGAATTAGAAAAGTGTTATGTAGGAACGTGAATTTTGAAGAATGAAAAGAGATTAGAAAAAGAGTAATAATAAGAAGATTCAAGAGGATAATTCTTTTCTGCCCCTTCCTTCCTTACATATTTCTCTATTTATAATACAAAAATTATAAGCAACTAACTCCATTCCCTAGAATTGAGCAATACGTGGGAATAAGCCTCACTCCACTTCTGCCAACTAATAAGCACTATTTTTATGCATGACTAAGTCTACTAATTATTCACTAATTATCCACTAATTAATTTACTAATTAATCTAGCTAATACTTATATTAAATTCTGCACGTATCAAAAAGTAATTCTTCAAACAATTCAGAAATTATTATGAAGAGAAGTGCTGTGTGTGTGTGTGTGTGTGTGTGTGTGTGTGTGAGAGAGAGAGAGAGAGAGAGAGAGAGAGAGAGAGAGAGAGAGAGAGAGAGAGAGAGAGAGAGAGAGAGAGAGAGAGAGAGGGGCATGTTCAGCATTTCTCAACCTCTGCAAATATTTTTTTTTTCAATGGAAATAAATAAAAGAAACATGGCTAAATTAGTTCAAAAAATATCTTAATCAAAGGGGTTTATATTTTCTATGATTATTTAATTTCTTGACTTTTAAATATAAATAAGTAAAAGGATACGTGATAGACTGTTATGGCATCCGAATTAAGACGGTGAATGAATCGAATCAAACCGAACGTATCGTGTGTGTTAGAAATTGTGTTTGAGGTTGATTTGATTAACAATCGGTATCCGGGAACGAGTAGGTTGGTTTGATTTTCAGTTCTAAAATTTAGGGATTCTTGGTATAAAAAAATAAATTAAATTAACCATAAATGAATAAGAAATAAACAGAATCCTTCATAACTGCTATTTTCCCCCATCACAGCATTTGTGTGAGCAACCTTTTACTTTCCAATGATTGGTTACAGAATTTGCAAACTTAGGCCAAATATTTATTACAAACATTATTTATTAAAAATATATTGTACATTAGTAGTATCTTAGGTGAAAAAAATTCATCGAAAAATCGAGATTTCTGGATTAAATTTTTTTTTTAAAACGATTAAAAAAAAAGTAGGCCTAAAGTTCCTGGTCACCAGCTTTACATGACTTAATTATACAATTGATTAATTTGATTGATTAATTTAAGATTATTTATTTGTCGATTAAATAGGAAATGAAATAATGTTATTGAAATAATTGATGTGATAGTTGTTGTAGTTGAAGTTAGTTAAGGTGCCCCAAATGCATGGTGATTGGACGGAATCACTGACTGGTTCTTGGGCCCACACCGATTTATTCGATACTACACCCGATCAAATATCTACGATAATTATTAACCGTTGATCAGCACACACACATCAATGGTTAAAAATCACCGGATGTAACATGACCAAACGATTCTGAGCCATAGATCTATATAAATAAAACTAACTACTAACTAAGCACGCATACACATGTGTGTATGTTATTATGTCTAGATCAATGGTTCAAGAGCACTCGATGTGTTTCACTGAGTGTGTGTTATAATTTTTAGATTAATAATTCAAGACAACTCGATGTATTTCATCGAGTCTAACATCTATCAAACCCTCGATACCGGCCCCACCACAACCGATTTAAAGATTGGTTTTTTTTTTTTCTTTTTACCAAAATCGTGGGAAAAATTCCTTACAACCAACCCCTTTGTGCCCATCAAACAAAAGTACTAGAAAATAAATAAATAAAATAATTTAATTTAATTTTTTTTGTCCAGAAAAGTACAGAAAAAAGAAAAGCATATGTATCAAACTTGATACAATAAAACTGAAAAGAATGGTGAAAGAGAATAATTGATCATTGCAAAATCAGTCTAAAAAGAAGATCATTAACTGGTCCCCCACATTATAACAAAATCTCACACACACACATATATATATATATAAAAGCCCATATATAGATATATACAGTCTTCAGTCCCCTCCTAACCCACACCATAACCTACCAACTCACCATTTTCTTGATTTTTGCTAATTCCTTTTTCCTACTCAAAAAAGTTTTGATCTTGAAACTGCTTATCCATCAAATTTCAGCTTTTTTCAAGAACCAAGAAACAGCAAAAAAGATTAGGGTTTTCAGGGTTAGGTTTTTTTTTTTCTTTTTTTTTTTTTTTAATTATTATTTTGCAGGCCCATATGAATCTCTGCAATTATGATTTCTTGTAGTTACATGCCCCCACTTTTACAGTTTCTTTGTCTTCTTTCTTCCAGGTACAAACACATCTCCACAAAGTACAACAACACACACAAGAAAACAAACATGTATGAACAAAGCAGTGATTTTGATCAAACCATGAATTTACACGAACAAGAAGAAGGAGGTGGATTAATGGGTCAAAACGACGTCGTTAATTACCCAATAATCTCAAATCAAGAAGTTGCCGCCATGGAAATGGAGCTCCACCACCAACTCAACCTCGAAATCGAACACTGCTTCAACAACAACAATGGCGGCCAACAAATCAACAACAGCAACAACGATTCTTCAAACAGCTGGCAATTAGAACAAATGAACGCAGCTTTCAATCTCGAAAATCAAAATCAAGATCCGATTTTTAACACTGCTCAATACCCTACCACAACTGATTTACTCAACATTTTCCCTTTCCCAAAATACCCTTCTCTCCTCTCAAACTCCTCAATCAGTTTTTCAACCCATAATAAAAATTCGAGCAACAACAATTTCTTGGCTTCACTTGGGCTTTTGGGTGAGATAAACCCTAATGTAGGCGGCGACGGAACTTCTGCCTCGGGTAGCGTGATTTACGACCCGTTGTTGCCGTTGAATCTGCCCCCACAGCCCCCTTTGCTGAGGGATTTGTTCCACTCTTTGCCGAATAATTATACGAAGAATGGTGGGTGTAGCTTGTTTGGTAATGTGGATGAGAGGGATAATAATAATAATCATGGAAATGTGGGATTGATGTACCAAAACGATAACGGGGTTTTCGAGTTTACGGCCGCCGGAGAAATCGACTGCGTCGGTAAAAGTCGAGATGGGAAAGATACCAAACACTTTGCCACTGAGAGGCACAGAAGGCTTCTCTTGAATGACAAATTCCAAGCCTTGAGAAAATTGATTCCAAATCCATCCAAGGTATAATAGTACTCCTTTTCTCGTATTATTCGATCGTTTCAAATTATCTGTCGCTTTACAATTTCAATCAAATATTGGTTGCATTTTTTTTTTTGTGTGTATTCTGCCCTTTATTACTGTTAATTAACTGAAAGGTAAATAGCTGAGAATCAATTAATTAGTGATAAGGGTAGTTTAGTAATTTTTATGATCGTATTACTTGTCGTTTCGGAATTTTGTCAATTAATTAGTGATAAGGGTAGTTTAGTAATTTTTATGATCGTATTACCTGTCGTTTCGGAATTTTGTTTTTCACAATTTGGATGAAGTATTAATCACATTTTTATTTTCAATTTTGCCCATTTATCACACTTAATTAATTGGAAGATAATTAGTCCAGAATTATTTAATTAATGATAAAGGGCATTTTAGTAATTTTCTTCAGCTATTTTAATATTATTTGTCATTTCGATTTTTTTTCCTCAAATTATTCGTCACTTTACAATTTTGATGAAGCATTAACTGTATTTTTTCTCTTTCAATTTTGCCATTTATCCTCTTAACTGAAAGGTAATTAGACGATAATCAACTACATAAGGGTGTTTTAGTAATTTTCTATATTTATTGATTTTCTTAATATGTGCGGAGTAATAACAATAATACTACTCCTCTTATGTTATTTCTGACAAAATTTTCAACAAATTGATATTATTTTAATTTCTTTTATTTTTTTGGCATTGAAGGACGATAGAGCTTCGATAGTTGGAGACGCGATCAACTATATAAACGAGCTGAAGAGGTCAGTGGCTGAGTTGAAACTGCTGGTGGAGAAGAAGAGGTGCAGCAGAGAGAGAATGAAGAGGCCCAAGACGGAAAACGAAAACGAATCGAATTCCCTCGGTAATTTGGAAAGTGGTTCGTCGCTAAGGAGCTCTTGGCTGCAACGGAAATCGAAGAACACTGAAGTCGACGTGAGAATCGTGGACGACGAAGTTACGGTGAAGCTCGTGCAGCAAAAGAGAATCAATTGTTTGCTTTTCGTGTCGAAAGTTCTCGATGAACTCCAATTGGATCTTCACCATGTTGCTGGAGGGCTTATTGGGGATTATTACAGCTTCCTATTTAACTCCAAGGTAATAATTAAATTTTTAGATTTGTTTATTTATTTATGAAAAATAAAATTTAATTTTTTTATGATTTTGTTTTTCAAGATTTGTGAAGGTTCAATTGTGTATGCAAGTGCAGTGGCAAACAAGCTGATTGAAGTTGTGGATAAACAGTATGCAGCAATTCCACCATCTAGTAGCTATTAGGTTAGTTAATTTAAATTCCCTTTTTTCAATTTATAATTAATTAATTATCTTGGAATTGTTACATATAATATAATTAATGAGTGATTAGATAATATTAAGAGGCTAAATTCTTTGTTTGTTTTAATTTGTCTAAATAAATTAAGATAATTTGGAGCTTTTTATTAGGGTGGTAGAACCGACATAATTTCGACCTATAAAGTTTAGTCGATAATTAACCATAAACCGACCTATTAATACAGTTGGGACTATCATCTGTTTTTATAAAAATGTTTTTGAGAGAATGTGAATTTTAATTTGGTTAATTTAATATGAATAATTTATTTATCCATTAATATATTTATCTAAAATTTGAAATAAATTTTTAGAAAAAAAAAAGTGAGTCAAAGTTAGGACAGAGTTTCTTGAAATAGCCATGCAGCAGTGCATGCAGACTTGCCTTCCAACAGAAGTGTTCTCTTTATAATAAAACAGTATTGTCAGTGTGTGTGGCTAACAACAAGTGCAGTTATTTTATTTTGTCTTGATATATTATATATATATTAAATAAATAAATAAAACAATTTATTCCACGTAGTAGTGCGTGAAAAATGTTGAAGATGATCCCATAATCATGCATGTTTAATTCACTTTGATTAGTTGCTGAAAATATATTAATTATTGTTTCTTTATGTTTTGCAGAAAATCTTGGAGGCCCTTCTCTCTAATATAATATATATACATATATATAGAAGGGTAAAATTGTCCGAAGCAATTAGGGTATTATAGTGAAGTTAATTCCAAAGAATTCCATTAATCTTGAAATATGTAATAATAAAATTTATGGACAAGTATAATTAAATGTTGCAGAAACATACTCAAATTTACGTTCGGATATTTTGAATTTGTTAAAAAAAGTCCCTCGGGTAGTTTAGTTGGATAAGTTTAGACCAAAAATAGAGAACTTAGACTGAAGATATATCGACATGCTAGCTGAAGAAATTTGGACTGAAAATAGATATTTTTGGAAGTAGATGGAGTGAATGAGAATAATGTATTTTCAATCTAAAATATTTATTTTCAATCTAAACTCTCTAATTAAGTTGTCCGATGGACTTTCAGCAAAATGCATTACCAAGAGAAATGTGTGTGATTGTGCAAAATGCACCATCAAGACCTCCTTTGAAACCCTGCTCTCTTAGCAATTCGAAAATCTCACCTATCGTCAGCATAGAGAAAATAAATTAAACCGACGGAGAAAGTACCAAAATAAGGAAAGAACTTGAAAGAGATCGAGTATATTGCATTATTGATTATATTGTGTAAGAATGTAACGTAACACTAATAGGGTTAAATATATCCGTTTAATTTATACACTTCCGTTATTTATTCAATGAGAATTATCTTGAGATCTTCTCCTTCAACCGTCAATCTCCGAGCTCGTCACCTACCACCTATTAATCTTCATTTACTACAATCTGACGAATGCCAGTGGGCTTTACGCACGAGTTGTATGTGGGCGACCTTATTATTATTTGAGTCTTCTTATAGCGAACACTTTGGTTCATCTCGATAATTGCCATTCATTAGGCTTTGGCTTAACAGGCTTAGTTCCTATCGCTCGTTGGGCCTTGACTCAATAATTTTGAATAAATGAGAGTTCGGCCCAATATTGCCGAACTGACTCCATCAATGTGTGTGTGTGAGAGAGAGAGATAGATGTTGACCGAGTCAACAACCACTAGTTGAGAAAGCATGTTCAGCATTGCTCAACCTCTACAAATAAATATTTTCAATGGAAACAATCAAAACGTCTCTTAATATTTTCCAAGTTGAAACAATCTTGATTTAATTTGGTAATTAGATTTAATTTAGTCCTAATTTTACCAAACAATATTCGAATTTTATTTATTTATTTTTGTTTTTTTGGAAATAGAAATATATGAATAAGAAATAAATAAAATAGCATCCTTGATAAAATCTGTTGACCCTATCACAACATTTGTATGAGCAACCTTTTTACTTTCCAATGATTAATTACACATATATATGATGGGTATTTTCAGTTTCTGATTTTCTTTTTTATAACAGAATTTGCACAATTAGGTCAAATATTTATTACAAACATTATTTATTTAAAAAAAATTGAAATTAGTATATGAGGTGGAAATTCGTCGAAAAAATCGAGATTTTTGGATTAAAAAAACAATAAAAACGGTACAAAAATTAGGCGTAGAGTTCCTGGTCACCAGCTTTACATGACTTAATTATACAATTAAATAATTTGATTGATTAATTTAAGATTATTTATTTGTCGATTAAATAAGAAATTAAATAAAATATTGAAATAATTGATGTGATAGTTGTCGTAGTTGAAGTTAGTTAAGTGACCCAAAATGCATGGTGATTGGACGGAATCACTGACTGGTTCCTGGGCCCACACCAGCTGCAATTTTTTTTTTTTCTATTTTTTAATAGATAAATTGAAATAAAAAAAGAAAATAAAAAATCGAGTTAACTGGAACATAATTATCATATATAATTTTCAAAATTGAATTAAATTATCTACTCATTTAACTTGACCTTTTCATTTACGATTAAAGGAGAGAGAAAATTTTGAAATTGTTTTGAGAAAATGATTTGAAAAGTGTAATAAATCCTATTTTATTTTGGGAAACAATAAAAACAAAACAAAAATGCATCCAAACATAGCCTTAACGTTGCAGACAGTATTAATTTTAATTTACATATTTAATTTTGTCCAACATATGAAAAGTTAAACTATCTTAAATATTTATTTAATTTATTCATAGCACAATAATAAAGATGTTATTTATTAAGAATTATTAAAAATATTTTAAAATTTATTGTACTAATGTTCTTAATAGTCCAAGAGGTTGACCGATAAATTGAGGGAGAATTTTCAAAATACAATAAGTGTTTAGTAGCTTATTGAATAAAGAGATTGGCAAGGGCAACACTAATGACAATTTACTATATGCTATATCGGGTGCAATACACCAGGTAAATCATTACCACACAAACATACACACACCCACATTAGTGTGTGTAGATCAACGATAGAAAATCACCTGGTGCTGTCATCTGAACAAAATTTAAAACAAATGTTTCAACAAAATTAGTTTGCCATGTTGTAACAAAAACATATATATCTAGACATAAACATGCATATACATATACATTCACATATACATACACATATACACATAACCTACTAACTCACCATTTTCTTGATTTTTGCTAATCCTTTTTCCTACTCAATAAAGTTTTCATCTTTGATACTGCAAAAGGGTTAGGGTTTTCATTTCTATTATTTATTTATTTGGAGGCCCCTATGAATCTCTGTAATTATGATTTCTTGTAAGTTTATATGCCAACTTTTACAGTTTATTGTTTTCTTTATTTCAGGTACAAACACAGATCCACAAAGTACAACAGACAAAAGAAAAACAAAGATGTATGAACAAAGCAGTAATTTTGATCCAGCCATGAATTTACATGAAGATGAAGAAAGAGGAATAATTGGTCAAAACGACGTCGTTAATTACCCTCACGAAAACCCTAAAATCGCCGCCATGGAAATGGAGCTCCACCACCAACTCAACCTCGAAATCGAACACTGCTTCAACAACAACAATGGCGGCCAACAAATCAACAACAACTGGCAAGTAGAACAAATGAACGCAGCTTTCAATCTTGAAAATCACCATAATCAAAATCAAAATCAAGATCAAGATCCGATTTTTAACACTGCTCAATACCCTACCACAACTGATTTGCTCAACATTTTTCCTTTCCGAAAATACCCTTCTCTACACTCAACTTCTTCAATCAGTTTTTCAAACCATAATAAAAATTCGAGCAACGACAATTTCTTGGCTTCACTTGGGCTTGTGGGTGAGATAAACCCTAATGTAGGAGGCGACGGAACTTCCGCCTCGGGGAGCGTGATTTACGACCCGTTAATGCCGTTGAATCTGCCCCCGCAGCCCCCTTCATTGAGGGATTTGTTCCACTCTTTGCCGAATAATTATGCGAAGAATAGTGGGTGTAGCTTGTTTGGTAATGTGGATGAGAGGGATAATAGTAATAATCATGGAAATGTAGGATTGATGTACCCGAACGATAACGGGGTTTTCGAGTTTACGGCCGGAGAAATCGACTGCGTCGGCAAAAATCGAGATGGGAAAGATATCAAACACTTTGCCACTGAGAAACACAGAAGGGTTCAGTTCAAAGGCAAATTTGATGACTTGAGGAAATTGGTTCCAAATCCCACCAAGGTATAATATTAATTATAAATTTATAATTAATACTCCCTTCTCGTTTTATTTGTCGTTTTGATTTTTTTGATTTTTTTTTTGAATTATTTGTCATTTTTAATTTCGACGAAGCATTAATTGCGTGATTAGTTGAGGAACAATTAATTAATAGTAAGGGTATTTTAGTAATTTCATATGCTTCTTCCCATATTATTTGGCCCTTCGGATTTTTTTTTCTTCAAATTATTTGTCACATTACAATTTCAATGATGTATTAATTGCATTTTCTTTTCAGTTTTGCCCTTTCCCATTCTTAATTAATTGAAAGATAATTAGTTCAGTATCAATTAATTAAATGATAAGGGTATTTTAGTAATTTCTTATATTTTTGCTTTGAACCATGCATTTTTATTGATTTACTTAATACGTGCGAGTAAGAAAAAACTCTTTTGTTATTTTCGATAAAAAAACTATATTTTTTTTCTTTTTGTATAATTGAAGAATGATAGAGCTTCGATAGTTCAAGACGCGATCAACTATATAAACGAGCTGAAGAGGTCAGTGGCAGAGCTGCAACTGCTTGTGGAGAAGAAGAGGTGCAGTAGAGAAAGAATGAAGAGGCCCAAGACGGAAAACTACGAAAACGAAAACGAATCGAATTCCCTCGGTAATTTGGAGAGCGGTTCGTCGCTAAGGAGCTCTTGGCTTCAAAGGAAATCGAAGAACACTGAAGTCGATGTGAGAATCGTCGACGACGAAGTTACGGTGAAGCTTGTTCAGCAAAAGAGAATCAATTGTTTGCTTTTCGTGTCGAAAGTTCTTGATGAACTTCAATTGGATCTTCACCATGTTGCTGGAGGGCTTATTGGGGATTATTACAGCTTCCTATTTAACTCCAAGGTAATAATTAAATTTATTTAGTTTATTAATTTAATTAATTATGAAAAATTAAATTAAATTTGTTTATGATTTTTTTTCCCAAGATTTGTGAAGGTTCAATTGTGTATGCAAGTGCAGTGGCAAACAAGCTGATTGAAGTTGTGGATAAACAGTATGCTGCAATTCCACCATCTAGTAGCTATTAGGTTAGTTAATTTAAATTCCCTTTTTTCAATTTATAATTAATTAATTAATTATCTTGGAATTGTTACATATAATATAATTAATTAGACAATATTAAGATGTTAAATTATTTGTTTGTTTACATAGTTTTAGCTATTTTTTGTCTAAAAAATTGAGATAATTTGGAGCTTTTTTATTAGGCCGGGTAAAAATGAACCAATTTTGACCTATAAATTTTATTCGATAATTAACCATAAACCGACCTATTAAAGTCGAGATTATAACTTTAACCGATCCCATGTACATTTGGTAGTTGCTACTATACCTGACCAACCGGCTTTTTATGAATACATGTTTTTATAAGATTGTTTTTGAGAGAATATTATTATTAATGTAGTTAATTATATAAACAATTTCTTTATCTATTAATATTTATTGAAAATTTTAAAGCACACACTATATTAAATTAAAATAAATATTATGTTGATATTTTCATAAAACTACTAATATTGAATTGAAAAATAGAAATTTTTAAACTTTATAAAATATTAAAGAGAATTTTTCTTTTTGTTTTTTTATTTTCTAATAAAAATAGTGGTGGAGATAAAAGTTTGGACAGAGTTTCTTGATATAGCCATGCAGCAATGCATGCAGATTTGCCTTCAAACAGAAGTGCTCTCTTTGTAATAAAACAATATTGTCAGTGTGTGTGGCTAACAACAAGTCCAGTTATTTTAATTTGTCTTCATAATATATATTAAATAAATAAATAAAACAATTAATTCCACGTAGTAGTGTGTGAAAAATGTTGACGACGATCCCATAATCACTTTGATTAGTTGCTGAAATATATTATTTTTTCTTTATGTTTTGCAGAAAATCTTGGAGGCCCTTTTAATTTCTCTAACAATATATATATATATATATATATATATATATATATATATATATATATATATATATATATATATATATATATATATATATATATATATATATATATATATATAGTGAAGTTAATTACAAAGAATCCATTTATCTTTAAGTATGTAATAATAAAATCTATGGACAAGTAGAATTGAATGTTGCAGAAACATACTCAAATTTGCAGTTTCACCATTAACTAACATCTGCAATCATATTATACAACAAACATTAACAAATCGGCCTTCCTCGTTAATACGCAGTCGATTACAAACAAACAAAGAACTCGGTAAACGGAAGTATTGGAAAAAAATAACAACACATCAAAACCAGAGAAAACCCAATAGAGTTTCTACATTATTAGGATGATAAACAGACTTGCAAAGCCTTTGAACATATATAATAAGCTAAAGAATAGATGACATTTAAAATAAAATTAAAAAAAAAAAAAAAGATCGTTCATATGCATTACTATACAAAATCGATCGAGAGAAAATGGTTACAAATTGATGGTGTTTTTATCTAACATCGGGAAAAAAATTGTCGGAGCGGAACTCTATTGAACTGTGAGGCGCTGAAGGTGATCTAAGAAGACCTCGAAGCTGACATCATCGGTGAAGATGATGTCACCTCCAGGAGCAACTGCACCGTTTGAATTGTAAGTGGCTGAAGGATTCAATTTCGCTAGCAGAAAACGGGCCTGCATATTTTTCATATAATGGTTTAATTTTTGCGTTTTTTTTTTGTAATAAAGATTCAAAATGTTTCAATGTGAAGTAAACCGAAAGAAGTAGTGACGAGAGAAGAAATTAAAGACCTGAGAACCGTGCTGATCGCAGATTACAAGGCGAGGAACTGGGAACCTCTCTTTTATTATGGCATCCGCTTCGTCGCGTGGAGCTTTCAGCAAGTTAGCAAAGGCCTGTAACAAAAATAAAATAAAATAAATATTTGAGGAAGTAGACATGAAATAAAACCAGTTTCAAGAATCTGAGACACGTAACCGGTTATCAATCTTATTACAGAAATAAGCAATCAGTAATAGGAATAGCCACTGTCATTAATTAGCAGAATTACATGATGTTCGGGTAAATCATGATAACCAGCTTTACGCCATTGGGCAACAGTGGAACCATGAAAAACAACGACGGTGAAATACGAATCCAAAAGAAGTATTCTATCGGCGGCAATTGAAATCACATCAAGAAGAGCAGGTTCTGGTCCAGAGTGGAACGAGTAGGAGATCAAGGAAGGTTGAATCATAACAACCGAATTAGAAACGTTTTCTCTGTTCAGAATCATTCTAAAGTACGCTGTCTCGTCTGGGCTGTTATTGAAGACCTGAATAAAAAAGACAAGCAAAAATCGAATCATTCTTTGTTCGAGGAAATTAAAATGAATCTATAACAGAAAAATAGTCATCTATCTACCTGGACGAATTGTGAACGTCGTAAATTGAACATGAACTGAGGGAATATCGATAGTCGAGGGGATAAACTGAAAGAAGATGGGCTGTCCTTTTGGTACTCTCCGAACTGCGAACACATGTGTATCAACGATTTGTCCAGCCATCTTATGGGGTCGAATTCAGCCTGAAGAATAACATCAAGTAAACATGATAAAATATATATGATTTAAGAAGAACAAAGTAAAACAGGCAAATAAATGAATTAAACCAAGCCTTTTTCTTTTGCTTATGCAAATTGAATCTAAAAGGGAACACGTAATAAAACTGTAAATAAGATTAAAGAAGTCTCGTAAATCACCTCAGTCTCCATTTTGAAAGAGACTTGGCGTGCCATTACTACCGCAGCTGCTTCTTGGTCAAATCCAGATATTATGTCCTGCAGAATATAACACAAGCAAGGAAATTATGTACGTATTGTGCATTGAGTAAAAACAAAAGCAACACGAAAATTCTCCATAAAAAGGAAATGAAGGTGGTTATAAGTTCGTGCTCGTTGAAAAAAAAATAATCTTAGGTCATCGAAATTCATCGACAGTAACAAGAAAAGATAGAAAATGAAACACTAAAGTTTGCTTACCTCTTTAGTTCCTATCCCAGCAACCCATCGTCTCGAAAGGGTAGTGGCACGGAGTCTCATTTGTCCATTGCTATGCTGATAACTGGAGAACAATAGGTCTGAAAAGTTAGAAAAAAAAAACCCTCACCGAAAGGTCAAACTAGCTCATATTATCAAAATATAAAATCGGTTTAGGTATGTACTATGTCAGAAACTGGAAATAGAACTGGTTGTTAGCTGATTGAGCAATAATATCGGGGCTCTCTTTCTTGATAACATCGAAGAATATGCACAAGGAAGTAGTATTGTCAAGGCCACACATCTTCCATGCAGTGGTGTTTCCTTGGCCAATAACAGTTTCGGAGCACAAAGGACCTTTCTGCACAAAGCAATAAATTGTTAAAAATCAACCTTGTGCAGATCGGAGAGGGACATTTCATAACGTAAAGAGGTCGTACCTTATCGAGCGATGCACATGGGCCGATAATTCCCTGAATTTTGATATCCTTTGAACAGCTGATTTCAAATATACCACTGGCACAAAGAGTGACAGAAACATGATTTAGTGGCAAACACTGAATGTAGCAAAATTCGGTGATTCTCTTGAAAATATTACTACAGGATGAAAACGAAAGCCTATCGAAACCTTACTTTGACGACATTCCGAGATCATGATCGCCAGAAGTAAAAACGCGTCTTAAAGAATCCTTGAAAACTGAATGGCCAAAACTTTCAGCAAGAACAACGAGCCCTCCAGTTTTTTCTACTGCTACCTTAAGCTCAGCAACTCCAACCTGGTACATATGTGTGTCAGAAAGGTGTGCCGATTATGGATTTCCATGACAACATCGTATAAGTTTATATTATATTTTTATTTGGCATATTTGAGATAACATCAAGATGTCATCATAAAAGCACTCCTAGAATCATCCTTAGTAAGGTAAATCAAAAGTTGTTCAGGAAATAACTGAATACGAAAAATACAAATTTTATTGTCTAACGTGTAATTAATACCTGATCAAGTGCACAAGCAAAAATATCCAGCACATGCCCCTGATGAACAAGTTGTTTCGAAAGTGCTTCGTAAAACTTCACAGCTTTGTGATAGTGAGGAGCAGAATCTTTGTCCAGGTCCTTGTGAGACCGCAAAGGTTCAGACAGATTTTTAGACACAATCTGCATAAAAATGGAGTGGATTCAGTGTAATCATTTCCATAGTACATGTAAAGTTACGAGGTGAAAAAAATTCGAGCGAATATCTTTGCAACACCATATTTTGGAATCTAATTGGAGAACAGAAAGTCAACTTACAGATCCCGCCCCTTCGGTTGAGGGTCCACCTAAAAATGCCATAATTCTAGCCCCGGAACCAGGAACACATACTCCCAACAAATGAGCAGCCAAACTCAGTGCTGTACCAGTACATCTAGCAGCCCGTTGATCTGATGCCACTGGCCATGGATCTTTCTGAAGCTCCTCTAAAATCTTGTAACCAAGGGAAAGAAAGCAAAAGAAAATGTCATAAGCTGAAGATTCCATTCAACCAATCGTACTGAGAAAAATATGTTATCGTGAAACAATTTGAGCGGTAAAAATGCTTAAATTTCAATTAAAAAAAACAGTAGTGAGCATAAACGAATATTTACACGGGGTGCTATCCAATTCGACGATCAATGTTACAGATAGAAAATCATTCCAAGGCCATGATAAAAAGGAGGAATGAAACAAAGTAGTGATTGCACACCAGATGAAAAACTTCACCTATCATATAACACATTATGTAGTTCTTTTTTTGAAGTAGAAGACAAATATATAGCAAGTTGGTGCTAAGGAACCATACCGAATTAAGGACGAACTCACAATCGGATGCAGGCAACAAGAACCTCGCAATGCTCTCCTGTGAAAGCCCATCCCGAACTCCCGCGATAACACCTGTAGTTGGCCTTTGCCTTTTCCCGAAGAAGCCCATCTGCTCTAACAACTGATCCTTGGTTACCTCCTTTGTACCCTTGAAAACGTGAACCTTTGGAATCTGCCCGAACCCCAATTCATGGATATGCACATATGTCCCGAATGTAATCAACCCGATTAAACAATTTTCGGGAACCATTCCTAAAACCTGCATTGCATAGGAAAAAAAGAGGACAATTTGCTATAAATTAAGATGGCCAAAACAATCCAAAAAAAAAAATTGAATCTTTACTGCTGGTTACTTAAATAATCTGTGATTTTAATCATATATAATCATCTGCACCTAACGGAAGATATATTATCAATCTCGAGAATAATGTGCCGAACCTGCAATAAGGCGGATTTTAAGAACCCTAGTTCCTCCTCGATGACACAAGTATCGACCACAAACAGAAAAACGTTACTGCTCACGGGCTGGGGGTTCTCGTTAGGGGACTGAGTATCGTACTCAATCGTCGTGTATTGGGGGAAGAGCTCCGCCGGCAAATTCTGTTCGGAAATCGACTGATAATGCGGCGGGAAGTGGTTGCGCTGGAGGCAGAAGCTGCAGATCCATATCTTGCTGGCGGAGGAGAAATCGACGATAGAAAACGGATTGATTACGGATCGGCAATTCCGGCACCGGAGCGGGGAGTAAGGGAGGAGCGGCGTGGCGGAGGGGAGGGGTTTTAGGGGGCTGTAGATGGCGGAGATCGGGATTGCGCAGTTGGCGGCGTCGGCTTTTGTTCCGGGGAGGACGTTCCATGGCATGCGGACGGAGTCTTGCGATTCGAGGTCGAGGAATTCCGCCATCTAGCGGTGGATGGTGGAGCTGCGGTGCCAACGGCGGCGGAATTGAGGGCCAAACGGCGTCGTTTGTGGTGGCCGGTTTTAGGACAGTTCTGCGTCTTTGAAGAAAATGAGAAATTAATTTCAGTAATAAGTTTTTTATTTTATTAATTAATTTCAATTTATATAAAATTAAAATATATATCTACTATTTTTAGTTGGGTATCCCAGATGGTTTCGGACTGGGCTGAAGAGCCAGCACAACAAGGACTTATTATTATTATTATTATTATTATTTTCATTATTATTATTATTATTATTATTATTATTTTCATTATTATTATTTGATTGAAATTAGCACATTATTTTACGAAAAAACTATTATTTAAAGGAGTTACTAATATAATACATTGATTGTTATTATATTATATATTTTTTTAAATTCAAATACTATTACAAATTGAAATATAGATATGGCTTATAGTTATAAAATTGATAATGTATTATTTAAGAGGAATTATATGTTGTATACTATTTTGTATGTGATTTTCAGAAACTATCCTTTTTTTTTGCCGGGATTTTAGCTCGTAAATTCATTTTATCTAAATTCATGTACAAATCAGTCTACAGTACTATATTTTGAACCATGTACTCCTTTTAAGTTTCGGTAATAGTTAGTTCCTCGCCTTTTTTGATGGAGCTACTCCATGATCAACGATGAAGAGCATCAAACTTAGCTAGAATTTGATGAAACCACAAAGTTAAGAGCGCAGAGATTCTATCCATTTCTTAAAGAGGAGAAACTGAAAGATATAATGAATATTTCTACTAGTTACTGAAGAACCAACATATTTGGATCAGTAGCTCCACTTTTTATTGCTACAGTAGCAAGAAGCTCCAACAAAGTCTCGTTAGTCTCGATTACAATAAAAAAAAAGCTGATGGTTATGGTGCACGAGAACATTCTAACGCTCCAATGCATAATTGTTGAATCTCACTATATACGTCAATTTTTCAAGACAGAAGGTTAGAAAAGTAGCAACGTAGACGAGCAGAGCTACGGTATAACACTAGAGACCGACCTGTATATGCATCCAGGCAAAAGAGATTTACGAACCAACGTTATTATATCTATAATGTAGTAATAAAGTAAATTTATTTGGAAATAATAAACAATTTTTTTTTTTTTTTTTTGACAAAAAATAATAAGCTAATTTAATATTCAATATATTTCAATTTAAAAAAATAGGAGTAAAAAGGAGAGGATGAGAGTACAGGTGTAAATGAGCCGATGAAAGAATGGCTTTCGCTGCTAATTTGAGCCGAACACTTCTTCTCAGCGCCGCCAACCAAATACACACCGCCGCCTTCTCCGTCCGCCGCTTTCCCTTCCTCCTCCGCCGCTCTCCGCTCATCTGCCATACCCGCCTCCACTCCTCATCTCGTAATGTGGTCGAAATCCTCGAAGAGAGAGGCCTTCTCGAGTCCCTCACCGGCGACGCCATCCGCCGCCCAAACCACCCTCCCCTCCGAGTCTACTGCGGATTCGACCCCACCGCCGAGAGCCTCCACCTCGGCAACCTCTTAGCCCTAATCGTCCTCTCCTGGTTCCTCCGCTGCGGCCACAACGCCGTCGCCCTAATCGGCGGCGCCACCGCTCGCGTCGGAGATCCCTCCGGCAAGAGCCTCGAGCGCCCCGAGCTCGACCCGATCTCACTCGAGAGGAACATCTCCGCAATTTCCGCCACCGTCACCGCCATTTTAGGCCGCAACAACCCCTCAATTTCACCACCGTCGTCTACATCTCCGATCGCAATTCTGAACAATTACGACTGGTGGAAAGACGTGAAGCTGCTCGATTTCCTGAGCGAGGTCGGCCGATTCGCCCGAGTCGGCACGATGATGTCGAAAGACAGCGTACGGAAGCGGCTCGAATCGGATTCAGGCATGAGCTACACTGAGTTCACATACCAATTACTCCAAGGCCACGACTTCCTCCGCCTCTTCCGCGATCAAGGCGTCAACGTTCAGATCGGCGGCAGCGACCAATGGGGGAACATCACCGCCGGCACAGATCTCATCCGCAGAATCCTCCAAACCGATGAAGGAGCGTACGGACTCACTTTCCCCCTTCTCCTCAAAAGCGACGGCACCAAATTCGGAAAATCCGAAGACGGTGCAATTTGGCTCTCCCCTTCGTTACTTTCCCCCTACCAGTTCTACCAGTACTTCTTCTCGATTTCCGATACAGACGTTGTCCGGTTCCTCAAGATCTTAACCTTCCTCAGCATCGACGAAATTTCGCAAATCGAGACCGAAATGCGTGGCCCAAATTACGTACCGAATTCCGCCCAGAGAAAGCTCGCAGAGGAGGTGACGCGTTTTGTTCATGGCGAAGAAGGATTGGAGGAAGCAATGAAGGCCACTATGGCATTGAGGCCTGGTTCGGAAACGAAATTGGATTGGAATAGCATCGAGAGTATTGCGGAGGATGTGCCTTCGGTTTCTTTGGAGAAGGATCGGGTTTTGAATCTATCGCTTTTGGATCTCTCCGTTTGTAGCGGCTTGCTCGATAGTAAATCGGCTGCGAGGCGAATGCTGAAGCAAGGTGGGCTTTACTTGAATAATAACAGAGTTGATAGTGAGGGTAGGAGAATCGAGATTGACGATATTGTGGATGGGAAAGTTATTCTTTTATCAGCCGGGAAGAAGAACAAGATGATTGTGAGGATATCTTGATTAGCTTCTTATGAGTTTTGAATTTTTTTAAAGGTACGATATACTTTCTATCATCGGAATCTGTGTTAGATTTTTTTATGGTGAAGAGATAATTCGGCTTGCCAGTGGAAAACGCAGTTCTTTCATCACATAATCTTACGTTTCCCGTCATGAAAAAAATTGCCTATACTTGGGTTTTTGGTGTCGATTGCCCTGAGAATGTTCTAGAAAGCTAACTTCATAACGACTATCCCCATGCGTATACTTGGCTTACGGTAGATCGTTTTAGTCATTTTGTAGTTTAGGATTTTGAGATGCATCTTGATAAATTTTTTTGTTCCATCCGAATCTTCTTATGTATTTCTCGACCCCGTAAAGTCAAAAGCGCTCGTTTAGTTGGTATACATTTCCGATTAAGTTCACTAATAATGGAAGAATCTTGAACTTTCTTTTGGCCAAACGTGCTTGTTCTTAACAAATATAACGCAGAAATTATATCCGTAGTTAGTTAATTTGGTAGTCGGTATTTCTCTCCTACAATGGTAAGACCTAGTTGACGAATAATGTTTCATTTGGACTGACTGCAAAATTGCTCCATCGAAGCCGTGTTCTAGAATCTTCTACCTAGAAGTATGTTGCGGTTTTTTTTAGTACGCCTAAGATTAAACAAACTTATGTGTTCGTGGTGCAGATCTATCGTAGGTGATTTTGACAAAAAACCCGAACTTCTTAAGCTGTCGTGGATTAATTTTTATGTTGTTCACTGTATTGATTGAATTAGTGACATGTCTTTTGATGATAACATAGTGATGAGGAAAAAAATAATTATACTATGGTAGTTACATGTTGTTACTCTAATATTGACTAGTCGATAAATTCGAGTGATTCGTTTAAAACTCGTTTGATCTCCATATGTTAGCGTTAAGGAACCAGTTTAGAACACATATTTTCGTTCGCCAAAAATGGTTGAGCCATTTCCTTCAAGTATTTTCCATTTCATTTTTCTTAAGCCCTTTTGCAGCTTGTGTTTTGATATACTCCCTTCATTCTTAAATAATTGTCGTTTTTTCAGCTTTGCACAAATATCAAGAATCTCAATAAACGTGCGTTGATTTTAGGGAAAACACATAAAATAACATTGATCGTTTAACGATGTGATAAGAGAGAGTTAATACTTAGAGGTGAATAAATATGGATAAAACAGAAAAATATGTATTTAATGCAGTATTGGAATCCTAATTAATAATTATTGTCTTGATGAAGATGCCATTGTTTGCGGAATATCTCAACCATACATTGAATAGTACAAGAGAATAGACTAAGACCACGTTTGTTTGCCAAGACAAGATTAATAAAAAATAAGATTAAATAAGATACTAATGAAATTCAATTGATTATTCGTTCTTAGAAGGTTCAATAAAAACATGTCTAGAAGGTAAGATAAACTATGATAACATAATATCCACGGATCGACCCGACAAGCTATTGGAGATATCAGATATCAAATATTAAACAAAGTCCAATTATTTAATTCATAAATGGCCAATCTACACAACCAAACGAGGCCTTAAGAAACAACAACTGCGAAACCGGAAGAAGTGCAGTTATTGGGGAGGAAGAGTTGATTCATCAAAATCACCAATCAAAAGTCCCTTCATCTTATCTTTTGCATCTTTGCTATGCCCAACATCTTCAAAATCACCTGTTGCATCCTTTCCTGCATACATATATAACTAACTTTTCTTATGATTAACTTAACTGAAATACTATTTATAGTGCGTGTTTTACTGGCTTACAGTGCGACTGTACTTCATTTGTAACATTTATTCAAAAAGACCAAAATCATCGCAAACCCTCTTCGAACTCTCGTTAATTAAACGAGCAATTTCGACAACAATTTGAGATAAAAAAAAAAAAGAAGAAAAAAAATTAACTTGTTTACGTAATTTTAACGTTTTATTGTTGTTTAGTTAATATACCTGTGGACTCCAACAAGGTTTCATCACCACCGGGATGATCCGCTAGAAATGCCGTCACATCGTACACCTATGAATGAATATACACATTGATTCACAAATTATGATTCAGTTCCCACTTCAAAAAATTTCAAATCTCAATTAGCATTGTTCAATGTTCAGAAATCGAGATTCCGAACAAGATCGCAAATCAAACAAAAAATAAATAAAAACAATAGTTATAATTCCATGTATAAATAAAATAAATGTAATTCCGACGAATCTGACCTTGCCGGAGATGATAAGCCAGCAGTCGTGGTTGTTGTTGTGCTTGACTACTTCCTCAAAGGTGTAAACTTTTTCTGCCATTTTTCTTCAGAGAGTCTGTTTCCTTTTCTTTCTCCCAACAAGATGGGTTAATATATATACATATAATAATTGCAATAATTCTGCATCAACAGAGATCGTGATCTACTGCCTTTAATAATAATAATAATAATAATAATAATAATAATAATAATAATAATAATAATAATAATAATAATAATAATAATAATAATAATAATAATAATAATAGAGACGAAATTGAAACAAGAAACAGGGCGGACGCGTGGGTGAGCGCGTGTGTTGTTTCTAGTTAAGATTTAGTTTCCAAGTAGAATTAAGTTATTCCTAGGTTTTATTTTTCTCTCACTATATATATACATAAACACAACTCCCCTCGAGCCTCACTTTTTTTTTTTTTTTTTTTCTGTGGGATCAGATAAATAAATTAGTTCTCTTCGAATTATCATCATCTTTGATTAAGGTAAGCTACCTTTTGATTCATCATGTCCATGCACCTTATTTTTGTCGACGTTGTTCTACGTATTTTGCTTGTGTTTAATCTTTCCCCGATTCAAAATCGATAATCTATTATTTATTTTTTGTTTGTTTGTGCTTACGTATATATATTAATATTATCTATAAAGGTTAAAGATCTTCGGTCGGTCGATGGATGGTGGTGGTGGTGGTCGTCGAGTGGGATATGAATACAATTATCGGTTCTCGATTGATAACGACATTCTTTCAAATACCAAAGACTACATCTTGTATCGTGGAGTTAAAAAGATAATCTTCGAGATTAGAACTAATTTCATCATTAAGACGAACAAGACAACGATTAGGACTCTA
Organism: Erythranthe guttata; assembly: GCF_056151865.1. Taxonomy (NCBI): domain Eukaryota; kingdom Viridiplantae; phylum Streptophyta; class Magnoliopsida; order Lamiales; family Phrymaceae; genus Erythranthe; species Erythranthe guttata. The sequence continues at coordinate 15,063,425 of NC_142546.1, read as the reverse complement.
ATAATGATGATGATGATGACGACAAAGACGAGGTTATCAGCTCGGAGAAATTCAGTGTAGTAGTGTTGAAGGAAGGGGACGATGAATGCATTATTATGCTCATTCAATCTTGGGGCAGGCTCGAGGGTTACTGGATGACTCTACATGAAGCATTGCGTCTATGTCGCGATGCCGTTGGTTTCGGTCAATCTCAACCGTCGGATCTTGATCCGGTCCCAGTAGCAGTGGGCCTCAATGTCTGCACCGTTCAACAAGAGGGTGAGACTATCGAGGCCACTAGGGCAAGGGCAATTACGTCATAACGCTTGGTCCCTTTACTGCGAAGAAGAACAATAAACCTCCATGGCTTACGAGTAAGAGAATTAGGGTTTTGAATATTGAACAAGGATTGCGGACTATGGAGGTTTGTTCGATTTGAACAAGAGAATTAGGATTTTTGAATATTAGAACTCTTGTTTTGTTCGTTCGTTAATTTAGAATATATATATATATTAGCAATTGATGATCGAAAACATAACTTTGAACAACAATCAATCAATAGTTGATCGAGCCGAACACGAATCAAGCTCTAATGAACTCATTTTTCATTTATCACTAATCGAGCTCGATCTCGAACTTTGCACCTTATCAAACAAAAATATATATTCAAGCTTGGTTCGTTAATCGTACAATCCTATGAAACTTTAATTAATTGCATAATTGGATCAAGATAAGTTTGCCTTAATTATTTTTTTTAATATCAAATAAGAATTAATTATTTAAAATCACGACGTATCCTACTAACCGTACGAGGCTTTATACCATTATTCGAGACCAAGGGCAATACAATACACATGGTTATCTCTGCAACCCACAAAAATCCTGCCCCCAATCATCACAGGAGAAGAGAAGATATCTCCTTGTAGATCTAACCGAGCAAATTCTCGTACCGTATTTTCCGTATTTTGTTCCGAATCCCCAATAGCATTCGAGTCGACTCTTAATACGTAAATACTACCAGAACTGTCGCATACACATATTAACCTGAAACGAAGGACTAGGATTACAGTTTTTTTTTTTTTTTTTAAATTTGTGTTTGTGTGTGTGTGTAGAGGTCCTTATAACCAGTGGCGGATCCAGGATTTTTGCCAAGGGGGTTCGAAATTGTAGAATAAAAAATTAAAATATCACTTTATAAAAATAGTGGACCAAAAATTTATAATTTATAAATTTTAGGTGAATTGTGGAAATATTTAAAGACCAAAAAGTTGAAAAATGTTAAGATTTCAAAAATAGTGGACCAAAAATTTATAATTTATAAAATTTAGGTGAATTGTGGAAATATTTAAAGACCAAAAAGTTGAAAAATGTTGAGATTTCAAAAAAATTCCATTATTGTGAGGGTGGGTTTCGAACCCATGACCTGTTAATAGAAAAAGACATATCTTTACCACTTCAACCAACTACCTTTTCTGTTATTTTATGTATAATAGTAATATTTAGTGAAAATCAAGGGTGTGCAACTGCACACCCTAGACCATGGCTACATCCGCCACTGCTTATAACGTGGCTTTACGATTACGAAATTCTCCGTAGTGTAATAAAGAGAGATCAAGAAATCATTATTACCTGTCTGAAATAGGGGAGTTGTCGTCTACATAAGGAGAAGAAGTAATTGGACTTCCGATTGAATGCTTCCAGATTAGGTTACTCGTTTCCTGTAATTAAATATCATATTGAAATCGAAATTGTCGGAGATCTTTAACGATTAGATTGTGGACGTGACTAAGAACTGATTTTTTAAGATAAAATCATATATTGGAGAGAAATTAATCTCACCGTTTCGAAAGAATAGATGCTTCCATCTCTGGAGCACACGAGGACCTGCATGAGATGTAAGTAGGTACAGCAATTAAAATGATATATATATTACCAAATCTTGTGATTGTTTATTCAGAGCTTATAGGTCAAAGGAGTTGACCTCGGAAGGTAATGCTCGAGATGCGCAAGGTCCAGCGAAAATTGGCCCACCGGTTTTGACCTGTTACAGAAACGAGGAAAATATGAAGAAAAGAGATTGACTGAAATTATACGAGAATCTGAAATTGAGATTTATTTGACAGCAGATAACTGATTGCTGAGTGCGTACCTTCCATACGACAGAGCCAGAGGGATTGAGAACAACAACAGAACCATCTACCAAGCAACAAATGACTGCAAACGATGAATACCAAAAAGACGAGAATAAGACATCCATGAAAGCAAAGACGTGAACAATGATAAGATTGTGCTCCGGCATATAAAGAAAAAGAAGCAAAATCGCTAATTAGAAATTGCAGGAGAAACTATTGAGGATGATGAAAGAAGTAACATCCAAATGATTTTTAAGACCTTGTTTGGTTGGGGAGATTAGCCATGACTTACTAAATAATCGGACTTTGTTTGATGTTTGTATACTTAATAACTTCCCGGGCGACCCGAAAATACTATGTTATCATGGCTTTTCTTGCATTTTGCAGCGCCTTTTTTATTGGAACTTTCATTAGATTATTTAATCTTATCTTGGAAACCAAACGAGGCCTTAAAGGGGATCAAGAGGAACTGTAGAAGATATAGGGTTAAATAAAATTGTGTACATACCATTTCCATTCGGATAATTGATCGAGAGAGAGCCGAAAACAGGGGCTCCTATGTCTTGCTTCCATAACTTCTTAAAGGGCATTGTCTACATGAAAAGGTAATTACCGTATCACGGATTAACACTATAACAATCGAGTTAATTGAAATTGCCATACGAAAGTCATACGAGAGTTTTTGAAAATACAATTTTCAAACACAATTGTAAGAAAAACCTTAATTTCCAAGGCTGTAATGTGACCACCGGTGGATGCTACATAAAGGTTTTCCTGCATCTGCAAAACTGAAACAACGGTTAGAAGCTAAGAAGTATTTAGTACGTAGTTAATACAGACGGAAGAAAAGAGAAAAGCATGTTGAAAAGTTATTTTGATAAGTTAAAGAGGTAATTAATTACGTTGCGATGACTTTACAAAACCCACCTCGTTAATAGCAGGTGAACCAAATATACTGCCACCGCATGGAAGTTTATAAATACAGCAGTAGTTTCTGTAATCGATCGCATATAAATTGTGGTCGTAAGATCCGCACCTGAAAAGAAAATAAGGACAATACATTGTGAACCCGATGATATATTGTTCTGAACAGAGAAGTCTATATTAAGGAATAAGAAAGAAAAAAAAAATACCAAACCAAATGTCTGCGTTTGTCGATCACAGGTTGTGATTTTACCTTGAAAAGTTCAGAAAAAAAAAAAAAGAAAAAAAGAAGAGAGAAATATGAATAAAAACATCCGACGAGGTTAAACAGTTTTACGATTAACTGCAACGGGAAACGAGTAAAATAGACAATTCAAACTAAACGAAATTTACTGTAATAAGATGCAGTGAACCAACTCCTTCTTACAAGTTAATAAGAACCTTAATACTAATTCATATTTAAACAAGTTTGCATCACATGGTGCTTATTATATTGTTGAATATGAAGGAAACTATAGTACCTCACCATTCGTTTGAAAACTCCAACTGACACTGCCGTTTGAAAAGTTAAGGAAATAAATCTTTCCCTTGTAACATCCAACTATAACCTATAAAATCACTCTCGTCAATTTGGGAGATTTTTTCAACAACAAAAAAGAAAAAAAAAAGGAAAGAAAAGAAGATACTATGCAAATCAAAATAATTAAAATGAGATAAATTAAAAAACCTGAGAGAAATCGTCAAGAATTGCAGCAGAGCATTCTACCCGTCCTTCGAGTTTCGTCTCCCACTGAACAACTCCACTAAAAATAATTAAATGTCATATAAAATTTCCAATGATACAAAAAGATAATTATATAAAATTTGATAGAGAACCCCCGAAATTACCTTTTGCCATCTATACAAACAAATTTGCGTGAGTGAGATCCAATGAAAACACAAACACGACTTCCTTTAAAAACGACAAGAGGTGATGCATCGACACAAGATTCCATGTCAACTTTCCACTGTACTTGCATAAACCCTTTTCCATCTCTTGGTCTAATCTTTGACGAGGCCGCGTTGCTTGAATAATTTTCCTCACATTGTACTCCATGTGTGCTTCTGTTGCATCGACTAAAAGTACATTCTGTGTGCACTACTGCACCGGGATTCCATAATATATCCCTAGGACTTTGCTCCTTCGATTCGACCTTCAATTTTTTGATGGGATTGTAATTATCCATATTACTATCTACTCCCGAATGAGCATCAATTTGTACACTAAATTTGGATGATAAAAGTGCCGTTTGAAGCCTACGTGGGGTCGGAAAAGTGTACAACAACTTCATATGGATTCCCAACTTGAAAGTAGCATAGGCTGCGGATATAGAATTACCACCCATCTCAAAGAAATCGTCATCCACAGAAACCTTTTCGACCATCAGTGCATCAGAAAATACCTGAAAAATTAAAATAAAGAAGACTTCTTAAAAGAAGTTTAGCCTGGAAAATTGTGCCCCCACCCCACCCCCGAAGCATGCATGAGTAGTAAAAAGGTTTAAAGCATGCTTTAAAATACTTCAATTTGCAGATAGAACCTTTAAGATAACTTGAATGAGGTTATCCTGGTTCATTTCTTTGACATTAATCCTGTCTTGTTCATCTGACGTCGTCGAAGCAGCCAACGACATGTAATCAACTTTTCCAGATGAGGTCAAAGGTAGTGATCTGGTCAACAATATACGAGTCGGTATCATAACCTGAGGAAGCATATTCAATAGCCAGTTCCTAAGAGAAGATTCCAAAAGTTCATCATCCTCGTTTTTTTCCTCCATCACCACATGAGCTTCAAGAAGCAAGATTTCTCCATCAACCTCACGGGATAGCACTGCAGCATCAACTACACTAGGATGGTCGCGAAATGCAGTCTCGATCTCCTCAAGAGCGACTCTTTGACCATTGACCTTCAATGTACGATCCTTTCTACCAATAATAACGAAATCGCCACTCGACAGCTTTCTGGCAAAATCTCCCGTTTTGAAGTACTTTTGAACTCTATCCGCTAAAGGGATAAGATATGGATAGTCGAAGTAACCCGCTGCAACACATAGCCCGCTCACATATATCTCTCCTTGCAACGGTGCATCTTCTCCAACAAGGACCACTTCACAGTTAGATAAAGGCAAGCCAACTGGCACACTGCTAAGTTCTTCCTTTTCAAGAATCAGTGGCAATCTCTTGCAGTCGAAGTATGTGCAGTCACCTGTCACCTTAACATAAACATGTTTCACACAAGTGTTCGATAACATGTAAAACGACTTAAAAATAATTGACCACATAAGGCAAAATAAGCCACCATCCACGGCTCCACATCAGCCCTATTCTACAATTATCAAATAGTATCCAGTGAAAGAAATCGAAATTCAAAATCTTGAAGTATTAAGTTTTCAGATCTAACCTCCGTGCTCCCATACAAATTCAAAACCGAAGTTTGAGGGAGTAACTTCAGAAGCGTCTTGCACAAGGAAAGGTGTAAGACTTCACCACTTAGCACTAATAACTTCAAAGAATATTGAATTCTTCTGAAGCGTCGACTTTGCAAAGACGGAAGGATTGCTCTTATCAAAGAGGGTACAGCTACAAGCCTGTTAATCAAGTATCCCTGGAAAAAAGTAAGTTAGTTCTAATAGTAAGCAGAAAATAAAATTTTAAAATCATCTCGTAGGTTATCCTAAGCCGTGTACCTGTAAAAAATCCGTAATATAGAATATATTTTCTTTTAGCTGATTGAAAGGAGGTATCACCAACGTACAAGTGGAAAGTACAGTTCCAAGAAACTCTTGTATATGATCAATGAAGCTTATTGATGTTTTGAAAAGCACTATATCTCCGTCATGTAGAGGATACGTTTCTTGCATCCACATAAAACGATTAATAAGACCTACAATAAGGGGTTGTTGGCATAAGAACATTGTCATAAATAAAGAATAAAAAATCCCGAAATCCTGAAAATTTTGCGTAAAAGTCAAAACAGCTTATCAGCTCTTAAAATAGCTTATCAGATGTAAGAACTTATCAGATGTTTAAAACAAACTTAGCCAAACACCCTCTTAATCTTAATAAAAAAATCGCACCTATTTCAGTGCCACATACACCCTTAGGCTTTCCGCTAGATCCCGACGTGTACATCAAATAACAGAACGATCTCAACCTTTCATTTTCACAAGGCCACTCCAACACTAACGGACGAGACTGTTCTTTGATAATATCGTTCATACATACACATAAAACAGGGCGATTTCCTTCACTAACAAGCCAACCTATCGTATCGAGCCTGTGAAAAAGCTTCTCCTCGTTCGATGATTCGACCCCGATAACTAGATTAGCTTTTGAAGAAGACAAGAGTGATAATATCATCGCTTTTGGCCAAGATGGATCTAAAGGCATGAACGCTTCCCCGCATCTTAAAACAGAAAGAACAGCCACAATGTACTCAACCGACGGCTCCATATATATCCCTACAACTTTCGGAGTGCGTAGATTCCGAAACTTAGTCGAGAAACACTGCAACGATTCTTCGGAAACTTGTGCAGACTCTTCTCTGAAACTGTTAACTGCAACGTATTCGAAATCAAGCTTAACTTCCAGGAAACGAGAAAATGCAAAGACAAGAAATCATTCTAACTATATATACTTTGACCAATCATGAAAAACATCATTTCAATTAATATAATTTCAGTTAATATAATTAATTAATTAGTGTTTTTATTTTATTTCGGCAAATAATATAATATCATGAAAATCCAATTCAATCGGCCAAATGTGCTAAATTTTTCCCCCAATTTCTACCTGGCTGGGTTTTGATAAGATATGGATCGTCGGCGCCGTTGAGAATGTGCCTGAGTCGAGAACTGAGGTTATCGACGGCGGAGATAATATCGGAGAAAGTGAAGCACTCGTCGCCGTCGTAGACTGGTGGTCGGGAAGAAGATGCTCTTTCCACGGAGGCTAATTCGATAGCATCGTCATGCGGCGGTGCGTTGGCGGCGGTGTTATCACGGGTAATTCGAGCGAAACCGGAGGCGTGTATAACGGCAATTTTATGGGGGAATTTAGAAGCGGCTTTGTAGAACGCGTGTGATATGCAACACGCCGACGGCTTGTGCTCCGCCGTTTCGCCGGCCGCCATAAGCTCTGAGCGGCGCTTTGTGCAGCCGGAGTCAAGTGTGAAGAAAAACGGTGTAAATTACTAGAAACCCCTGAACTAAGGTTGGTTTACTAAACACGCCCTCATGTATCCATAATTAGCTAAAGAACCCCTCAAGTTTGTTTGCAACAAATACCAATTTTACCCTCTGGGGTTAATTGTAATAATATTATTTCATAATAGGGTAATTGTGATATAGTTTGTGTTACGTAATAATAATGAATATAAATAGATGTATAAATAAGTAATATATATTCTTGTTTGATAAGTAATAAAGTTCAGCTTGAGCTCGAGCTCGATAAGAAATAAAGAAATATGCTAAAATCATGTGTACGAAAATCAAATTATTTGAGCTCGATTCGTGGTAATATGCATAAGTTTCAACTTTTAATGGTCTAAAGCATAAAATACATAATACTACTTATATAAAAAAAAAAGTGTAAATTTGGGAAATAAATCAGAATTTTCGGAGCACCGACGTAAAATAAACACGATTTTTACAAAACAACTTTTTGTAGCAAATCAACGGTGCTAACAACTGCTACGGTTGCAAAAATCTAAACAATTGCGGATATAGCGATCGAGAGAAGAAACAAATGAACAGCTCGATTATTTCCTTCTTCGATAATGTAAAATCGATAATATATATACTCAAATAACTTATGAACATGGACTTCATTAATTCCCTTTATGTAGGTAAATATTGACAATTTTTTACAATATAAGAGAGTTTTAAATTCACCGAAGCCGCGTAAATTAATCAATGGGGGAGTAAGGAACTCTTTCCTTTATCACGGACCGTAAAAATGCACGCGCCACTCGAAAAAGACCTCTTTATATTACCGCCACTCGATTTCCTTTCCTCCACCGCGAATCCCTTCGAACAACCAATTCCTTTCGAAGATCGATCTTTCTCCACTCGTAAATCTTCGATTTCATCAAATTTCAAAACGTCGGATATCAAAAGGTTGCGTTGAAACGGAAACGTACCCAAAGAAATCAATCTTCTAAAATCACTTCCAACAATTTTCTCACTCGTTACTTCTTTTATTACAACCTCTGCATTTTCGTCGCAATCTTGAAACGGGCTTCGGTTATCGCTAATCGGGCTTACAATCTCTCGATCATCCACCGTCAAAACCAACTCGTTAAGCGCTGGATCTTGATTGGAATCGACGTAAAGAGGAGGCGGCGAAGAAGAGGGTTGAGCAATCGGCAAATGATTAGCTAAAACTACGACGTGGGCCCTACACAACGGGCAATTCGAGTGGGATCTCAGCCAAGTATCAATGCAAGGCAAGTGAAAAGCATGGCTGCACTTCGGCAAGAGCCTCAACGGCTCGTTTTCTTCGAACTCGCTAAGGCAAACGGCGCACTCGCTCCCTTCGATCAAGCCGTCGCCTCTGACAAACTTGCAGACTGCGATCTTCTTGATTAGGGCTTCGTCCAATCCAGATGCTGAGTCAACATGAAACTGGTCGCGGTTCGGCTCGGTTTGATCCGGGCTTGTCGTCGCCGTCCGGTTTCTTCGCCCCTTGCAGTAGCGCGTGACGATCGCGTAGTAGCTCACGAGGAGGAAGACGCTGGCTAGCACTCCGATAATGGCGATGATCAGAGGGGAGAATGGGGCGGCGGAGTCGGCGTCCGGCGGCGGCGGAGGGAAGATGAAGTAGCAGAACTGTGGGCAGTAAATTGAACAAACACCTTGTGTGCAGTCCTTGTAGTTGTTGTATGGCGCCCATGGATTTTGATTCCCCGCAGATCCCATTTTCTTTTCTTTTTTTTTTTTCTTTTCAAGAATCTATACTATGATCTGCAATTCTTTTCTACTTCTGTTTGTAATAAAAAAAAATTAATATTCAAGAGGAAATTTTTTGTGGGATCTTGGAGGTTGGGAAAAGTGTAAGCAAATAGGGCTTAGAAGGTAAGAAAACTAACTTCAAGGTTAAATTTGGAAAGTTGGAAGTTGATATGACCTTTTTTTAAAAACAAAAATTTCAATAAGTACTTTTTAATATTATACTTACAAATCTAGATATACACCAAAGAATTATAACGACCTCCCCTGACGTTAGGTATAATTATAGTCGCGGTTGGAAAATACTATACAAACTTTCCTCGATATTCGACTTAGATTAAAAAAAATAATCGGACTTGATATATAATCAATTGACGTTTTTACACTCGTTGGATTATTTATTTTTTGAGTGTAGATTGCAAATACGGTCTCCCTAAATTAGATCTAACTACATTCGAATCCTTTCAAATTTAGATCTAGTTACATTTTGAATCCTTTCAAAATTCTGAAAAATTGCACAAACTTCTCTCGATGTTTAATTTCGATCATTACTTGATATACCCTTTTTTCCCCCTTTGCAAAGGATTACTTTTAGTTTACAAGGTCTCGCTCGACTACCTATATCGGATTAGATGAGATTGTATAAATTATAAACTGACTTATCAATTATTTAGTTACTAAAAGCGTTCGGTTGGTTGGATTCGCAGTATAGATCTGTTAAATTATGTTTGAATAATAAATCGTATTTTATTTGTTTAATCACCCCCTATTAAATTAATCTTTGAAGGAAAGGGTGCTACTAATTTAATGAAATAGTAACATTTAATAGCGGACTTTAATTTGATTTTACTTAGTAGCAGTTTTGAATAAATGTGAATCTTGTCAACCAAATGTGTTGTTAACTTCTACTATCTAGTCAGTAAAACCTTATAGCGGTAACCGAACGAGCCTTTAAAAATTTGATAGAAGATCTTACAAGGCTAGAAACTAGTAAAAAGAAAGGTATTTAGGTTTATAAATAAAGAATAGCTTCTCATTTACTTTTTTCCTTTTCTTCTTTATTATCACCATGCCTTTACTTTTAAGCTTTTTATTTATCAATCTAAACTTAAAATAAAAAATTAAAAAAAAATCTCTATTAGTTTCAAGTAGAATTAAGGTTAGTTGGTGAATGTAGATGTGTGGAGTGCACTATACTTGAAAAAGAACCCACACCCAAATAAGACCACGTGTCAAACCATTTTGACAAAACAATCCAATTTGTAAATCAAACTAATTAAAAAATATAAATTATTTTCATATTTATTTACAAATTATTTGCAATAAAAAAAAAGAGAGTTCAATTATAGCATTATCTTATTATTTGGTCCAAGAATTAAAATCCAAGTAGACAAAATATACATTAATATACACCCAAGCAAATTCAACCAAACTACTTAATTCTTGTTTTCATACAACTATAAAATGTTGTACGAATATATATATATATATATATATATATATATATATATATATATATATATATATATATATATATATATATATATATAAAATTATAAAATACCACATTTTCTGACCCTATATGTCATCAACCGCCACCCCCACCGGCCACCGGCCACCACAGAAAGTGGAATCAAATGACAAGAAATGGGAATTGTTTTTATTTTATTTTTTTTAAATAATTAAATGGGAATTACTTAAAGCTAATAATTCTTATATATATATATATATATATATATATATATATATATATATATATATATATATATATATATATATATATATATATATATATATATATATATATATATATATATATATATATATATATATATATATATATATATATATATAATTAAATCACAAAGATTGTTTACTGCCGTCCATGCAATACTACTAATGGTCCCAAAAATAAAATAGTAAACTTTTTTTTTTCGGTAATGAAGAAATTCGCAGTCAAACGTATTGTTAACTTGGTAAATCTATACATTTGTATAATAACTCGTAAATCATACGAAAGACATAAACAGTAGACTAACCATGTGTGACTATCTGAGTAATATATGAATTACTGCGTTAAGGAGAAATGATTCTTGATCTGAGCTTACTCTACGTTCAATTTGTTTGTATTATATACTTTTGGATGCTTAATGTTTTCTTCTACGTCCAGATAACGGGGAAAGTATAATTTCTCATTCCTCAAGTTTGTATCGATTTCATATTTGGTTCCCATTTTCACAAAAAACACATTTGGTTACTCATGTTTCGATAATTTAACATTAGTCTGTTAGTTAAGGCAGTGATGGTCACACCTTGATTCCGTTAGTTTTAACGGGAACTTCCCGACACAAAGGACTAAAAGTGATGAATTTTTGCAATATAAGGGATTAAATGTTTTTATTGTAAACATTGGGGACGAGATATGAAATCGGTGTAAACTTGAAGGATAAAAACTGCATTTTTGCCTCCAGATAATTAATGCAGCTTATTTTAGAGAATTTTACACATATCTCTCTCAAATTTGGGGTAACTACAATTAGGACCTCTCTAGTTTGGAAAACTACGCTTATCTCCTTGAGATTTAATTGTTACCTTTATTTACCAATCACTTTTTTGAAATTCTGCTTTTACCCTTAATATTAAGTAAATTACACTATCCTTCCCTAATGTTAGATCTAATTAAATAGACACCTCTCATATTTCTTATTTATCACATATACCCCATTTAAAGTTTAATTTTAAGTAAAAATAATTTGAAACTCATTAAATAATATTTTTATTTTTACTAAATTGGAATGAAAAACTTGTTCAATGAAATTTCAATTTTTTCAATCACCTATAATATAAAATATTGATATTATTAGTGTAATTTTCGGAGTTTATTTTGGATTTCTTGCAAATTAAAGTTGAATAGAAAATCAGAATCTAATGTGTACTCCAACTCTTTAAAAAAAAATCGGAGAAAACGGAACTTTCGAAATTCGGAATAAAAGTATTGATAAAAAATTTAAAGGGTAAATTCCACTTTCCTCCCTCGTACCCTGACCTAGAATCACTTTACTCCCCATATTCTCAATTGCATTCATTTACACCCCTACACTTGTACAATTGTCACAATGTAGCTATCTCCGTCAATTTTCACGATTTTGACTCTGATGCCGCTTGGTCAATGTCTGTAAATTATATAAACGTCACTTCTTTCTACTACACTTATGTTTCTTCTTCTCCCAATTAAACCCACTTCCCCCTTCCCCCTTCCAAGAGATCCCCAAATTCAAGCTCTAACTGTAGCACAAATCAAGAACCAAAAATTGTAAAATAAAAGGAGAACAATGAGTTTTAAATAATAAGTAGAAGGCAAGGAATTTATAGATATTCAAAAGAGAGAACGCAATTTGGAGAAGAAGAAACGAAAGTGTAATAGAAAGAAGTGGCGGTTTTTGTAATTTACAGACCTTGACCAAAGGGCGTCAAAGTCAAAATCGTGAAAATCGAAGGAGAGGGGTACATTGAGACAATTGTATAAGTGTAGGGGGTAAAATCGATGCAATTGAGAGTATGAGGGGGGAAAATGAAATTGACCCAAATATAAAATATTCGGAACTTGATTTTCTCTCTTTTAATATTGTTTCACCTTCTTCCACATATCCCCAAATTTCACAACTGTTTCTCTCTGGTTTATATCACAGCTAGTAGTTTGTTTACAATTTCGATTCGAATTCAATACAGTAAGACAAAATTCGCCGAATTGTAGAGAGAGAAAGTCAAAATGCTGCAGAACGAGTTTCAGATTGGCGGCGATGGAATTCCGGTGAGCGAGGTTTACTGGTCTCTGGTGGCCAAGGCCGACAAGAAGTTCTCTAAGATCCGCGATTTGCCCTACTATCAAAGAACCAGGTATTCAAACCCTAACACTAATTGTCTCGAATTAATTTGCAATTTCGAATTGATTGTGTTTCTTCAGTGGGAATTTCAATTTGTTTTGTGATTTCTTGACTTCTTCGTGTTGCCCATTTTTTTTTTCATCCGAGCTCATGTGTTTGATTATTGCTTTTGTAGTGGCAATACGTCCGGTAGAAATGTGTTTGAAATTAGGTTTAATCACATGAATGATCACATTTTACCATGTTTATTTGCGAAGATTATCGTACAATGTTTGGGTTTTAAGCTCGATTTTGGGCACGGACTACAGAATACACAACATGGATATTTTACCTAGCATCGATTTTTCGATTAATGAGGGCTTGGTGAATAGTGTTCGATTATTTTCCGTGTTCAATATGTAAGAGTAGCTGTTACCTTGATATTTGGATTTCTGGTCCATTATTACGTTGTTGTGTTAGTGAAACCGAGACGATGTTTCTTTTCTTATGAAATTCCAGATACGATACATACTTCTATAAAGTATTTAAAGTCTACACTCAGCTATGGAAATTCCAACAAGAAAATCGACAGAAGCTGGTTGAATCTGGGCTAAAGAGATGGGAGATAGGTGAAATTGCCTCTCGAATAGGACAGCTTTACTTCGGACAGTACATGAGAACTAGTGAGGCAAATTTCTTGTCGGAATCTTACATATTCTACGAGGCAATCTTGACGAGGGAGTATTTCAAGGACGGGTTACATCAGGATGTGAATCTTGCCAGCAAACAGTTGAGGTTTCTTGCTCGGTTTCTGACAGTTTGTTTGGTGTTGAACCGCCGAGAAATGGTCTACCAGTTGGTTAATCAGCTTAAAATGTTGCTTGACGAATGCAAAAGGACTTTCCAGGTCATCTTTCTTGTCTACGTATTTGATTGTTAGCGTATGATTTATGTGTATTGTGATATTGTGATGTGTTCTTTTTTTTTTTTTTTTTATTATTATTATTATTTATTTTATTTTATTATTGTGGTCTTATTCCAGGAAACCGACTTTAAAGAATGGAAGCTCGTAATTCAAGAAATAGTGAAATTCCTAAAAGCCGACACATCATTTATGAATATAAGGCCTTTAAGGTACAGCGTCGTATTGGAACTTCATCCAGATAATCTCCCACAAGTTCCCGATGCCAAACGAAAGCTAAGACTTAGAGATGCTTTACTGTGCAGTTACCATCCAAACGAGGTTTGCGTTGACTTTATTTTTTATTGGAGCCCACAGAAAAAAAATTTAATATCTAAAAATAGTTTAATCTCAAATATTATTTATTCCTCTTTGTTGCGAACCAGGTAAAGTTTTCGGAGCTCACACTCGACACTTTTAGGATGCTACAAACTTTAGAGTGGGAACCGAGCGGTTCGTTTTATCAGTCGAGCGTGGGTCCCACTATTGTAACTGGATCTGGCGTTACTCAAAATGGAGTGTCTGGACATAGTCGAGTCAATCAGGATATAACCGATCCGACTTTGCCACCTAATCCAAGAAAAGCCATCTTGTTTCGCCCATGTGTCACACATTTCCTAGCTGTGAGTATTCATTTTATTGTGCCACGGTAAAATTGCAATAATATTCATACAATCCAATATAATTTGTAAATCGTTCATTTAAAAAATTATAATAATGCATGTCTTTAGGTCTTGGGGACAGTGTCCGAGGAGCTTCCTTCCGATGGAATTCTCTTAATATACCTTTCAGCAGGTAATATAATTATTAATCCTTATAATTTTACGCGTTATTTTTCCTTTTAACATAGTCTATATATTAAACATAAATATACGTGCCTCAGGAAACGGTGAACATGCTATGCCTATGCCATCTTCATCTCGTTCCGGAAATTCTGTTGGTTACATTGAAAACCTTTCAAGGGGATTTCAGTTTAGTTCCATTAATTCGGATTCGAGCAATATTCATTCGATTACAAGTGGATATGATAGTGTAAATCAGTCTCGTAATATTTCTGATTGCTTGCATATTGGTCCTCCTGTACAAAGAGGTACAGTAAATGAATCGTATTATTATGCGCTTATCTTTTATGTATTTCATATTATGTAAGCTCTTCATCTTCCTTAAGTATATATATTAATACATTAAAGCAATAGTTAATTCATTACTTTTAAGCTTGAGCTGTTAATGCAAGATATATTTAACTTGTATCTTAGTGACATTTTTTTTTTGACTTTTAATTCACACGAAAGGGATCAAGGAATTCCTAGTGATAATTTTTTATCATTTTTTTAATGTAAATGTACCGAGTGAGATTTGCATTATGTATTTCAGGTCTCAACTGCATATATCCGTCCGACTTATTGCCTTTCACAAGAAGGCCCCTCTTTTTAGTGATTGACAGTGGAAATAGTAAAGCATTCAAAGTAAGTCTTGCACACACACACACACACACGCACACACACACACACACATATATATATATATATATATATATATATATATATATATATATATATATATATATATATATATATATATATATAAAATCAAAACTCAAAAACTAATTAAAGTACGACACATTAACAGGCGATGAGTGGTGCGGAAAAAGGAGAACCCGTTGCAATTCTACTATCTCCGGCCACATCATTACCTTTGCCAGCTGTCGAATCCTCTCGCCAGCCTGGCGGAAGCTTGTTCACCAGTTTTCTCACAGCTCCTTTGCAGTCATTCATTCTTTTGCTAGGTTTTACTGGCACCGATATTGAAAAGGTGTGTCACTTAATCTTTTCTTTATTTTTAGCCGTTTTTTTTTACTAATAACAAGGAAAAGAGTACCCCGTATTTCCGGTGAGGTGCTTTCCTAATCAGTTCTCATAATATGTATTATCTTAGACCTTGTTTGGGAATTATGATTAAGCTCGATAGACAATATAATCAAGCTTTGTCAAATATTTGGGGTTGAAGTTTCACTCCTGTAACATCCCCAAACGAGGCCTTAACGACTTGCTTTTGTTTTCAGGACTTATATAGTAAAGCTGAAAAGCTGCTCCAGCTCTCATTAAATAAATTGGGATCATTATTGGTAGAAACTAAGAATCTCGATCCAGTCTGGTCTCAGATTTTAAGTGATCCGTTCTTGAGGCGTATCCTTTTAAGGTAATTGATTCTATTGTCTATATATATATATATATATATATATATATTCTGAGTTCATATTAGAGGAATGCTACTAAAGATGATATATGCTTTCTTATGATGCAGATTTGTATTTTGTCGAGCCGTACTATCACTGTATTCGCCATCTTTCGATAAGATAGAGTTTCAACCCGAATGCGTGCCTCTTCTTCCGGAAGCCACGTCAGCATTGGGCCCCACGTGCCAAAAAGCTGTGTTAGAATTAGCCGACATGTTTGGGGTAACCAACAGGTTCAAGTTCTCACAATGAGAAAATTAACAAAAGCTTAAAAAAAATATGTTTTTAAGAGTTCTTTGTGAATGTTTAGAAAGCTCTTTTAGTTACAGACACAATTGTTTGTTGGTTTCTGTTGATCCCTTTTGTTGTATCATTGTAAAAATTGGGGCTGCTGTATTTTCATCTTCTTGAAATATTTCTAACAAGTTCTTTCACTTTCTCTAAAAATAGAAAAATATCCTTTTTTTTTGTTTGGCCAAAACTATTTTATTATTCCTTTATGATAAAGCGTTTGGGGGCCTCGTGAAAACCTTGTGGGCTTAACACAAGGAAAAAGAGTACCCTTGCGATGGTAATAAAAAATGAGAAACGACCCTATCGAGCCTATTACAATGCACCCCAAAATGGGGTAAAAGATAAATAAACTAGGGATAATTACATTTTTCGTCCCTATACATTACCACTTATACGATTTTCGTCCCTAAACAAGATGAAGTTACAATTTTCGTCCCTATACATGTCATTTTTATGCTGTTTCTGTCCCTCCGTCCATTTGTCCAGTTAGTTTGGACGGAAAAATCGCACGTGCGCCGCACGTGACACACAAAAGCACCTCAACACCTCAAAACGTTCAGATTATTAGAATAATTTTATAAATACCAAAATTCTCTGGAAAACCCTAAGCCCCAATTTTCGAAATCTCTCAATTCCTTATGAATTCATCATTGAAAGCACAATTAGAAAGTGGGCAATTCAAATTTTGAAGCTTCTTCAGCGCAGTAGATAATTTCAGAACTTGCGGTCGCGAATTCGAAGTAAATTTTCTTCTCTCTTTATTTATCCTAGATTTTAATTTGGAAACAAAAATTAAGAATTTGTTGTTTTATATTGGGGAATGGAGCTTGAAGGATGAGTCAAAATAGTGGTTCTAGCTACAATTCAAGATCTGCTAGAAATGAAGTGTTTTATTGTAAATGTGGAGATGAGATGCCATTGTTGACCTCATGGACTCCTAGTAATCCTGGAAGAAGATTCCGTGCGTGTCCAAACTATGAGGTAATTTTTGTGTGTGTGTGTGTGTGTGTGTATGTGTGTGTGTGTGTATTGATATTATTTGTCACACACAATTGTGTTTCTTTTGGAACAGAGAGTTAAAAACTGTGATGTGTTCAAATGGCATGATCCTGAAATGTGTGCTAGATCAAAGAATATTATCCCTGGATTGATAAGAAGAATAGACCGTTTGAATGATGAATTGGCCAGCTATAAGGAAAAAAGAGATATAAGGTCAAATGAAGAAGATATGATGGCAAAGCAAGAAGATATGATGGCAAAGGAAAAGAAGTCCTATGAAAGAAAAATAAAGAAAATGGAAAATTTAATTGTGATGTATAACAATAGAATGAAGATCTTGAAAGTTCTTTTGATTGTCTTAGGTTGTTTAATTGTCATTGTAATGATGAAAATTAGTGGTTAGAATTTTCAGTGATTAATATTAGTGGTTAAGATGTAGTTGTTTGTGATAACATTGTTGTTTTTTTTGTCCAATATAATGCAAGTTTGTATTTCAATTATGTTTGCATTTTTGGTACATGTTAACAGATTAACAAAATAAATGCAAGCATCACTTACAAAAAATAAAATAAAACATAGACTACATTATTGATTCCAAAAACATCATTCATGATTCCAAAAACATCATTCAAAGTACAAACATATGATTTGTTTGCAAACATGATTCAAATTACAAATTTGTTTTCAAATGATAACATATGACATCTCACATTAGAGTACATCAAACTAAACTGCAAGTTCCCAAAAACACTACATAATTCAAAGTACTTCATAGAAAAAATTACATATTCATAAAAACACAAGATTGTCTTCAAAATAAAAATGCCATCTAAGACTAAGATGCAAGATTGGAACCACCAACAGCCTTAGATGCAGAACCACCAACAGACTTCGCATTGGATGAAGAATCACCAACAGACTTGGACTTGGACTTGGAATGTGAGGCACCAGCAGACTTGGAATGTGAGACACTTGCTTTCAGATTGTTCAGAGTGATAAAATTGAGTCCCCCTTTGACAATAACAGGAGTGTTAACTGTTGGAGATGATTTGCTGGCTTGAAAAGCAATTGTATTTGTCCTTCCTTTAACATTCACATTCTTTTGAGAAGGCCTTTTAACCTGTAATTATCCCAAATAAGTTTATTAAATACTAATTCACAAAAGAATATAAATATATTTTAACCATACTGAAAAATAAAAAAAATAATTGAAACCTGTAATTTTGTTTTTCTCTGTGGTGGTACACTTGAAACAGAAGCTTGAGTGGCCAAGTAATCTTGAGGAACTTCAAATACAGACTCATTTTGTTGGCCAACTGCATCTCCAGTTCCACTTTGACTTGCTTGCACCTGCTCAACTGCAGAAAATTTTCTTTTCTTGCATGTTTTTGAGTTATGGTTTGTGCCCCCACATGTCTTACATTTATTGTTTCTTTTAATTCCTCTCAATCTATGTGGATTTGCACCTGGGGCAGGGGGTTCATCAGGTTCTCTCCTCCTTAGCCTTTGAGGCCTGCCAGCTTTTTCAATGTAGTTTGGAGGCAGTGGAGCTTCTAATGAACTTTTGGGCCACAATTCAGGTCCATTGAAGCCTAAGATTGGAGGCTCATAAACCTGTAAATAGGTCTCAACCTTGTAACAATTATGTACATATGATTCAGGCTCCTCATTTCTACACTATATTGCTGAACATGCATGTTTACAAGGTATGCCACTTAAATCCCATTTTTTGCAGCTACACTTTCTCTCCAACAAGTCAACAGTGTGTTGGTCAAATGGACCAATAATCTGAAAATGATAATCATCACATTTCATAGGTATACACTCCCCAACCTCTTCCATAATCTTCATCAAGATTTTTTTTATCTTTGGACACAAGAGACCTTCCCATTTTGCAGCTTTTTCCTTGTTAGATTGCATCCTAGTCATTAACAGATTTCTAATAGTTTCAAGCAAAGAAATTATTGGTTTTTCTCTTGCTTCAAGAATGAAACTATTGAAACATTCACACATATTGTTCAGTAGGATGTCACACTTAGGATGTGGACTGAAATGGGATCTAGTCCAGTTTTGAGGAGGCTTTTTCACTAACCATTGATAGGCATCTTCATCAATGTCTCTCAACTCTTGCATTTTTCTATTAAATTCTTCAACCCTGGTTGCTTTAGCTGCCCCCCATAATGCTGTCTTGATTGCCAACCCAGTGAATCCATCCCTCTTCATATTGCTATGTAAATGCCTCACACAAAATCTATTTTCAGCATTGGGAAACAAAGTTTCAAAAGCTGGAATTAACCCTTTTTGCTTGTCAGACATAAAAGTCCAATTATGTTCATTTTCAAATCCAATATCTGCATTCAACAAGTTCACAAACCAGATCCAACTGTCTTTTGTTTCAGATTCAACTATTGCATATGCAATTGGGAAGATGTTGTTGTTTGGATCTAACCCAACTGCAGTTAATAGTTGACCTCCATGCCCACCCTTCAAGAAACAACCATCTACCTCAATTATAGGCCTACAACCATTTTTAAACCCAACCTTGCATGCATTGAAACACATGTACAACCTATGGAATCTTCTCTCCTCAGTCAGCTTCATGATAACTGTAGAACCTGGATTAGTTCTTTCAATTTCTAGACAATAATCATAAATTTTTGAAAATTGTTCCTCCAAAGTTCCCTGGATTATCTTAATTGCCTTTTTTCTTGCTCTGTAAGCCTGTGATCTGGTTATATTGGCCTTCAAAGTTGTACAAATTTCACTTCTGAATTCATTTGTACCCAACTTTGGATTGTCTTTCAATTTTTTCATAAATGTTTTGCCAATCCAACCAGACTTAAGGCTTGTATTGTTATAATTCCAGGAACATTTAGTATGTATTGGGTTATAGGTTTTCACTTGCCAAGAGTGGTCATTTTGCATTTTGGAGACATGAATGTACCATCCACAACCCTCTTTTTTACACACAGCCCTGAGTCTAATGGCATCATTTTTTGAAAATTTTACCATCATACCCCTTCTAAAACAATGAGACTCAATAGCAAATTTTGCCTCTTTTTTGGAACTGAAAATCAAGCCTAGCATGATGTCTGGATTCTTATTCTCAGTTTTAGGATTAAATTTGGGGAACTTCATTCTACCCTTACCCTCATCCTCATCACTATCATTTGAGCTGTCAAAATCATCATCACTAACTACACAATCTTCATCACCTTCTTCATTTTGCAGCCTATTATACATTTCCTCACTAATGAAATCATCATCTGCAACAGACTTACCCTTACCCAACCCCCCAAACTCAGCCTCAGGATCTACAAATTGCTCAAACAATTTATCATCATCTTCCATGTCATAATCACTTTGATAAAACACATCATCATCCTCACTAAATTCATCAGATTCACTATTCTCTCCCTCCAACCCTGCATCATCAATTATAACAGCCTCATTGACTAACATACCCCCAGTTTCACCCTCCACATCCACTCCCAGATTTAGATGTTCAATAAATATCTCAACTTCCCAATTTTTTGGAATATGCCCTCTTATATTAAACACATCACTATCAGTCTCAATACACTTGCAGTGTTTATCAAAACTTTTTCCATGCTTAAGCCAAAACCTAAGACTCCATTTTTCAGTGTACCCCAGCTCCTCAGCAAAACCCCAAAAGTCAAACATCCCTATTTGATCTATATCGACAAAATCAAACCATTCAAGACTTCCTCCTATGTACTCTCTTTTTGGAGAGTGCTTCATAATTCCACCATGTCTCATTTTAATGGTGAAACATGTTAATTCCCCAACACAAGCTTTATTTAAAATAATTAAAAAAAAAAAAAAAAACTTCAATCAGTAATCAGCTAAGGCAAACAATTTCGCTCAAACAAAAGTAAATTTAAACAAAAGAAACTTACCGTAATTCGGAGTACATTCTAGCATCAGTGAAGCTCTTCTCGATATTTTTGTTGTCCTTAGATGAAGAACCCTAGTATTTGTCGCAATTCCGTAGCTCCACTCGAGAAATTGTAATCTACTCCAAAAATCGTGATCAGTGATAATATTGGTGATTGAACACTTTTTTACTTCAAGAAACTAGGGATATATTTACAGGTGAGATGTGGAAGAAATTAGGGATTTAGAAAAGGGGGCATTTGGATTCAAAAGAGAATTAGGGCAGATTGTGTTTACGTGTAATGCATTATTGAACGTTTTGAGGTGTTGAGGTGCTTTTGTGTGTCACGTGCGGCGCACGTGCGATTTTTCCGTCCAAACTAACTGGACAAATGGACGGAGGGACAGAAACAGCATAAAAGTGACATGTATAGGGACGGAAATTGTAACTTCATCTTGTTTAGGGACGAAAATCGTATAAGTGGTAATGTATAGGGACGAAAAGTGTAATTATCCGAATAAACTACAACTTCTAGTGCCAAGACAGCAAAAGTTTCGATAATTCCAAAAGGGACCCCAGGGGGTTAAACCGCAATTAAGCAAACTTGTCCAGCTTCTCCACATAACTCCATGCAGTGGATTTAGTAATTGCAAAACAGTCCCCACGCGGGGTAGCTATGAAATAACCTCAAAAATTCAGCAGGTTAGGTAATTGCAAAACAGTCCCCAGGTGAGGGTAGCTATGAAATAACCTCAAAAATTCAGCAGGTTCGGTAATTGCAAAACAGTCCCCAGGCGGGGGTAGCTATGAAATAACCTCAAAAATTCAGTCCACCAAGTACAATCCAACTTCAGTATAGGACCCCAAAAAAGGGCGAGAATGCAATTATCTAAAAATCCAAAGTTGTCTAACCACCAATTATAATCATATAATTCCACAAAAGCCTTGTAACAACATACTCCGTCTATTTCTTTTTATGTGTCACTCTAAGGTTGATGCTGATTAATTTATTGGGCAAATCACGGCCACCTCCTGACATAAAGTTAAATTACGAAAACTCCTCGTGTTTGTGTAATTACATTCATCCTTCAATTATGAATTGGTTTACACGTTCGAGTTTACAATGTCAAATTTACCTACCGAATGAAGGGTTTTTTTTTTCGTAAGACAACACATAGTTGAGGGGTGATTATAATTACTCAAAAAAGATGATTTTTTTTTCTCATAACTTGACCTTACTCCAGGGTTGACCGTAATATGCCTTAGTTTATTTTTAATGCACATCAATTAATTAAATAAAATGTATTTCTAATTCACATTATTAAATATACAAAGAAAGCAAATGTATTATTAATATTAGTAAAGAGCAAATTACGGCCACCCCTGTTGTATGACCAAATTACGAAAAAAAAACCCCTCTTGGTTAGGTAATTACAGCCATCCCCTCCTTTTAAATATTTTTACATAAAATTTATGTAAACCGAACCAAATCGTATATTTAGTTCGGTAAACGGTATGAAATGTTCGCGTACCGAAATTTTGGTTCGATTTTACCGATTTAACATCCTTAAATTTACCTCTGGAGGGGTATTTTTGCAAGATAATATAGTTGAGGGGAAAACTATAATTACCCAAATATGAGGGGAATTTTCGTAATTTGAAAATATTGACATAATAAAGACAATCTTTGAAAAATAGTTGAAATCCCAATCCAAAAAATCCATTCTTATTACTCTAAAATAAAAAATAAAAATAAAAACTCTTCCGCAATACATAGTCAGCCCGGCGGCGTAGCATCGCCGGAGCCCTCTGCTCCGGTGACAATTGTTTAAACAATTTAAGGGCTCAATGGAAATGATTCCACAGTGCGATTCCAAGTGCCAATCAACTCAAATTCTGGTAATTAAATTTCACTGCTACACACTATTTTACGCATCTGTTATTTCAATTTATGCATTCATATAGTGAAATTTTAAGGGTTTGTTTGGAGATGGGTTTTGGTTTGAAGTTTCCGAATTTGAGCGAATTCTTTCATATAGAACCATGAAAAAATTATCCAAATGTGTTTGTATGTAGGGTCAGAATGGTAATTTCACAGATATCTTACTGATGAAAGTGAGAAAACTCAATATTGGAATTTTGTTTTATTTTAGATGGAGGAATTACAATTAAAAAAAAAAAATTTGGAGTACAAAATTGGAATTAGAACTCCTTTTAAATAAATAGATAAAATGTATATAGTGTTTGCGATTATCGGATTTGAATTGACGAACACTACACATTTTATTCCGATTTCTATGTGTAAAAATGTAGCAAGTTACGATATTTTTTCGAAGAGAATGAATCTGACGTTTGATTTTCCGTAAGGACGAAGCTGCTGTAGACATATCATACAGACACTCTGTTCGGAAATCGTACGATCCGCCGCAATGTACAAATGATAGTTGTTGGAACACTGAACCAAGGTTTGTAATCGATTTTCCGTAAATTATTTTTTGTCATCTTATTTTATTTTATTTTCATACTGTTTTTTTTCTCGTTTTGTTTATATTTATTATTATTTTATTTTTACGCGACAGCAAAATTTGTCCAGAGGACCAAAAACTTATTAAAGATAGCTCAATGGATTATGCGGAAAAGATTAAGGAACTTCATTTGTATATCGACATGGTATAGTATTTAAATTAAATATTTATGCATCTTTTTTTTTTTTTTTTTTTTTTTTTTCTTCTTTTCGAGCCGATTTTTTACCCATGGCATTTTTCGAGTCACAACATATATTTATTTTTGAATGCCTCGGAAAATTCTATTTTTAGTTTGTGACATGTTTGGCAATGATTTTCTATGTCTTCATATTTTATTTTTAATTTATTATTCATTTTTGCGTCGATTTTTTCAGGTGAAGAAACTTACGAAACCCGGTTGTTCTTCGGAAATACTGAACGTGGCTTTGAGCTCGATGACCTCACTCGTCGAGACACTCTCTGCAGTATCTTCCGTACGGTACATGCAGTCGTCGCTTTGAGGCAATTAATGAACAGCCCCCCTTTGTAAGAATAGTAATTCTCTATAGATTGTAAATTTAATGCAACTTTTTTTCTCTGTGTTGTTTCTTTATAATACTATTTGTGTAATCTAATAGATGCTATCTTCTTTTTCTTGTGTTATCTTTTATTACATGTATAGAAGTGGAAATCGAACCTATCGGATCGAAATTAGCATTTCCAGATATCCTAAAACATGGGAAAAATCAGAAATTGGAATGAGAATTCTTGTTTCGAAATTGATTTTTTTAGATCGGAACTAATAACGGAGTAAAAAAATCCATTTTCTTTGGATCGGAACCGATTGATTAAAAAATCCCATTTTTTTGGATCGGAATCGACGGATTAAAAAATTCCATTTTTTCGTCTTATAGATGGAAGTTTTTTTTTTCTTTATCTTGTTTGGTTTTTATGCCAAATTATGACATCATTGGGATCCAAATGTAACTTACAAAATTTAGCTTCGACCTTCGTAGGTTAATCTCTAACGTCTGATTAGATTTTTTAAAAGTTGATAAGTTGTTACATCTTATTTTTGGAATCAATCTTTAAAGTGTTTGGATAAAGAGCTTATAAGCTATTTTCACTCATTATAAGATCTTAAATAAGAAAGTGGAGTATAAGTACTTTAAGAAAAAAAAAAAGTTCTGAAACAGCTTATTTTTTGACAGCTTATAAGTTTAGCCAAACAAGTTGTTACTAAAAATGTATACATATTCAATCTTTTAACTTGGAAGTTGATCGAATCTCTCTTATCCATATTAAAAAACAATACAATGATTTTTTATTTTTTTATTTTTCTTTTTCCTCTTACATATATAATTTAATCTGCTTTGAATTATTGTATGTGTATAATGCAAGACACATGAACAACAAAATAATTAAGGATTTGTCCACATCGCTGGTTCCAAAAGTCAACGCCCCAGAAATTAAAGCATCAAACTCTACTATTTTTTTAACCTCGTGTTTTGAATGAATCATTTTATAACAGATTTTTAAATTAATTGTCTGAACAGATCCAAATCTGTTGCAACATAAAAAAAAAAAAATCACGTCTCATATATAATAGGGTTAATAACATTTTTCTCCCTGAACTTTATGCGTTTTGCACGTTACCCCCTAGACTGAAAAAAATTGCACGTTCATATATACCTAAACTTTCATTAATTCGTTCCAATTTCCATGATTCGTGTTATGCTTGAAATACTGAATACTGCCACAATCTACTTGAATACACTTTTTGCAAATATTTAGCTTGATTCTCGGCTTCGTTTCTAAATCGTCTCGAATCGGCAAAAATAGTTTCTCTTTACTTAAAATCTGAAATAGAACAAGGAAACCATATATAGTATATATAAATAAAGTCGAACAAAGACCCAAATTAAACTCGAGGATTAGATACATAATACACGTGCAAAACGAACACGTATAACCGGTTCACATGAACTTCGTAAAAAAAATTTAATAGTTATTATTATTCGGTTCGGGACACACGACAAACTATAGATTTAGGGTGGCCTGGCTTGCTCAAAAGTCAATGCCTGGAAACATCAAAATGTAATTTTATGTCATCTTGTTGTGGATGAATTATTTTTTAGTACTGTGATGGATCTAAAAATCATGTAATACGCGTTTCAAATCTTCGGATGATCTTCAAATTAAAAAAAAATATAAAATTAAATAAATGGGGACGAATTGTAGTGGAAAAAGTCAACGTCGCAAATCGGTGAAGAAAGCAGGAGAAAAGAAAAGAAAAAGTCAACGTTGAGACCAGCGGTCAACGGCGGCGACGGGCGAAATTGTGGCCAAAATTAAGTTTTTGATCAAAATTGAATAATTTGTGAAATTTATGATCAACTTGAGATTAAATGATAAAATTGGAGCATATTAAAATGTGAGGGGTATTGTAGTCTTTTACACACCTCCAGATAATGTGTATATTTTTTTGTAAAAGAGTTTTTTTTATTTCGATCCCTTTATAAATAAATATTACATGAACTACAAAATAATTAACGATTTGTCCGCATCGCTGGTTCCAAAAGTCAACGCTCAAGAAGCATCAAACTTAACTCATTTTTTAACCTCGTATTTTGAATGAATCATTTTATAACAGATTTGTAAATTGTTGTCTAAACAGATCTAAATCTGTTGCAACATAAAAAAAAAAAAAAAATGGGCATTGAAATAAATTTCACAAGTGAACCAATTATGTCTATATAAACATTCAATATTTGCATGGGTACATTATTGTACTTAGTCAAATAACAGAGAGAAAAATAGCAACTCAAATTACAAACAATGGCAGTGAATACTAATGAAGGTAGTAAGCATATGAATACAGGTGATGGTGAAACTAGCTACACCAACAATTCTGCCCCTCAGGTAATTCTCTCTCTCTCTCTCTCTCTCTCTCTCTCTCTCTCTCTCTCTCTCTCTCTCTCTCTCTCTCTCACATATGTGTTTCTAATTAATGTTGCAGAAAATAGGGATATCGAAATCATTGCATGTATTGGATGAAGCAATCAAAGATATGATAACTGATATCGGCTTTCCGAAATGCTTCAAGATAGCTGATTTGGGCTGTTCATCGGGCCCTAACGCCCTTTCGGTAATTTCTCGTATAATCGAAAAAATCGAACATCTCTCCAAAGAAAACAATAATGAGTATGAAGTGTTTCTGAGTGACCTCCATGGAAATGACTTCAACAACCTCTTCAAAATGCTGCCCGATTTTTACGAAAAACTCAATATTAATAATCCAAGTACGAGATGCTTCGTATCGGGTTTGCCGGGCTCGTTCTACGGCAGGCTATTCCCAAGGAATAGCCTCGATTTTGTCCATTCATCCTACAGTCTCCATTGGCTCTCTCAGGTAATTATTATTATTTTTCGAATATAATTACGAATTTTTGTTATAATTTTTTTTTTAATTCAACTCCTGCTAGAAATTGGGATAGTAGGGGAAGGGCAGAATTTGAATTCTGGACTTATGCTCTAGTTAGGGGCGGGCATTCGGGTCGGGTTATTCGGGTTTTTTGCAAAAAAAATATTACCCAAATTCGACCGGAAATAACAGGGTTATTTAACCGATTATTTTGGGTCGGATTCGGGTTTTACTATTTTTCTCTCTCTCTCTCTTTTTTTTTTATTTAACAAATTTAGTAATTCTTTTGTTTTTATGAATACGTGTATGTAACAAATTGTTGCATACACATATTCATAAAAACAAAAGAATTACTAAATCTGTTACATAAAAACAATTTAATCACAAAAACATTAAAAAAAAATTACAAAGAAACAGTATTACAGATTTACAGTAACCAATTTTACATTATATATATATATATATATATATATATATATATATATATATATATATATATATATATATATATATATATATATATATATATATATATATATATATATGGGCAAATTACGGCCACCCCTGAACTATGGTGAAATTACGAAAACCCCCCTCCTGTTTGGGTAATTACAGCCACCCCCTCAACTATATATTTATCTTACGAAAAGACCCCTCAAGAGGTAAATTTAGGGATGTTAATTCGGTCAAACCGAACCAAAATTTCGGTACGCCAACATTTCATACCGTTAAACGAACTAAATATACGATTTGGTTCGATAAATAACCGAATTACATAAATTTTACGTAAAAATATTTAAAAGGAGGGGGGTGGTTGTAATTACCCAAACAATAGGGTTTTTTTCGTAATTTGACCATACATGAGGGGGGTGGCCGTAATTTGCCCTATATATATATATATATATATATATATATATATATATATATATATATATATATATATATTGGAGATATTAATATTAAATGATACATTTCACTAACAGCTTAAGCTTTTGGTTGAGATGGTCGTTCAACATGGTATCAGAGCCAGGCCAAATGAAAGGTCATGAGTTTGAATCCAACAGCCACCCATTTAAAAATATTTCAAGTGCAAGGCTTCAAATGTAATTCGTCTGCACTTGAGGGGGCGTATTGGAGATATTAATATTAAATGATACATTTCACTAACAACTTAAGCTTTTAGTTGAGATGGTCATTCAACATATATATATAATTTTTTTTTAAACGGGTACCCGGGTAGAATTGCTAATACCCGGACCGACCCGGTTTGGGAGCACTGGGTACCCGAACTCGGAAAAAACCCGGTTGATTCGAAAATTACCCGATCCGGTCGGGTCATACCCGAATAACCCGACCCGATTGCCCACCCCTAATAGTAGAGGCTAGGTATCAACTCCCAGCTATCTCTGGTTATTCTATAATAAAGTACTTGTCTCTGTGTTTGATTGAATCCGGTCTTTTCTACTTTTCTACTCTAAGGCCCCGTTTGGTTGCCAAGATAAGTCATGATTAACTAAATAGTTGGACTTAATTTGATGTTTGGTATCCTCAATAACTTGCCGGGTCGACCCGCCAAAATTATATAATCATGGTTTATCTTGCCTTATCTTGGCTTATCTTGCCTTTTAATGAGTTTTTTTTGTTGCACCTTTCAAGCTCCAATAAAATAATTGAGTCTCATTAGATTATTTAATCTTATCTTGGTTAATCTTATCTTGCCAACCAAACGAGGCCTAATAGTCTCCGTTTATAAATTAATTAATAGACTCCACAAGGACTGGAGAGTAATAAAGAAAACATATGCACAACAGAGACAAGTCCACCGGAGATATTTGAGGCGTATATAAAGCAACACCGCAAAGATTTCTCCGCATTCCTCAGCTCAAGGGGCGAAGAAATGGTACGAGGGGGCCATATGGTATTGACGTTTGTTGGTGGAAGACTAAAAGATCATGCCTCGTTAAAACAAGCCACACTGATTTCGCTTCTGGGGAAAACCCTTGCTGAAATGGTTGCAGAGGTAGATAATTAATTACACCACGCATGATTTGACTGCTACAGTAATAAATAAATAAATATATAAATAAAACTTTTTTTTACTTAAATTCCTTCTGAAATTCTCGTCTTTTGAATTATTTAGGGGGTGATCAAGGAGGCTGATTTGCATTCATTCAACTTGCCAATATATCCACCAAGCAAGGAACAAGTTGAGGAAATTGTTCGAAGTGAAGGGTCGTTTGATTTGAACGAACTCGAGGAATTTGCTCTCCCGTGGGATGTACATGTTACGAGTAGTGCTAAACTAGACAAGAACGGTTGGGCGAAACTCGTGACGAATTTCATTCGGGCTTTTTCGGAGCCGACATTGGCTGCACATTTTGGAAGCTCTATTATGAATGAAGTGTTTGAAAGGTATGGAAAGAAAATGGTGGAGGTTGATTCCAAGGAGATACCACCATTTCCCAATATGGTCATTTCCTTAACTAAGAAATGAAAAGAATTGTGTGTGTGTGATGGGGGGGAGGGGGTGGGGGGAAATAAGATCACAATATAAGGTTGATCATTGTTTGGAGTAAACTGCAAATACTACCCCTGTGTTATCTCGAAATAGCAAAAACCCCCTTGTGATAAATAAACTAGCAAAAACCCCCCTGTGAAATTTAGTCAAAGGCAGAATCCCCCCAGCTGATTTTTTAGACTTGAAATGACAAAATTGTCCCTCAAAATGTATTTATATATATACATATTATATTTATATTTATTCTTTTTAATTTATTTGTTTAGAAATTAAAAAAATAGTAAACAACTAAATTGATTATTTTTTAAATAAAATAATTAAAATATATATAAAATATAAGAATTTATTAATTGCAAGACTCCAGGGGTATTTGTGTCTTTTTATATCAAGCCAACCCTCAAATAGTTCCATAGGGGGGTTTTTGCTATTTAAATAATTTCACAGGGGAGGTTTTTGCTAGTTTATTTATCACAGGGGGGTTTTTGCTATTTCAAGATTACACAGGGGTAGTTTTTGCAGTTTACTCTCATTGTTTGATTTGTATTTGTATAAGAAATATGTCTTGATTTGTATGTTGTGAGCTTATATAGTATGTGACCTTTTGAGATGTTTGAAGACATGGTTTTGGAGGGATAATTACAGTTTTGACCCCCAAAGTTTGCAAGTTCTTCACTTTTAGTCCCCCATTTACTACCTTCAACAAAATGGCAAATTACCAAAACCCCCTGAGGTAAGTCTGAATAACGAAAATTCCCCCCACGTTCTCGTAATTATGAAAACCCCCTGAGGTATGCAGACATCTTACAAATCGCTCTAAGGGTGTTAAACTCGATAGAATCTTTTTGATTCTCCCGAATATTCCTCCGATAATACCAATTTTGCCCTTGTACACGAAATTACCATTAGGGGGTAATTGTAAGCATTTTATTTAATGAGGGGTCATAAATATGTACTCTTCATGAAATATATAAGTGTCTGCAGAATACTTATTTTTCTTAAATTAAACCCAAATATAATCAATCATTATGAATGTACAATGTATTTTTATTGGATTTAAAAAATCAATGGATGAGATTTCAAAATTTAATTATTTTTTATATATAAAATTAAATATGTTACAATTCGAGAAATACAACCATCATTCAAGCTAAAAGCATAAATCCGTATAAATACTCCTCTGGATAAATAAAATCAATTAAAATATATAAATAAAAAAAATAAAAAATTTATAATATCAAATTATCAATACAAATTACAAAGTAATAAATAAATTTATAAAAGCAATAAATCATCACAAGTGAGCCACCAAGACCAGGCCCATGGCCATGGTGGTCCAAAAATAGGAGTCAACGGTTGACCAAACCTTGAGTCTGTTCAAACCACGTTTTTAATGTAATTTTTTCAAACTGTAATTATGTGAAGATTATTCATCCATCATCACAAATTGGTTGTATACTTCAGAAAGAAACTTCCCTACACCAATGTTTGTAGTACCGCGGATGCCGAGTATCGGTCACCGGCAAACGAGGCCGAGCCGCCACAACAGAGGCGGCGACCAGCCCCCGCCGCTACATTCCTCGACAGTCGACAGTACCAACTAATCCAGGCGTCTTCGAACCACAACGTAAGAGTACTGAAAACCGGTTTCTTCCCAACAGGCACAAACTTCACCACCCAACCAATCGGCCACGTCACCGCCGCAATAGCAACACAAACACCCCACTCCGCAAAGCTCAGCCTCACGGTGTCGGCAAACTTGTTCAGAAGCTCCACCACCTCAGTGCCTTGGATTCCCATCGACAGTCCCACATCGGCTTCTTTTAAAGCAGGGGCGTCGTTCGTTCCGTCGCCTGTGACCGCCACCACATTTTCATCTTTTTTTCTTTTATTTTCACATATTTAACGGAAGGATATAAGAAGGATATAATAGACATTTCACGTTTTCGGTAAAAAAAATTCGGTCAACCGTTAGTCAAGGGTGGTTTTCGTAATTACGAGAACGTGGGGGATTTTCGTTATTTAGGCTTACCTCAGGGGGGTTTTGGTAATTTGCCCTCAACAAAATATACACTAATGTTGTCACATTTTAACATATTGCGCCCTTCAGACTGTTTGACCGTCAAGAAATAACGGTACTATTGAATTAGAGATGAATTTGGGATTTTTCATTAAGAAAATTGCATTCAAACCCCTGCATTCTTTTAAAATATTCTAAAAATACCTAAAATTTTATTCAACCCTTAACCTCAATTTCATCATTTAATTAATTTTGAGGAACGACCCCGATTTTTACCACCATCATAGCTGACCGTTGACCGCCGTTGATTTTTTTTTAATCTTTTTTTCGGCATTGACTTTTTTTTTTTTAAATATTGTTTTTGACGTTGTTCACCGACATTGGATTGTCGGTTAACAATGTTGACTTTTTTATTTTTCTTGATTTTTATTCAACTTTTTCCTGTGACTCTTTTTTCTGATCAACACAATATTATTATTGTATAACACAATTATAATACTATATTAATATCTAGTATCGTAATATTAAAATTACAAACTTCTAACAAAGTTTTTATCTAAAATTTTGGGGCCAAAATACAATTTAAAAAATTCGCAAAATTCACAATTTCTTCCTCTCAAGTTTTACTTCGTGGAATCGCTAGTGCATCCCAAATTTCTTCCCAAAAAAATATGAAGAAGATGAACTAGGCATGTGCAGAGTAATTTGGAAATGAGATAACCACTCTAGTATAACGGTTTTTGGGGATAGCACCTACCGTTAATTTTTATCTTTTTTTTTTTGTCTTAAATTTTTTCCGTCGTTGAGTTGCGTTGACTTTTTTCTTTTTTCTTTTATTTTGACTTTTTTTTATGATATTATTTTTCTTCGTGGTTATGAGCTTTGACTTTTTTTTTTAAATTATATTTTTCTCATTACTCAACAATTTAAATAAAGATAAAATAAAAATCAAGAAAAAAAAGTCAACGCTATTAACTAGACATTCAACATCGGCCAACAGTGGTAAAAAAAAAAAAAGACAATCGAAAAAAGAGTCAACTGAGTTAAAAATAAAGTCAAAATCGGGGGGTCATTGGTTAAAATTTGTTAATTGATGAAATTGGGGTTCAATTAAGGTTGGATAAATTTTTAGGGGTTTTTAGAATATTTTGAAAGAATACATGAGTCTTATTGCAATTTTCCTAAAGAAAAACCCTAATTCAACCGTTGACCGTTACTTCTTGACGGTCAAACAGATGAATGGACTCAATGTGTTAAAATGTGACAACGTTAGTATGTATTTTGTTGACGGCGATAAATGGGGACCAAAAGTTAAAAACGTGCAACCTTTGGGGACCAAACCTGTAATTATCCCAGATTTTGGATTGTATTGTTTCCAAAAAAATCATCTCTCATATAAAACAAGGTTAATGGCATTTTGCTCCCTGCACTTCAATAAGTTTTGCACGTTATCACCTAGACTGAAAAAAAATTGATGGTTCATACCTAAACTTTCATTAATTCGTTCCAATTTCCATGATTCATGTTATGCTTGAAATACCAAACACCGCCACAATCCACTTGAATACAGTTTTTGCAAATATTTAGCTTTGTTTCTAAATAGTCTCGAATCGTCAAAAATAGCTTCTCTTTCCAAAAAATCTGAAATAAAACAAGGAAACCATATATAGTATATATAAATAAAGTCGAACAAAGACCCAAATTAAACTCGAGGATTAGATACGTAATAAACATGCAAAACGAACACGTATCACCGGTTCACATGAACTACGTACAATTTTTTTAATGCTTATTATTGTTCGGTTTGGGACACGCGACGAACAATAGATTTAGGTAGGGGTGAGCAAAAAACCGAAAAACCGAAAAAACAAAAAACCGAGCCGTTTTAAACCGTACCGAATAGCAAACCGCATGTACGATTTTTTATTTTTGAAATACCAAATTATTCGGTCCGGTACGGTGGAAAGGTAAATAACCGAATCGAAAAACCGAACTGAACCGAAGTTATAAAATTACTTCATTTCATATAATATATGTATTATTTTACCCTAATTTTTATTTTCTATCTTTCAATTACTTGTCTCATTCTAAGCATTTTGTTCATAAATTGAGACATTGTATTTTATTTATTTAGTAATTAAAAATTTACTTGAGTTCATGGTTTTAATAATGTGTGATCCGTTCGAAAGAAATATGATCCTGAGTCTTCTTCGCAGAGGTTGATGGCCCTGCAAGAAAGGAAACCGGACTGAAGCCGGAGTTAGAACTCCGACGATCAAGTCAGTGGAGGCTCACGTGTAATCTCAAAGGTTTTCTATTAAACTTGCATATTGCTTATAAAGAAGAATATATGTGTAAAAAAACTGGTCCTTTGGATGGACTTTATACCTCCTTTTATATACCTTGGCAGGCCCATACCTCCAAGGCCCTAAATCTCGGCCAGCGGCCTACTCTACTTGCTGGAGAACAGGTGGCCCGGATCATGATGACTCTCCTAGTGGTCAGTTTCAGGCGTGTTAAGTAGTCCTCTTTTCGACTTTTCCCAATTTTCCGGCCGCACCTAGTCATTCGGGCATTAAATGCTTCTGCCAGAACATTTAATGCGCGCTGGGATGTTGTCAGAGCATTTATGTCTTCCTTCATGTGCTTGCTGTGTCTTTCCGCCTTTAATGGTTTTCCCGAGTAACGCTAGTCTCCTCGGGACCCCGATCTCATCTTTTGTCGCTTTGTGACGGAGCGGGGGTGGGTTTGAAGGACTGTGCTTTCCTTTCTTGGGCCATCCGTAACTATTCTTTAATTCGTTCGGGCCTTCGTTAGTGGGCCTTCTGTTTTGGGCTTCTTGGTCCGGTAATTGGTCTGGATCAATGTGGTAGATGAAAGTAGGAAAAAAATGAAGCATAATACATCATCTAAATTACGTTAAGTCCTATGAGATTAAAAATTTTATATTTTCATTGCATTAGTAAGTTATGAAAGTAATTGTAATTGTATTCTTTTGTTTGTACAATTTCATGAGTATATAGTTACTCTTGAACCGAAAAAACCCGAAACCAAAATAAACCGAACCGATAAAAAACCGACATACACGGTTTTTAATTTTACAAAAACCGATATATTCGGTTTTAGCCAAAAACCGAACCGAACCGAGCCGTGAACACCCGATTTAGAGTGGCCTGGCTTGCTCAAAAGTCAATGCCCAGAAAACATCAAAATGTAATTTTATGTCATCGTGTTGTGGATGAATTATTTTTCAGTACTGTGATGGATCTAAAAATCATGTAATACGCATTTCAAATCTTTTGATGATCTTCAAAGTAAAAAAAAAATTAAAAAAATAAATCGGGTCGAATTATAGTGGAAAAGTCAACGTCGAAATCGACGGGAAAAACAGAAGAAAAAAAAGTCAACGCTGGAGATCGACGGTCAACGACAGCGACGGATGAAATTGTACTCAAATTGAGTGTTGATTAAATTGAATAATTTGTCAAAATTTAGGTCAAATTGAATTGAAGGATGAAATAAGAGCATTTTAAAATGTGATGGGAGTATTTTAATCTTTTAGACTTTTTTGTAAACTAGGTTTATATAAACAGAAAAAGGCTTAGTACAGATAGAGAATGTAATTAGTGGATAGTTCACGTTTTTGTTGGTTTGTTTAATCCAATATGGATTTATTATGCAGAGATCCCATATATACATTACATTTTTTTTGTATGCAGCGATAGTGAGTGGGGTAAACAATTGAAAATCGACGCCAGTTGATAAAAGTTGGCCGTACGTTGAGGTAGAAAATGAAAGGGGGAAAGAAATACAAGAAAAAAGGAAAAATTCGTATCGACGCTGTATTACAGGGAAAGTTGCAGAAAAAGAAAAGGAAAACTAAAATTGAGCGGCAGAATTAGGATTCTACCTTGCTTATATATTTATAAAATATGTGTGATTATTATTATTATTATTATTTTTGTATTATACATATCTTGTAATATTGGTATGTATATTTCTTAATTTCCTTGTCTGATTAGTTAGGGTTTCCAGCATGTACTATATATATTAATATGTATTGAGAGACGATTATTATCTGCCTCTCCAGTTCTATTATATTGTTCCTATACAACAGTCCGTCATGGATTCTTCTGCTAATGTGGTTTGGATACCAATGTCGGCAAATGGTCCTAACGCCCTTGAATATGGCCCGTTTGCAGTGCAAGAATACAACAGGCGGGCGCATAAGGATTTGAAATACGTAGGTTTTGTCACCGGAGCCACAGCCGCGGAAGGTGTAAAGTTGCATGTACGAATGACCATCAAAGCAAAATCCGGCAATCATGTGGACATGTATCGTGTAATAGTGGAAGGAGTTCCCTACAACCACACGAAAAAACTTGTCAACTTTTACATCCAGGCATAGAGAAAATGAGAATTATTAGTGCACATAACTCTATTCGTGCCTTATTATATGTCTTTTTATGATGTTTATTTATTTAATTACTTTTTTTCTCAAATTATTTATCAATTTCAATAAAGCATTAATTTTTTTTATTTTTTTTTTAATTTGACCTCTTATCATTCTTAATTAGTTAATTATAAAATTGTTAATGCAAGGATATTTTAATATTTATTATTGTTTAGGGATAGCATTGTGACGGGAAATTCTATGCTACACCTGGTGAATATAACCAGACACCCTAATTAATAAGATTCCCACTACGGGTTCAGTTATGGCCCAATAAATTTTAGAAATATAATTATAAAATAAATAAAAAAGGACACATGTCAAGAAAAAAGCCACCCGGTGAAAATCACCGGGTGTAGCATCGTATTCCCCCATTGTGATCCGATGGTCCGTTTATATGAAAAACACGGATGCCAATGAATGTGTACATGTAGACACAATCATAGTTGCCACTTATTGGTTAACTCCCTTAAATATGTCTTTTACTCCATTTAATCCGTTAAAATAGAAGTGATATCTCTCCTCACTCTTTTCATATTTCTTCTTCTTATTTGTTAAAAATATTGATTTTCTTCTTTTTTGTAAAAAAAAAATATTTTTACCACGGTTACATGTTGTTTCTATGAAAAGTTCTATTAAAATAATAAATTATATTATATTCTATATAGTGTAAAATAATATTTTTTTAAATGAAATATTTTATTAAATTTAATGACTCATTATATTCTATATCAAATAGTGTACAGTAAATATACGTAACAAAAACAAGTAATCAAAAGAATTACTTGAAACAAATAATTTAAGAGAAAACAATCGAACAAAATAGCGTACAGTTGGTTAAATTAAATTTTGCTCAAAAAAATTAAAAGAATACTTTTTTTATCATTTTACTCAATTCAGCTTTATTCACTGCTATTAAAAAAATAAGAGCAAATATATATTACCCTTAATTTAATACCAAAAATAAATTAATTATATCTTATGACTTAAACCCTAAATTTGTTGCACTAAATTAAAATAAGAAATAAAAAGTAGCTAATATATTGGGGCTCTTTGATATAACTCCTTAATACTTTTTTCAATAGAGAGAGGTCCAAACTATTTTGCACTATTTCAGAAAAACCCCTTCTAATTTTAGTCAACCTTTTTTCCATTATGCTCATACCACCTCATCAACACTATCACCAATCATGCATGCACCCACAACTTCATTAGCCCTTTTTTTTTTTTTTTTTTTTAGTTTTTAGTTTTTTAATATTTTTTTTTCTCTATCAAGTATATTAATCGACTATGAGATTTAAGCATAGTCGATTAAGAATCTGACTATTAAAAATAACAAATCACAACTACAAAATAATACAAAATCAACTATATTTTACAAAAACAAAAAATATACAAATATTATAATTGGTTTATACAATTGGAATCAATAAAAAAAATATAAAAAAAAAAAAAAATTGGAGTTGGTCAACCTTAATCGACTACCAGAGCATAATCGATTAACTTAATCGACTATTGAAAACATACATAGTCGATTAAGGTTCCAGTCTGCGCGAATTTTATTATCGGCGCCGTTATCCGCCCGATCCACCAAAAAACCATAAATCTACCTCCCCATCGTCACCGCACCGCCGCCACACCACACTTTGTCAACCATATAGTGGGAGTTCGATCTCTTAGTCTCCTAGTTTCAAGAATTGAAATCCTCCATTAACGACTTTACTGAAGAACTCCATTTAAATATAACAAGCAGAAAAGAGAAAAAAAAACACAGAAAAGAAAGAAGATGAAGAATCTGGAAATTCATACTTTGTTCACAACAAACTGTAATCTTGTCACAATCAACAAGAAATTCTGAGAGGTCCACTCAGACTCATGACATATTTGCAGAAATTAATATCAAAACAAATTGGATGTTGTTATTTTCTCTCTTAATTTCTTACGCGATTTATTGTAAGAAAAAATAAAAATAAAAAAAGATATTAATGTGCATACGGCTTCAATCCCGTTGATGATATGAGTGACGACCTTTTTCCACTTGTCCAGAGGAGAAGAAGAGGAGGAAAATAGAGGAGAGAGAGAGTGTGTGTACGTGAAAAGAAGAAGTAGAGGAAAAAAAGAAGGAGAGAGAAAGAGGAAGAAGAGGGGGAAAAATGAGGTGAGAGAAAGGAAAATGTACGTAGAGAAGAAGAAGGAGGAAAAAGAGGAGAGAGGGTGTATTTGATAATTAATTATAATTTTGAAATTATGAAAATATCATTTGGGTGGAATATTAAATAAGGGGATTTTCTCTAATTATTTTTGGGAGGGAATCTTTCGTTAACTACATTTCCTAAATGAAGGGGTTCTTGCTGATTTTTCCTAATATATTACTACGATTAAGAGTATTCAACCTTTTTCTTAATACTAGCAAGGTGCACGTGCGTTGCACATGTCGTAATATTATTATATGGTGAAAATATTTTTTTTGTGTCCATATTAGATTGCAAGATGCCTTTTATTAAATATGAGTCAATTGGTTTTAGACCAAAAACATATTGCTACTTGTTGGTGGTAATACCTACACGCAAGTGCACGTATCGTACAAGTAATATAGTTGGCAATTAAGTCCGGATATCGATCCCACAGAGAATATTTAATTACTTAATCCTAGACGCTAAATCCTATCAATTATTATCAAGCCCACCCTACACAGTCGAAAGATGAATAATAAACTAAATTAACTAAACTCAATTAAGCAAATTAAAAAGACAAAAGCAAGAAAGCAAGTAAAATCGAACATTTAACCAGAGAAAGCAAACCTAGGATAATTCTCCCCTATGTGATTATTACTCCCTCAATCCCTTCAATTCTGCAAGTAATTAACTCAGATTATTAACCTAAGATGCTAAATTAATCATAACCCGTTTCCGCGTGTATTACGATTCTAATACTCTAGATTCAATTACTGTATTCGTACGCAATTAATCCTAGAACACAACATTAAGCACAAGTTTCAATAATGGCTACCTAAGAGATTAACTATATTCCTATGTTAATACCACAAAGGCTCTTCTACCACAATTCTAATTATTAACCCGATCTTCCGATTCATGCGATTAACAATAACATAAAAGCACATAATGTGATCAAGTTTATGCACTTAATAAAACAAGTAGAAGAAATAATTCGGAATTAAAACTTGCATTAAATCATAGAATTGGGTTCATAAATCTCACATAGAGTTCGAAATAAAATCCTATGAATTAAAGAGTTAGCTACTCATGATTAAAGTAAAAACAAAATAATAATTCATAAAAAGATAAACTATGCTTGTAATCTTCGAATTCTTCGTCTTTGTTATTGCTTCGTTGCTCTTGAAATTGCGTAAAAGATTGATGCCCAATTATGTGCTTGGCTTGGTCTTATATAATGTGAAAAATTTGGAGGAGAAGGTAGTTTACCTGTGCAATTAAAATTCATTTACTGCGCTTCTACGCCTTCTCGGACGACCGTCTGAGATTATGTACTAAAACTCGGATCGCCGTCTCAATTCCAGAGACTGCCTATGGCCTATGTTTCTCGGTCGACCGTCTGAGATTTAAGTGTAATTCTCAGAGGGACGTCTGGGCTATAATTCTTCAGATTTTTTACTTCTTCACTTTTCGCCCATATTTTCTCCAAAATTGCAGTTTTCACCCCATACTTATCCAATTCTTCAATTTGTACCTAAAATACAATAAATCGACATTTTAAGCACCAATTATCATTAAAACACACCAAAAGCTCCAATTAAAAGGTACGATTAAGTGTAAAAATATACACTTAACACTACTTCTAGAAATATTGGAGAAATGTAAACTACATCAAATCAAACTTAAAATGCTTCTCTTATCTTCTTTGTATTGCATATACATTGAAATTCAGGTGAATCCTAGGAAAACATATTTTTCGAGATTTATGATCAGATCTGCAGTCAATTACGAGATTTTGTTTAGTATTGCTATTGTAATATGATAGTTGTTGAAGTTAATGATGTCTATGTGAAATGATTGAAAACTAATACAACTCTTATAACTCTCTGGTGGGACAGCAAATGTACTCATGATAACCAAAATGCATCATCCAATTGTAATGTTCCTCATGGGACACCTAGTCCTTATGCAACAGTACTCTGCTTATTATGGATTACCCTCTCTTTAACCAATTCCATTTTTTTTTTCTTATTGAATGATGAAACATACATTAGAAAAAGAAACAAAAAACTTAGAAGCTTGTGCATTAACATAATTTCCAGCTAGCAAAGAGCATGAATATAAATTATGTTCCAAACATACTCTACACAAATTTAATTGGTCTATATGCTTCACAGTAGTGTAAAGAGAAGGTTAGGTTCGTGCAACCTTTACAAAGAGTATCACTCCACATGACCGCAAGTCTAGAGTAGCTCTATAATGGTCTCGATCGTTTCAGAGTTAGAGAATTTAGATAAATTCGAAACATAGAAGATGAGAGGTTCTCATAAACAAAAAGGAGACTTGCATATTTTAATAACATACCTCAGGGCATTTTGACTTTGACATACTATGTACCAGGCCATCATCCTGTCAAAATAATGACATAATAATTTCACAAAGTGAAACTATGTCTAATTATAAAGAATAAATAATTCATGGAAGAACTTTAGATATTGTCCATAAGTTTGCATACAATGTTATCTTTGATATGTTACAAAGATTGAAAGATATATCTCAAGTGAACTTGTATCTCAAGGGTAGTAAAATGTGCCTTCTTTATTCTAGAGCACTGAGTTGAATGTCTATTTGAATGCATTCTAAAAGAGCGTATCAAGAGCATAATCTTGGCATGTATACAGTAAAACCTGCTACAATGTTAAATAAAACAATGAAATATATTAATGAAACTAAAATAATTTGTCTTCAACAATTGGTATGTCATGAAATATCAAAACAAAGAACGGACTACATGTACAACCATTTCTTCACTTAGCTTCCTTAAACTAACTATTTAGTAAAACCATTCGAGAATAAAAGATTGAGCTGAAATTTATGCCTATGCATTTTGGATGGCTTCATTTTGTCCTTCAGCTATCAGTTTCATCATCATGTGACTACACCATGGATCGGAGAATCCATTTGTTGTTGACTTCACATGTACGGTTGTACTTCCCATGCCTGTTATGTCTAAGAAAAATGATGTAAATCCAACATCCTTATCTTGTAGTTTTGACGGATCACATTGACTTGCTATAAAAGAAGGAAAAAACGAACCAAATATAGTTGTTGAATGACCACCTCAACCAAAAATTAAGCTATTATTATTTAATACTAATATCTTCAATTCGCCCCCTAAAGTTTAAGCAAATTACATTTGAAGCCTTGCACTTGAAATAATTGAAATGGATGGCGGTGGGATTCGAACTCATGACCTTTCATTTGGTCTGACTCTGATACCATGTTGAATGACTATCTCAACCGAAAGTTTAAGCTATTAGTGAAGTGTATCATTTGTCACTAATATCTCCAATAATAATGGTGATAAAGCATATAAAGTAAACTGGCATAATTCACTCTAGTATCCCCTTGAATGGCTCGTAGATTTTCTATAATAATATCTCCCTAAAACTCACCTGAATAGTAATGGGAACCAGATCGAAGATTTGTGTTAAAGGAATTTAATATCTAATAACATTAATTTTTTTTATGAGAGCACGACAGCGAATACAAGTGTTTTACATAAGGTGGGAGGTATTGTCTGCACGAAGAAGAAAGAGACTGATGATTCAATCAAAGCCTAAAACTTAAATCATGATTTTTAATTTGGAGTAAACACAAAACTTACTAAATTGAAAAGGAAACTATCTATAGCCATTGGACCCTAATATTTAGAGGGAAAAATATGAATTGGAAAATATAAGAAGTGTTAGAGTAGGTGACCAACAAGCCAACATGTGGCTGTGGTCTTTCGTTTTTATTATTGTAATAAACGAGCCTTTATTCGTATTAATGATAAAACACCTTGGCATTCTATATCTTTGTCCCTTTGTCACAAGCATAGATATAGTCCTTACAGTTATTACAAGTACTAGTAATTGATCGTTAGGATCGTGAGATATTTACTCAAGTATTATAACTGTTAAACGTGTTCCTAGTCGAAGGGTTACGCCACTAATGAGGATATCGGCCTTTCCCATTAAGACTAGCACTTAGTGTATGTGTACTGCATCTCATCAGTAAACGGTATTGTGATATCGGCATGCATAAGTGGGTGCTCGTAAGTTGACGAGTTCACTGAACTCCCTCACCCTAGAAATCTCTAAGTGGTTCCCAATAATCGAGTAGAGATATCTATGGTATAGTTGTACACCATTAGTCCTTATGACTTAGACATCACCGGGACTTCACTAGAGGACCAGCTGTATCGTGACCTGTCCCTGAGTTCTACCGAGGACCATCCCAAGGGCCAGTGTTCGTGCAGTCCGAAATCTAGTGGGAGGTCTGTGCATTGTAGTCGGGGATTCGATCGCTAGAATAGTCTTGGATGTCCTGTGTGTTCTGATAGTTTGTAATCATTCTAAGTCTCTGGCCAGAGCTGACTAAGTGATGATTAGAAAATTCGATTCTCTAAGTCATGCACGTAAGGATTACAACACTTAGAACGATCGCACCGTCATCGAACATATAAAGAGGTCTCGATGAACCAATGCCTCTAGTTCGATCGGGACATATGTATCGAAGGGACCGTACTGTACGTTAACTATATCTGAAGGTTCTTGCAGGCACTTCATTTGTATCTAGGGAATCATGACGCGTAGTTGCTAGACGCCAATCTTGATTCGTTGGGTGATTAAGGTGAAACGAGCTTCATCTTAATCGTAACTCGAAGGGGACGAGTTTTGACCACAAAGGGTTGTGGGCCCACGGCTAGCTTACACCTGAACCATCGAGGGTCACACTGCTCGTGCACATGAGATCTTTGAATAAACGGTCAGAGATAAAATAGTTTATCTTTGCATGATTGGAAGTCAATATGATTGAGTCCAACATTCGTAATTTGGAATTATGAATGAGAATAAGAAAAGGAAAAGAATAGGCGAACGCATTAGTGAACTTTCTAAATCGGGAAGTTTCCAAATTTAGAAAGTGCACTGAACTAGGGTTTCCACTTTTGGAAAGTTGGAAAATGAGAGATGGCACTCGTAATGACGAGGAAGTTATAATGAATCCGAAAATGTAATCGTTGCAATTTTTTCGGTCATTGAATTAAGAGAGACGAGCAAGTAAAGATACTAACGGACTTAAGCTGTTGGGCCCGGTCCAACTTAAGCCCGCTAGGGTTTTATGCAAGACATATAGATACTTGATTTATATGTCTTGCACAAAACACAACAACTCAACCCTAACCCTAGCCGCTACACTCTCTCTCTCTCGGCCTCTCTCCCATCGGCCACCACCGCGCCGCCGTTGCTCCGCCGTGACCGGAATCGGCCATCAATTGGCCGATCCTTTTCGGTACTCTTTTCTTCTTTCTTTTTCTTCCGTTAATTCTAACTACTTCGTGTCTAGTGCCACGTTTTAGTAGATCGAAGTATACGAGGTGAAATCCGAGAGGAGGAAGATTGAAGAATCGAAGAACAGCCATCAAGCCGACGACGCACGCGACACACGCGCCGCCTCGAAGCCCGCGCGTGAGATACACGCGCCGCTGTGCCAATCTGCCGCTGCTGCCACCGCATTGCTGCTGCCCCGATTGTACGGATGGTTTCCGTAGCAATCTCGACTTGCTAATCGCTCCTACCTCACGCTTCAAGAGGTAAATACGCGAAACCCTAGTTTCGATTCATTCTCGTTTAAACTTTGATTTCATGTTTGCTATCGTATGATTTTATGTGATTGTGTGTAATCGTTTTAATCTTTG
The DNA here is from genome assembly GCF_056151865.1 of Erythranthe guttata. Classification (NCBI taxonomy): domain Eukaryota; kingdom Viridiplantae; phylum Streptophyta; class Magnoliopsida; order Lamiales; family Phrymaceae; genus Erythranthe; species Erythranthe guttata. The sequence goes on along the minus strand of NC_142546.1, from coordinate 15,019,319 downwards.
CAAGCATGATAATTGGTTTAAACGCGAGCATGTTAATTGATTTAAATTCGGTTAAATATTTAGCATGTATGTTGTTTTTAATTTCGCTGGAAGCGCAAAGGTACGCAATTAATTGATTTAATTTGTCGGGCATGTACTTGTGTGATTTAAAGTCGTTTAAATCACATTAATTTTTTGTTTTCCGCTGCGTATGCGTGCCCGAAACCCAACAAGAAGTTCATGAACAAATAAAATCACTAAAAATTCTAATAATATAGAAGATAAAACAAACAAGGGGCATTAAAATTTTTGCCATCAAAATAAAAATCACGGAAACAAGTTTATATAAATAAATTACATGAGAAATAACTTTTAATTTCATGTTATATTTGTCTACCATTAGACAACATAAAACCATTAGTCAAGTGCATAAAATTTAGGGTAAATTCCACTTTCCCCCTTGTACTTTGGCTGAATATGACTTTACTTGAAAAATTGTCTCAATATGGCCATCGCCGTTAGTTTTCAAACATTTGACATTAACACCGTTTGATCTAAGCCTGGAAATTACAAAAAAAACCACTCCTCCTAACTTAAATAATTATTAAAAAATCCAAAAAATAAATAAATAAATAAATGGTGGCAGACGTCGCTGACTATGTTTTCTCGTTTCTTAATTTTTTATTATTATTATTATTATTATTATTATTATTATTATTATTATTATTATTATTATTATTATTATTATTATTATTATTATTATTATTATTATTATTATTATTATTATTATTATTATTATTATTATTATTATTATTATTATTATTATTATTATTATTATTATTATTATTATTATTATTATTATTATTATTATTATTATTATTATTATTATTATTATTATTATTATTATTATTATTATTATTATTATTATTATTATTATTATTATTATTATTATTATTATTATTATTATTATTATTATTATTATTATTATTATTATTATTATTATTATTATTATTATTATTATTATTACTATTATTATTCTTATTATTATTATTCTTATTATTATTATTATTATTATTATTATTATTATTATTATTATTATTATTATTATTATTATTATTATTATTATTATTATTATTATTATTATTATTATTATTATTATTATTATTATTATTATTATTTTTAAATAATTATTTAAATTGGGAGGGGTGGTAGTTTTGTAATTTTAGAGCTTAGATCAAACGGCGTTAAGGTCAAATGTCAGACAACTAACAACGAGGACCACGTTGAGACAATTTTTCAAGTATATGGGGCAAATGGGGTAAAGTGATACCGAGCCAAAGTAAAAGGGGGGAAAAGTAGAATTTTCCCTAAAATTTATATCACTAACCAATAGAGATAGTCAAGCCACCAAAAGTGAAGTCTCCGAGTAACTAAAACATGACAATCCAATATAATCATCTAATGCAAAATTACCAATAGCAATATAAAGCTCATTTAACAGATTATTTCCTATTTATCCACTCACAATTCATAACATTAGCAAAGATTAATAACATGGCAGTTCAATTCTTGTTTTCATAAACGGGATGTGGAATACCAAGAGCCACGTAAATAAAAAATTAAATTATGGTTTCCAGAAAATGTATAGCTTAGTCTTGGTGGAGAAAGACTAACAACTTTGATGAGATTGGATCACTGGCTAAACCCAAAGTCGTGCAACATCACCTTTGGATTAAGCAAATAAAGCAGTTGCAGGATCAATACATTTTCTTTCTTTTGTTATGAGTCCCTGATAACGTACATACGTGAATTTGAGATGACAAGAATAAGTCAATTGAAATAGAAAGTCCGTACAAACTTCACGTATAACATTCTTAGTCACAAACTATATCACAATGAATCTTACCTGCCAATACATAAATAAAGAATTGAACGGAAAAATAAAATGTAATTGCAAGTAAATTTAGTAGATAAAAGTTAAATCAATAATCCCCATGCATAGACCATTAATTTTATGAAACTGAAACACGTGTTTTGAATTACCTGAGTAGAAATAATTTTAAATCAATAATCCCCATGCATATAACCTATACATGTTTCATTAGGTCAATCAATTCAAATGAATAAAAAAAATTAACTTAGTACATAGAAGTGGGAAAAATATGCAAAATAACTTATGAACTTTATTAATAGAGGTTCAATCTAGGGGTGTGCGCGGGCCATAAACCCGCGGGTTCTATCAGAACCCGCCCTCGTCCCGTCAAACAACGGTTCTTGATTTTGAAGAACCGAACTTGTGGGTTTTTAACGGGTTTATGATAGGCGGGTCCATGGCGGGTTTGTAGTAGGACCCAACCTTTACGGGTCGAAACCCGTTATCGTCTAAACTATTTTTTTTTATATATAATTTATAAGTTTTACGGGAGAATAATTAGAAACTAAAATGAATAACCTAAAATTTTAAATTGAAACCAAACATAAATAATGTAAATGTCAAGAGTAAATAAAAATTAATATAAAACTAAAAATAACTAATTCATAACTTAAAAGACAAAATTTAAATAAAATAAATATAGCTTTTTCAAGCATAACCAACGCTATTCAGCTCCATTCAACACCATTTTCTTCCTTTTTTTCTGCCGTGTGTTGACCGTTGTATATATATGCTTTTTTTTTCCTACATTTTCTTAGAGATTTTCATAATCTTTATAGCTATTACTTCCACAATTATAGTTTAGTTGATTTATGTATTTGATACACTAGAGATACTTTATTTATTCATTAATATTATTAATTTATTATACTATATAATGTAAACAAAACGACGTCGTTTTGTATGGCGGGGCGGGACGGGTTTCACGGGTATTAAAAAAAATTGAACCCGTCTAAGACCCAAACCCACGGTTCTTCACCATTTTAGGACCCAATCCTATGGATGGATCTATCCGTCCGGTTCCAACGGGGCGGTTTTTCACGGGTTTGACGGGTGTAGCGGGTTGATGGGTCCGACTTGCTCACCCCTAATTCAATCCGATCTTGATATGGAGGATTTATTCCTTCATTAATCTAGAAAACTTTATCAATTTCTCAAAATTTAGGGTTCAAACAATTAAGCATAGAACTGAAAACAACAAAAAAAAAAAAAAAAAAAAAAGAAGAAAACGAAAAAGAAATCGAGAAGAGAAAGAAAAGATGAATGAGAACTTGAAAGTGGAAGTTACGATCATTTATTTCTTTCTTTGGTGTAACTGATGCAAAATTGAAATTCATATTGAATTATCGACCATTGAGTTTCTTTGAATTTCTTATATGACTAACATTTAATAGATACATGAGTTCATCTTTTCAGATGCCTTTATACATTGAACTCTAAAAAATATCAATTATTTTCATAAACATACATTAAAAGACTAATTATAAATTAATATTAATTATTTTAATTTTGATGGGGGCATTTTGGTCATCCAAAAAAAGGGAAGAAACCTCCCCTAACATTCCCACTTTTATAAGTAGTAATAATAATAATAATAATAAGTATAAGTATAGATATAGAATAGTTTTTTTTTGGACCCTTTAGAATAAATATCAAATGAAAGGATTTGTCCACATGCCTGGTTCCAAAAGTCAACGCTCAAGAAGCATCAATCAAGCTGTACTAATTTTTTAACCTCGTGTTTTGAATGAATCATTTTATAACAGATTTTTAAATTAATTGTCCGACCAGATCCAAATCTGTTGCAACATAAAAGAAAAGAAAAGAAAAAAGAAAAAAGAAAAAAGAAAAAAAAAATGGGCATTAGGATTCCGTAGATTGGGTTGTTCCTAAAATTACGAGATCTACTAGAATCAAACTCTAACTCGTTTTTACCGTTTTTGGTAATTTTTAGTATTTTCTTAGTTTAATTAGAGTTTTCAGTTTTTTTACTATAAATAGATGCCTTAGGACTTTATTTTGAGAAGAATTTTGAATTTTAATAAAATTTTAGAGTTTTTTCTAGTGGATTCCAGGGTTTTTCGGTGGATTCCGAATGTTAATTTGATCTATATAATTAATTCGTAGAAATTAATTTTTTACCGTGCTTCCATTATGCGTGACTCTGTGTAGTTGCATTAAACTACAATTTCACGTAAATCTAGGGAATCATTGACTTTTTGATGTTGAGCTTCCATAGAGTGAAGAGTTTATTTCACAAGTCTATTATATAAAAGACTCAAGATATGCAATTGTGCATGGTCACACACAAAATACCAAAAACAATGGCAGCAAATAGTAATAATCTCTCTGTGCATATGAATGCTGGAGATGGTGAAACTAGCTACACCAACAATTCTGCCCCACAGGTAATCTCTCTCTCTCTCTCTCTCTCTCTCTCTCTCTCTCTCTCTCTCTCTCTCTCTCTCTCTCTCTCTCTCTCTCTCTCTCTCTCTCTCTCTCTCTCAAGTTATGTAAATTAGTACAATTGGGACCGGCAAAATTGTATTAATTTTAGCGAAATATTAAATCATCGAATTATTATTCAGCACGTCATTCGAGTCGGGGTCGAGAAAATTTATTATTAATTAAGCAAGGTTATTAACTAATAATGTGTTTGAAATAATGTTGCAGAAAATAGGGATATCGAAATCATTGCATGTACTGGATGAAGCAATCAAAGATATGATAACCAATATCGGCTTCCCAAAATGCTTCAAGATAGCTGATTTAGGCTGTTCATCGGGCCCTAATAGTCTTTCCGTAATTTCTCGTATAATTGAAAAAATCGAATATCTCTCCAAAGAAAACAATAATGAGTATGAAGTGTTTCTGAGTGATCTACATGGAAATGACTTCAACAACCTCTTCAAAATGCTCCCCGATTTTTACGAAAAACTCGACATTAGTAATCCAAGTACAAGATGCTTCGTATCGGGTTTGCCGGGTTCGTTCTACGGCCGCCTATTCCCATCCAATAGCCTCGATTTTGTTTATTCATCCTATAGTCTTCATTGGCTCTCCCAGGTAATTAATTATTTCATATATAAATATATATATGTATTTCTTGTATATATACATATTTATATAAAAATTCATATAGGTTCCTAAAGGAGTGGAAAGCAACAAAGAAAACATACACATAGCTAAAAAGAGTCCACCGGAGGTATTTGAAGCGTATTCGAAGCAATATAACAAAGATTTGACCAATTTTCTCGAGTCAAGGGGCCTAGAAGTGGTCAAGGGGGGTCGTATGGTGTTGACTTTCTCCGGTGGAAGCATCGATGGTCGATCTATAGGAGATATCGAGTGCTTACAGTTCACTATTCTAGCCGATACACTCGTTGACATGGTCGCTGAGGTATACATACATACATACATATATACATACATACATACATACATAAGTATTCGACAATTAGTAGATATTTGTTTCTTCACTTTTTAATTGACTACATATAATTAGGGGCTGATCAAGGAGGCCGATTTGTATTCGTTCAACTTGCCTATGTACGCACCACGCAAGCAAGAAATCGAGGAAATAGTTCTTAGTGAAGGGTCGTTTAATTTGGACAAACTCGATGAATTTGTGCTCCCGTGGGATGTTCATGTTACGAGTACCGATAATCTAGACGACAAGTATAGAATTGGGGAACTTGTGTTGAAGTTCATTCGGGCTTTCACCGAGCCAATCTTGGCCGCGCATTTCGGGAGCTCCGTCATGGATGAGGTTTACGGAAGGTACGGAAAGAAATTGGGAGAGCTTCAATCCGAGTATGCACCGCCGTTCCCCAATGTGGTCATTTGCTTAACTAAGAAATGAATATTATTAACCACGCGCGGTTAATTGATCTATGCTACACACAATAAAATTTAAACTGTTTAGATCTTTGTCGTTCATTTAATAAATGATACAGATCTACCTAATGTATCTCATCCAGTGTATTGTACGAATTTGTAATATTTTTATTTTCATTTAAATGGGAACTTGTGGGAGCTCCATTACGGATTAAGTGTATGAAAGGTTTGCGATGGAGGGCTTCACTCTGCTAGGGAGGCACCACCGTTCCTTACCGTGGTCATCTCCTTAACTAAGAAATGAGAAAACCATCGACAATGTATGTACACTACGGCCGTTATTGGTCATGTTGTAAAACTTATATTGGATTTATCCAAATAAAAGCTCGTAAACACAAGCACGAAAGTTAGTAGAACTTGTTCTCTGTCTTTCTAATGCAAATTGAATCAATGCGATTAGAATTCGAATGCGAAAATTACAACAAAAAAAAAAGAGGTCAAAAGAATACGTGATTTAGTGTCAATTCGTCAGTAAGATTGGGGGCAACAGTATTGAATACAATTTTTGACCTTGAGTCTAATTCAATCGGGAAAAAAAACGCAAAACATAAAAGTAGTTGAACTTGTTTTCGTCTTTGTAATGCAACTTGAATCAATACAATCGAAGAAAAATCTCAAATTCAGCCGTAATTTAACCGTTGACTGTTTTGTGTTGACAGTCAAACAGACGGAGGGTCTCATTGTGTCAAAATATGACAACATTACACTGTATTTTGTCGACAGCGGTAAATAAAGGATCAAAGTGAAAAATGTACAAACTTTGGGGATCAAAACTGTAATTGTCCTAAAATAGGGATATCAAAATAATTGCAAGTTTTGGATGAAGCCATAAAAGATTGACATTTGGGCGTAAAAGTACAAATGATCGGATTGGGCTTTATGCCGATGTTCGGCTTTCGGCCCAATCATTTCAATACTAACCTACTTCTATAAAGCTATGCAGCAAATTTGTCAAAAATAAATAAATTAATATATATATATATATATATATATATATATATATATATATATATATATATAATATTAAAAAAACACTAATTGGAGTCGATGTTTGACTTATAATATTTATAAATTAAATAAAAATATATTACTTTTATATTATAAAATTAAAATAGGGGCCGTAATTGATGGAATAATGAGCACAATGTAATTTCGATTCGAGTTCGAACTCATTTAATTTATAATTAAACCTCTATAAATTAATATAATATGATCAAGGAAATTCTATTAATTATTTAACGAATTATTAAATTATCGAGTTAATAATTTAACACATTTTCACCGAGTCGGAACTGAGAGAAACTATTATTTAATCAAAGTTATTAATTTATCGAGATTCCAATGTGATGATGCTAAAATATAGCTCACCTAGGGCGGTGTAGAAAATGAGCTGGGAGAGCAAAGCAGATCAGTAGCTTGACAACTTGATGATCCTGAGGTCCCTGCAAAATGAGCACACATGAACTAAGCCAGGGGTTGATCCGGCGGAAACCCCTCCGACGCTCAAGTCAGACATGCTGATAGTAGAAATTGTCCAGAGAATACGTATTGTAGTATTGCTCAGTTAATAGGACGTACCTTAAAGAATGAATTCAAACCTTTATTTATAACTTAGTTGAGATTGTCGTGCCCAAACCTTACTTGAAGGTGATTGGGTCTCGGTGATAGTGGTCTTCGATATTGGGCTCGTGGCCCAGTAGGTAAGTAATTTGTAGGCCCATTGGGTTGGCCCAATTATTCATATCATTAAGCCCCCCCACTCTCGATTCGATGTGGGGGCCATGTTGAAATGGGTGTCAGATCGTGTCGAGAGTAGAATTTGTAGAAGTCGATTGTTGGCGTATGGCCTAATGGTATGCGAAAACGCATCGGAGCGTGTGTCGGAGGGGCGTGAAGGCGCGTTGGCGCGTAGCGCAACCAAGTTGTCGCAATGTAAGTTACTTGAGTCGTCGGTGTTGTCCCGCGACGATGTAATAGCTCGGATCAAGTTATCTCCTCGTGGGAGTTGTCTCGTCGCGGGGTAATAGAGTTGATCGAGTTATCTCCTCGTGGGAGTTGTCTCGCGATAATGTAGTAGCACATAGCGAGTGTTCTCCTCGTGGGAGTTGTTATTTATCGACATTGTCAATGTTGTGACACGTTGCTTGTATGTGTTTACATATAGCCTTGTGCGTGATGTACTTGAGGAGGGGATCAGGCTCTCAAGATTTTTATATGGGGATCGTGCCCTTTGTTAGACCTCGTGGGTCGTAAGTATGTTTGGACCGTGGCCACGTTTTAATGAATGACCCATCGAAAACAAGTAGATAAATTTGAGTAATCAAGCTGGCCAGGCTATATAGATTCCCATAATATTTCTAAGTGTTTCTACGGTTGTAATCGTGCTAACTTGAGCTTGCGATTATATAGTGAAGTTCGGGCGAGTTGTCTCCTCATGGGAGTTGTCTCGCAGCGAAGTTGTAGAATCATTGGATGACGCGCGACTGACGAGTGTGCGGATTGATGTCGCTCTGAGCGATTTCTCTCCTCGTGGGAGTTATCTCGCTGAGGGTTCGTAGTACCGAGCGAGTTGGCTCCTCGTGGGAGTTGTCTCGCTATAGGTTCGTAGTACCGAGCGAGTGGCTTCCTCGTGGGATTTTCCTCGCAAGGGGTTGTAGGTCCGAGCGAGTTGTCTCCTCGTGGGAGTTGTCTCACTGCGGGATGTAGGACAGAGCGAGTTTGCTCCTCGTGGGAGTTGTCTCACTGCGGGATGTAGGACAGAGCGAGTTTGCTCCTCGTGAGAGTTGTCTCGTTGCTGGTTGTATGAGCGATCGAGTTTGCTCCTCATGGGAGTTGTCTCACTGCTGGATGTAGGACAGAGCGAGTTTGCTCCTCGTGGGAGTTGTCTCGCTGCTGGTTGTAGGACCGAGCGAGTTTGCTCCTCATGGGAGTTGTCTCACTGCGGGATGTAGGACAGAGCGAGTTCTCTCCGCGTAGGAGTTATCTCGCTGTGGTTTCGTAGATCCGAGGGAGTTGGCTCCTCGTGGGAGTTATCTCGCAACGGGTTATAGGACGGAGCGAGTGGTCTCCTCGTGGGAGTTGTCCTGATGTGGGTATGAGACCCGAGGGAGTTGGCTCCTCGTGGGAGTTGTCTCGCTGCGGGTGATAGTACTGAGCGAGTTGGCTCCTCGTGGGAGTTGTCTCGCAAGCCCCCCACTCTCGAGACGATGTGGGAGCCAAGTAGAAAGGGGTACCGGATCGTATTGAGAGTAGATCTGTGCTGTAGTCTTGCGTTAATCGTTGGCATGGCGTGGAGAAATAATTTTTTTTTTATTTATCCGTTTGATAGCGAGCGCGATTTGGTAGGCGCGTTGAAGAGTTCGCGCGATTTGGTGGAGCGCGTTGAAATTCTCGCGCGATTTGATGAAGCGAGGTGAAATCTACGCGCAATTTGGTGGAGAGTTGCAAAAGTTGTGCCCAATTAGGTGGCAGCGCGCACTCCAAGGTGGCCTTGGGAGGCGCGCGCGCGTGCATGGGAAGGTGCGCGCGCGTGTGATATAAATATATATATATATATTTTTTTTTTTACTGCTGGCGCGCGTGCAGTGCACGCGCGCGCGTCTGGCGCGTGTACGCCACGCGCGCCTCCATGTTTTTTTTTTTTGCTGGCGCGCGTGTACGCCACGCGCGCGTGCTGTGCACGTGCGCCTCGTGTCCCCTTTTTTTTTTTTTTTTTTTAATGGAGCCGCGCGCGCGGCTTGGCTTGGCTCGCGCGCGCGGCTCGGCTCGGCTGCATGTCCTTTCTTTTTATTTATTATTCTCTTTTTTTTTTGCTTCTTGTTCTTGTATTTTTTCATCTTCTTCTGGGGTCTCGCGTGTGCGATTTTACCCCCCCCCCCCCCTTTTTTTTTTTTATTTGGTTGATATTCACCCCCTTAGGGATGTTCTATTTTTTGAGTTGGGAGATTATCCTCGTTCCCTGAGATGGAATGTGCACCTCCTTGGGGATGTTCTATTTTTTGAGTAGGGAGATTATCCTTGTTCCTTGAGATGGGATGTGCACCCCCTTGGGGATGTTCTATTTTTTGAGTGGGGAGATTATACTCGTCTCTTGAGATGTGATGTGAACCCACTTGGGGTTGAAAGGTAAGGGTGATGCCCAACCTTAGGAGGGGGATAACTGCTCACTGTAGGATGAGGCGCTCGAGACCTATGGTCTGAGGTAGATGCGCACGGTTGTGCCATTGGTTCGCGCGTGCGCGTCAGACCCTTTTTTTTTTTTTTTTTTTTTCTGTTTTTGAAGTAGGGACGTGAAACACTTGATGGGATGTGAAACCCCTTGGGGTTGAAAGATAAGTGGATGTACCACCCTTGAGATGAGATGCCCAACTTTAGGGTGGGATAGCCCCCCATTTAGGATGAGGCGATCACGAACCACTGGGGTGAGATGCCCAAACTTGGCGATATATGGTGCCACTGATTCAGTGGCAGCACGAGTTGAATCTTCCGTGATCATACGCTGAAGGTCTTCTTCGGTTATCTGAACCGTTCGAGAAGTAAATAGAAATTGATCATGTTGAGGACCCAGTGGGGCCTCACGAGGAGGAGCGTTGGCTCCTGTTATGACGATGTATGGTGCCACTGCTTCAGTGGTAGCACAAGTTGAAGCTTCCGCGATTATACGCTGAAGGTCCTTATCCGTTATCTGAACCGTTAAAGGAGCTAGTAGAAGTTGATCTTGTTGAAGGTTCGGCGATCATATGCTGAAGGTCCTCTTCGGTTATCTGAACCGTTCGAGGGGGCGGAAGTAGACCCCCAGAGAGTCGATGACCCATGGCGAATGAAATTTTTTGGGGGCACTGTGAACCCCCAGGGAGTCGATAGCCCTTGGCGAGCGAAATATTTTGGGGCAGTTGTAAGCTCCTAGGGAGTCGATAACCCTTGGCGAATGAAATATTTTGGGGGCGATGTAAACCCCCAGGGAGTCGATAACCCTTGGCGAGCAAAATATTTTGGGGGCGATGTAAACCCTCAGGGAGTCGATAACCCTTGGCGAGCGAGATATTTTGGGGGCAGAGGTAAGCCCCCAGGGAGTCGATAACCCTTGGCGAACGAAATATTTTGGGGGCGATGTAAACCCCCAGGGAGTCGATAACCCTTGGCGAGCAAAATATTTTGGGGGCGATGTAAACCCCCAGGGAGTTTATGGCGGTGGTGCCATAGGTGGCTCCGCATGTGGAGCAGGTGGTGGTATCGCATTGGGAGCATTTGCTCCCATCGTGGCGATATATTGGATCACGGCCTCTGTGGCAGCGCGAGTTGAAGCTTCTGCTCTCATGCGTTGAAGCGCATCCTCGGTTATTTGAACCATTCGAGGAGCAGGGAGTGATGGATCGGCGAGTGGTGGGTCCCGAGGGGGGATCACCTGAACCTCGCGAGGCGGATCCATGGGATAGGGAGGAGGTGGCAAGCCAGAGCCTCCACGAGGTGGGAGGTCGTTAGCTGTGTCATTTTCTCTCCGAGCAGACGCCTCAGGAGGATCTTGTTGGCTACGTGATCTGGTTTGCATCGTTCCCACAGACGGCGCCAAAATGATGATGCTAAAATATAGCTCACCTAGGGTGGTGTAGAAAATGAGATGGGAGAGCAAAGCAGATCAGTAGTTTGACAACTTGATGATCCTGAGGTCCCTGCAAAATGAGCACACATGATGAACTAAGCCGGGGGTTGACCCGGCGGAAACCCCTCCGACGCTCAAGTCAGACATGCTGATAGTAGAAATTGTCCAGAGAATACGTATTGTAGTATTGCTCAGTTAATAGGACGTACCTTAAGGAATGAATTCAAACCTTTATTTATAGCTTAGTTGAGATTGTCGTGCCCAAACCTTACTTGAAGGTGATTGGGTCTCGGTGATAGTGGTCTTCGATATTGGGCTCGTGGCCCAATAGATAAGTAATTTGTAGGCCCATTGGGTTGGCCCAATTATGCATATCACAATGTATTAAGATTTTCTTAAATTGTGCCAGATTTCTGTTATTTATTTTAAATTGTGACATCTCATATCATGTGTTAATTACCAAATTTACTACGTTAGTTTAAGTTATCACATAGTAGTACTAACTCTTTTTGTACCAAACTCATTTTTTTATATATCATCTGAATTTAATCAAAAAATAAATTGAGTGGATGGGGTTGAAGTAAAATCCAATTTGTTTAATATTTAATATTTTATTAATGTGAAGTTCAATGTGTACAGTCCAGCTGGTTGATGTAATTGCAATCAAATAGACAAAACCTTGGACTTTGCTTAAAATCAGCATAAAAGTTGGTGGAACCAATTATCTAATTATTCAATATATATATATATATATATATATATATATATATATATATATATATATATATATTACTTTTCAATCAAAAAAAATTTAGGATCGAAAATTATGGTTTTCGAATTTATTTTGATGTAAAACACTTACTTTGAGTGATTTTTTTTTTTTTCTTTTTGTAAAGATTTGGGCAGACGAATTAACAAATGGACTTCTAGTCTTTATTTTAACAAGAAAATTTAGAATTTAATTTGTTTTTTAAAATACGATCGTCATCGTCGTAATTTTACAGTTCTCTTCTCTTTAATCGCATGTCTGTAATTGCTTATTCCATATTATCTATCGTTTTTATAATTTTAACAAGCATTGCATTATCTCTCCACAATTATTGAACAAGGGCAAATTTAATTACACACTGAACTCCTAAAATAACAAATAATTAATACAGAAAATAATATAAAATGAGAGGGAGGGAGCACGCGCAGAACTTCAAATTACTATTTATGATCGAACTTTGAATAGTCTAAAATTTATATTAATAATTTTATTATTAAATATTTATCAAGTCAAACTCGAACCAAAATAAAAAAAAAAAAATTATTTTTGCCAATTATTTATTTTCTTTTCATAGTGCTAATGGCCATTTCTCTTAATGCTGACTCAGTAATCAAAAGTTTAATAATTGTTTAATTTGGGTGGGGGGGGGGGGGGGGGGGGGGGGTCGGATTTTAAGCATGGTTATAGAAGAAGTTAATTACTTTATTTAGGTCCGTAGACACTTTTTGATTGGTGGATAACGACATAGCCGTTGAGATAATCAAGAAAATTATGTTAATTAATTATGTATTAGTAGCACAAAACGACAAGTTCAGCACAAAGTCATTTGAGGAGATCCACTTGCTTCAAGAAAAAAAAAAAAGATGACAATGTCTTGCTTTGAAATTTTCTCAAATAATTTGTCCAACTTGTGAATTAATATATATTTATTTATTGATAATCAAGATATTTTTCGAGTTCTATTCAACTAAACTTTTTTGGGAATATTCCGTTCCGAGTAATGTGCTCAAAGTAAATATTCGAAATGATCAAGCGTATTTGTATTGCCTTAGTTCAAAGTGGTTCGAAAGTATATGTAGTTAATGTTAATCTTATGTATTCTTGATATAGTATATAAAACGATTTTCGTGTTTAATATAAAAGGCTATTTTGATTATAAATACCGATTAACTAATCTACGATTGAGTATAACATATTTTTTAAGGCACAATCGACTACAGTAGCATGATTTTTTTTCTTTTAATTCTAATTTAATAGTATCATTAAAATGCACTGTTTTTGCTCGACTCGATAAACTTTATAATCGTCGAATAAAATCTCATCATACATGTGTACTGCACAACCTAACCACTATACACACGTTTAAATGTGTACTGTGTATGCGTACGGTGTATAATTGTGTGCAGATCTAAAGTGGAAAATTATGATGTATTTCACATCTAAGAGACCATTGATTAGCATGTAAATTGTTATCAATTAATGAACTAATTAATGAAGCATTAGTAGGATGATTTAGGGGGGGTGTTGTTTGGGTAGGGGCACGTGTATGGGACCCACAAGAACCGGTTTTTACGGTCAATATATGTTTGACCGGTTCCAAATGAGAGGGACTACTGCCACGTTCGCAACAGCTTAATATATCAAACATGCAAACAATTAAAAGCAAATTACGGCCAAACCCCTGGGGTAAGGTCAAATTACAAAAACTCCATGCATGTTGTTTGAGTAATTACAACTACTTCCTTCAAGTATGTATTTTCTTATAAAAAATTCCTCATTCAGTTGGTATATTTGATATCGTAAGGGTGGACGTGTAAGACAATACATAATTAATGGGTGGTTATAATTACCCAAATATTAGAGGTTTTCTCGTAATTTTACATTATCTTAGAAGGTGGCTATAATTTGCCTAGCAATTGAAGATATTTTTTTTGAAAAAAATAGTTCATATATATTGTATACAAAATTTTAAGTTCGGAGCCTAATGCATGAAAATTTTCTGAGAAGGGGCCGTTCATGCCATTGTATACATTTTTTTTTTTAAATCTATATAAATTAATAGAAAAATGAGCAATGTTACAGGGGCCACCGCCCCTTTTGGACGCATACCAGCTCCGCCACTGAGTATAATATACACGAAAAGGCTCTTTAGTTATTTATAAGGAGACATATATATATATATTTCATGTCAGTTTTTTAAAATATGAAAAGAATAAAAAGAGTATATAATTTAATTTACGGTCAAGTAGCTTTTTTAGTTAATAATCACTTAATGGGTATCATGTGATTTTTAATATAAATTAATCGCACCTTTATCCGACTACAATGATTAAGTAATAAGATAATTAATTATAAATATACCTTCATAACTTTATTTATATAGATAGAAGTGATTAAATCAAAGAATCTATATCGATTGCAAGGGAACAATTAATTATTTTTTGCTCATATTTTATTTATATCATTTCATTATTTTTTGACATGACATGTTGATGTTGAAAAGTTTTAATTTAGAATTTCGTATGATATAGAAATAAACCTGTCATTACATATGTCTTTTTTTTTACAATATTCTCTTCAATTATATAGACATTGCTATAATTAGGTTGATTCATATAATATAATATAAACAAATTTGATAAATATTATGTGGTTGGGGAGGAGAGAAATCGCAATCACACGTTTCATATATCATGTACCCATGCACCATATATTTATATGTATAGTTCTCAATAGTTATAACTTATATATAATTCAATATTTCTAAACCACTTATAGTCTAAAATACTTAATTATAATAACATAATAAATAAAATGATACGACGGGCACCCTCTGAGATGAGACTAAGTAACTTACAAATCTCTGTGACATTGATAATTACATACTTTCCTAAAACTATCAGTCCCTTATAAACTCTAACGGAATTAATGAAGTGTGTAAATTACCATTTTATGAAAACAAACAAATTATGCGTAAATAACTAGTACACCTGAGGTAAGACAAAATTTTATATTCACCCCTGATGATAGATTTAGAAATTTATAACGAATATTCCATAAAAAATTCAAGAGTCTATTATTCATAATTCCGCGAGGGTGTAATTGTAAGATGGATAAATAAGTCAGAACTATTTGTAATTATCAAAAGTAGACATAATTAATAAAAACTGAGTAAATTACAAACACCTCCCCTGAGGTATGGTCAATTTACGAAAAAACCCTCTTGTTTAGATAATTACATCTACCCCCTCAACTACGATTTTTTCTTACATCTCCACCCTTATGGTGTCAAATCCAACATAATCATCTAGATTTCGGGGAATGTGCTCTAGTTTGTACTCATTTTGTGTAATAATACAGTTTTTGATGCACCACAATCTGATAGATACAAGCCAAAACACACATATTATGATCATCTTGCTTCAAAATATGGAGTTAGAATATGATAAAACAGGTACAAAAATTATAATATTCCATATAATCTCAAAAATTCCACTAAATTTGAAACCGTAAAGATGAACGTGTAAGAAGATTTATAATTAAAGAGGTGATTGTAATTACCCAAACAATAGGGGGTTTTTTGTAATTTAACCTCGGGTAGTTGTAATTTACCCTTAATAAACTTGACTCCACCTACAAGTTTGCCCATATATAATATTATATATGGGTTTGTCTAGGGTGAGATACCCCATGTTCTAAACTTTTATGAGATATGCATTAATCACCATTAATTTTCTAAGATTATATCTGGACCCTAGGAAAATAACATGGCTTATGTTCTAAAAAATGAAGTACTTTACCAAATTATCCTTCGATTATTTTTTTTATTAAATTAATATAAAATTGATTAACATTGAATTGTCTAATTTACCCCTACTATATTTTAATTAAATAATTAATTTAAATTCATTGTGACCGAGATTTATTTGATAAATAATCGAAAAAAATGCATTCATTAGGAATAGAACTTATGACCTCTTAATACATTTAACACTCCTAACCATCCAAGCACATTAACTTATTATGATATATTTAACAATAATTGTATAAATACTGTTAATTCAAATATTAATTGCAACATTCATTATTATTAAATGATATTAAATAAATTATTAACAAATTTAATAAAATAAAGTTTTAAAAATATAAAGAATTGCAGTTCAATACGCCAAACATCTATCATTAATTATATAATATTAGAAGTATTAATAAACTCCACCATTTAAAAATGTAAAGAATGCTCAATTAAATATAAAAAAATGCATAACTTAATTCAAACTCACTTATGTTATTTAATCGATAGTGTGACAAATCCAAATAAAAAATAAAATAATATGTTTGTTTAGAAGAAGAAAAAGTTATAACTCATTCCAATTAGTAGTTTTCTTACTTTAAAATAAAATTATATACTACAAATACTATATTGTGAATTTCTTTTAATATTTAATTTAATCAACTAGTAAGATTTGAATCGATGAAGTACAAATCCTTTCAATTAGTAAACATTATTCAAATATTTTAATCGGTTGCTTAACTATTGACATAACATGTTACATAATTGATTTAACTATTTATAAGTAATGTCTAATATCTTTTTAATTCAATTTTGTCATAAAAAATAGTAAATTTAATTCCTAACACATGTAAGAACCTAATCGTAAATCATAATATTTTATCAAAGCGTAATATTTGAACCAATTAAGCTCAAGTGCTTTCAATTCGTAAAAATTATTCAAATATTTGAATTGATTCATTAGCGCGCTCAACTATTGACAATAACGTCTTAATCAAATTAACTATTATTAATTAAAGTGTAATACATTTTTAATTCAATTTTATCATAAAAAAATAATTCCTAAATTACGCAAGAATCAAATCATAAGATTAATTAAAGCGTATGATTTGAATCAATTAAGCGCAAATCCTTTTAATTTGTAAAAATTATTCAAAAATTTGAATCGATTAAGTTCAACCACTGACAAGAACGTATTAATCGAGTTAACTATTTATAATTAAAGTCTACTATCCTTTTAATTCAATTTTAACAACAAAATAATAATTTAATTCGTAAAATCGTAAAAATCATATCGTAAATCGTAAGATTTAATCTAACCATGAACCGATTAAATCTTACGATTTTTACGAATTAAATTTTATTATTTTTTATGATAAAATTCAATAAAAAAAAAGGTTACTAAACTTTAACTATACACAGATTGATTAATACGCTATTGTAAATTATTGAGTTTAACCGATTCAAATATTTGAATATTGTATACGAATTGAAATGAGTTGAGCTTAATCGATCAAATCTTTGAATATTGTTTTTGAATTGAAAACACATGAGTTTAATTGATTCAAATATTACGATTTAATTAAATCTTCCAACTTACGATTCAATTCAAACTTCAAATTCTTTCGAAACTCATTTTTAAATTACACGAGTTGAACAACATTTCCTTAGATTTTTAAATTATATTATATAAAGATTTGTTAGTATGGGATATTTTTAATATATAATAATAATAATTATAAGAGAATTAATAATTTATTTAACATTATTTATATAAGTTTTATAACCATTATAAATTGTAGCTTTGTGATATATATCCGTATTGTTAGTTTATTGTCAATTATGTGTTGTGTCTTAATGGTAAGTATTCTTGTGTGTTTTCAAATGGTCACGAGTTCGAATTCAGGTTGATGCAATTTTGGATGGGTGGTTTAATGATTTTTACGAATAATGATATAATTGACATTATAAATTTTAATTCAGCAATAAATATATATTTAAAATTGCATTAAAAATATAGAGGGTAAAATTGACATTACATTAATAATATATAATGGCCGATTTTTTGAAAATATTAATTATACGAAGGGTATTTACGACAATACGTAAATGAGGAAAAAATGGATTTTTTGGCAGGGACACGTGGCGCAATATAAAGGGGGTATCTCATAAAAGTTTAGAACATGGGATCTCACCCTAGAAAGACCCATTATATATATAATATATATATTTATTTCTTTCTCTCTCTACACTTCTTTCTTCCCCGACCTTTCTTTTGTCGATCCAAACTCGATTCCCCTTGTTTTCTATTCGATCTAGTGTTTGAATTCTTGTTCTTTCCATTTCTTTAATTTATCTATCTACTCATATAATAATTCACTCCTTTTCTATATTTTTTTTTTCTTTTTGTTGGCTCCAAATAGTATTATTATTATTATTTTTTTTTATATTTTTTTTCTGGTTTCCTGTTTGTATGGCTGGTTTGGACTTAGGTTCTTCTTCCCACTTCGTTTCTCAGCTCCACCACCACCACCGCCCCTCCGATCTCCACCTCCAGATACCACGTGATTCCGATGACCAGTCCCACCGCCACCACTTCTCCGGCGATAACGCCGACGAAGACTCTCACCAGGCCCTGGACGGCCTTCAGGTCAACTCCACCAACACAAGCTCCGGCGGCGCCGGCGATTTGGCGGGCGGCCGCCGGCCGCGCGGCCGTCCCGCCGGGTCGAAGAACAAGCCGAAACCCCCGGTGATCATCACGCGCGAGAGCGCCAACACGCTCCGGGCCCACATACTGGAGGTGGGCAGCGGCTGCGACGTCTTCGAGGCGGTGGCCACCTACGCCAGGCGGCGGCAGAGGGGGGTTTGCATACTCAGCGGCACCGGCACAGTCAACAACGTCAGCCTGCGCCAGCCCGCCGCGGCGGGCAGCGTGGCCACCCTCCACGGCCGGTTCGAGATTCTGTCCCTATCCGGTTCCTTCCTGCCTCCGCCGGCGCCGCCGGGCGCCACCAGTTTGACCATATACCTGGCCGGCGGCCAGGGCCAGGTTGTCGGTGGAAATGTCGTCGGCGCGTTGATCGCGTCGGGACCCGTCATCATCGTGGCGGCGTCGTTTACCAACGTGGCCTACGAGCGGCTGCCGCTGGATGAGGAGGAAGCGCCTCAGATGCCGCCGTCAGGCGGCGGCGGCGGAAGTGGCGGCGGGAATGGAGGCAACCAGTTTCCCGATCCGTCGTTGGGGCTTCCGTTCTTAAATTTGCCGTTGAATATGCCTAACAACGGCCAGCTACAAATGGACGACGGTGCATGGGCCGGAAACTCCGGCGGCGGCGGCCGGCAACAATATTAATAAAGGTCAGATAATTCATGAATCTTCATCAACACACAAGTTTAATTCTCCCTGTAATTAAATTGTTTCTTGTTTTTTTTCGGCACTTTAATTAATTTTTAGGTCTTGATCATATGCTTTTTCCGACTTGTGATTTGGGATAAATTAAATTGATCCTATAATTTAATTCTAGTTTTTAATTTTTAAAATTTTAATTTTTGTGAAAGTTCTTGATGAGTTGAGAAATTATTAATTAATTTAGTTATTATATTGCAACTTGTTGTGAGGTAATAATGTAAGTTGTCTTTACCTAATTTATATGCTAAATTGATTCCCTCTTTCTCATCTAAGATAAACTATACACAAGATTAGTTGTTTTTTTTGTCAAGATTAATTAATTAATTAATATATATACCACATGCAAGTGTGGAAGAGAGTGTTTTTAATAAGTAAGATAATAAGTAAAGCTGGTTCTACAAGCATGTAAAGTAGGTGGTCGCCTAGGCTCAAAACTCGAAAAGTTAGAGGAGCATATGTAATTTTTAAGCGTCCGTGTAGATAAATTTCATACATATTTGTCCTTCGATTTGTAACTTGCAGAGTTCTTATAGAACGGCTCGTTAACTATGACTCAATCCATATTTACACAAATGACGAATTGTTAGAAAACAAAAATCATACTTGATCGCGCGAGTAACTACGCGCAGTCAAGTTTCCATCAACTACTGTCATGTTTTGACATCCGGAGGAAATCTTCAGAGAAGAGGTTTCCGGCGACATCACTAGGGTTTGTTTGAGACAGTTGCTAAGAGAAACGTATAACTATATTTATCGTATGTGTTTTCTGAAAGCCCTTCTCCTCTCTATCGAGCATATATACATAGGGTTAGGTTTTCACGAGTTCCCTTGTTAGTAGGTCTCCCATTTTCCTTAATTATGAAATATCGTTTCCTTAAGCTACGAAATTCTTTTTACTCGAAATTCCTCTTCAATGGGTTATTTCTACGAAATTGGACTCACAAGATTCGAACTCTTCAAGTGACGTGCCTTCCAAGCCAAGAACTCTACTTCGTGTAATCGCTATCGAACTCCTCTCCTAGGGTTATCATCCGAGATGAGCCTTCGAACTGGTTCGGCCGGCTCCTATAACGATCCAACTCGACCTCCGAAATTAAACTTTTTACCAAATTGACCTCCACCATTCTCGCTATTTCTTCTTGGGCCATACGCTCAAGATGGGCCTTCCCGATCGGACCACAAGATTTGGCCCATTCGCTAAAACTTCCCCCATCGATACTCAAATTAGTAAGCCGAAAGTGGACAAATATTGAAGTTTAACACACACGAAACTAATTAGTCGAACGACAGCGAATTTCGGAATTGAATAATTGACCAATTACAACCTAATTATGCAAACAATTAAATCTCTTGGAATTCAAGATTCCACAAGCTGTTGAACCACTTTGCATCAAACCCACCAAAATTAAGTTAATTAATAATTAGAACAAGTTAAGTAATTGCATAGGACAATCCAAAGTTCTGATTCTCTATATATATACACAAAAATCAATCTTGCAGCAAAAATATATATAATTATATTAATAATATAATATGGCAAAAGAAGAAAATAAAATCGAAGTCATTACAGCAGTTTACAAAACATATCTGCACTGCCCAAAATGTGCACACGACATTCAAAAACCTCTCTTGAGAATCCCAGGTCAGTGTAATTTAATTTAATTAATTATTTCTTTTCTTCTTATATAAAAAAAAATATAATAATAATAAAATAATCTTGTCTGAATTAAGGTATCTTAAAATAAAAAAAATTAAATCAAGAAAAATACCAATTAATTACACTCATGCATGTGTGTGCAGGAGTTCATAGGGTTGATGCCAAATTTGAAAAGGGTGAGATCACAGTAAAAGGTGCCATTGATGCTAAGAAAATACATGCAAGATTGCAGAAATGGAGTAATAAAAAAGTTGAGTTAATTTCTGAGACCAAGTCCAATGAAGAAGTTAAAAAGGTAATTAAGTAAAAACAGTATTTAATAATTACCATTATTTTTATTATTTTTTCTTCACTCAAATTAATAATTATACCAATAATTTGTGTCTTAATAAATTTGAAGGAAAAAATAAGAACAATTATTATAAAGGCTTACTTGCATTGTGATCAATGCGAAAAGGAGGCGCGTCGGAGGCTGCTGTTGCACAGAGGTTAATTAAATAAATAATTATATACAATATTAAAAATTAAAAAAAAAAAAGTTATATGAATAATTAAAAAAAGGGTAAATTACAACCACCCCTAAGATATAGTCAAATTACAGAACCCCCTCTTGTTTGGGTAATTACAACCACCCCTCAACTATAAATAATTTTACACGTCCACCCTTGCGGTTTCAAATTTAGTGGAGTCTTCGAGATTATATAGAATATTATCACTTTTGTACCTGTTCTATCCCATTCGAACTCTACAATTTGAAGCAAGATGACCATAATATGTGTTTTGTGGCTTGTATATATCAGATTGTGGTGCATCAGAAACTGTATTTTTACACAAAATGAGTACAAACTAGATGATTATATTGAATTTGACAACATAAGGGTGGAGGTGTAAGAAAAAAATCATACTTGAGGGGGTAGATGTAATTATCCAAACAAGAGGGGGTTTTCGTAAATTGACCATACCTCAAGGGGGTGTTTGTAATTTACCCTTAAATAAAATATGCCCTAATAGCAAAGTTTTGTACATGTCAAAATTACATATTTTATAGAATTAATAAAAAAAAATTGCAGGTATACATAATGTGAAAACGGACATAAAATCGCAAACGATAACGGTTGAAGGAGTGATCGAGTCGGAAAAACTAATAGCGTATATGCGAGAAAGGGTTCACAAATACGGTGAAATAATTAATGTGCAAGAAAAGAAGAAAGAATTTGAAAAGAAAGAAGAGAAGAGAGAGAAAGTAGTTGATGAGGTGAAATCTACAGGAGACAAAGTTGTGGAGTTTAAGGAAGTTGTTAAGGAAGTTGAGTTCAAAGCTGAAGTTCCATACTTCATACATTATGTATATGCACCTCAAATGTTTAGTGATGATAATCCCAATGCTTGTTCCATTTTTTAGAGATATATATACACACACACTGGCGGTACTCTTGGTGGGGGCTGTTGACCCCCAAGAAAAAAAAAATTAGGTATTTGGCATTATATTTTCTAAATATTACTTTTGGCCCCCCAATTTTATTGTAAATATGTGTTTTAATCTTTTATTTTTTTTATTTTTCTCCATAATCTTATATAAATTATAGATAAATATATCATATTTAATCTAAAATATAAAATAAAATGGTTAAAACTTGTATTATTTTAAATAAAATTTATGAATATTACTTATTTTTTAATTCTTTTATCAATGCCTTTATAAAAATAGTACGAGATCCTCCCATATATATATATATATATATATATATATATATATATATATATATATATATATATATATATATATATATATATATATATATATATTAATTACTCCCTCCGTTTCTAAATAGGTGTCTGATTTTCACCGTTAATTTTTAGAAACTCAATTGTTAGGAAATAAATATTGTTAGACTGAAATAACATTGTTTACTAATTGATTGCAGAGAAAATATTCGAGAATTAATAAGGGTATGATTGAAAAATATATATAAAATTAATGCAACGTTAGAATTCTAAAGGGACAAATCATATAAAACAAAAGAAAATGGCAAAAGCGACGGATATTGTGGAACAAATGGAATAATTCAATCTAATATATTTAACTCAATTATTTGTGAATTTTTTTTGGATATCATTCTAATTATGTGAAAAATGCAAAATAGTTAATTAACACATCAAGTATAATTTGAAAATGATTATTTGCACTCTAATGTACCCCTAGTTATAATGACGTTTTTACCCCCTCGATAATTTGAGTTTCGTCCAATCTCGAACGATAGTAACATCGGGAAACTGTGCAATAAATAATAATGTTTTAAGAAATATAGTGTAAAAAAAAATAATCAAGGGGCAATGTGCATATCGACATATAATAAAGGGGCCAGACTGTATTATACAATTTATTGCTGAAAAGAAAATAACTTAATATGTATTCGCGCAATTCTTTAACAAAAAAAAAAAAATTAATAATAATAAATTAATGAAATAAAATAATTAAAACCAAATATATTTATCTACAGCAATTTGTTGTTAGTTGGTGGGCCGCCAAATGCGGGGCCGGTATAGCCCATGATGGCAGCGGAGGCAGCGGAGTCAACGCCGCCGGCTTCGCGGCCATAGGCAGCGGAGTCAACGCCGCCGCGGATGGGGCTAGCTGAATATTCAGATGATAGAGAATTGGGGTTTCCACCGTGAGAATCCTCCTGGGCGTCGTAGAAATCCTGGCGGGCGTTGCCGCTGCCGTGGGTGGCGGTGGCGGGGTGGTGGTGGTGGTGCTTCCGCTCATACTCCGCCGCCTTTTCTGCAGCTTTGCTGACGTGGCGATCCATCGCAGCCTCGGCCTCTCTCGCCATTCTTACCTCGTAAGCTACTTGACCTTTCACTTTCGCCAATTCTTTCTCCGCCTGCCATAATTCAAAACGTAAAATCATAATAACGAATCAAGACAAATATTTGGCTTAATTCCATTTGACACCCTTAAAATGTAGTATTTTACACTTTGCACCCTCGAAGAAAGGTAATAGCACTTTACACCCTCAGAAAAGGTAATAGCACTTTGGAGTGCCAAAACACAATAAATCATTTGCTATGCACCCCGAAGTGTATTTTTAAAATTTGACGAACGCAACTGCATTTTTATTGGGTTTCTTTTAAGGGTGCATCGTAAATTAGTAATATATTAAATTGTTATTTTATTTTATCCTTCAACTTAATTTCGAGCGTGCAAAATGCGAAAATAAAATCTCACTGAATTACTTAAAATCTATATTTTCTAAGAAAATAAAAACTTAAAATTGTCACACTAAATTATTCGATTGATGGATCTTTTATTGTAATTGAGTAAAATATTTTGTAGAAATCTTTGTAAGAGAATATAACTTTCAACTAACTTGATAACAAACTAGATTGAGTAATCTTTTGTAAAATATTCTTTTTGTGATACAATTTTTTTTTTTAAATATGTTAAGGTGTTGTAATTTTATTTTTGCACTTTGCAGTTTTGAAATAGGCTTCAAGTAATGATAAATTAAAAAAAAATTGCTTTTACCTTTAAAAATACCACTAAAACTATTAACTTACCATCCGAGGTGCAATGCGTATGATTTATTATGTTTTGAGGATGCAAAGTGATATTAAATCTTTTTAAATATGCAAAATGCCAAAAAACAATATATTTCAGGGGTGTAAAGTGAGGTTAAGCGGAAATATTTCGAATCACAAATATTACCCTTTCCTCCTCTTTTGCTTCAGCCTTGGCTTTTCGCATTGCGTTTATGTCACTCAACTTTTCCTTGATGGCCTGCATTTTTCCTAACTTTAACTTTTATAATTTTCTACAATAATTTATTAATAAGTGTATTTTAAGGAAAAGCTAACAAGTGAAATATATTTATATATAGAGAATGGCTTGGATGATAGTTATATTCGACCCTTTTTTTCTCCTGTAAATTAGATCTAATTTAATTTTATTAAAAAATAATGGTTGAAATGGATGACAAGTGTTGACCATGGAGACCTTTTTTCTTTGCAAATGAAGTTGGTTTTTAAACAGTGGTTATAAGAAAATGGAGTTCTTGAAACTCATATGATCCATTCTTTAAAGTAAATTAATCGTATAAATTATTATAATAGACGACACTCGGAGGTATTCGAATTCCCGACCTTTTTTTTAATAATGGATTAAACGTTTCACGGTTTATAATGGAAAACGACAACCTGAAAGTATATTCATCAGGCCTCGTTCGGTTGGGAAGATTAACCATGGACAAGTAAGTAATTGGACTTTGTTTAATGTTACAATAAATTAACCATGATCAAGTAAATAATTGGACTTTCTTTAAAGTAAATTAATCGTATAAATTATTACAATAGACGACACTCGGAGGTATTCGAATTTCCGACCTTTTTTTTAATAATGGACGAAACGTTTCACAATTTATAATGGACAACGACAACCTGAAAGTATATTCATCAGGCCTCGTTCGGTTGGGGAGATTACCATGATCAAGTAAATAATTGGATTTCGTTTAATGTTTGGTATCGCAGATAACTTATCGGGTCGACCAACAAATATTATCTTGCCTTATTTCCCTTTACATGGAGCATTTTTGTTGAATTTTTTAGCATCCGATAGAATAATTGAATTTTCATTAGATTATTTAATCTTATCTTGACGACTAAACGAGGTCTTAACAGTTTATTTCATAAGACAACCTCATTTTACCCTCATGTTATTTTTATTACCAAACTTCTTTATGATGCAATTTATTTTAGCAAACCATCCCCCCAAAAAATTCATCATTTAGGGGTGCTTTATAATAATATTAATAATACGAAGGATCGTTTAGCAATTTGTAATGAGATAAGTAATTTGTAATGAGATAAGTAATTGATCGAGAGATAATTAAAGGCGAAATAACTAATCAGAGGGATAGTTTAGTAATCTTATTTATTTTCCATAAATTGAACATTCATTTTCTTTAAATATGTTTACACTGTTTGTACTCTGCGCATTTGAAGTTGTACAATTATGTGGCAAAACTGAATTGATTCTGTCAATAGCAAAAATAATTCAATTACTTTTGCGGTTCTTATTACTGCCACTGCCACTATCACTACCATTCAGCAAACCAAGGCGCGTCGGTTCTGCGAGTACAATGGCTTCTACCCATGAACAAACCACCGATCAGGTAAATTTTGAATTTCACTTTTTCACTTAATTTAATTTTTATTTTATTTTAATATCCTGTTTGAAATAAAGTTTAAATTACAGTTCCATGTTATCTTCAATTTTTATCTCGTTTTTTGTTTTCGTTTAAATTTAGGAATTAGGTTTCGATTTATTCTGGAATTTTCACTTTGGTTCTTTTTTTTGATTTGTTGGTAATTTTAATTTGATGCTTGAATTATCGTTTAAAATTAGGAATTATGTTTTGATATATTCTGGAATTTTCAGTTTATTATCCAATTTTTTTTTATTTTTTGATTTGTTGGTAATTTTAATTTGATGCTTGAATTATCGTTTAAAATTAGGAATTAGGTTTCGATATATTCTGGAATTTTCAGTTTATTGTCCAATTTTCTATTTTTTATTTATTTTGGGATTTGTTGGTAATTTTAATTTGATGTTTGAATTATCGCGAATTGTGTTGAAAAGCGAATGATTTTGATAGGTTTTGGTGGAAGAGAAATCATCTGCGAGAATTTTCACGATGAACAGGCCTAAGCAGCTTAATGCACTTTCTGCGGCAATGGTATGTATTGAGTTATCTGTGAATCATTGATATTACTATACAAGTTAATCATTTAAATGTAAAAATCGTAATAAAAATTATGCATCGAGCTGCTGCAGAACAGTTTATTTAGATTAGTAGGTGTATATATATGTAGATATATGCATATATGTATATTTATAACAGATTTGATACTGATTTTGTTGGCCATTAATCATTCTCTGAGCTGAAAATGGGCTACTGAATATCGTTTGTTCATTTTACTTTAGGTGTCTCGTTTATTGGATCTCTTTCTTGCTTGTGCCGGAGATTCTTCTGTCAAATTAATTATTTTAAAGGTGAGCTAATGTTGGCGGATTCTATGAATTTTTTTTATTTTTTATTTTTTTTATTTTCTTTTTTTTTTACGTCTCACTTTCTGGCCATGACAATAGGGAAAGGGAAGAGCATTTTGTGCTGGAGGTGATGTTGCAGCAGTTGTTCATGATATTAATCAAGGTAGATAAGCTGATGTCACAAGATGTCAAAAGTGAGACTTATCTTGGATATATAAATAGAATTTCACGAACATTGTATAATTAGATTTGATAATTTTTTTTAATAATTATTTAAGACTAATATTAGCATCTTTTATTCAATAACGAAAGGCTCTTGCCTTGCAGTAGATGATGCCTGATGTTTTGTATGAGCGTCAGGTAATTGGAAGAGGGGTGCAGATTATTTCAGAAAGGAATTTACGATGAATTATGTGATGGCAACATACAGTAAACCCCAGGTGCTAATTTAGAAAGAAAAAAATCATGTTAGTTTGCTATTTTTATTTTTTCTTATTTTTTATTTGTAAAATGCATCGAAAGGTTTCGATTCTTAATGGAATTGTCATGGGAGGAGGTGGAGGTGCTTCTATACACGGTAGATTCCGCATTGCTACAGAGAATTCGGTACTTATTCTTTTTCTCTTTCTCGATATTATTATGTGAGTTTCTTATCTTTACTGGATTGTGTTTGTTTGTTATTTCTAATGTATATGCATGTATATAGATATTTTACTACAGAGTCCTATGTTTATACAATATTTGTTTATCTTCTTGCAGCTTTTTGCTATGCCTGAAACAGCTCTTGGACTTTTCCCAGATGTAGGTGCTTCCTACTTTTTGTCAAGACTCCCCGGTTTCTTTGGTAATTACTGTTACGCCCTCGTGTTTTTTTTTTTTCATATACCATTTCTTTGAGGTAGATTAGCACAAGCATTTCCGATTGTTTTGCAGTATAGTCGTTACTTTTTCTCTTATTAACTGTGATCTTGAAGATCATATATTTTTCTTTTATTGTTGGCTTTATCCAAATTTTTTTTTTCTTTACTTTAGCGTTGATTTGTGTCGTTTCTTGCAAATTGCACTTTTTCTTTGTCAGGAGAATATGCTGGTCTGACAGGTACGAGGTTGGATGGCCCTGAAATGCTTGCATGCGGTTTAGCAACTCATTTTGTTCGATCAGAGGTATATAATAATTCATCCCAAATGCGGTGAAATTCAATCTTTTTCCCACATATTTATTCCTTGATTATTTTATTATTATTTTTTTTCCGATGGGCAGAAATTGCAATTATTAGAAGCAGCACTAGTTAAAGCAGATTCCAGTGTTCCTGCTGTTATCTCTTCTATTATCGATGAGTTTTCAGAAATACCTGATTTGAAAAGGAATAGTGCTTACCACAGGTAACATATTCCAGAGTATCTTATACCATAATGAAAAAGAATAGTGCTTACTATTTTTGAATTAATGTTATTTAATTAAACGTAACAAATATTTACTTGTTTTGTTGTAATTTTATTCTAATACCCCCTAAAAAACAATTTTCGGGGTACATGCAGGTTGAACATCATTAATAAATGCTTTTCCCGAAGAACAGTCGAAGAGATTATATCAGCCCTTGTAAGATAGATGACTAGCACATTAGTTTTTAACTTGTGATTCTTTCTTGCTTACGCAACTTTTAAACTCTTTACATATTTAGGAGAGAGAGGCTGATGAAAAGAAGGATGATTTTATTACTTCGACAATTCAGTCGTTGAAGAAAGCATCCCCTACGAGCCTCAAAATTTCTCTTAGATCGGTATAGATCACTAAGCATTCTTAATTTATTATTTATTTATTTATTTAGCAATACGCATGTGTTATATAAAAACTAATGTGCAAAATATTGGATATATATTTTTCGTGTATTGATATCCAGATTAGAGAAGGAAGGCTACAAGGTATTGGCAACTGCCTCGCTCGAGAATTCAGAATGGTTTGTCATGTGCTGCGCGGCGAAATCAGCAAGGATTTCGTCGAGGTACAAAAAGGACCTACTTAAATATTATTTTTACTATATAAACTCATTTTAAACTAAAATTCTAATTATTCTAGTCCAAATTTCAGGGTTGCAGAGCTATACTGTTGGACAAGGACAAAAATCCAAAGGTGCATTTTTTCCTTTTGCATTTATGTATCCTGCTAAAAAGTTAAACTTGTAATTAAGTATAATAATTAAAAAAAACTTAGAACCAAGTATATATAAATAGACTTTTCAGCTAAAAGTTTTTTTTTTAATTGTCATTTTGCAGTGGGACCCGTCGAGGTTAGAGTCGATTAGTGATGAAATGGTGGATCGTTATTTCTCCAAGATGAACGAAGATGACTGGGAAGAATTGCAACTCCCGGTTGGATCAAATTTGCTTCCGTATGCCGTTGCTAAGCTTTAAATTTTATTATTCTTGATGGCTTTTACAATAACGGGAGATTTTTTTTAAGTTCATAAATTGTTTCAAATTCAGTAATGAAAATCGGGTTTATTGTATTTGATAATCTAATGCCATCGTATATGGAATTCTCGGAGTGAAATAACGGTTCACACCTTTTTGTTATGGATGGACACGATATCTTTGGCCGTTGTAAATCAACAATTGTGATCAAGGGATTTTCGAAACCTTCCTTCAAAGTTCAAAATCAACCAAAATAAGAATGGAAACTACTCTGGCCCAAACAAAATTTATAATAATTTCTCTTACAAAATTAAATAATTTAGGGCAAATTACGGCCACCCCTGAGTTATGGTCAAATTACGAAAACCCCTTCATGTTTGCTCATGTTTGGATAACTACAGCCACCCTTTAACTATGTTATTATCTTACAAAAATACCCCTCCAGAGGTAAATTTAAGGATGTTAATTCGGTAAAGCCGAATCAAAATTTCGGTATGCCAACATTTTATATCGTTTACCGGACTGAATATACGATTTGGTTCGGTAAATAACCAAATTAAATAAATTTTACGTAAAAATATTTAAAAGGAGGGGGTGGCTGTAATTACCCAAACAAGAGGGTTTTTTTGTAATTTGGCCACACCTTGGGGGTGGCCGTAATTTGCCCAATAATTTAACATAAATTTTATCTGTATTTAAACAATCAATTAGAAGAATTCCATGTTCAAACCAGAATGAATGGCTTTCAAAATTATTGTGGAACAGGGTCTAAAGTGTAATGGCCAAGCCTTCCTGTACGATACAGATTAAGCAACTTTCGACTTACTCTACAATATTTACATTCTTCCGATTCTAAACGAATATGAAAAGCTTTTAACAGAACCTCTAATTCTTCTTCGATTAGTCGTGCAAAATCTTCTCCGTTTTCCAAACAACCCGCAAAAGAAGAAACTGCATCAAAAAGTGTTCGTCGAACATTGTTGACTACGAAATCCTGCATTTACATTTATCAGAATACCAGCAGTGGCAAAGTCGAGATTTGTTTCAACAAATAAAAAATAAAAAAAAATCATAATTTGTACCTGAGTGTGATCACTTGGATATTGTTTGTTTCGTCTTTTGTTCGGACCGGAAGTACCTTCATTATTAGTTAATACTTCGCCGACAGTTTCGACACGAGGTAACTTTCCCCATGGCTTGTATTCGTCACTCAAGTTCAAAATCGAAAGAAAATATCGAGCAAGTTCGATTTCACCGACTACAGTATCTTTGATTGCTCCTGCAATTTTTTTTCAAAACAAAAGGCACTTCTCTTTTAATGTTTTCTATTTCTTGATTTTTCTTTTCTATTTACACACACACACACACACACACACACACACACACACACACACACACACACACACACACATACATATATGGTGATCTGACCTGTTAAAGCAAGCTTGGAGCAGACGTGATCATCGCTGACATCAGGAGGCAATACACCTGGAGTGTCTAAGACGTATATATTCGGATGGCTAGCAATCTGCAGTTCAAATAGGCTGCTTCAGCGAAGTATATACTTAAATATATATACAAAATAATCCTTCAAAAAAAAAAAAAAGACAACCTAGGATGGGTTACTTGCTAGTTTTGTACGTAGTTTTCTAGTTCATGTTTGTTCATATTTATAGATGAGTCGAAGGAACTAGAAATAAGTTAATATCAAAAGTAAACAACCAATAGGCACGAAGGAATATCACCAAGAATCAAATTACAACTGAGGCTAAACACGAGCTAATTGCAGTCAAAACCTGTAGATTTTTTCAGCAAAAGAAATTAGTCGAACATTGGAAAAACACAAAAAATTATGCACGTGGATAAAACTGCAAGCAAACCTTTAAGCTGCTTATACTTTTCGTGTCCCCTGGCTGTGCACTCACGACAGAATGTTTTAACTTTCCTTTCTCTGCAAAACAAAAAAATTAATAATTAAAAAAGATGTTCAGTATCGAAAAGAGTGATAAGACTCAAAAAAACAAAAGTAAGTAGTAATTTTGTAATAATAGGTATTAACGAAGAAATAATAAATACCTGCTGCAGCAATCCTTCCTATCTGATGCAAAGAGTTGGCTAATGCCGATTTGCCAACATTAGGAATACCAACTAGCATTAATGATATCGCATGTGCAGAATCGTCATTTTTCTTCAATTCTCGGACTCTGGCTTGTATGAAATTCAGGAACTGCATGTCGTTAAGTTTTGATACACAAGGCATTAACAAGTTACTGTCTTTTGAACATTCAGTCGTCTACTTTTCGATAAAGAATTTTAACAGAAAAATCGGATTTTTTTACAACATTAATAGAAGTATATGCCAAACGAAGTTTTATTCAAAATTAACAAGACCTAATTACAATCTGAACGCAACTGCATAATGAATTCATTTTGAGTAATTAAATCATGGAAAAATATTGCAGATTCACCTCTTTTATATTCTCTCTGTTATGTGAATTTACTCCGAAAGCCATGCATTTTTGCCCCTCAAAAAACCTCACCCATTCCTGTGAAAGAAGTTAGATAAGATAACTTCTGATCGGAAATAAAAATATTTAATATATGAACAAAGTCAAAAGGAAGATAAATAAATTACCTTCGTTTGGGTGCGATTAGCAAGATCCATCTTATTCAGCACGATGATTCGCCTCGAAGAAGATGAATGTTTTCTCAATTGCAAATATTCTGATGACAGCGGAATCTAAAAGGCGAAAATAAAGTAAAAATATCAACTAGGAAGAAAAAAAAAAGTTTGTTTACTCATTATTCCGATTATGGAATTTATGCTGCTAATAATAACTTCGGATAAATCCTGATTTTGAGTCCGAAATTTCCAAAGTCCGTGTCACGAAAAAAACCGCAGGCGTGCGTAAAAGAAGTCGACAAGTACAACAACACGAAATATTCATTCAGGCATTTCAACAAACACCATGTGGGGAAAATGTAGGAGAAGTGTACCCTGGCATCTCTGACTTCAAGTACAAGATCGACTAGTGGGATCCGCTCGGCGACGGCGCGTGAGGCGGCGGCCATGTGCGGGCTGTACCACCATTCTGAGCTTTTGCTTTCGGCCACCGCCTTCACTGCTTTCCCTATCTTTTGAATCAGACTATTCGTTGCCGCCATTAAACGGTTTTAATAATCCCACAATGTAAAAGTAGAACGAATAAAACGACATAGTTTTGTACATATCTTCTTTTGGGAAAAACACAGTTTTCGCCCCTCAAGTTTGCACCGATTACACATTCGGTCCCCCATTTTCACAAAAAATACATTTGGTCCTTATGTTTCAAAATTTCAACATTTTTAGTCATTTCCGTCAATTTTCCCGTTAAAACTAACAAAATCAAGCGTGTGTCCATCACTGCCTTATATTGTTTCTCCACGATTCACTGAACTGATTGTCAAAGTGCTAATGCCGGGAAATCTTTCCCCGACACTCCTTTTTGCAGGTCTCTTAGAACGTATGGACTCTTCGTAAGCCCGATCCATATCTTCAATTTGTGATTGAGCCTTTTAGGCTATATCAATTTCAATTTCTGAATAGAATACCAAAAAATGCAAGTTCTTTTCCAAAAATTACATTTGTAATGACACTATTATGTATCTTGTAGGAAAAAATAAAGTTTTCATCCCTCAAGTTTGCACCAATTTCACATTTGGTCCCATATGTTCACGGAAAACAAATTTAGTCCTTTATGATTCAAAAATTCAACGATTTTAGTCATTTTCGTTAATTTCCCGTTAAAACTAACGGAATCAAGTGTGTGCCCACACTGCCTTAACTAACGGATTAACGGTAAATTGAAGAAATGACCAAAATTGTTAAATTATTGGAACATGGTGGACCAAATGTGGTTTTTTTTAACATGGAGGACCAAATGCAAAATTAGTGCAAACTTGAGGGCTGTAATTTCTCCTTATCTTATATTACACGTCTATAAAATAACCAATTTTATGAAAAACCCACCTGCACTTTATTTGGTGAAACTATCTATAGAAACAATTCACTAACAAGAAAATGAAAGATATTCACCAATCTTGCTGCTAATTTTGAACGACTTCTCGACAAAAAAAAGTCGAAGAAATAATGAAATACAAGTCCAGATCACAACCGAAAACGAGCTTACAATCATCAAAATTTCGCAATCAGCAACAAAGAGCTCAAAGATAATAATGCCATTACACAAAATAAAAGAAACAAACGTATAATTCGACAAAGCATACTTCGTAACTATTACAGAGAAACAGTTCGCCTATAAAGTATTTCATCGTCACTCTCATCCTCTTCGTCCTCCGACACAATATCACCCCCCAGAAGTTCCAATTTGCCCCCCATGAAAAACGAGGGGCCGTTACTCTCCGCCTCGATATACGCCCCTTTAATTCTCTCCTCAAATCTCTGATCACTACAGTTCAAAAACCAAGCCAACGAACACCTAATCCCTTTACTCTGCAATTTCAAATACCTCGGTTTAATTCTTGATTCTAAGCTATAAGTCAAATACTCGGGAAACTCGACTAACTCCTTCAACGGCCTCCCGATTTCGCTCTTGAAAAAGTAGTAACTATTCTTCATTAATCCAACTTGAAGTGCAACTAATTGAGGGCACTTAATCACCATTTTCGCCACATCTTCAACAAGAATGCCTCTTCCAAGCAAGAAATCGATCGATTTCATAATCAAGTTTTGATTGAGGCTCACAATCTGAGGCATTTTCTCGACTACACGCGCGAATCCGTCAGGGTCGATTTTGAGCTTCAAGTTGAAAAAGTATTGCTGCGAAGAAAGCTTGGCCTTTAAAGGCAAACCGATTATTTGCGGATACTGCGCAATAATCGATGCTAGTAATTCTTTTTTAACACCGAAACTCAACAAACAATCGATATTCGGTTTCACGGTCTCTTCGAGATTATACCCGAGTATATAAGCCCGTTTTTCGAACATTCTACACAAGATCTTCTTAGGCAAACCGAACGAAATCAAGTAATCGACAAGCGGCTTAATCATAGTGCCGACTCTCATACCTAATATATACGGATACTGCGTTATCATAGGTCCGATATCTCTCGGATTAACACCTATACTAACCAAGTAAGCAACCGAAGTACTCATTGTACCTTCGAGCTTAAACCCTAGCAACTCGGGGTACTTCATCAACACA
Source organism: Erythranthe guttata (assembly GCF_056151865.1). Classification (NCBI taxonomy): domain Eukaryota; kingdom Viridiplantae; phylum Streptophyta; class Magnoliopsida; order Lamiales; family Phrymaceae; genus Erythranthe; species Erythranthe guttata. Next base: position 14,984,615 of record NC_142546.1, on the reverse strand, counting down.
TATCCAAGATCCTGTTTCTCCACATCGAGCCCACGTAAAAACCTAACAACCGGCACGAGTTCCACCACAACACTCGCGTGGAGGCACTGCGGGTAATTCTTGACGAACTCGCCCATTCTCGCCCTCGGAATCCCGATTTTTTCCAAGTAACCTAAAACAGGGATTATGTTTTTTCTCACACTGCATCCAAGCATTAACGGGTACTCATTCATGTCGTCTATCGTTATACCGATTTTCTGCAGAAACTCGACGCGCTCGCGCATTACATCGACCGTGGACGGCAATTCGAGCTCTTCGAGTTCGTCGGGGATTATGCCCATGGATTTTAAGTAGTCGCAGATTATGACACGTGACACGAGCTTCTCCTTTCGGCCTTGGATTACTCCCCATGTGACGGAGGGCATTTCGTATTCGGGGAATTTCGATGATTTTGTGGAGTAGGGTTTTTGTTGTTGTAGGCACGGGGTTGATTTAGGGTTTTGCAGGGGTTTAGGAAAGGTGGTAAAAATTGGATTTTTGGGGGTTTTGCAGAGAGTGGATCTTAATTGCTGGGTTTTTCTTAAAGCGGCGGCCATTTTTGGGTGAAAACCTAGCTCAGATTGAACTCAAAAAGTTTTGATTTTTATTCGAGGTGAGGGCATAACTGAAATTAGAGAAGAAATGCTTGTGCGTGAACGTACGAATGTGAATTAGAAGAAGGTTTTACCTGTGATTGCAGAAAGAAGAAAGTTCGGCCATGGCGGAAACAGAGATTGGGGTTTACGAAGAAGAGAGAATTGGGCCTATTGATGGGGAAAGCTGAAAATGGATATACTGACCCGAGTATTTATTCGACCCATTTAAAAATACCCGTACCCGGCAAAAATACCCGTAAAAAAGGTTAAAATTCATTTTGCAGTGTATGTGACATATGTGAAAGGTATTATTTATGCCCCTTATGTATAAAAAAACATCAAACACCGCCTATTTTTAACTGTCAATGATCAAACTTTCAACAGTGTTAAATTTGAGTGTTCAATGACTCTTTTACCTTGTTTTATATCTGATATAATCCCTAATTTTTTTAGGTGTATTTTTTGTGGATTGTTGACGATTTTTTTGCGAACGTTCAAATTATGTTTTTTGTCGATTTTAGGGATTTTTCGTTTTTTTTTTTGGGATTTTTTCAGTATAATATGAAAAGCTTTGTTTTTAATTTGCTATTCTTTTATATGGTTTTATTTCAATTTCACGGTTTCTTTTAGATTTTAAGGCTTTTGGTTTTCTTTTTCGTGAGTTTTACATTTTTATTTATTTGACATTTCAGTTTTTTATAAGAAAAACGGCTGAAAATAGTAAATAAAAATGACTGAATAAAGTGAAAAAACAGGGTCGAAAAAAGTAAAAATTCTGATGAACATTTGTCAAAACTAAGCAACATATATATAGAATATGTTTGGGATATTTTCATCAAAAAAGTCATTCTTTGCAATAGTCGGTCAAAGGGTTTGACTAACGGAAATTAGGAAAAAGGCTAACGGCAGGGGGTGTCTGATGTTTTCTTTACATTAGGGGGGTAAAGATACATTTCACATAGTACAGGGGCGCAAAATGAAATTTACCCTAGAACTTATACTAATTTAATTAAAATCAATATATATTTACTTATTTTAGTAATTTTCTATGAATAATTCTTAAAAAAATCAAGTGCGATGCCCCCGAATTCCCGAATTTTGGCTAATTTATTTTTGCAAAAAATCGTCCACATATAAAATTATCCCGATCCGCCCCGGATTATCTTCCGAGCAAAAAAAATAATTTCCTTAAATTTCGTACATTAGAGTATATAATATATATCTACATTTACTTTTTAAATTGGACAAAATTATGAATATTCATCATATATTATACTAATATTTGTAGTTTAAGGAAAAATCCCAACTTAGAATTACAAAATGTAGTTGGAGAATTAAGTTCTATACTAAGAACAAAGTAACATTTTATTTCTCATAAATCAAAAACAAAATAAATAGAGAGCTCTTATATTAATTAATCTCCTCTCTCTACATCTTATGCAGACACTCTCCTTATTCTTCCTAGGCAGTTGTCCTTCGGCCTCGTATGCGGCAAGTACATCATCGGACTAGCTGGATTATGTCGTTCGAGCCTTCAAAAAAAAAATAATAAACACAAAATAAAAACCATTTCGATATTAAATCGAAGGAGAAAAGAACGGATAGTAACTCACTCGTAATTCAAAAGAAAATGATGAAGGAAGATAGATATCTCGATTTTGGCGAGATCATTTCCGGGGCATAATCTACTTCCACCGCCAAATGGAAGGAAATTTCCGGCTTTAGGTGTAAATCCCTACAAATAAATTTAAATTATATAAAAAAAATTATACCGTAAAATCTTCATAAATTGCTAAGTAATAATAATAATTATTGGTTTCAAAACTCACATCCCATCGAGAAGGATCGAATTTCTTCGGTTCGACGTATGTTTCGGGATCAAAATGAACACTCCTAAACCAGACCAGAACTTTCCATCCCTTAGGAATTGTGTAACCTAAGAAACAAAATAAAAAATGTGAACTTCAATTTTTCCTAAATTTATTATTATTGCTGCTAAATTATAAATATTAAAAAGAATATATGAATCAAAAAAAAAATTAGCATATATATACCGCAAACGTGGACATCTTTCTTTGCTTCTCGGAAGACAACAAGTGAGAATGTGATCACACGAAGTGTTTCATCGATTACCTGTTAAAAGATGCTCGGAAAAAAAAAGAGTAAATTTCGAAGAAATTATATATATTATAAAAAATAATAAAAAAAAAAGGCGGGAAACCTTAGAAAGATAATCCATTTGCCGTATTTCTTTAAGCGAAAGACCGTTTTGATCAGCCGGCCTGTTCTTCACAATCTCCTCTTGCTCAGCCTGAATTATTATTCATGAGAATATCAAGAAAACGAAGTCCAAAATATTAGCTTTTCAATGTCGTCTCGATTACGAATTAGGACAATAATAAATATATTAATTATGTAATACTCCATCTGTCCCGTATTATTTGACTCTTTGAATCATTAATTGCACTGTTTTCGATTTTACCATTTATCGCTCTTAATTAATCAACTGAAAAACAATTAATCAAAAGGGTATTTTAGTGATTTCCTAAGTTCTTTTTGCTATAACCTATGCACATTTATTGATTTTCTTAATATTTGCGCAACAAAAAAAACGACATATAGAGTAATAATAGTATTAAGTACATACCTTGGCTCTTTTGAACACGTCGGGATGCTTCTGAAGAAAAAGGGTGGCCCACATAGTGATGTGCCCCGAAGATTCGTGGCCTGCGTTTAAGTACATAACTAAAACATCGATTATTTCTTCGTCGTCCAATTTTCGCCCATTTTCATCTTCAGCTTCCATAAGAGCATCCATCATATCTTTCTTAGCCTTCGGGGGGTTTTCGCCCCTCAGATTCCTTCTAGAAGTTACTGTGGCTTGAAGAACTTCCACGAGCTTTTTACGTGCCTAAAATTGTAAAAAGCCCGATTTTAAATGCATAAAAACCGAAATTCGTAATAACAATGCTCGTATATGTAAAAAAAAAGACTAAAATAACCTTTATTATTTAATGAGTTGATAAAAAGGAGTTAATGTTTAATAGAGTTCGATTAATAAGGGTAAAATAAGAAAAATGTATTTAATGCATTATTAAAATCTAGAGTGAAAAATAATATGGAATAGTTTTTTGGGCAAATTACTGCTACCAATGAGTTATGGTCAAATTACGAAAACCCCCCTCAACTATCTATTATCTAACGAAAAAACCCCTTCATGGATAAATTTAGGGATTAAATCGGTAAAACCGAACCGAAATTTCGGTACGCCAACATTTCATACCATTTACCGAACTGAATATACGATTTGGTTCGGTAAATAACCGAATTACATAAATTTTATGTAAAAATATTTAAAGGAATGGGATGGCTGTAATTACCCAAACAAGAGGAGTTCTTTCGTAATTTGGCCATACCTCGGGGATGGCCGTAATTTACCCTAGTTTTTTTTAGGAACGATATATAAAAAGACTAAAATACCCTTTATCATTTAATAAGGGTAAAATATGAAAAAAAGTATTTAAGTATTATTGGAACTCTAAAGCGACAGATAATATAGAACATATGTAATAGTAGTTTTATATGCGATTAACGAAAATCAGACCTTAAGAGCAGAGTGGTAAGCAAAACCCGGTATATTAATCGCCATAGCCCTAACGCCATAGTTCAACGCGGTGTATTCTCTCTCCAAAACCTCCATAACTTGCTCGCTCTCGGAGCTCATAAAAATGTGCATGATTATTGTGAACGTGAGCTTTCGGAGTTCGGTTAAGAACTCGATTTCTCCCATTTCCGACCATTTCTCTAGAGCAGTTACGACATTATCTTCGATGTATTTCATGTACACGGACAATGCTTCGTTTCCGTTTACGGGGGCGGAGGTTAATTTACGAAGCCATTTGTGCTCTTCGTCGGAGATTCCGACGAATGATTTTTTTCCGATTAGGTTTACTGTGGATGTGGGCCATCCTGGTTTGAAGGCCTCGTCGTCGGTTAGAACTTTTCGGCATGCTTCGGCTGTGGTGACTATGATGCTGGGATTGCCGAACATGTGTACCTTGTACATTCCGGTGTGTCCGAACCTGAAAAATAAAATCAAAAATTAAAAAATTGTGGATTCTTGATCATTTTCGTGATCGAAAATTGTCTAGGGTAAAATTGGACAAATCGAACAAATTTGGTGTACATCAAAATTTAAAAGGACACATAATATGGGACAAAAAAAAATCTTGCTTGCTACAACGTCACTTATAAACAATCGGAGGGAGTACCTAAATTCGAAAAGGTCAACTTCTCGCCGAAAAAAGTTAAGAATTCTTTCCAAAAATCATAATCTTGAAAGATTTCAAGAAATATTGCCACCTTCAATTTGTGATCATAAAAATGGTTTTCTGGTTTTCAACCAACAAAATGTACCCTTTTCTGCACACACACACACACACACACACACACAAGGGGATTCTTGAATATTTCAAGAAATACTGCCACCCTCAATTTGTGATCATAAATGGTTTTCAATTCAACCATCAAAATGTACCCTTTTTAGCATTTTATCACACACACACACACACACTCACACACACACACACACACACACACACACACACACACACACACACACACACACACACACACACACACACACACACACACACACACAAGGGCAATCTTGAAATATTTCAAGAAATACTGCCAACCTCAATTTGTGATCATTAATATGTTTTCAATTCAAACATCAAAATGTACCTTTTTTCTGCATTTCATCACACACACACACACACACACACACACACACACACACACACACACACACACACACACACACACACACACACACACACACACACATATATATACACTATACAGAGAGAGAGAGAGAGAGAGAGAGGGGGGGGGGGAGAGAGAGAGAGAAAGATGATGGATGATGACCTGTGAATAAAGTCGGAGAGGAAAGAATCAGGATTGGTAGACTTGAAAGCTCTGAGGAAGGACCACATATTACCAATGAAAGGCCAACCAAAATCACCTGGTGGCAGTTCATATCTCCTCTCCCCCAATTTCCTCTCACACCACCAACTATTCACACTCCTCATACCCCTTTTCAAAATCAACAACCCTAATAAACAACAACAACACCACCCCACTAACAACAATTCCCACCCCATCACAAAATAATTTTTTTTTTTTTAGATTTATTTTTTTTATCAAGAAATGTGATCAAGATTGCTTTTTTATTGCTTAATGAGACAGAAAAAAAGAAAAGTAGAACAACAACAACTCCAACCCCATCACCCCCAAAAAAAGAAAAAAAAAAGATTAAATTTTTTTCTTTCAAGAAATCAAGAAATGTGATAAAGATTGCTTTTTTATTGCTTAATGAGACAGAAAAAAGAAAAGTAGCAAAGATATATATTATATATATACAAGGGGAGATTTGGGTTAATAAATAATAAAAATATGGTCTTTGAGAATTGAGAAAGCTAGGGTGGATGGGGGTGGGGGGTGATCTTGCTGCCGGCCTAAATCTAGTGGTTTTGTCTTGTTGTTTAGAGCAGGGATTCTCTTTGTTTTTGGAGATGATTTAAGCAAAAAATAAATAAATGAAGGGGATGATCACAGGTTGTATTTGTAATAACAAAATTGTGGAATTTGGTTAATTGCTGTTCTTTTGTTTATATTAATTATAAAATATGTACGGAATCCCACTTAACACTAATTGACAAGATCAGAGGTGGCACTAATTGTATGTAATAATTAAAAAAAAAATTAAACTAAATTTTCTACCAAGAATTCATTGTAATCGGATCAAAATATGCATTTATATATTGTATCTATAATTACAAGTAGACATGCCCATGGCTCGGTTCGGTCTGATTTGGAATTAACTCGTTGACCACATGATGGTTAATTGTTAACCATACTTCGACCCATGAACTATGAACTGGATTGTGTAATTGCTTCATCCCTTGTAAATTTTCAATTTTTGAATTTTTCTCCTTGTAAAATTTTGTTACAGTTACACTTTGTCCCAACGTATAATTTTTGGTGTATTTTCTCATTGGAATTGCCACGAATCCATCCAATTGAAGGGCATTTATGTCATTTTAGGGATGAATCACCGTAGTAACTGCTAACTAAAGAAGAAATTGAAGATTCTCACAATTTTGGGACTACATTACGCACGCACAATTCATTTTCGGGGAGAAAAAAAAACCCTAATTTTGTTTTCCGTCTACTAGAAAATATAACGATAGTAGAATTCAAATAGAACAATGAAATAACTCAAATGCCTTGAAATGAACAGATAAATGTCAATTCCAATGAAAAATAAGCCGGAAAAATTCTAGGGGTGGTGGTGGTGGTGTTCAATTTATACGGAAGAAAGTGCAAAAACAGAAAAAAATATACGGGGCTGAAGTGCATTTTGTCCTTTTTTTGTGTACTAAAATAAAAGAGGATATGTAATATTTGTTTTGCTTTAGTTGTTGCAGGTAATCTATGAGTGGATTTTGGGTCATGTCTTGAAATATGTTTAGAATCTAATAAACCCTACATTTGTTAGTCTTTTTGCAGACATACACAATTCACTTATGTCTCCTCAATTCATATTTCATTGTTCTAAAGTGTGCCCACATTAATCATAGCAACTCACCATATTTGGATTTCGACACTTTGAAATGTTGTCATCTTTTCTTTTCAATTAATAATCAGCCATAAAATCCTCTCCTACGTGTCTAATGATCAATCATAGGGGGTGGAAATCGGGACAAAATCTTCGAATTCCGCCAGTTCAGATGCGAAAATATCTAAATTTGGAACCGTATTTTTCAATTTGTTGTTCCTATATGTTGTTTTATTTATTCCGTTTTCCCCCCCTCTTTTGAATTTTCTTGCGTTTTCCTGCAAAATTTTGAAAAAGATAGAAAAACTCTGCGAAAATTCATATCACATCCGAATTTGAAACAAGAGATTATACATACAAAATTCCCCGCCGATTCTAAGGCATTTCGAAATCTGTATAAATTTTTGTGTTCCGAATTTTTTGGGATGAAAATTTGAATCCATATTTTACTTCAGAAAAGAAATCTTCCGAAAAAAAGCCATTTCCGTCCGATTTCCACCTCTAATCGAGTGATATTCAATAAATCCCAACTTTCAAAATTTGGAATGAAAATATTGTTCAAAATTTATGTGGAGTTTATCCACTTGTTAAATGGCCGGCTCTATGAATTTTGTAATATAAAGTCTATTATTAAAAAAAGAAAATCAATTTATCCAAAAGAAATATATTTAAAAAGAAAAAAAAAGGAAGAAGATCAGAGCAGTTCAGTTGTCACGTTTCAATTATATTAATTTGCAGGCAACATGGGCCTTAAACAAATTAAGAATAATATAAAAAATAAAATACCCTATCATTCAAACCACCACTTTTGTTTTGACATCTTTAATCATTTATTTCAAAAAAAAAAAAAAAAAAATTGTAATAAATTAAATAGTAGGTTTATTGGAAATGAGAAACCACATGGAGAGAAGGCAGCAGACAAATATATCATTCAAAAAGACTTTACAAAAACCACCAAAATCTATATATAGTCTATGAAAAAACAAAGACTTCATATATATCACTACTTGGCATAAGAATACAAAAACCATTCATGCATATCCCTTTTGAAGAAATAATAATAAATAAATAAATAAATAAGTATCTATTTAATTTTTATTAGGATAAATTAAGCTCACCCTTAGTTAAAGTCGAATTACGAAAAAATCTCTTATGTTTGGATTGTTACAACTACCCATCAACTATGAATCTTCTTACACATTAAATTCAACAGAATCTTCTAGATTCCGTGGAATATTCTCTATTTTGTACTCGTTTTGTGTAAAAATACCATTTCTGATATCGCAATCTGATATTTACAAGCCAAGAGACACATTTTATGATTATCTTGTTGGGTAAATTACAACCATCCCTTGAGGTATGGTCAATTTACAAAAAAACCCTCTTGTTTGGATAATTACATCTACTCCCCTCAACCATGATTTTTTCTTATACCTCCACCCTTATAGTATCAAATTCAACATAATCATCTAGATTTCGTGAAATGTGCTATAGTTTGTACTCGTTTTGTATAAAAATATAGTTTTTGATGCACCACAATCTGATATATTCAAGCCAAAAAACACGTATTATGATCATCTTACTTCAAAATGTGAAGTTCGAATGGAATAAATCGGATACAAAAGTGATAATATTTCATATAATCTCGAAGATTCCACTAAATTTGAAACCGCAAGGTTGGACGTGTAAAAAGATTTATAGTTGATGGGTGGTTGTAATTATCCAAACAGGAGGGTTTTTTTTGTAAATTGACCATACCTCGGGGGTGGTTGTAATTTACCCTTATTTTGTTTCATAATGTGGAGCTCGAATGTGGTAAAACGAGTACAAATTAGAGAATATTCCACTAAATTTAACACAGCAAAAGTTGACGTGTAAGAAAATTCATAGTTGAGGGATAATTGTAATAACCAAACATGAGGGGTATTTTCATAATTTGAAAATACCTCAAAGGTGGTAGTAGTAAAATAGCTATGTAGCAAAAATAACAAACAATATTACATGGTTAAGTGGTAATAAAGGAGCAATAAAATCAACTAAAAATCAACATAATCATTGATATATATTAATAAAATATTCATCATATTTTCACATTATTAGATAGTGAAGTTAATTACAAGTATTTATAAGATAAACCACAACACACCTTCAAACCCCAAGAGGAAATATTGTTTCATACAAGACAATATTTAATTATTTATCGTAAAATTTTACAATCGTAGTCGTATAATATTAAAGAGGTCCGATAATGTTTCATTAAGCTAACCGTGGACTTCGCCGGGTGGCAGTAACGGTAGCTCTTTCGCATCGGGCGAGGGCGAATAAGAAATCGAGATCAACTTAGACCTATATTTCTCGTCCCTATCTCGATTCGGAGATTCAACAAATTCGTCGCTATTTTTGTTGTTTTCCGGCGACATTTCATTAGCCGCCACGTCATCAGTGTCGTAAGAGATTGCGATTAGTGACTCACGAGTCATGTCCTCGGTTAGCTTCTTGCTAGCTTCCGTCTTATCCATAAAATTGGTTATTTTTCCTGCAAACATTTTAACGTAAATGGTGAAAAACTCCGGAGTTTTTTTTCAAGAAAATTCAATGAGTTTATTTATCGGGGTTTATTGCATAAAAGTCCCCGTGTTATTTTATTAGCAAAAAAGCCCCTATCATTTTTTTTTGCAAACTGCCCCCTAAAAACGCACTATTTAGCAGATAATGTGCTAAAAAGTGCTAATATTAATAACACGGGGAGGTTTTTTTTTTTTTTTTTTTTTTTTTTTTAATCAATTCGATATAAAACGGTACTAAATGTGACAGAGCTAAGATTCGTCACAAAATTTCAATTAAAATAAATAAAATGCCACTAAACAAACAAAAACGAAGGCAGCAAAAACGAAAAACACGGAAGAAGAAGGCAATCAGATACAAGAATGTCTTAAAACGAACATCCAAGAACAAAAATGTCTCTAGTATTTAAAATGTCTCTAGTAATACCGTATATCATTTCCACTTCTTCATTTTACGTCTCAATAATACACACACATCAACTTATTTTGTATTCCACTTAGCACCATTTATCAACTTTCTCGACAAATTACGCTACATAAACACAAAGCAAACATCGCTTGATCAACTTATCTCGTCTAGATTAATTAGTTATGGACGACATTAGGACACGAAGATTTAAAGTTACTAATAATCCACTTGAAAAGAAGTAACGGTAATTCATATTTTCCTCCGTATTGCAACACCGAAAGTCAGTTACAAACTACCTAATCGCCGAACAACACAAACTCCAATACCCACAACTATATATATATATATATATATATATATATATATATATATATATATATATATATATATATAGAGAGAGAGAGAGAGAGAGAGAGAGAGAGAGAGAGAGAGAGAGAGAGAAAAATTCCAATTTTTATTGGTACATGGAATCAAACAACGAAGCAAAAACGGTATTCACGTATACACGTAATACTTACATATTAGTCTTTCTTTAGTATTAGCTAAACTTAAACAACCAAGAACACACGAAGAACGAGACTCGCGGATAATAGCAAACGAACAATTACACAAACACGCATCAATAAACATCACACAATTTCAAATAACAACTTGCACCAAAAAAAACGAAAACGGGCCCGAATTGATTATTTCCAGCAACATAAGAAATAAATAAGCTCATCAAAATATAATTTTCATTTCATCTGTCTCAAACCCCTTGCCAATTATGAGTATTTTTATTACCCTTGTCAATTCAAAAAAAAAAAATCAAAATCAAAATCAAATAAAATAGCAGGAAATTTTAGGGGAATCTTCAGAATCATGATCGGATATGTAATCCCCAAAAGATAGAACAAAATCAAAGTCAAGCCAAAGTCAAAGCCACAAAAGCAATAAATATTTGCAGCTAAAGGAGAATGAAAATCGATCAAATACACAATCGGATTATCGCTAATACGAATATGAAAATAAATAAATGAATAGAATTGGAAATTTACCCGTTTGATCGAAATGAAATAGGGATTGTGTTCTTCTTAGCTTCTGGGTTTTGTCCGGAGGGGGTGAAAATAGGCGGACTACTATTGGTTGATCATCGGGTTTGTCGGAAAAACCTAAATTATATATTACTCGATTTTTAAGTACGGCGTCGTATTTGGTTTGTCACGTGAGAAAAGAATATACCGTTGGTGAGTTGAAAGTTGAATTTTAGTTGGGTCGCCAATTTTAGACTTGAGCCCAAATAAAGATTGGCACCCCATAATTAAAATGGGCTTTTAACAAGAGCTATATATTGGAATTTTTTATTGCGGCGTCACCCCTAATGTAAGGTTAAATTACGAAAAATACTCTTTTGTTTGGATAATTACAATCTACCTTTCAATAATGAATTCTTTTACGCGTCCACTCTTATAATTCAATGATTTCGTGGAATTTTTTTCTAGTTTGTACTTGTTTTGTGCAAAAATACAGTTTTTAATGCACCACAATCTTGTTTCAAATTTGTAACTCGAATGGGGAAGAAAGGTTACAAACTGGAAAATATTTTATATAATCTACAAGATTCTACTGAGTTTTACATCTCTAAAGATGGACGTGTAAGAAGATTCTTAAGGTCAAATTACGAAAAATCTCATCATGTTTGAATAATTACGGTCAGTCTCTTCAACTATAAAATTTCTTACACGTTCAACCTTATGGTGTCACATTCAACAAAATCTTCTAGATTACGTAAAATGTTCTCTAGTTTGTACTCGTTTCATGCAATAATGCAATTTTTGGTGCACTAGAATCTGATATTAAAAATCAACACATCTTATGATCATCTTGTTTCAAAATGTGGAGTTCGAGTGGTGTAAAACGGCTACAAACCGGAGAAATATTCCCATAATATAGAACATTACACTAAATTTGACACTGTAAAGGTGGACGTGTAAGAAATTTCATAATTGATGGGTGGTTGTAATTATCAAATATAAGAGGGTTTTTTCATAATTTAATCTTACCTCAGGGGTTTGACCATAATTTACCATATGTTGTATTACGTCCTAACAAGGGGCATTTGGGGAAAACATTTATAGTTAATTTTCCATATTTCTTCTTTACCCCCACACCGGAGACGAGCAGAAGCACCATAAAGAGATGGCGGCGAGACAGAAAGCGGTGGCGGCGCTGCCGACGCTCATGCGAGCACTCCGGAAAGAAGCGGCGCCGCCGAGGCACCAGACGGCGCTGCCTTCGCTGAGAAGAGCATTCTCTCTCTACGATCAGATCAATCTCATCGATAATTTCCCCGACGACCAGCTCCGTTTCCAAGGGTATTTATTAACTCTCTTTCGTCAATTCAGTACATCGCTGTACCATTTTAGTTCATTTCCATAAGAATTTTGGTAAGAATTTGTGTCTGTCTGATAGGAATTTGTGTTAATTTCAAATATAAATTTTTTTTGGGCAAATTAGGTTTGAATAACTGTGTGTATTGTAAATTGATTATCTTCTCATGTAATTTATAGATGTGAGGTTTTATTAAGCAAGCAAATCGATGCTTGGCATTTAAGCCAATAAACGTGTAAAGAGAACCTTCAATTTTAGCCTTTAGATATTAGCGGAATCCAGTCTTGTAAATATATTAGAATTTTAGCGCTAGCCCTTCGTTATATTGTTACATACTTCTGTAATAGTTTGCGTGATTGATTGTCCTTGCATTGGTAGTATGGTACGACTCTTACGTACGTACGGAAAAAAATGGAGTTATGAATGATTTGATCTTTTACTTACCTTAATCTGATAAATATCAATATTTTGCGTTTCTCAGTCAACTTTTGAAGTAAAACTAATAACTGTTACACCTACTGATACTGTTATTCCCTTTACGCGAATTGTTTCACAGCTTAATTTTGAGTTGTACTAGGTTGATTTGGAGGCAATTCTTGCAACGGGCTAGCAAGATTGAAGTATTGCACTTTCATTACTTGCTCTATGTGTACAAATTATTGGTTTTATTTTAGTTTATGTATGTTGAGGAAGTTTATTATTTACAAGTTCAGGAACTGCTGAACCTGCCTTTTATTGTTTATAGAAGCGATTAATTCCAACCTTTGTTCGGTTCTTACAGATTTGATAATACAGGGTTCAAAGTGAATGGAGTCAGGTACGAAGGCAGCTTACTTTGTGTAGGAAATTTGCTCATGTCTTGGACCCCCAAAAGTTTCTCGGAGATCACCGTTGAAAGGTATTTAATATGCTTCTTGAGAGTACTTTAATTTTCTTGTTAAGAGCAGTTGACTAAAAGTTCAAGTACGAAATGCTTCTGCTGATATGTCCAGTCAAAGATTTTCAATCAACTCGAGAAAATGAGGATGGGGAATTTGTACTGAGGGTTTGGTGTTTTGAATACAACATTTGGTGCATGATCGAATTGATATCTTTAGCCTGAAGTCGGCAATTAGTTTCTGTAAACTAAAATGTATGTAAAATATTTGCCAGCAAAATTTCAGCACGTTCGGAGAATATTTTTATTTTTTTAACTATTTCATCGAAGGTTCTTGTTTCTCCTCGCCTTTAATAATATTATGCCGTGCTTTTATTGTGTAGAATTGATTATTTTTCATATTTTGAAATCTTTAGACGAGTTATGTTCTGAATGTTCTGTAACCATTACATGATTAGAGAACTATTCAAAATTTGTTCGTGCAAAGATTTTGCTAGCAATGTCTAAAAAAGTTTCCTTTTTAGAGTTGTTTCAATGTCAATTCCTGATATAGTTCCGTTTTTATGATTCTTTTTGCAGCTTGTCTATTTTTAAGACCGTACGACCAATACCAGGTGAGTAAGTGTAATAGAAATGCATGAAAAGTGTGTACTACTTTGTTCAATCAATTTTTCCCCTTATTCACTTGGATGAGAGATGAAATTATTCAACGAGGAGAGAATTCTAGCCAAGATTGTGGAGATTTCCTTCACAGAGACATAGCTAAAATCAGGCATTTGTTTTTGATATTCCAGAAATTTTGATTATTGGATGTGGAAGGGATATTCAGCCGGTAAAACCTGAAGTTCGTAGCTTCATTCGTTCCGCTGGCATGAAAATAGAAGCAGTTGACTCGGTACGTAATCATTTAAATTGCACGGTTCATCACCTTTATACGAGACAAGTTACGATTTCATGAACTATAGCAAAATATAATTTATAGACTTATTTTACAAATCTTTCGGTTGTCTTTCCTTTGTGCGCATTTCCATTATATAGCTGTGGTTGTATGATAGTAAGACCTTGATTCACTGCATAACTACTGTCCACTATTTTTTTAATTTAAATTTGGAAACTGCCTCATATTTATCGAGTTTTTTGTTGTTACTTTATTGAAGAGAAATGCTGCATCGACGTACAACATATTGAACGAAGAAGGAAGGATAGTGGCGGCAGCTCTTATTCCATACGGAGCTACTTCTTGAAGCATATTGTTTGTGTACATGTTTGTGAGACTCCAATAACCTTTGTATGCATTTTCTTCTTTCGGATTAGTGTCTCAGTTTCGTACAAGTCTGCTGAAAACGATGCACATCTGATTAATTGAAAAAAAAAATCAAATTTCCATTTCCATTCCCTAATAATCCGGTTTATTTATTTATTTATTTATTTATTTTTCCGAAGAAGATGAAATACTAAACAAAATTGTTACAAAAATATTGATTAGCCAGTGTTTCGACAATTCCATTAACACTATTTGCAGAGGATTGCTTTTAATTTTCCCTTTAAACAAACAAACTTATACAAACATCTACAAATCAATCAGATTTCAGCTTTCACTCCCTAAATCTGATTGGTCGTCGTCGTTCAGCAGTAGCTCGGTAAACGATTGTGAACCCTTGAGATCAAGAACTTTATATATCTGATTATCTTGCAGTAAATCGGTATCCTTCTTCATGAATTTGAACCCCATTATATATCTGTATTCCCCTGTTCCAATACACCGGTCACAGTATCCGAGCCCGCTTCCACCACAACTCTTGCACCTGCAAACGGATTTTTTTTTCAATCAAGAACTTCGATGAGATTGTCTACACGCCAGCACATCGTACTTACGGTACAACCAACTTTTCGATTGTGACATTAAGAAAAGTTTTTCCACCTTACCATTTTGGCCACTCTCCTTTTGGAAGCACTGCCAATTCGACGTGATTTGTCCTTCCTGTTGCAGTAAACATCAGATGAGATATTTCGGGTTTATTGCATTTAAACCCCTACGGTTAAGTCCAATTGATGCAAAAAATATCGCAAACTAGCCCCTAAAAATTTACCATTTAGAATTTTTGCTAATATTAATAAACGGGAAGGTTTTTTAGCAATTAGATATAACACGGGTACTGAATTCGATTTTTTAGCATATTAGCTAAAACCGTCGTAATTAAAAATGCACCCTAATTGTCCAGTGATAGGCAAGGAATCGAGCTTAACTAAACAAATTCCATTTCCACATATAAATGTACAAATCGGCCGTATGTTTAGGATAAAATGACGTAAATCAGAAGAAGAAAAAAAAAATCGGTATTTTGTCGGTAGATCATAAGAGAAATTGAAAGAAAGAATGATATATCTTACCTCTTCCGTTGCAGTTGTGGCAATCGACTCTACCGCTTCCTCTACATACAACGCAAGGCGGATCTGGCTTTGCTATGCTTTCTCTCCGAACATTCGACTACAATAAAATCGAAATGTATCGTTATGAGAAAGCGGAGACTGCTACAAAATTTATTGAAGTAAATCAATAAAGACAATCACTACTTAGCATCAGATTATTTAAATTTATTTAAGTTCACTATGAACTGTTTATATTTCAATGGAGAAGTTTCACACACACACACACACACACACACACACACACACACACACACACACAGAGTATTTTGTCTGAGTGGAGTTTGGGGTAGCTACTGAATAGTTAAACCTTATAATTCATGATTAAATTGCTGAAAAAACAAAATCTCAATCCACTAATTAGGTATTCTGGCCAAATGAACAACAAAATCATTCATCCCCCAACAAACGCCCTAAATTCGATGGCGAATCCAATCCCTAAACTAATTCATCAACAAAATTAACACGAATTTTGAGAAGAAACAAAAAATGGAGCTTAGAAAAAAATGGAGAACTGAAGAAATACACATGCCTCAGTTCTAACGAGCCACGAACGCTTCGAAATTGAGAGGAGTCGCCTCGCCGGCGACGGCGGCGGCGGAAGGTTCCGATTAGGTGGTGGCGGTGCGCCATTTCCGGTACTCGTGGCTTCTGATGTGACGGTGGTTAGCGAACTCGCTGCTCGCAATATCACCGTCATATTATCTGCTACTTGTTTTTTCCAGGACTTCCTCTTCCAAGCTTAAAATCGCAATCACTTTTTAAGTTTAAAATCGATTTTTTTGATTATTTCCAAATTCTAAGCAAAGTCGCACTTCTTTTTCATTTGAAAATCGGGTTAAATTTCATAATCCCAACTTTTTTTTTTCCCGACATTAATGAAAAAAAAAGTTGATTGTATATACAAATTTGCTGGAAATTTCAATTTTGGAGTCCAATTTTAATTTATGAAAATATTGAGAAAATTCTTAGTCCTTCCAAAAAATGTGGTTATAATATTATTATCAACACATTTAATATGATGCATTTTAGGTATAATTTATGTATAAAAGATTAAAGTAGTGATAACGAGAAAAAATTGCATGATTATAGTAAATAAATGACATTTTCTTAAAACAATTTGGAATTTCCAGAAACAATTCTGCAGTTTTTTTTTTATTTTTTTTTAATCGAAAATATAGAAGTAACTCGATTGCCTAAACAAGAGTGAATAATAATTCAACTCTTGAAATTTCCAGAACCCGCTTCTCATTTTCGAAAAAAAAAGTGATTTTGTTTTGTACTTGTATTTTCCAATCAATACATCCGATTTCCATCCCTATGAATTCGAATAACAATGGGCATACAAAATCTGGAATTGTCGGATGGGTTGGTTTTTAGGCCAGTAATCGACCGACTCAGCCCAGTTCCAACCCTAAACGAGAGTAACAACTTCACAAAAATTGTAGCAACATTAACTATTACTTTCAACCTTCTTTGTTTCTGATTGCATAAATCATAATAATTAACGGTTAACCAACAAAAGATACCATGTTCATTGAAACCAGTCCGAATATTTTTCAACTTTTTTTTTTTTCGTTTTTCATGTAAGATGATGAAATACTAAACACGAAAAAATTGCATCAAGAATCACTCCAACTTCGGTATGTTGTTGAAACTCTGCGATCTCATCGAGTACTCCTTAATCAATTTAGAGAAGAAAGAGTTCTCTCTTTCCAATAGCTTCGCTGGTGAATCATACTCTGCTATTCTTCCTGAAAAAAAAAAAAAAAAAAAAAAAAGAAATCGAACGAATTTTTCATGCAATTAATAATTTAAAAAAAAAAAACCCTCGAAACAAAAAAAAAAAAAAAAAAAAGTTGGTTATGTTCTTACCATCACTGAGCACCAAGACAAGATCACTGTCTATGACGGTGTGGATTCTGTGAGCTATTGTAACAACGGTTCGATCTTCAAATTCCCGACTGATAACTTTCTGTATTACACCGTCAGTTGCAGAGTCAACCGAAGCTGTTGCTTCATCAAGAACAAGAATGCTGCTTTTCTTTAGTAGAGCTCTTCCTAGGCAAAATAGCTGCCTTTGCCCTACGCTCCAGTTTTCTCCGTTTTCAACCACTGTCCGAAAAAAAAAAGAAAAAAAAAAAATATCATGTGTGTGTGTGTTTTAGAGGACTTTGAGGTTTAAAATGTCGGAAAAAAACGAACCTGTCGATTCCAGCTTTTCCTCCTTTTGTCTCACTATATCTCCTAATTGACATTTATCCAATG
This sequence comes from Erythranthe guttata, assembly GCF_056151865.1. Classification (NCBI taxonomy): domain Eukaryota; kingdom Viridiplantae; phylum Streptophyta; class Magnoliopsida; order Lamiales; family Phrymaceae; genus Erythranthe; species Erythranthe guttata. The sequence goes on along the minus strand of NC_142546.1, from coordinate 14,966,464 downwards.
CCTGCAAAAGAAGCTCGTTTCATTTAAGATAAACGCGGACAAATCAAGAAACCTAAGACCGAAATTAATTACCCTTTACAAACTTTAAGGAAAGATAAATTAGTTGTGCTACAACGTATATGTAACATAATGACAATGTTCCGAAATATAATTCAACTTGATTTAATTCAATTTTTCCAAGTAATAAGTTATAGTTATGTTTCGTATTTTTAGAGTAGATTTTGTTGTACCTCCCAGATTTCGGAGTCGGAGTGTTGCTCTAGAGGGTCGAGATTTCCTCGAACGGTGCCCTCAAACATCGTTGGATCTTGAGGAATAATGCTGACCCTTGATCTTAAATCATGAAGGCCGATCTTTGATATATCCACATCATCGATAATAATGGTGCCTTCTCTTGGCTCCACAATACGGAAAATAGCTTGAATGAGAGTTGACTTTCCACTACCGGTTCTTCCCACTACCCCGATTTTTTTCCTCCCGGGAAATGTGCATGTTATATTTTTCAATACAGACGGTAGATGCTCAGCGTAGCGTATCTGCAAAAAACAAATTAATAAATAAATAAAAATTTGAATTGTTGAAAATGTTGTATATTGTTTTTATTACTATAAACCCTATGCTACGTTTTTCTTAGCTCACCTGCTCTGTTTGATTTTGGCTTTTCGAACGTGGCAGAGGGGTGTCTTTTGCGATTAAAGTAAATGTAGGGGTGGTGAATGCAAAAAAAAAAAAAAAAACTCGATATTCATATACCTGCAAATTTTCGAAGCAAATAGTTCCAAAATGTGGCCAGTCTATCGGAGGCCTACTCTCTTCAATAACAAGAGGGGCTTCGCTTGTAAGATTCGAGTACTGAAGAATCCGTTCTACGGATATCATTTTATTTTCGGCGTTGCAAATATTCCATATCACGGAAGCTTGTAGAACATTCAAATTTATTCCATAAGTCACTGCCAAACCTGCAATACCTGTGATAACATTCGGTACAAAAGATACAAATATACAATTATTAGTCAACATTTTAAGTTTATTGCATTTAGCACCCTTGTGTTATACCAAATTGCCAAAAATCCCTATAATACTTTTTTTTGCACAAAAATCCCTTAATAATGCGTTTTTAGGGGTAGTTTGCAAATAAAATTGAATCATAGGAAGAATTTTGCTAATATTTATAACGCAGGTAGTTTTTTTTTAACAATTTGGGTAAATTCTGGGGGTGCTAAATGCAATCAACCCTAACGATTATATATATATATATACATATATATATATATACTATGTATATATATATGTATATATGTATATATGTATATATATATATGTATATATATATATATATATATATATATATATATATATATATATATACATATATATATATATATACTATGTATATATATATATATGATATTTACTTGGATTTATGATTCCTTCAGGGAGAGTGACGAGCAAAACGAGTGAAAAGGCGAAGACAAAATTGGCCAACTGATTCAGTCTAAAAGAAAGCCACTCCATAGCCGACACATTATGAAACCATGGCCTCGAGTGATTATCAATGAGGCTTAAGTTAGCATCTGTGAACCGTTCTTGTTGGTTAAATGCACGTATAGTTGCGGCTCCGGTTAGCGATTCTGCAAAATGGTGAAGGATTGGGGCCCGTTCGATTCCAGCCAGACGGGCCAATTCTCTCGCCGTTGGTATATAATATTGCTGCCAAAAACAAAACGAAAAATTGTGGAAGAGTTTTTTTTGTCTGAAATTTATTTATTCAAAAAATTGAAAGTTTATTATTAATTACCTGGTACCAGATGCAGATAGCTGTGACCGGAATGAAGATGACGAATACTTCCCATGCAACTTGTGACATAACTGCTATGGTACCGAGAAGCTGGATTATTGAGAATGCACACCATCCTAATTTGTTCGCCATTTCTAAGTCGAGCACGCTTTGATCCGTCGAAGCCTGTTGTGTAATGATTGCCACTATCTGATTAGGAAAAGATAATATATATATACTTTTAACACTAGTGAGCGATTTGGTTGGGCTAATCTTATTTTTACCAGTTGATAAGATCGATAAGATCTTACGTCTGATAAGCTTATTCGAAAGTGAAAAGTTAATTCTTACTCCGTCCCGAAAAAAATAAAAAAATGGAAAAATTGGAATTCAAAATTTCGGAAATTGAACTTATTCCAAAATTTGATTTTTTTTTTTTTATCGGAATCGGGGGAATTCAGAAAATTCCAATTTTTTTTTTATTTTTTTTTAGTAAATTCAAGTCCTTTACACGGGGAAGTAGGGGAGGGGGACTCAGAACCCTAGACCTTTTAACCTATTGGTAAGGCTAGGTACTAATAAGTATAATTATAGGGTAAATTACAGACAAATCCCTGAACTTAGGCTAAATAACAAAAAACACCCCACATATCTGTAATAACCAAAATAGAAAATGTGTACAATCTATTATACATTTTGTTAAATAGGTGAGAAATAAAAGAAAATATCTAAAATTGTGTAAAGTGTGTTCCCCAGAATCAACAAAATCCGTGAAAAGCCACGTTGTAAGGGGTTTGGAGTAAGACGGAAACAAACCTCGGAGGGAGTTTAGTAATTACGAATAGGTGGGGATATTTTTCGCTATTTAGCCTAAGTTTAGGGGGTTTCTTTTTTAATAAAAATCGAGTTTTCGGAATGATTTTGAAAACTGAAATTTGATCGGAAATCGGCGGGAGTCGGAAATTTTGTTCTTATTTCAACCCCTACGAATAAAATCGAGAAATTAAATTTCTGATGTTGAAATGCTTACCCGATTCAGAATTCTCCCGGTCGGCGTAGAGTCAAAGAAAGCCATCGGAGAACGGAAAACACTGTTGAGCATATTACTGAACAATTTCTCCGACGTCATCAATCCGGCAACCGCCACCAAAGAAGCCCTAATCAGCACACAGAAAGCGCTGCCTAGAGCAAGGAGCGTGTAAACAAACAGCACAAATCGCATTCCGATCAACGGCAGATCATCTCCAGCGGGACAAGCCCACGCCATCCAGTAATTGCTCGAGATCTGCAGCACCTGGAACGACGTCTGCGCCAGGATTATAATCGGAACCAAAACCCCTCTTTTCGCAGTCGTCAAATACGACAGGTAAACTTCTCTTCCGATACTGCCCTTTTCTCTCTCCTCTTCCTGCACCAATCTCCCTTCCTCCTCGGTGATCTCTACGCATAGATTGTGCTCCGAGTCCTGCTTCGTGTGCGGGAATTCCTGATTCGCGGCGGCGTCTGCTTCAGCCGCCGCCGCCGCTTCGTTCTCGGCCGCCGCCGCCGGTGCATGATCGGAGATTCTGCTGGAGTTTTCTACCGATTGGACCGATTCTAGGGCTTCATTGTGGGCCCCAACTAGAACTTCGAATCCGATGTTTTGCTTCAATAGCTCGTCGAAGGTACCTGCTTGTGATATTTTTCCATTTTGCATCACCTGTAAAAGTTAATTGCATTTACCACCCCCTTTATTATTACCAAATTGCTAATTAAGCCCCTCGTGTTATAAATATTAGCAAACAACCCCTGTGATGCATTTTTCGTCGTTATCTAATTTATTCTAACGTCAATCGATATATAAACGAATACCACCAAATATTTGTGAATAGCTTTATTGCAGTCGACACCTCTGTATTTTCTCTAATTGCTAAAAGACCATCTCGTGTAATTTTATTAGCAAAAACCCCTTGTGACTCAATTTTTTTAGCAAAATGCCCCCTTGAAGTTCATTTTTTTAGGTAGTCATGTGCTAAGACAATGCATTACAAGGGGGTTTTTTGCCTAATACTCATAAAATGAGGAGTGTTTTAGCAATTTATCGAACTTACCAGAATGAGGTCTGCTGCAGGTAGAAATTCAACTTGGTGAGTAACATACACTATTGTCTTCTCCTTAAGAATCCCCATCAAGCAATCCTGTTTCACATACATAAATTCCTAAATTTATAGAAATACCACCAAAAAATAAATTTGTTGGCAAAAAAACCCAAAGACAAACAAACCTTAAAGAGTTCTGTTCCAGTGTGTGCATCCACAGCACTAAAAGGATCATCAAGCAAATAAATATCTGCATCTTGATAAACCGCACGTGCGATTTGAATCCTCTGTTTTTGGCCACCACTCATATTTATCCCTCTCTCTCCAATCTCCGTCAAATCTCCCGCCCCGAAAAGTTCGAAATCCTTCACCAAAGCGCAAGCCTCGATCGTCCTCCAATACTTCTCCCCATCGTACTCCTTCCCGAAAAGAATATTCTCCCGGATATTCCCCGTCAATATCCATGGCGACTGCGGCACGTATGCCTTAGTTCCCGTGATCCTCACCGCACCGGATAACCTCTCCATCTCGCCCAACACGCACGATAGCAAGCTCGACTTCCCCGATCCGACGGTCCCGCAAACCGCCACCTTCATTCCCTTTTTAACCCTCAAATTTATATTATCAAGAATCGGAATCTTCGATTCGACTTCCCAACCGAATTTCCCGCCAATAATTTCTACATGAAACCCCGTTTCGTCGTTTTCGACAATGTCAACGGCGTTTGACTTGATCTCGTCTTCTTGTAGATAAGAGGAGATTCGATCAACCGAAACTTTCCCTTGAGCCATCACATTGAGCAAATCGGGCAAATTAAAAATCGGATCTTGGAGCATCCGGAAAGTGGCTAGAGCGGATAAAACCGTACCCGCTTTGAGCGGGACCCCCATCAAAACGCAACCCGCGAAAGTGATCACCGATATGAAAGTGGGCGACCCCCAAAAGATGAAAGTGGTGACACTTGTCAATCTAAGAGACTTCCAAAGCCAATTGTGCTCCGTTTGTCTTAAAGATTCGATTTTTTTAAGGTACCGGATATCCCACGCTTGTAATTTTAGCGTCTTCATGTTACGAAGAACTTCCGAAGTGGCTTTCATGCGTTCGTCTTTCGCTTCCATGATCTTCGTTTGGTAACCCTTTTGCATCCGAGTTAACGGAATATTCCCCGCCATTACTAACAGAGTTACACCCAACGCCACAAAAGCTCCGTTTCCAAGATTCATGTGCAATATAAAGATAGCTAGTGATATTTGTATAGGCAGCATCCATAACGTGTTCAAATACCACGTGAAGTCGGTTATTCTTTGCACATCTACGCTCATTATATTGATTATCTCGCCACTTGTACGGCTCTGCCTTGTTTGGCTCGACAGAATCAAACCCTTTTTGTAGATTTGTGAAATCAAAGCGGCCCTCAAACGGAGCCCTAATTGTCGGGCCCCGAATATCCATTGCCGTTGAGCTATAGTCTCCACCAATTTCGCCACAAGAAACCCTAATGCAAGAAAATAGCCGCTCGACAATCTTCTTGATTTCTTCTCGTTCAAGAAATCGACGAAGAATTTGATTAGGTAGGGCCCCACGTAAGAAGTTGCTGCACTTGTGATTGCGAAAAGTGCGTTTATAGCGGCTTTCTTCCTCGCGAATATATATATCGCCTTGTATATAGAGGGGGTTTGAGTTTTGTCCTTTTCTTTAATGTATTTGAGGCATTCATCGAAATTCCGCGAGAGAAAATCTGCAGAGTCTTTTATATCAACATCGGGGACTTCTTCTTGATCGAGCGGCTTTTTGAATCCGTATTCGAAGAGTGGATTAAGCCAAGAGAATGTGATTAGTTGAATAAGAGTGGCTCTTCCATATGGACTACTATCTCTCTTATAAGTAGCTTGTGCGTGCTTTTCGTTTTTACCGTTGAGAAGTGGCTCGGAAATATTTATCCCGTTTTCGATTATGATGGAGGATAATCCCAATCCCGTTTTCCCACGGATTGATAATCCTAGTAGGATAGTGGAAGCTACTAGATTGATAATATCAGCATATTCTTGGAATCGGAGTTGACTGTGGTTCTTGATTATAGAACGAGCATCGATAATCGAACGAGTAATAGATAACAAGAAGCTCGAAATCCACCACGATCTCAAAATCCACGGGAAATAGATGAGCTTCGTGTTTTTCCGGATTTTGCAAAGTGCGACTAGTGTGATTGACCATGATATCACTTGCGTAATCCTTGACGAAAGGACTAGGCCTTTGTAGGGCCCACACACATTGGCGGTGCTTAGTTGCGAATCGAGCAAGGCAGTGAGTTGAGTGACGAGGATTGTGATGGAAGAAACGAGGGAGAGTTTGAGGGAGAGGGTATATTTGTCATTTGTGTGGTATTGATCTTCGACTTGGCTCGACTTGTTTCTGCGTTTGCATGAAGAATCAACGTTGTTCATTATGAAGAGGATCGATATAATTGCGAGAAAACCGAGTTGGAGGATTATACTTGCTTCTTCCAAGAGACAAGGGGTGATTATTTCTTGCCATGCAAGTTCTTGAAATCGGAGAAACATCGAATCTGTCGAGTGTTTACGAAGAAAAAAATTGAGTCATCGACGAATAATTACTCTTATAAATTATAAAGATTGATGAATGATAGTATATATACATTAAAATGAAACTTGAAAATTAAAAAAAAAATATATAATTCATTTTTATTGAAAAACCGAAACCTTTTTTTTTTATATAATTAATTTAATTTTTAAATATCTTTAGGACTTTTAATTTGCTAAAACATGTGAGGGGTCACATGCTAAAACATGTATCTTGTGAGAATAAATCCTTATCCAAAAATGTTTCTCATGTTTCCTTCTGTTTTAGTGTGAGTTTGATAAAATAAATAAATAATAAGTAAAAAGGATAAAAATCTAGACAACTGTGTATGTATTGTCGTGGTAATATTCTGATTATATTCCTTTCTAAGGAAAAAAAAAAAAAAAGATTCCATGTACCAAAAAAAGAGAAAAATAAAATAAAAGTAAAGTACCAGTCCTACTGATATTGCACAGTGAATTAAGATTAAATATTAGTATATTCCATTAAAGAATAATTGTGACACACCACTGACTTTGCATACAGTAAAATATATATCTGTAGATAAAGAATGTTTTGGGGTCAAATAAATAAATAACCTCAACTTTTGGATCTCAAAATAAATTCCTGCATATTTCGTTTAGTACAAAGTGTAAACAAACATACATATAAACACAACCTAGCTATAGCAAACTTAATAAACACATTCAAAAGTTTGTAAACAATTATTTAATAAGTATTTGGGTGGGCCTAAATATTTTTTTTTACGCACAACTCGAAAAATAACAGATCTTTATATAAAATAGTAGACTTTCGACAAACTGTGGGTGCAACGGCCCCTCGTAAATCCTATGTTGGCTCTGCCACTAACTTTGGTTTAAAGAACTAGAAGATAAAACAAGAATTGGAGAGTTATGAATTCAATGAAATGAAAAAATTAGTTTTTGAAATATATATATATATATATATATATATATATATATATATATATATATATATATATATATATTGTGTGTATGCATGTGCATGTTCTTGACGTTGAGAAAAGGATCAGAGAGTAGAGGAACTTACTTGCAGCAGCGATGAACATTTGTGCCAACACCATTAAATTAATTTCCACCAGCTCTTTGGATTTTGTTTCTGTATTTATCAACTCTTCCTTTTTTGCTATATTTCTTATGAAGATTTATATTAATTTACTGCAATATAATTCTGTGGTTGAGAAACTTAAACTAAAAAAAAAAATACTTTTCTTTCACACTGAGTGTGTGAGAAAAAAGAAGAGAAAAACAAGAGTCTGAAACAAATTTATCGCATGTTAAATAGACAGTGATAGGGGGTGGGTGGGGGGTGGTGGGGGGCGTAGTTTCTTCACAAATTCCCACACTATATAATATATATATACTACTTTATACATATAATAACTTTTAATTATATTTATAATTTTCAATATATATATATATATATATATATATATATATATATATATATATATATATATATATATATATATATATATATATATATATATATATATATATTTATTTATTATGTTGAATTATTTCTTCATCACGTGATGGCCTCAATTTGTTTGATATGAAATCACATAAAATTATGATGTGAATAATAAATTTCTATTTAATGTTTTACTTTTTATTTTACAAGTTACAACCATGATTCCTACATTAAATGGATTTTTTGTATTTTTAATTTAATGGATATTTTTAATTAAAGGAAAAAGAAATACAAATACTTTGGGTATATATAGTCTGATCAGCCCACTATTGAATGTTTGCTGGAAAATAGTGTGTTGTTGTGCCTTTTGACATGTCCTGGTGGGAAATTCCATCGCCTTATCAACACTTAGCTTAATTTTAATAATTTTATTTATTTATTTAATTATTTGTTTAATTAATTATTTAATTATTTGTCTTCTAGCCTGATTATTGGAGTTTATTTCATAACATAAATAATTAATATATGATTAGCTGTGGTGCACTAACCTTTTTTAGTGGGAAAAGATGGTAGAAATTGCTATACAATGTTAACTATTTGTGCCTCGTTTATTTTATTTTATTTTTTATTTTATAAAATGCCAAAACTAAATCGTGTATATTTTTTTAATAAGTAAGATATTAAAGAAAATGAAATAACATGTGGCAATTTCTAAGAAAATATATGAGCATTTGTTGCGATGATTAAAAAGTAAACACTTGACTCGTCATATAAATAATTGAAAAGGATTATACATACATATATAATTGAAAACGAAATTTTAAATTTATGATTTTCCTATAATTATTTGTCACTTACCTGAATTTAAAAAAAAAAATAGAATGCCCGAAATTGAAAAGAAATTAAAAACCCACGTCCAAATATTATGATAATGGAGTAGTTTAGTTTTAGGGTAAATTACACACACCCCCCTGAGGTAAGCTTAAATAACTGTAAGGTCCCTGTGGTATCGATAATTACACTTAGCCCCCTGAAACGTAGTCAGAAACTCTAATGGGATAATGAATTGGATACGTTATTCCGATAGGGTTCTAACGGACTATTGGTTTCAGAAAGTGGTGAAGACAACAAAGAGCTATGGGGTGACATGGCTCCCCGAACATTCCCGAACATTTCTTAAATCACCCATAGCTCTTTGTTGTCTCCATCACTTTCTGAAACCAATAGCCCGTTAGAACCCTATCGGAATAACGTATCCAATTCATTATCCCATTAGAGTTTCTGACTACGTTTCAGGGGGCTAAGTGTAATTATCGATACCACAGGGACCTTACAGTTATTTAAGCTTACCTCAGGGGGGTGTGTGTAATTTACCCTTAGTTTTAAATGTATCAAAAATTATCACGGCATGTCGAAAAAGCAATCTCGTTTCAATTAATCAGATCCGTTGATCAAATAGGAACATGTCAGCATCAATCTGGACCATTAAAAGGAGTGGGACTACTTTCTACAGCAAAAGATAGTGCTTAGCTAAAAGTAGAGAGAGATTTTCAATTATTAGTGGACCAACACTTGAAAATTCAAGACTCATGCTACTTAAAGATTTTTTTTAGATTTAAATCCAAAAAAACATATTTCAATAAATAAAAATAATAAATAAATGGTTGGCCATTTTCATATTTGAGACTTCCTTTCCTTAATTGTGTAAGTAGTAAAAACAATACACCATATGTAGGGTTGGAAATTACACAATTTGGACAACATAAACTTATGCACATTATTTTTATATACAAATTAGCAAATATTTAAAATACATATGCGGAAATACTATATTACAAATAATACTCATCTACTTTACTATCATGCCCATTTTATTTTTTCTCCCCACAATTAAATGATTAAATTTTGTAACGAAGGGAATAAAATCTGCATTAGACTCTTAACAAACAAGGGAAAATTGCATATCCCCCTATAAATTTCTAATTTTTGCACTTTACCCCCTATTTTTTTTAAAAAGTGAATATTCCCCTTCAAATTATTATTCTTGTTGCACATTGCCCCTTGAAAAAAAATTATGCACATTGCCCCTTTAAAATGTTATATTTGGTGCACGATGTCCACCGAATTGGTTTTCAGGGTGAAGTGCAATCAAAACAACATTTTGAGAGGGTTGTTTTTTTTCTTTTCAATTTTTAGGGGGGAAAGTGCAAAAAAAAAGGAAAATTTATAGGGGGCGAAGTGCATTTTGTCTGAAAATAAAAAAATAATTTGGATTTAAAAAAAAACAATTAAATAGCAAGAGAAGGTAAAATGTGTTACATTAAGAGAGAGAGTGAAACAAAAAAAAAGTGTACAATAATAAAAGGGTTTTTGGCACTTTGCACCCTTAAATTACACGCTTTTGGCACTTTGCACCCTTAAATTGCAAAATTGGCAGATTGCACCCTTTAAACATAAATTGTTTGGCACTTTGCACCCCAAATCACTTTTGGCTTAGAAAACTTACCTGCAACTTGCTGGAAACCTGGAAGATGGGCAAATTCATAATTTTCTTATTATCTATCCTCTTCCCTAAATTCTTAATCACCGTTCCACCATTTTTATCTTTCGCCCCTCCAATCAAAAAATCCTAAAATCTTTTTAGCCATTTCTTTCAATGGTAAAATCGGAATAAACACTAAACAATAATAGTAAATCACTTTTTTTTTTCTTTTGAGTATGAAAAATAATGTAACTGGAAATTTTAGGCCGAGCCCTCAAATTTTTTTTGAATAGTCAAATAACAAAATAAGGCTACCGAGAAGTTTATTTGATGGTAGAAAGGTGGTGCCTATTAGTTTCATGATGGAAAGATTTTTGGGCTCCCATTGAATAGTTTGGATCTACAAAATTATTAGAAAAAAATAGCGTTACCATGGAATAAAACTTGATTTTTTGAAGGTGTGTTATCGGACTCTTGTCTATATATTCCGACCATTCTTGAGTTTTAGTTTAGAATTTACATATTATGGCAAATAGAAATGGGTAAGAAGAATTTAGGATTTTTTGATTAATAGGACAAAATATAAAAATGGTGGAACGATGATTAAGAATTGGGGGAAGAGGATAGATAATTAGAGAATTGCGAATTTGCCCATCTTTCAGGTTTTCAACAAGTTGCAGGTAATTTTTCTAAGCCAAAAATGGTTTGGGGTGCAAAGTGCCAAACAATTTGTGTTTAAAGGGTGCAATCTGCCAATTTTGCAATTTAAGGGTGCAAAGTGCCAAAAGAGTGTAATTCAAGGGTGCAAAGTGCCAAAAACCCATAATAAAAAGGGCAAATTACAACCACCCTTTGAGTTATGTTCAAATTACGAAAACCTCCTCATGTTTAGGTAATTACAGTCAGCCCCCTCAACTATGTATTATCTTACAAAAGACCCCTCCAAATGCAAATTTAGGGATGTTAATTCGGTAAAACCAAACCGAAATTTCAGTATGCCAACATTTCATACCATTTACCGAACTAAATATACGATTTGGTTCGATAAATAACCGAACATAAGTTTTATGTAAAAATATTTAAAAAAAAGGGGTGGCTGTAATTACCCAAACAAGAGGGTTTTTTCCCGTAATTTGACCAAACCTCACGGACGTGGCCGTAATTTGCCCTAATAAAAATAATACATCCTGATTTTTATTAGATTCTGAAAAGGGGAAAGGGAATAAAATGGGCAGCTTTAGTTTGGGTTAAAGATACAACCCAAAAAAGAGCATCAAAGTCGAATCTTTTTTCCAGAAATCGAGGCTCAACTATGAAGTACCCTTCGCATGGCTGATGGCACGACTCGTAATTTTAAAAGCAATCTTTCAAAATCAATAATTTTTTAATTATTTAATACCTTAAAAAAGAATTTTCCAAAAGTTAAATTAAACCAGACGTCTTATTCCAACAGCATATTCTCGTTGCAGATTATATTATAATGGCAAATCAGAAAATGTCAAGATCCTACACTCTGGAAATATTAAATAATCATCATCACAAATATATAAAAGACCTAAGTTTAAGGGCTCTTAAGGAAAATGATAAATTCAGTCAGAACTAACAAAATTCTATTAAATTTAACAAAATATTAAATTATCGAACTAATAATTTATTATATTTTTTTATCGAGTTGTGACCAAAATAAGTTATTATTTAAGCGAACTTATTAAGTAATTTATAGAGTATTAATTCATCGAAGTTCTACTGTATTATAAATGTGTGTTAACGAAAATAAAGCTGTAAAATATTGATATCTGTAATAAGCTAAAGCTGCTAACTTTGTTGATTATAGAGTAGATTTAATTTGGTGGTAATTTAATTTTGTTGGCAGAACTACATATACAGTACAAATAAAAATCAGGTCCTTCCATTGAGCAAGAACAATAAATCGAGAGAGCGCCGCGCCAAATAACAATAAATTTGGTTATTTAATTTTAAAAAAAAACGCACGTAAATACGAGATATAAACTCGAAACAACATACGTACCTGGGTATAGCATATACGTACCTGGGTATAGCATCGGCTCAAGACTTGTCCTCCGAAAGTGCCCAGTAGTTCGGGAAGTTAGGTGGTGTCTAAGCCTATTGGCACACGCTAACAACTGCATGAGGCAAGAACGTCGAATCATTCTTTAGAGTATCAGTTCCTAGATATATAGCATCATAGTACAAAAATTAGGTTTGCGAAATTTAATGTTAGTTCCAAGTGCATTAAAAAGTACGGCGATAACTAATATCATAAAATAGCTGCCACATAAAACAGTTTAGGTGTTACAAAGCAGTCAATAAGTTACTCTCTCTCTCTCTCTCTCTCTCTATATATATATATATATATATATATATATATATATATATATATATATATATATATATATATATATATATATATATATAATGTTCGTCATTTGGACGAATAGAAGTTAATCTGTAAAAGCAAACAAAAGATGGCATCTAAACCAGGGATTCTCACTGAATGGCCATGGGCATGGCTGGGGAACTTCAAGGTGCATCCTTCTTGTTATTTATCATACTCGTTTATCCGCATTGGTAAATCCATACAAACTTTTTTTTTTTATCGATATTTATCCATACAATATATGCGGTATTTATGAGCTTTGCTATACTCTATTTCTTTCGTTTTAAGTGTTGTTTAGGATGCATGCATGCAAAATTAAGAAAAGCCCAAAGTTACCATTTACATATATTAAGAATTTTCTCCACATCAAAGAAAAAATCTGCTTTGAAACTCTAGAGTGACGCACAATACGTAAAACAAATTATGCCTAAAGAGACAGACACTTAAAGAAGAATCGAAGATGGTACTTACCTAGAACAACGTTGAATACAGAAATTGCTCCAATTTGGATTATGAATCCCATAATCTTTCGGTGTGCACTCAGCACTGTAATAGCGTAAGAAATGGAGAATATGTCACATAGACGAGAATATACACACACACACACACACATATATATATATATATATATATATATATATTCTTACCTTTTTTGATCATATATGCTGTTTTAGCTGCACTAATATTGTGGTTCGATTTGTTGATATAGTACTTGGTATTGGCTCCATGGGCAATACCTGCAACATACTCATATCTGATGAAGGAAGAAAAAGAAAATTACTTAGTATCTTTTCTTGTAATACCGTTCCTGCTATCAAGAGCGGCGCACAACATAATATGGATTTCACTCTCTCGTTATCGAACAGCAAAGGGGAACAACAGGATCCTCGATAAGAGCATCGAATTCGAGCAAGTAGATAGAGAGAGAAACTGGTAACATTGGTTCTCAAGAAATATTGAACTATGCTCATTTTCTAATCAACTAAGAAACTTATTTTGCAGGGATGACCAAATTATATTTAACGGGATACTTTTTTACTTGGGACTCATGTTTATCGAGTCGGCACCTCGTACTCCGTTGTGGAGGACAGATGGGCTTATATGGACGTTTTTATTACATGCTGGTCCGGTGGAGTTTCTTTACTATTGGCTGCATAGGGCATTGCACCACCACTATCTTTACTCGCGCTACCATTCCCACCACCTCTCGTCCATTGTTACTGAGCCCATTACATGTATGTAAAAAAGAAAAACACATCGTATTTTAAACTGATAAAGCATGCATAGCATAATACTAACTTTTTTGCTACTCGATCGACCTATAATTTAATTGTTGTAGCGGTAACTCATCCATTCGCGGAGCATATCTCATACTACCTCCTATTTTTTATACCGGTACTTACCACTCTGTTCATGGGGAATACTTCTCTTTCTACACTTGCTATTTATGCAACTTATATTGACTTTATGAACAATATGGGCCACTGCAACTTTGAGCTCATTCCCAAATGGCTCTTCTCGGCATTCCCCCCACTCAAGTACCTCATGTACACACCTTCGTAAGTATCTTAACCTATCACTTCCAACCCTCTGTTATTTAGGATTGGAACAAATTCTATTTATATATAGCATTTTTCTTTTTTTCCTTTTTTTTGTATTTTCACAAGCTATTTGAAAACAAGTGGTAGATTCAGGATACGTTAGTTCCTCTGAGAAAAACTCAATAAAAAGAGTAACACGGGAAATTTATATTTTTACTTGTATTACGAGAGTAGGTTATCATATTGATGCATGAATTATGATTAAGTTAGTAAATATTTTAATTGCGAAGATAATATTGTTCTCCTTAACTAGATATTCAACATGCTTAGATGTATTAAATCTTGACTGACAGCATATTTGGTGATACAGGTATCACTCGCTGCATCACACCCAATTTCGGACCAATTATTCACTTTTCATGCCGTTCTACGACTATGTGTATGGTACGATGGACAAATCTAGTGACACATTATACGAAAAATCACTTGTTAGAAAGGAAGAGTCACCTGATGTGGTGCATCTGACTCATCTCACAACACCAGAATCGATTTATCACCTCCGCCTAGGATTCCCGTACTTAGCTTCTCAGCCACACAAATCTAACTGGTACTTGTGGTTGATGTGGCCCGTCACAGTTTGGTCAATGATGATTACTTGGATCTACGGCCGCACATTTACTGTTGAGAGAAATGCCTTCAAACACCTGAAAATACAGACATGGGCGATTCCTAAGTACAACATTCAAGTAAAGATCTCATGGATTGGTTTCGGTCTGTTGTAATAAATATATAAATAAATAAATCTGACATTATTTTTCATGGTCTTGCAGTACTACATGCAATGGCAGAAAGAGACGATAAATACTATGATTGAGAATAGTATACTAGAAGCCGAGGACAAGGGTGTTAGAGTGTTGAGCCTCGGCCTGTTAAATCAGGCAAGTAATATAGCCTACAATCAGATACTTCTGCATCGACACGAGCATATCAGTTATTTAATTCTTGTTCATGTGATGTAGGAAGAAGGGCTTAACAAGAACGGTGAGCTTTTCTTGAAAAGACAACCTCAGCTAAAAACGAAGCTGGTCGACGGGAGTAGTCTAGTGGTTGCTGTCGTAATAAACAGCATTCCGAAAGGAACAACTCAGGTTGTCCTTAAAGGAAACCTATCAAAGGTTGCTTACTCCATTGCCCTTGCCTTGTGCCAAGGTGGAATCCAGGTATGTTTAGCAATACTAGAGAAATCACAAGTTTGAAGTATATAAGATGAAGTAATTATAGCACAATTATTAAACACCCTTTCTATGTATCTAACTGCTCTAACACATAATATTTTGCCACATATCATAAAGTACCAATGTTTCAAACG
Source organism: Erythranthe guttata (assembly GCF_056151865.1). Classification (NCBI taxonomy): domain Eukaryota; kingdom Viridiplantae; phylum Streptophyta; class Magnoliopsida; order Lamiales; family Phrymaceae; genus Erythranthe; species Erythranthe guttata. The sequence continues at coordinate 14,950,784 of NC_142546.1, read as the reverse complement.
TTTTTAAGTTACGTATATCATCGAGGAAAAAAACAGACCAGTAGTAAACTGAACTCTAAGCATGAAGTAGTAACAGTTTTCTCTGTTAGTTTGGCAAGTTCATGCTCCTTGTTATTGCAACAGGTATTTACAATGTTGGAATACGAGTACAAGAAACTTCAAGCAAAGCTCAGCAAAGAAGCTGGAAACAATTTGGTCCTCTCTAAAAGCAATACTCCCAAGGTTAATATTTCCTTTACCATGAATCTTGTGAATTATAGAACTCGTTTATCACATTAAAAGTTTCATGCAACATTCAAAACTAGTACACATTTCAACATTTTGTTCTAACAGAATTTGTTTATAGATGAAGCATTCTAACACAGGTTGTTTTGTTGGTTATGCAGACATGGTTAGTGGGAGACAAGCTCAGTGAAGAAGAACAGTTAAAGGCACCAAAAGGAACAATATTCATTCCGTTCTCACAGTTTCCACCAAAGAAAATGCGCAAAGATTGCTCCTACAATACCACACCAGCAATGTTGGCTCCCAAGCATCTAGAAAATGTCGACTCTTGTGAGGTTAGTGATAAAAACTCTATACGTTTCAATTACTATTTCCCTTTTGAAAATCGAAAAACAAAAAGAATTATATCTCGTAATTTTAAATTTCATGCACACAACAGAATTGGCTGCCAAGACAAGTGATGAGTGCGTGGCGCATAGCAGGAATACTGCATGCTATGGAAGAATGGAACGTGAATGAGTGTGGAGACACGATGTTCGATATTGAAAAAATATGGCAAGCCAGCCTTGAGCATGGGTTCCGTCCCCTGACCAATGTCATAGATTCAAAGCCCAATTAGTCTACATTGTCTCCATCACTCTCTCGATTTTCTCTCTCTCCCTCCCTCCCTCTCTCTCTCTCTCTCTAGCTCTCTCTCTCTCTCTCTCTCTCTCTCTCTCTCTCTCTCTCTCTCTCTCTCTCTCTCTCTCTCTCTCTAGCTCTCTCTCTCTATCTGTCAATAAGGAAATATTTGGCACACTCCACTTCCTCTTGAGGACGACGTTGTAATACTTAAGTTCCTTTATGCTAAATAAACCATGTATACTTGGAAGATTTTTCTTTCTTGTGACTTGGCAATACTGAAGCAAATGAAGCACAATTAATTACTAAAAACTAGAAAGCTATATTGTATGTTATTCGGAAAGTCTTCAAGTTTATATATCTCGTCTCGTTGACGTGTGTTAACTAACATTAACACCAAAGAAGAAGTCTCCACTACAGAGAAACACAAATCATCATATTCGGTAGTTGTACTATGAAACCAATGAGGACGGAATCGGGGAAACAGGGAGGCGATAAATTGATTGGAGAATGAACAACTAACAAAAAAAAAATTGAATTCTATCCGATTTCGCTACAGTTTCCCTATCAATTTTGTTTCCTTTACCAAACAGAGCATAAATGAGCCTATCCTTTTGTACCATAAACTCAATAAAACATAAAGAAATCAGAAATAATAACTTGATTTAAAAAAAAAAAAAAATACGTAAATGAATCACATAATTAGGTTACGATCGTGTAAACATTCCCTTCACAATTTCCTCCGAAATGAACAGAAATACACAATTTTTCTCCTTCTTTTAACGCCAAAAACAAACATTAAATCGAAGAACAATATATCGCGGAGTAAGATGTATGCATTATGCATAAAATCATAATCAAACGGAATGAAATCATATTAGTCGGAAGAAAGAACAGAAGCAAAGCTAGCAGCTAAAACAGTGGGTAGATTTTGGATGATTCTCAAGGAAATCGAACTTACGGTTGATGCGCGTGTTGAAGTGGCGGGTAAGCCGCCGTCGAACGCCGGAGTGACCCTAATTTACGACGGCCGGCAGGCCGAAAATGAAAACTAAATCACACCATAGCTGAAAGGGAGCAGTTCCCATTTCCACGTCCATGTTGGGAGTGTGTTCTCTCTCTTTCTTTTTTGTTTTAACTTTTAAAATTTATTTGTTTTGTTTTAGTTAATTAATTATTACTTAATTATTAATGAATAATCAATAATAACTATTTAATTTTTAATTAATTATTAATTATTAATTGGTTAATAATACTAAATAAGTAAATAATTATTGATTAATTGTTATTTAGTAATTATCTAATAATAATTAATTAATATTAGTATGTAAGCTAATGCTGGATGTCTATAGGAGTTACAAAATTATTAGTGTATGTAATTAGAGGTGATAATGGTGGATGTTAAGGCCATTCATTCCCTTGTAACTCAAGACCTTTTGAATGGTCTTCTTGAACTATAAAAGGGATACCATTGTATGAAGGTTGTATACACTTGAATAAGAATGGCAATTGCTATTTGCGGTTTGAAAATTGTTATTTGAGGTTTATAACAAAAAATACTTTATCTCTCTAAAACCCCTAAATTTTCCAAAAAAATACAAAAACCCCCCAAAACGCGTAAAAGCCCAACTTGGGCGCCCATTCATGCAGTGCACGCCCAACTTGGGCGTGCAAGCTGCATTTGGGCGCCCGAGTTGGGCGTCCAGTGCAAAAAAAAAAATTTTTTTTAATTGAACGCCTAAGATGGGCGTTCCAACATTTTTTTGCGAAAAAAAAAGCCCTACAAATTAATTTGTAGGGTTTTTTAACATGAAATTGGTTCCGTAATCAACCTACCCAATGCATATTACACATAAAAGATTCGAAATTACATCAAAAAATCGAAGCCCAACCCTTCTTCAAGCTTGATTTCGAATTTTCGAAATTTTTTTTTTTTGCTATTTGCAGTTTGGGGGGTTTTGGACTTTTTTTGGAAAGTTTTGGGGGGTTTTGTTATAAACCGCAAATAGCAATTTTCTAACCGTAAATAGCATTTCATATAAGAATACAATACATACACACTTGTTCTCTTCTTGTCTTTCCCTTGTTTTATAACACGTTATCAGCACGATTGTTCTATTTTCACTTTCGAGAAAAGATGATCCAAAGAAGATACTTCTCAACCATAGAAGATGAAAAGGGAGTTGATTTCAAATATTTTATTTTTGTTTTAAATTGATTAAATATTAATCATCTTAATTTTGTTGTAGGTGAATTTTCGTGCAATTCACGAGTCTGTACTTCGACGTCTGTTTTGGACCTGATAATGTCCGAATTTCAGAAAATTCAAAATACGAAACTTGTAGAATTTTCTGTTGGCTTTTTGGAACATTTTGAATCATTGAAATCGGATCTCTAACAAGAGATATGCTTAAAATACTCAGTTCTGCCAGAGCTGTCCCTTGTGCGAATTTTGAACATGATGTTCTAAAAATAAAAGGGACGATTATAGGCCTATAGCCTTTATTACATACGAGATTAAAATTCTCGATCGAGTGTATTTGACTTTAAGTCTAAATGATAAGACTCTTGAACAATTGAGTTAGAGGGTATTCCCCATTTATAGTATTATTCTTTCATGATCAAAGTACTATTACGATTTTTATTATATATTGAGGCTTGAAGCCCAAATCGAGCACGTGCAATCAAGTGACTCGAAGATTTGAGTGGTGTATTAAGAAGAAGAAAAACCACTTGCTCTCCTCTAGTTTATGCAAATTGAAAAGCTCCATCAATCGAAAAAGAACTCGAGGTTCATAAATTTTAGGCTCGAAGTCTAGTTTAAATATGAAAGTTTGAAAGCTTATATGGAGGAATATTAAATATAAAGGCTTGAGGCCTAGATTAAATTTGAAGACTAGATATCTCGATTGAATATATTAGACTCAAGGTCTAAGTGATGATACTCAAAATTGAATATTTGAGTTAATGGGTATTTCCCACTCAAGGTACTATTATTTTACGACTAAGTACCAATTATAAAGGTTTGAGGCCTAAATCGAGTACATAAATTAAAGGTATAAAACTCAAACCTTGATATTTGAATAATATATTGTACTCGAAAAAACTATTGAGTTTATTGTTCAATGATATATATGAAGATTTGAGTTAATTATAGTACTATTATTTCATGACAAGTACTATATAATGATTTCTATGAAGTCTTGAGGCTCAAATTGAGTACGTAATTTTAAGCAAAAAAAAACAAATTTTGAGATTATATATATATATATATATATATATATATATATATATATATATATATATATATATATATATATATATATATATATATATATATATATATATATATATATATATATATGCACTCGAAGGACTATTCCTTTGTAATTCAATGATATGAGACATCACACAATTCGAAATTATTTTTGATAGCTCAAGAAGAAATGTAACTATGAGCGTTGGATCATTGAAATTAAAGATCTATTTATGTCTCATGATATCACAAAACATTTGTGTTATTGATATGTGCCTTGAGGACACAAGTCAAATATTTCATAATGAAAATGTGTCTAGAAGACACCGAGCAAAATATTATTGTTTCATTTTCAAAAAACAAGTACTTAATTGGGGGTATGTGTCTTGAGCACACAAGTAAAAGTAACATTACATCTAGTTACTTATAAAGAAGAAGAGAGATAGATATTTAATCCTCTCTATATTTTGTTCTTTTTAAATTTTGACTTGTTGGTTTGCAAATGACAAGTAAAATATTTCATATTGATATATGTGTCTTGAAGATACATATAATGAAGAATTGTAAGAGAAAATATTCTCTAATTTATGGATCTATATTATGATCATGAAGTGACAACATAAAAACTCAAGTTGCACTCGTAATAGCAAAATAAAGATTTTTAATAGCATATCGTACTATAATACGAGTTGTGAGCTAATACAAAACTCGTTCAATTGTTGTTATTCTTTGAAAGTGAAAACAACAAGATTAAAAAATTCAAAGAGATATGTTGATATGAAAAGCTATGATGGTGCTAAAGCTTATTTACTATAAATTTTATCTCATCATTACAAGTGGAAGAGAGATGAGAAATATGAAAAATGATTGGTCATATCTATTTTATGATAAAGCATGTTGATAAGCTTTATCAAGCACCAATAGAAGAGCAAAAGAAATTGTGTTGATTTTGGTGTCACGGTATCGACCAATTCAATTAAAAATTTTGAATCACAAAAGTTTAGTGATACAAATTTCATTCAAAATCCATATCTATGGATGGATGTGTGTGCATGATTTTTTATACTTGGTCTAGATGAGATGAGATGAAATTTCAAACCAAACGATAAAAAGTGGCATCTCATTTTCTTGTTAAAATTCGAAACCTCTGCATATTCTGAATTTTAAAAATTTATAGTTTAGTCCTTCAAAATTTACAAAAAATTTCATTTTAGTCCCCTAGATTTAAAAATTTTACGATTCAGTCCAAATGTTTTTCAGAATATGCAGCTCGTTCCTTTCATCATCCGCAATTATGAATCTATTTCAACATTTTCAGCTTTCACTGATTTTTTTAAAATTGCAGCCTTGCTCCTGAAGTTTTAAAAATTTACAGTTTGGTCCCTAAATTTTTAAAAATTACAGTTTGGTTCCTGAATTTTCAAAGTTTTGAAATTTGACCATTTATGTTCAGAATCTGTTAGATTCTCAAACGAAGTTATATTTAGCCACATAACATGATATCATGTGGTTTGTTTATTATTTATGATATGCAATATTTTGCACCCCTAATGGGAGATATTTATATGGCATACATTGTCAATTGTCATTTTAATGAGATAATTTTCCCGCCGTTAAGGGGGAGATATGAAGCCGGTTCTCGTATAACGGCGTGAATTATATGAAATGATATTTGTCTCATCTAAATTTGTGCATGGAAATATTTAAGCACAAAAGAAAAAATAATTCATTTGCAATAATTTTAATGTTTAAAATGCTAGATGCATTTATCGACAAAATAGCAACTTGATATTATAATATATGTTGCAAATGAGTGCAACAGAAAATGTCTAAGAAGGACACATTGCACATTAGATTTTTCCATGAAAGGCTTAATAAACGAATGTCCTCGAAGGACAAATTTCACATTGTGATTGCATCGTGAATCCCTAAATGGGTGAAAAATGATTATGCTACACAACTAACCAATCTTAATTTATGCATATAAGAGGAGGAGATATATATGTTGGTTCGAATGATTAACACACTTATAAATGGTGTGAATACCGTTCAATTAAAGTCTACTAGCGCTAGTAGCATCGTACTATAATCCTATTACTTATCTCATTCGATGAAATGGTTCGTCTTAAAGACGGTGTTGGGGGACGCCTCAACCAATATCCATTACTGCGATTTGAGAAATTTTTGCCAGCTATGGTGGCATAAATAAAATATATATTTGGATGAGAAAATCATTGATGATATGGTAGCTACCGAGATCATTTTAAATTGAACCATTATATGTGCCAATAAAGAGTTGATTGGCAAATAAATCATGGTTAGCTTTCTCTCTAAGTGAATAGAGAGGCATTTGAGACTATTAGTTCTCAATTTTGTTGTTGTACCGATATAATATTTAAAAATTCTTTTCGAATGAATATTCATGTACCAAATTGAATTTGTTTATATTGAGTTTGAAAGTGAACAAGTAGTCCCCAATACTCCCTCCACATTGTGAAACTCAAAAGCGCGTGTTTTGTCCATGTAGGACATTTTTATTGAAATAAATAATGAGCTCACGCACATAAAGTATTATGAAAAACTTTATTGATGCAATATAGAAAATTCTCTACAAGAGAAAAATACATGGTACATGAAAGGATATGGATCTCTACTAGAGATCGTACCCACAAAGGCTACAATCCACATTTATATGAATATAATTCTCTAAGGAGAATCCGGTACCGGAAAAGTGAAATAGTGAGCTCTTGATTGATTATAAAGAAATATAAGGAGTACTAAAGATGTTATCGAATAACTATATGTACAATTATTTTTAATGTGAAGAGCTTGAAGCTCATACATTTTAATAGATGTCGACATCTAATTGGTCATTAGTATATGCATTCACAAATGCCATTGACCATGATTATTTGAAATTATTGATGAAATAAATTGTACATTGACTTGAAGTCAACACACATAAGTTGTGGAGCCTTTAGTACAAAGGTGGGTAAAATCATTGCGGTAAATTTGAATGCCTTTTGGAAATATATTTTTATGATGCAGTCACTTTATGATGGTATTCAAAATTATTTGACATGGACCATATGGATGCAATTACCGCATATTTATATGGATCATAACTTTTTATTTCAAAGAATTGAAAATGCTTGAAGCATATAATAAGAGGTCTCATGAGTTAGACTCTACGAATGACCCATTCAAGAATATGGTATTGACACCTTTACAAAAGGAATAATCAAATAAATTGATTTCCATTATCATTTGGGGCGAATTAAATCTTGTGGAGACTCATGAAGGGCTCACAAAGATCATCAATTATTTGATGAAAGAATCCGAAGTGAAAATATCTTGGTAGGATATATTTTGCCTTGATCTGCAGATCGAGCATTAGTCGAATGAAATATTTACCAATTATTTATTTATATATATGACAAAGCTCATTCATTGAGTAAACATATGATTATCCGATCTTCGGATATAAGAAATATATTCTCGTCTTCGAAAAGATAATGAAAACCTTGGTCCTAATATATAAGGATAATGTTGTCTAATTGTACCAACGAGATTTTGGCTATATCAAGGGAGGTGGCCGAAGAATTATTGAAGTTTTCTAAAGTACTCAAGAGTTAAAGAAGAAAGATGACATTGACAGTTATTGATGACAATCAAATAACGAGTTTGCAAATCCATACGTTGGCGATCTTACTCCAATGTCTCATGCTGAAATCAGGGGGAGCATGATCTACAACATTTGAATGCGTCGGCTTAACGATCTATTGTCAGCATAAGAGGGAGTGTGATTAATAACTCAACATTGTACTCTTTTTCCTTCGACCAAGTTTTTATCCCAATGGATTTTTCTTGGCAATGTTTTAACGAGGCAGTGTATCACACTCTCAATAATCATAGACATCCAAGGGGGAGTATTATGTAACCTATGGTGGATGTCTATAGGAGTTACAAAATCATTAATGTATGTAATTAGAGGTAATAATGGTGGATGTTAAGGCCATTCATTCCCTTGTAACTCATGACCTTTTGAATGGTCTTCTTGTACTATAAAAGGGACACCATTGTACGAAGATTGTATACACTTGAATAAGAATACAATACATACACACTTGTTCTCTTCTTATCTTTTTCTTGTTTTATAACAATTAATATTTTTTTATCTGAAAAATTTTATCAGTTTTATTTATATGTATTTAACAAAAAAAAAGAAAAAAAAATCTCTCTCACTTCTAAACTGGACGTGAAATGTGATTTTTCACGTCCAGTTTGGACGCATTTGTGAGATTTGGGTGGGTCTAGGAATTTAAAATTTTAGAGTTATTACGGAGAGAAAATAATTTTTTTGATCGACGATATTCGTAAAATTAGTACCGTAAAAATCATTTGAGTAGCTGAAGGGAGAATTAGATGCTACACTTGAATATTACACCGGGTGAATTTGAACCGTTGATTTTATTAAGTAACTATCCACTAAGCGCAATATACACATATGTGTGTGTATGTAATTATGTATAAATTTACGGTTCAAATCCACCAGTATTAATAACCGGGTGTAGCATAGAACTTCCAGTTACGAAAATCAGTAAATCACATTAAACATAACTTATGCTGACATTATTATATAGTCCCGTCCCACTTTGTAAATATATAGCCCAAAGGGTAGGCCCAAAATCTCTTAGGCAACTAAAAAATTCTCTTATTGGCCCAATAAGTGTCCAACAAGAATTTTCTTAATCTAGGGTAATTTAATTTTGTTGTAATTTTTATTCATGCATTTATTGAAATGCATTTGAACATAAAAGAAAAAACGAAGAGGAAAAATGTCACAAGAAATAAATAAACTAACAAACCTATTATGTGAAATTTTTCGAAAATTCTGAACACCACCCAATTTATATCATCAAATCAAATTTAGCATCTTATTAGGCCTAACAATTGCCAAACCCCAAAACATAGGAGCAAAGTCCTTCCCGAATGGGTATAAAGTCGGTTATTTATATGCTACACAGAAACCTGAGTAGATTTTTATCGTATCTACACATACCAATATGGATAAGTACGTGTTTATGTGTACATCAACATTAAATATTTCCTCAGTGTATTTCTTCCGGTGTAGCATATTGTAGACCGTGTAAAGTCCAGCCAACCTGACTGCGACACGTCTATCTATATATGATCAAAACCTCATAATAGACATTTACTCTACAATGTTATGTTGGTTGGGGTTGCTTTATACCCAAGTCCAAGCTATTAAATTATCAAAAAAAAAAAAAAAAAAAAAAATCCAATGTATTAAAGAGGTCCCCCAATTGATAACATGATTTGAATTTTTCATCTGAAGAAAAAAAAAGTAGTAAAGTCGTTATCGGTTTATCTAGTGCTATACTTTCTGAAATACATCAGGTGAATTTTAACCATTGATTTACACGTCATACACATACCTCATATATATATATATATATATATATACACACACGCGCTTAGTATGTCGTTATTTAACTTCATCAATAATTAACAGTTACCCGATATAGACAATAGGCAGTGACGAATCCAGGATTTTTGCCAAGGGTGTTCGGAATTAAATATAGTAAAAAATATAATGGTTGGGTAAAAGTTTACGGGGGTTCGGGGGCAGCGCCCCCGATTTTTTTTAATACTATACACATTAAATAATAAAAATATGTAATATTTTCAAATGTAAAGGGATTATTTTACAAATTTTGGGCTAATTTATGAAATATTTAGACATAAAATTAGTGAAAATATTAAATGAGTGGTAAACATATTAAAGTTGCAAGTGACAAAATGTGTATTTCATTAGCATATTCTGAGTTTTCAAAATATAAAAAAAATACTCACAGACGTAAATTTAGAAAACAATTGAAATAATATATATATATATATATATATATATATATATATATATATATATATATATATATATATATATATATATATATATATATATAACATTCAAAATTTTGGAATAATTTAGATAATATAAAATATTAAAGGAATTGTAAATAAATTAGAGTTGCAAATAGCAAAAAATACGTTTTATTAGGAGATTTTGATTTTTTGAATATGAAAAAATACCCTCATGCATATTCAAAAAAATTGAAAACAATTGAAATATTGTATGTAATGGAAATTAAATCTTGCACGGGTAAAAAATTTCTACCAACAAACTACAAACCAATTTTGAAAGTTAAATTTTAAATAATATACAGAAAAATTAGAATTTAAAAAGGAATATATACAGAAAACTCAGAAATAAAAAAACAACTAAATAGAGTAATATACAGAAAAAATAGAAATAAAGAAAAATTAGAAATAAAAAAACAACTAAATAGGAGGATATTTAGTCACAAGAAGGTCTCGAACTCAAGACCTCCTTGGAATTGAAGGAAGAACTCTACCAATTCAGCTACAGCTTTACATGTACAGATTTACAGTTATATAAAGATACATATATAGGAAATATTTTTTTTTTTAAATCAAGGGTGTGCAGCTGCACACCCTTGGACCACATTAGATACGCCACTGACAACAGGGTGTAGCATCTAATAAGCGGTGCTTACCCAATGGGTATAAATTCCCAGCCAACCTGGCTGCTACACGTCTATGTATTTATATGATCAAAACCTCATAAATAGAAAATTACAATTACTCTATAATGGTGTGTTGGTTGGGGTTGCTTTATACCCAAGTCCAAGGAATTAAAGAGGTCCCCTCAAAAGGGTTTATATTGAAAGTCAATATTTATTTATTAATTTTTTTAATTCTTGTTACTAATAATTGTATGCACAGTGAGCATAACAAAGACATGTGATGGGTAAAAATATATAAATAAATAAATAAATAATAAAAAAAAAGACATGTGAATATGGGACCATGTTACGTGTCGACAGCGCCGACGGACATGTTATTTTCAACATTTAATTTTTGCTCAATTGAAATGTCATGAATTATCCGTCTGCCAGATATTTTTGTGCTATTTTAAAAAAAGATAAAAAAAATTGTAAAAAGAAAGGCTTTTTAAGATCTGGTTTGATCGAATTAAAGTGGATTACGAATTCACGGAAGCTATCATTTATTATCATTTGTTTCATGTTAATTAATTGCAATTTGTCATATAGTGAATAAATTAGCATTTGCGCATCAACAAAGATACTGACTAATGAGATCAATTTGATGCTACACTTATTTAATGAGATCAATTTGAGTTGTTCCGGATAATCGGCATTTTGCACCCTTAAATTTTATGTTATTTGCACTTTACACATTTAAAATATAAAAATTAGCAGAATGCACCCTCCAATTAACAATTGCTTGGAAAAGTGAATGTTGACTCACCTTTTGGATTAAAAAAAATGACCGATAAGTCGGTTTAATGTGGCGTTTTGTGGTGGTTGGAACCGCAAGAATGGAAGGATCATGAAGCAAAAATAAAAGCTTATTTTGCAGACACCTAAAAACGGATTATGTGCAGAAAAAAAAAAAAAAAAACTCATAATCTATTTTTAAAAGTTTTTGCAGACACCACCTGAATATTAAGTTAAAACCTTCCATTTATGCTTTTAATTTTGTCGCTACTCGCTACTTACGTATATGGAATATATAATCTAAAACTGGGGGTGAAAATCATATCAAACCAAACGAAACCAAGACTCAACATACATTTTTGTTAGATACGATACGAAGCTCGCTCAAGCTCGATAGATCAAAAAAATAAAAATAATAACCCATGTATAAAAATTCAAGCAACCTTCAACAATCATACGTTCAACTCGACTGAATCTAAACTAGGATTTTTTTATAGTGGAATTGAACTATTGTCCTAATAGGTAAAACATAATCAACTAGGGTGTAAGAAATGTTAGTGAAGAAACATAAATTTTTGGTAAGGAAATATGAGGCATTTGAAAAAGGGATCCAATTTACATTAATTGGAAGAAGAAAAAAAATATATAATAAATGCTGGTTGGCTTAACTACCAACCGCTCAATTCTCTTATAGTATTTTTGTTTTCTTTAGCAAATGTTATTCAAAAATCAGTTTGACTATGAAAATAGAAAGAGAAAACGTGTCGCCTTCTAGTTCGTTCATGCAATCACCATGGCTATTTTAACTTGCCAAACTATCGCCTAATCACCTGCTTAATTCTGTTTTGCCTTTTTCACATGAAATGCATGTAGGTAACTTAAGAATATAATTCAGGCAAATTACGGCCACCTCTCTGAGCTGAAATCAAATTACGAAAACATATTTCTTGTTTCAGTAATTACGCCCACCCTCTAATTATGTACTGTCTTACGAAAAAAAATTCCTATTTCAGTAGGTAAATTCGACACTGTAAAGATGGACGTGTAAGAAAATACATAATTGAATGGTGGTTGTAATTACCCAAGCACAAGGGTTTTCTTTTCTCGTAATTTGACCTTATCGCATGAAATGCATGTAGGTAACTTACAAATATAATTTGGGTAAATTACGGCCACCTCTCCGAGCTGAGATCAAATTACGAAAACCCCTCTCTTGTTTCAGTAATTACACCCACCCCCTCAACTATGTATCGTCTTACGAAAAAAAAACCCTATTTCAGTAGGTAAATTCAACATTGTAAGGATGGACGTGTAAGAAAATACATAGTTAAGGAGAGTAGTTGTAATTACCCAAATATGAAAGTTTTTTCGTAATTTGACCTTAACTGAACGGTGATTATTTTAGGTTCATTTAATTCTGCAAAAAAAATAATAAATTTGATAGGCCAAGAGAGTAAAAAGTGAGCAAGTGAGAAGAAAAAAACCTGCATAAAGCTTCATTTGAGACTGCCAAAGCCATAATTGGAATATAAATGCTGATCAACGGTAAACCCAACTTGTTGCCGTACAACTTTGAATTCTGCAATTGGAATAAGAAGCAAACCATTATTGCCCTGCAGAAGGTAGTATGGCTTGTGGCTGAGCCAGCCTAGGGCGGGGGGCACGGCCCCCCGACATTTCTCAAATCTCTATAAATTTATTTAGAAATATCAAAAATTTATGTACAAAAGCATTAACGGTCCCTCCACATAAATCTTCTAATGCGTCGGCCCCCGACTTAAAATACTGGCTCCGCTAATGAGTATGACCACAATCGAGATTCAATTTTCTACATTTTCAAGGGAAGTAAAAAAGAAATAACCATGAGGTCTCTATGTTTTTCGAATGGGACTTGATTATATGACGGTTTTTAGTAAACGTCCAGCATTTTATTTAGGAAAAAAAATAAAAAAAACTAATACCTGCCTCATCTTATTTTACAAAAACAGTTTCCTATAAGTTTTCGACGATATTATTTTGTGAGAATACCACATCATTAATCACGAATGGCATAGGTTTATTAGATTTCGAGCATAATACGATTGAAATTTGAAAGTGGAATAATATTTTCAATTTATGTGCTAACATCTTTTTTTTTTTTTTTTTTTGCTAGGTTTTGCACCTGAAACAAATTTAATTTAATTCTGAAAGTTAAAAACCTAATTCGAATTTCAAATTTCATCAACACTATATGTAATAAGTCAACACATAAGGATGGAGATGTTTAATTTTTATTTAGAACGAAAGTGTTCGAGACATAATAAATGAGTGGAACGTGGTTAAAAGTTAAAAGTGAAAAAAAAAAACATCAGACGTTTACTAAAACGCGTCATGTATTTACCATTTCAGTTTTCGAATTCTCAATGAGAAAAAAAAAAAAAAAAAAACAGTTAAAAATCAAATAATAGGATGTAAATTTGGTCTTTTTCCAAAGCATAATGCGAAAATTTTAATCGAAAACTAACCTTAATTGAAGGAAGCACAAAAAAGATGATGATCTTTGTTTCAATATTCGATGTATATGCCGTTCAATAACTGCTGGTTACTGCTAAACCACAATAGAGTGGCCCCGCCCAATTGGCTACTAGTGAGACGAATAAATGCACCCACCAGAAACTATAACAGCTATACGTGGACCTTAATACAACTGCATGGGAAGAAAAAAATTGACAGCATGCTGAATTATTCCTCTAGTGCACCGAATTTGAAGGCAAAATAAACACAGACTACACACAAGAATAGGTTGGGTGAATTCAATGTTCGTTTCGAGTGCAATTAAAGTATGACGAAAGAAATACTGCGAAAACAGCTCCCACATGGCAGTTAGGTATTGCGAAATTAAAACATCCAATTAAAAATCGCTCCTTTATTTAAGTGTGTTAGTTATTAGCCTTTGTATATAAATGCAATCTTCTTCATTTGGCATTTGAACACATAATAGAGAAAGTTAGTGAAGAAAAAGAAGAAAAAGATGGCTTCTAAACCAGGGATTCTTACCGAATGGCCATGGACATGGCTCGGCAACTTCAAGGTGCTTCGTTTATCTGCATTAGTTAAAAAAAAAAAAAAAGGTTGTGTTAGTATTTATGAACTTTGTTATACTTAATTTGATTTTAATTTTTTTTTTTTTTTATTTTTTTTGATTTAGTACCTGGTATTGGCGCCATGGGCAGTACCTGCAACATACTCATTTCTGACGAAGGATGATAACCGGAAGTACTTATCATCTTTTCTCGTGTTACCTCTCCTTATATCGAGAGCGGTGCACAACCTGATATGGATTTCGCTCTCTCGTTATCGAACAGCAAAGGGGAACAACAGGATAGTTGATAAGAGCATCGAGTTCGAGCAAGTAGATAGAGAGAGAAACTGGTAACGTGGTTCTCAAAGAAATTCGAACTACGCTTGTTTTTTTTTTTTTTTGTTAGGTAATTTCTAATCAAAATCAAGAAACTGGATTTTTTTTTTTTTTGCAGGGACGACCAAATTATACTTAACGGGATAATTATGTACACGGCAATCATGTTCATTAAGTATGCTCAGCGTGTTCCGTGGTGGAGCACAGACGGGCTTATATGGACGTTTTTATTACACGCTGGTCCTGTGGAGTTTCTTTACTACTGGCTGCATAGGGCGTTGCACCACCACTTTCTTTACTCGCGCTACCATTCCCACCACCACTCTTCCATTGTTACCGAGCCTATTACATGTAAGAAAACTATGCAATTATCCACTAGTCCTCGAATAAAATCGTATTTTTTTTTTTGAAGGAGTATGATTTTGATTGATTGTTGCAGCTGTAATTCATCCATTCGCGGAGCATATCTCGTACTACCTCCTGTTTTCGATACCGTTGCTTACCACTCTTTTCATGGGGAATGGTTCGATACTCGCAATTACTATTTATCTAACTTATATCGACTTTATGAACAACATGGGTCACTGCAACTTTGAGCTCATTCCCAAATGGCTCTTCTCAGCATTCCCCCCACTCAAGTACCTCATGTACACACCTTCGTAAGTATCTTAACCTATGAATTCAACTCTCTTTTTTTTTTTTTTTACGATTGGAAAAAATCCTAATTATTTCTACAATTTTTTTTTCATTTTCTTTATTTATTAACTTTTTTCCCCACAAACTATTTGAAAAATGTAACACCAGATGCCATGCACCGACTGAGTATCTCACTACATATTTCACACACACACACACACATGTGTATAATCTCACCGTATATTTCACACACATACAACACAGCAGATTTAGATGGCTGGTAATTTTACAGAAGTACTTATTTACAAAAGATGCCCAATTACCCCAAAAAAATTGACCCATAATCAATTTGGTCGAAACATCTTGCCAACACTTACTACTAAACTCAACTACTTTTCCCCAATAAGGATTTCTGTTGTCTATGCAATAAATTGATGTAGATAAGACAGTGCCTTTATTTCAATACCTTTTGGGTAGGTAACTTATAAAATCTTCTCTGGTACTTTGACATTAATTTATTTACCTACTTTATCCCCTTATACTTACAACATATCACCAGTAACATAGTAAATATATATATATACAGTGATTAATGGCACAACTTTATTTGCTAAATAAATATTGAAATCATGTTAGATTCTTAGAAATACAAGAAAATATTTTAGTTTCTCTAAGAAAAACTCATTTAAAGAAAGTATGATATTCCGAGAGTATTTTTCACGTTGATGCATGAATAAGTATTATTTTCCTTAACTAATAAATCAACATGCTTAAACGTGTTAAATCGTAACTGATGGCATATTTGATGATTCAGGTACCATTCGCTGCATCACACCCAATTTCGAACCAACTACTCACTTTTCATGCCGTTCTACGATTATGTGTATGGTACAATGGACAAATCTAGCGACACATTATACGAAAAATCACTCGTTAGAGAGGAAGAGTCACCTGATGTGGTGCATCTGACTCATCTCACAACACCAGAATCGATTTATCACCTCCGCCTAGGATTCCCATACTTAGCATCTCAGCCACATAAATCTAACTGGTACTTGTGGTTGATGTGGCCCGTCACAGTTTGGTCGATGATGATCACCTGGATTTACGGCCGCACATTCACTGTCGAAAGAAACGTCTTCAAAAACCTGAAACTGCAAACATGGGCAATTCCTAAATACAGCATCCAAGTAAATATCTCATTGATTGTATTTCATATGTTGTAATAAAAAAAATGGAAGTTTTCTGACGCTAGTTGTTTCATGTCATTGCAGTACTACATGCAATGGCAGAAAGAGATCATAAATACTATGATTGAGAACAGTATACTAGAAGCGGAGGACAAAGGTGTTAGAGTGTTGAGCCTCGGTCTGTTGAACCAGGCAAGTTTAAATAGGCCTACAATACAAATACTTTTGCATAAATGTGTTAAAGTGTTGAGCTTATCAGTTATTTAATCCTTGTTCATGTGATGCAGGAAGAGGGGCTTAACAAGAACGGCGAGCTTTTCTTGAAAAGACAACCTCAGCTAAAAGTGAAGTTGGTCGATGGGAGTAGTCTAGTGGTTGCTGTTGTAATAAACAGCATTCCGAAAGGAACAACTCAGGTTGTCCTTAAAGGAAACCTATCAAAGGTTGCTTACTCCATTGCCCTTGCCTTATGCCAAGATGGAATCCAGGTACGTTTAGCAATTTACAAATGTGGAAGTTACGAATAGCGCTCTTAAGTTAAATGTTCTAGCTGCAACAAAAGCATGATTACATTTTTCTCCGTTAATTTGCTTAGTTCATGCTCCTTTATGATTGCAACAGGTATTTACAATGTCCAACGACGAGTACAAGAAACTTCAAGCAAAGCTCAGCAAAGAAGCTGGAAACAATTTGGTTCTCTCTAAAAGCAATACTCCCAAGGTTAATATTTCCTTTATCTACTAGATCACAAACCATGAATCTTGTGAATTATAGAACTCTTTTATTACATGAAAAAAAAAAAAAAAAAAAAAAATATTCTACATATTTCAAAAAAAAAATCTAACATAATTTGTTTATAGATGAAGCATTCTAATACATGTTATTGATTTATGCAGACATGGTTAGTGGGAGACGGGCTCAGTGAAGAAGAACAGTTAAATGCACCAAAAGGAACAATATTCATTCCGTTCTCACAGTTTCCACCAAAGAAAATGCGCAAAGATTGCTTCTACAATACCACACCAGCAATGTTGGCCCCCAAGCATCTAGAAAATGTCGACTCTTGTGAGGTTAGTGATAAAAACTCTATACGTTTCAATTACTATTTCCCTTTTGAAAATTGAAAAACAAAAAAAAATATATATCTCGTGATTTTAAATTTCATGCATACAACAGAATTGGCTGCCAAGAAGAGTGATGAGTGCGTGGCGCATAGCAGGAATACTGCATGCTATGGAAGAATGGAACGTGAATGAGTGTGGAGATATGATGTTCAATATTGAAAAGATATGGCAAGCCAGCCTTGAGCACGGGTTCCGCCCCCTCACAAATGTTATCGATTCAAAGCCCAATTAGACTCGCTACATTGTGTTCAGCACTTTCTGAGTATTTTCTAGACTCTCTATCTATAAATAAGGAAACAGTTTCGTATGCTCCACTTTGAGAATCAAGTCTAAAATTCTTCTCTTCTGTCATTTGAGGATGAAGTTAGAATACTTATGTACTTTCGCCTATGCTTAAATAATACACGTATACTGAGAACATTATACTTCTCTCGACCAACTACTTACGCTTACCAAATTTAATAGCATGTCAAATTCGGCAATCTGGAATCACATTTAGCACAATCGAATACTAAACTTTTGCTCTATGTTATTTAGAGGGTCTTCCGACTTTATTTTTGGGTGAATTCTAGGATTAATCTCGTCTATTTGGTAAGTTTTAACTAACATTATACAAAAGAAGACGTCTCCACTATTTCTCGTCAATCTTTTTAGAGTTCATAGAATCGTAGAACCATAGAATGACAAAATTTCATGTTTGTTAGTTTTACTACGAAACTAACGAACAAGGGCAACACCAAAAATAGCCATAGGAGTTTCCAAATTTTCCTAAGCTGATGAAAATTGAATTATTTCCGAATCGGCGACGGCAATTACACTGCAGTTTTCCTATCGTTTTCTTTTCATTTCCTCAACAAAATCTACAAACCGAACAGTGCGAACATGTAAAATGCGTATTCTATCAAATCACATTTTCCCCTCCATACATCATAAATTCAAATATAAACATATAGAAATCAGAAACAACAACTCGAGAATAAATAAATAAATTATTAAATGCATCACATAATTATGTTCATATTCGTACAAACATTCCCTTAACACCGAAGAAATCATCATTTACTGCGATTAAATCGAAGAACAACAAATCACAGAGTACCAATTTGCCATTATGCGTAAAACATAATTAATTATATTAATCGAAGAAAGAACTGAATCAACAATCAACAGCTATCAGCTAAAAATAAGAGATTAAATCTCAATTGATTTTTTCAGGAAGACGAACTTACGATTTGATTTGGTGCTGAAGTGGCGGGAAAGCCATAGCCGAGCACGGAAGCGATCCTAATTTACAAACCCGCGGAGCCGAAAGTGAAAATAATTCTTTCGTTTGTTAATAAGTTTGGGTTTTCTTCGGGCACCCCTCTGTTTCATTTAATTGTAAAACAACCCCTCTGTTATCAATATTAGCAATAATGACCTCACGGGCCTCACTGCAGCTCACGCGCGAGAGTTGAGGCTATTATGTAATTTTCAGATAGAATAACACAAAATTGAAAATACCCTCTAATAACTTTTGAATAAATTGCAAAAAAAACCTTCTACTTTTACATGATTTTACAAAAATATGGTTGAGTTAATTGCTATTTGTATTTTATAAGTTTCCCATATGTAAAATTAAATAATAATCAGCAAAAAAATAAAACTATATTCATAATAAGGTTTAAGATTAGTAAGAATTCAACTTCAAGATGAGAGATTTTTGACTTGTAATATGATGTCTTATTCATGATTATTTTATTTACTTTTGGGGCCATAATTTTGACTTTCTCTCACATAAAAAAATAGCATTCTTTAGCTGAAATGTTTTCAAGAATTCAACAACCTAGCTACCGAGCAAGCGATGGTCTAGCAGTTGGCGTAAGTGAGTCCGTATAAATTGACCCAAATTCGAATTATCTGCCAACGGTCCTCAGGTGAAACTTGTAACACATGATTAGCCCAATGTAGTGTACATCTCTCATGTCATTAGCAAAATATTATACGAGAGTGTCGATTTATCCAGTACACTTATACAGTTGGTTGTTGCGGGTGCACGGTAATTAAAAAAAAAAACTAGGAGCTTACTTTCAAAATTTTCCAATTCAATCAACAAACTAAATTGATTGATTATTTAATTAACAAAAACGTGCACGACCAGGCCATTCCACACACATCCATTTGCAACACACACTTTACTATGTGTTTTGCATGATCTATATATATATATACATACATTACATAAGCCATGATTCACCAAGAAATACACAAAAAAAAAAAAAAGTTATACCACAACACATCACACATGGATTCTCAGCACCAAATCCACGGCCAAGACCGCCACTCAGCCGCCGCCATCTCCCGGGAGAGTCCGGTACCGTTCTGTGCCATATGCCTCAACGACATTGGCAGCGGTGACAGCCACCGGAAACTTCCGGAGTGCCGCCACTGCTTCCACGAACACTGCATCGACGCGTGGTTCGGGTCCCACTCCACGTGTCCGCTATGCAGAATTCAAGTCCCTCGAATGATTTCCCTCATCGATAACGAGAATCACTATAACTATATGCAGTGGGATGCTTTGATTTCGAATATTCTTTTCTTGTTTCGGAATCTTCTTCGGAAAATGTGCAACCCTCTTAACGATGAGCTAACTTCCATGCTATGTGGAAACATTAGCTGCATTTCTTAGAAGATTGTTTTTAGTATTATAATTTGTATTACTTTTAATTTATTTATTTTTCCTGAATTTCTTTTACATTAATGTGCTTATTCAGTGTATGATTGTGAAATAGACAAAATTTAATTTAATTTGTATAATATAATAAATCATAATATTTTTAATAAGTTGGGTAACTGCTGTTGATTCATTGGCATATTACATAACAGTATTATGTATTATAATAATACATAGATTTTCCATTTTCGCACTTTCCCCCTAAAAATTTAAAAAAGGGATACCCCCTTCGAATTATTATTTTAGTTGCATTTTGCCTCAGAAGCCAATTTTTTTAGGGCATTGTGCAGCAAAAATAACATCTTAAAGGGGCAAAGTGCAAAAAATTAGAGTTTTTAAGGGGCAATGTACAACAAAAATACTCAATTCTGATGAATAATCCATCTGATTTTTGCTGCTATTGAGGCAATGTGCAACAATAATGACATTTTGAAGGGGACATTCACTTTTAAAATTTTTGAGGGGGTAATGTGCAAACATTAGAAATTTACAGGGGGTGATGCGCAATTTGCCCTAATATATATATATATATATATATATATATATATATATATATATATATATATATATATATATATATATATATATATATATATATATATATATATATATATATATATATATATATATATATATATATATATATATATATATATATATATATATATATAATAATAATAATAATAATAATAATAATAAATAAATTGGTAGAAAGGTAAAATCCTGATATAAACAATCATGAACACAAATTTGAATAAATAGTAAATACAAATTTGTTTTGCATTGTTTAGCAAATTGTATACCTGTACAGAAAGAAACCAGATGCAATCTTATGGAAATGAAGCAGCATCTTCTTCAATAAGCAACCTGCGACAAACAATAAGAACGTGAATTTTATTGGAACGTAAAATTAGATTTAAAAAAGACCGAATAATATTAGCCTTCGTTCCACATTGCTCGAGTATGAACCGAGTTCAACTCTTTCATCGCCAACTTGTTCTTTACTTAATGATACACAAATCATTTACTATTTGCTTTATTGCATCATTTTAGGTTGCCAACATTCATACAAACTAGTACATATATATATATATATATATATACACACACACACACACACATAATTGCGAAATGGTCCTCAAGGCGATATGCATTTCATCCCAAAGCATCTTAGAGCACTATTTCCGGATTTCCTTTTCCATAGAAACTCGAAGGGCTTATAACATCTCCCAAAACTATCATGATAGTGCCGTTTTACCTTGTCGTTCAGTGGGGCAAAAACATCTTTGACAGCCTCGAAAACTTCTTCAACGGGTTTCGTAGCATCGATCTAAATTAAATCAGACACATATATATAAATCAATTGTGTCATATCGAGTTTCTTTTGGTGGGATCGAATAAAGGAAAAAATGAAATGGTGATGAATGTATTAATTACCTTTCTAACCTTCCCTTTAGAATTGTAATATTCGATTACGGGGAGGCTTGATTCTATATAGGTCCTAAATCTCTTCCTTATTGTCTCCATGTTATCGTCTTCTCTACCCTTGGAGCACAAAAAAAACATAAAAGGTAGAGTTAAATTAAAGTCGGATTTAAATAACGAAAGAAAATTATGGTGGATAGGTTATATAACCTGGTTTCTATTTAATATGCGCTTCTGCATTTCCTCCTCTGAACAATCGAAGAAAAGTACAAATTCTGGCTCGATTCCGATCTGCAAAGCAGAAAGCCGAGACTTAGAACATGAATGAAAAATGTTTTATCAGAAATAATTGGGGTGGAAATCGGACTGATGGATCGAAATTAGCACTTCCGGAGAAATACCATTTTTTTCACAGAGGTGAAAAACTAATTCCAATTTCTTTCCAGAAAAAAATGGGAAAATTCCAGAAATCGGAATTTTGAAAATTGGAATGAAAACATTTGTTCCAAAATCGGATATTTTCGGATCGAAATCTGCGGAATTTGGAATATCCATTTTTTTAGTCTCCTATAATATAAAATGCATAATAATATGTTATAAGTGTGTGTGTGTGTGTGAGTGTGTGTGTTTGTGTGTGTGTGTGTGTGTGTGTGTGTGTGTGTGAGAGAGAGAGAGAGAGAGAGAGAGAGAGAGACAACGTACAACAGACTCAAAAGCTGCACGATTCTCCTGATTACGAGGGAAACCGTCGATAAGAAACTTGTCGTTTGCACTTTGCTCCATAGCTCGTTGGAGAAGCTTAACAGTAACTTCCGAAGGTACAATTCTTCCCTCCTTAATCACGTTCTTAATCATCGCCCTACATCCAACAAGCACATATAAGAAAACTGAACCATTTTTATTCAATAAAATTGCGATAATCGAAAAATAACACTATATCCCCCAAAGAGACTTGATTAGAAACCAATCGTATCGCATAAACGAGGAAAAAAAAAACATTTATATTATTTTGAAAAGGTTGTATGTACGCACCCATTTTCGGAACCAGAATTTTGCTCGGCTCGAAGAAGATCCCCGGCACTAAGATGAGTGTAACCAAAATGCTTTACAATATTCGCACACTGAGTGCCCTTACCACTGCCGGGCCCGCCTGCTCAAGTTCAGATCAATAGGGAGACACGGACAGTGGAAAGATGACGATGGCATGTTTGAAATAATCGAAACTCTTATTTAGGAAAGTAGAGCAACTCACCCAAAACAAAAACAACCGTCACCTTCTTATTGATGTGTGCGCTTTCAGTTGCTTCCTGCACCAAAATTAACTTAAACTACAAATCACTTTCGAAATCGAACATATGATCTTTGCTCATGCAATAACTTTGAGGTTGACAACAATAGATGTTCAAGTCAAATCTTAAGGTCGGACAGCACCTCAATGAGAGCAATTATTGTCACACAAACCACATGGAAATAATATTTTCACAAAAAAAAAATTTAATAATAATAATAATAATAATAATAATAATAATAATAATAATAATAATAATAATAATAATAATAATAATAATAATAATAATAATAATAATAATAATAATAATAATAATAATAATAATAATAATAATAATAATAATAATAATAATAATAATAATAATAATAATAATAATAATAATAATAATAATAATAATAATAATAATAATAATAATAATAATAATAATAATAATAATAATAATAATAATAATAATAATAATAATAATAATAATAATAATAATAATAATAATAATAATAATAATAATAATAATAATAATAATAATAATAATAATAATAATAATAATAATAATAATAATAATAATAATAATAATAATAATAATAATAATAATAATAATAATAATAATAATAATAATAATAATAATAATAATAATAATAATAATAATAATAATAATAATAATAATAATAATAATAATGGTAAACAATAGATTATGCCAAGCCTAAAAAAATATACAAGAAGGATCGATCATGGTTTCTGAATGTCGTTAACTTGGCTAAAAAGATACGGTATATTGTGTTACGATGCATGTGGCAGAACAAAGCATTCCTACCATGGGCGTAGAATTTTAGGAATTTTCTCTTGTATGAGTCGCAATAACCGAATTATGAGTTTGAATTATGGTTAAAAACCAAAAAATCAGCAAAAACAGATGGATAAAATACGTCGGAAAGTTACCTTGTTTGCAGCATCAACAACAGACCCCATGATTGCCTACTATAGTTAATTCAGACAAAGTATCTGCATGCAAGGACATATAAACAACGGTACCTAGAAGTTAGATGCATGTCTTTAGTTTAGAAAACGAAAAAAATCGATAAAGAAAAAACATCATAGAAAACAGACTCGAACTCATGACAAGTCCATTCTCTGGATGAGGCTACTCGTTTTCACCAACTATGAGAATAATTTATCAAAATAAAAGCTCGAATCAAGTATAAAGTTAGATTCTACGAAGGGCAAAGTTAGGTTCAGTGACTTGGCATTTCAAACACATCCTACAAAATTCAGACCACAACACATCCATCAATTAAAAGGTAAATTACGGGCCACCCTCAGAGGTAAGATTAAATTACGGAAAAAAAGCCCTCACGTTTGGGTATTTACAACCACCCCTTAACTACGAATCTTCTTACAAGTCCACCCTTGCGTTGTCAAATTTAGTAAAATCTTCTAGATTATGTGGAATATTCTCAAATTTGTACCCGTTTTACCCCATTCGAGCTCCACATTTTGAATCAAGATGATCATAAGATGTGTCTCTTGGCTTGTACATATCAGATCAGAAACAACATTTTTGCTCAAAACGAGTACAAACTAGAGAACCACATAATCTATAAGATTCAGTTGAATTTGACACCATAAGGGTAGGCGTGTAGAAAATTCATACGCTAAACAAGAGGGTTTTTTTCGTAATTTGACCCTACCTCATGGGGGGTGGCCGTAATCTACCCATCAATTAAACATCACACCAATTACTATGAAGCAGTTGCAGTACTTTCAGCACTAGAAATATATACTAAGAGCAAGATATTCAATTCTTTCAAAAAACAAAAGCGAATACACAAAAAATAAAACAATCACCAGATCACTGTAAATTAACAGCTGTAAGAACAAAATTCCTAAATTTTATGAGCATATATGGGTAGTTAACCTACTTCAGAAACAAGCAAATATATGGACGAAAATCACCAGAATATCTCATTTCAAAACGTGAGAAAAAACAAACAGAAGTTGAAGATCGGGGACGCACCTAATTCTGGTGAAGAAATGCAGAAAACATAAAAAGAGAGGGAAACTTGTGGAGATCCGATAATGCGACAAAGGCTAAAATACTTATATAGAGAGAGAGAGAGAGAGAGAGAGAGAGAGAGTCGAATGTTCAAAACAAGAATTATTATTGATTGAAATTAGGGTCCATTTCATATACACCCTTAATACGGAAAATATATAGGGATATGTCCACCCCTAAAATTCTTCCTTTGAGATAACCCCTGGAGAGGCAAAAGTACTATTGTGCCCTTATATCCAATTTTTGCCCAACTGCATTCAGTATTTTTGCTAACTGCATTCAGCATTATGGTCAACTGCAATTAGCATTTAGACCTGCATTTATCATATTATCAGATTTTTTTAATAAAAAATTATAAATTATTTTTTTATTATTATTTTTTATATATACCTCTGTTGTATTTTTAATTTTTTAATTTTTTTAATTTTTAAAATTGTTTAACTTTTTGTAATTTTTTTAATTTTTTAATTTTTTAATTTTTTTAAATTTTAATTTTTTTAATTTTTTATTTTTAATTTTGTTCCAATTTTTTGATAAATTTACGATATTGAAATTGACTACACATGACTATTGTATATATATTACATATGATTATATAAAAAAAACTTCATCTACACCAAAAACAAAAATTCACAATTTAAATCTTGATATTATAAATTAATTAATACCCAACAAAAAATTGAAAAAACACAATCATCAATATCACTGTACATCAGAAAAAACACATAACTTATATAACTTATATATAACAATATATTACTACGAGTTACTACACGTGACTATATATGACTACATGTGACTATATATGACTACATGTATATGACTACACGTGACTTTATATGACTACATGTATATGACTACACGTGACTATATATGACTATATGTATATGACCACGTGTGACTATATATGACTTGATAACGCAAATCTCTCCTACACCGAAACAAGTACAGCCAAGTTACGATCGGGAAAAACATTCTGCAATTGCATTACCTGTGCTCTTATTGGAAAAAAAAACCATAAATCAAAAATCGTTAGAAACATGGTAAAAAAATTTATTTAAACGAAACTAGAATTCACACTAGCCTATGGCAAAAAACTATTAAACCTTTCCATCAAAAGAAATGCATTTTATATGCTTCTTTCTCTCTCCGTAACACGGATTTTTCATCATCCTGCACAACAAAATTTCATATGTCAAAGACACTGTGTATAACATATAAATTTGAACACTGTCTCACCGAGCACAAATATTTTTCGTCGGCTCGATTAGCCAAAAAGATAGAACACATAAGAGAAATCACATCCACTTGATCCTCAAATTTCAAACCATCGATTCAAAATATAGATCAAAATACACAATAATATATGCATATGTTCTTCAACAAAATAACAAATCATCATCATCATCACTCTACATTAAAAAAAAAACCACATAATCCAGACATGACTATATGTTACTATATATGACTAATACATGACTATATGTTACTATATATGACTATAGTAACATGTAGTAACATTACTATATATGATTATAGTCATCCATAGTGTCCTATAGTCTGAATGAATTTCACTTCATAGCACAATTTTCCCCATAATTCCTTACTGTATAGAAGTGCAAAAACAACAATCCATGTGACAAAAAAATACGAGTTAGAGAAAAGGAACATAAAAATGGAAAATGCAATTATGCACATTTGAGAGTTGACTTTTAAGGACATAATAACCATTAGACACTTCGGCCAATAACAGCCAATAATAGAGAAAACGACATCATTTGCATCTTCAAACTCCAAACCTACATTGAGTGTCTCTATTTTGTTTGGAAGCAAAGAAACACAATAAGATCGGACTTCTGATTCCCACATTACACTTACAAATAGTATTCTCAACAAAATAAAAAATAAAATCCCAGATCTAGTGTATTTCACCAACAATCAACCATAAATAAACATATATGATGCTTATTATATACACACATACACACGTTTTAATGCGTGTAATATGTAAATAGAGAAGAACTGTAAGAGAGTGTACCAGAGAAGGGTGATTTAAGATCACTGAAATCGATGTCGAGAATAAAAAAAAAGTATTTGAAATCAGATCAATAGTTTCTCAGTAGCGGCGGCGATTGGAGGGGTCCAAGGCGAACGGATCCGCCGGAGGAGAACGGATCTATGAGGTTTGAACATGTCCGACGCCATTGATACGACACCGTTCTTCATCTTCTCCGTCGAAATCGAAGAGCGGCGCTTGCGAAATCATGCGGATTTGCGAAGGGTGGATCGGCAGCGACGACGGCGGCTTTCCCTTCTCTAAGATGAGATGGTTTGGATTTTTTTTTTAAAATTGTGTGAAGATGGTTGCGGCGGCGACGACATGTATGGAGGTGGGCGGCGGTTGTGGACACGGGGTCGGATTCATATAGGGGGGTGTGGTCGGACAATATAAAGGGATTGATTATTGCTTTATGGTCCATCATCTTAATCGGTGCAATTAAGAAAATGGATTTAACAAAGCTAGTGCTTCTGGTGTCAGGGTAATAAAATTCTACCTAATTTCTAGATGGTGGAGCAGCTCTTGGAGGCGGAGGGGATGTGGGTAGGGAGAAGATTAGGGTTTATCTGGAGAATCAAATGAGAGAGATCGGGAATGACCTTATTTCCTAAAAACTGCATATTAGCCTATTAAGGGTAAATCAGTCATATCACATGGTCTCAGGGGGGTCTGACAAATTAAGATCAAAATTTGGGTTTTTGACTAGGGTAGAAAAAATCATTGGACCTCCTCATATATATTTTCAAAACTAGGGGGTTATCACTCATTTACCCTTGAAATTATTAAATTTATGAAAAATCCCCTGAACTTAGGCTGAATAATGATAAATACCCCCACCTATTTCTAACTACTAAAACCCCCCTAGGTGTGGTTCCGTCTTACCTAGGGATGAAATTCGGATGGATCGGACCGGAATAAGCCTTTTCGGAAAATTTCCAAAAAAAAACGGAAGTACAAAATCAATTCCAATTCCAATTCCAAAATTTTCGGAATCTAAAAATTCATTCCAATTCCAAAAGGCTCGGAAATTTCGGGATTTCGGAAAAAAATCGAAAATCACATAAGCTTTAAAATTTCAAAAATTAGCCGAGATTTTCTAAAATGTTCATAATATTTCAAAAATTAGAACATCCACGTCGATAAAAGTAAAACTAATAACTATTAAATTCAGTTAAAAAAAAAAAAGTAAACACAACATAATATCCAATAAAACTTCTAACAACAATTCATTATGTCAAAATCCTTAAACAAAACTTACAGTTGTATTTTTCGGAAAAATAAGTATTATATAATATATATTATTTATAGGTGTATTTTTCGGAAAAAAATCGGATTATTTCGGAATTAATTCCGGAATTAAATCGGATCGAAAATCGAAAATTCCAAATTTATTTTATAAATTCCAATTCCAATCCAAAAAAATCGGAAATATTCGGAAATTGGAATTTCGGAAGTTGGAATGAAAAAAGTTGTTCCAAAATCGGAATTTTTCGGATCGGAACCGGCGGAAATTGGAAATTCCGTTCCAACTTGCACCCCTAGTCTTACCCCAATCCCTTACAGTGTGACTTTTCACGGATTTTTTTTTATTCCAGAGAATAGACATTACACAATTTCAGATATTTTCTTTTATTTCTCACCTATTTAACAAAAGGTATAATAGATTGTACACATTTTATGTTAAAAAACTCGATCAACAGTTAATCAGAGAGGATTTTGATTACTACGGATAGGTAGAGGTGTTTTTCGTTATTTAACCTAAGTTTAGGGGGGTTTTCGTAATTTACCCTTAATGGTATGGATTGGTTGGCACCAGCTCGCGTGTAGTAAATAGTGCCTCACGTCTCACATTAATTACTCCAAGTATGTGACGCTACATTACATACGAGGAGTGAAATCAGACAGATCGGATCGTGATTAACACTTTCGGAAGAAAAACAAAATCTTGACGCTGAAAAACTAATTTCATTTCCCGTTCCAAGAAAAAAAAATTCAAAAAAATCGAATCAAAATTTCAAATTATGAAATCAATAAACTTGTTCCAAAATTGGAATTTTTTTTTTTCATATTGCAACCGGCAGAAATAAAAAAAAAAAGTATTCCTTCACTCATATATAATATAAAATACATAATAAAATTAATATTATAAATGTAATTTTTGAAAAATTATTTGACATATTCAAAAGTTAAAATTGTTCGAAAGTTAAAATATCATATGTATTCCAGCTACGATCTAAAAATGGTTCAAAAAAATCGGAATTGAATTTTGGTGTTGGAAATGAAAAATATTGTTCTAAAATCATAAATTTTCTAATCGAACCGACAAAAAAATGGATAATTTCTTTCCAATTTTCACTCTAACCACATGTAAATTCACTTTTTATTTAACTAATTAAATGACCAAGACCCAGTGGCGTATCTACCACAGTCCTAGGGTGTGCAGTTGCACACCCTTGGATTTAAAAAAAAAAAAAGAAAAAAAATTATATATAATATTTTGGGGTTTTTTTTTATATTTATAACTAATGAGGGGTTAAATTGAAATTTAGTAAAAAAAAAAAAAATTAATACAGCCTTACCAGTCAGAGACCCCTAATATGTTGTTTTTTTTTTTTTCTATTTTTTATGTATATACTCCTTTTTAAATTCCAAATCTTCTGTAAATAAATTGGCTTGTAGTTAATTGGTAGAAAGTTTTTAAAAGGAACAAGATTTAATTTTCATTACATACAATATTTCAATTGTTTTCAATTTTTTGAATATGTGGGCATTTTTAAATATTTTATATAATCTAAATTATTCAAAAATTCTTAATGTTATATATATATATATTATTTCAATTTTTTTCTAAATTTACAACTATGTGGGCATTTTTTTTTATATTTTAAAAATTCAAAATCTGCTAATGAATTACATATTTTGTTACTTGCAACTTTAATATGTTTACCACTCCTTCAATATTTTCACCAATTTTATGTCTAAATATTTCTTAAATTAGTCCAAAATTTGTAAAACAATCCCTTTAAATTTGAAAATATTACATATTTTTATTATTTAATGTTTATAGTATTAAAAAAAAATCGGGGGCGCTGCCCCCGAACCCCCGTAAACTTTTACCCAACCATCATATTTTCTACTATATTTAATCCGAACACCCTTGGCAAAAATCCTGGATTCGCCACTGCCAAGACCCAAAACTAATTAAAACTTGGCAAAGGACGACATTGATAAAATAAAACTAATAGTAATAAATTTGTAGCCAAAATAAAACCTCAGGGCTACTTCGCAATTTTCCGTAAATGCTTGTACCGTGCTAAATTGTACGCTACAAAAACCAATAATCCGACACAGTATCAGCTCACTACGTGCTTGTTAGGTGTTCGACGAAATGCCTCAACGGCAATAAAACCCATTTCCACTCCAAAGAGAAGAAGAAGAAGAATTCTGTTTGATCATGGAAGAGCGCTCTTCTACGAATAGCCCACGAAGCATCTTCAAATTCTTCAAGAACCGGCCGACAAATGCGTCCTTTTCCGATGCCGGCAACCAGCCTCCTTCTCCGACGAGATTCCGGCAAAAAAAATCTGAAGTTTATGGCTTTATCGGATCCATCACGGTCGTGGTTGTCACAGGTTCGATTCATACGTACAATACTATATTAAAGCTGAGTTGCTGCAATAATTTCAGTTCGTTGATGTTTGCAAATTGCAATTGCATATTGTATTTTTCCCCCAAATTCTTAATTTAGGGTTTAGACTTAAATCAATAATGAGTATGATCTGAGCTTCTTAAGTTCATTTTAGTATCTAATTTGGGAGGGATAATGTAGTGAGGTGATACAGTAGAACATCGATAATTAAATAATACGTCTTCTGATCCCGACTTAGTAAAAACCTACTAAACTATTAGTTCGATAATTTAATATTTCACTAAATTAATAGAATTTCGCTAGTCTCGACTATATTAATTTATAAAAGTTTAACTGTATTTGGTTCATATTGTACAATTTCAGCCAAATTGTAGAATTTGTTTATTATTTAGGGCAAATTACGGCCAACCCTTGAAGTAAAATCAAATTAAAAAAAAAAAAACTATTTTGTTTTGGTAATTACAACCACCCCTCGACTATGTATTGTCTTAAGAAAAAAACCCTCTTTCAGTTGATAAATTTGATACTATAAGGATGAACATCTAAGAAAATATACAGTTGAGAGGGTGATTGTAATTATCCAAACATGAGGGGGTTTTCCGTAATTTAACCAGACCTTAGGGGTGGCCGTAATTTGCCCTATTAATGTAGTGTTAAGATAGATTCTGTTCAACTCCAAATGAGGGTTGGTTCCTTGTGGGCACCAGGTCCGGGTCCGCTACCTTAACGGGCCGTTGAGTTACCATGATTTACATCCTCCATCAATCCTTGTCGGGCCAAGGGATGGGGGCCCTGGGGCGAGGGATTCGCCTTTTGGTGCATGTTTTTATTTAGAGTTTAAGAGCTTACATTTTAAAGCTAATACATAAAATGGGATTTAAAGACAACTTTTATTTATTTATTTATTTATTATTGATTAACAGTGATTTCAATAATATGGGCATATGTTCGTAACCGTGGCTATTGGTTGGAGTTTGTGGGAATCTTTTACTACCAAAGCAGGTCAGTGAATTTAGAATGAGAATATCTATCTGCTTTTGCTTATCTGATTTTAGAGCTTTATTCCAATTCTCTCACATATTATTCTGCACTCACGAATTTACTTTGTCCTACTAAATATTCTCTCACCCTTATCTCTTGTTAGAGAGAGAAACCAAAAGGAGGCATACAATGAAATGCAATTTAAAAGATTGGGCAAATTTAGGCCACCTCACGAGGTAAGCCTAAATTACGAACATTATGTTTGGATAATTACAACTACCCTCTCAATTATGTATTGTTTTATGAAAAAACCCTATTTCAATAGGTAAATTTGATAACGTAAGGGTGGACGTGTGAGACAGTACATAGTTGGTGAGTGATTGTAATTACCGGAACATGAAGGGGGTTTTCGTAATTTGAATATACCTAGGGGTGGCCGTAATTTGCGCTAAAATATTTGATTACAAGGTGAACAGATGTTGCCATAACAGTAAAACTTTGAGTTAAATTGCACACCCCCACATTGTATCATTTTGAATTTCTAAAAAGGTCTTGTCATATTTTTTGTGGCATAAACCCCCTCCCTGATGTGTGTTTTTTTTTTTACTTTTTTTTAGCTCAAAACCCTCTAACTAATGCATTTTTTAGGGTCTCTGTCTTTGATTTGTTTCTAATCGGCCCCTGAACTTTTAGTACTCGAACCAACTCCCGTTCTTGAATTAACAGTTGTGTAATTACGCATTTAGTATTAATCTTGTTACGTTTGCTGTTTTATTTTGCAGGTATTGGGCGTCATCTGTGCCGAGTTATGTAATGGCAGGAATTGTACTAGCAATTGGAATATATACAGGGCTGAGCTTTCTAGCTACTCCTCCTCCTACCTCCTTGAAGTCGATGTTTGGTACCTTATTTTATTTTCCCTCTTTCCAGCTTTTAATCGAAAGTTAGATGCTTAATAATCGAGACCAAAATTGTTGAAAATAACAAAAAAAATAATCTAGCTTTTATACTTGTGCAGATGAATACAGTAACGAAGCACTGAGTTTTCTCCTTCCAGAAAACGAAGACGATGAGCGCATCGAACCAATATCGGATATTAGCAATTATTGAAACATGTTAATGAAATATTCAATAATCCAACATGATATAACCTTGTTTTGGTTACTGTTTTTAATACCATAATCTCATTCTATAAGATATTCTGCAAAAACTGTGCTAAATACTACGACAAAACACACGAGTCTTCGATTTACAATGGATACAAAAGTTACAACGAATATTAGGGAGGAAAAAACTCACATCAAAGCCAAATAATGTAATGACAATAAATAGCACACAAGTAAATCCCTACAATACGAATAAGAATCAAGATTCGGCAAATAATAAATGCCACCGTGAACAATATAAACATACAATAGATCACTATAACAACATTACCGTATTATATCAAATTCATCGAGCCCATGAAACAGAGTCAACCTCATCCCTTGCTTTTTTATACAGCTCAAGCCTCTTAGCACATTGTTGTCTCCTCTCCATCAATGCAGGATCTTCATCCAATAACTCCGAAAGCTGTTTACCCTGCAATTCATAAAATAAAATAAAATAAAATTAATGTTTATATGTTAAGTATTTAAAGAATTAAAAAAAAAAAAAAGACTTCGAAAAATAGAGTGGGGTACCTCTCTCTTCCCAATTTGGGTATAAAAGTAATTAAGTAAATTCTGTTTGGCTTCCTTAACTTGACAGTACACAACTGCTTTGGGAACTGAGTTCTTGAGAGTTTCCGATACCATATGTACATAAGATGAAACATTCGAACCTATTCTTCTGAAGTGTCCCTCTGCATAACGGTCAATATTATTGGCGGCAGGTGCTGCTGAATTTTCCCGTGAGTTTTTATCCCGTGGGTTATTACCCCCAGGGTTTCCTACTGCTTTCTCGACTTCTTGCGGAAGTTTTCGGAAGAAATCGACGGTTAGATAAGATGATTCCATATCAACCAATCTGATAACCGTTTTCTTGCTCTCCTCGCGGAACTTTTCTAAAGATTCGTTTGCTGCTCCAGCTATAGTTGTTTGCAGAGTTGGAAACCGTTTCAATTCCTGCTTCACCAAATACATCATAATTATAAAATCACAACTTATGAGTGAAACTATTTTCCATATATATTTTTTTAAAGAAATTGTTGACTCACCTGACACTCGCCAATTGACTTTCTGACGAGTTCCTTTAAGACAAAGTGAACCTGAACAACATTTTTGTTGGTCAGCGAAAGATGTTGCAAGAGAAAAAAAACATGGTATTCAGTATATGCAACTTACAGCATCAACAGAAGCTTCGGCGGGCCCCCTGAAATAATTTAACGAGCCCTCGATAAGGCGGCGATAACCCTGCTCAGGAGCAATCAAATGTGGTTGATAACCATCAGCTTCTGAAACAATCTTTTTCACATTCTGCATTGACAGATGGCGGTCAAATGGAAGTTTTCTTAAAGCAGCGGGCAGCTGATTGTCGAAAACTCCATATATACGATCACCTCCAGGTCGGCTGTAATAATATGCAGCTGGTCAGAATCTAGTATTGCTACTAGAAACAAAGAAAAATCGAAGACTCTTATTTGACTAGGGCGAGAAATGTATCTCAGTGCCATAGAAAGCAGTTTCAGTTCCGATTATGAAAACAAGGGAGACTACAGCTACAGGAATTAACAGAATCTTATCTCAGAAAATCTGGATAAGTAAGCACTACCAACAAATTGAGCGTGACCGATGATGGTTGGCATTATTTCAGAAAATGGAAAACAAAACGAAACTTAGGGTTTAATTAAAAAAATTGATAGTTGTTGCAAATTTGACTACCGGGCTCGTTAGCGACCTACTAACGGAGATGAGGTATAAAAAAAATCAATTGTGGTCCAAATATTGCAAATGGTAATTATTAAATGCAAATGTGATATCCGAGGAACATAAATCGAAAAACATATTAATAAATAAATTATTAGAAGAAGCTCTCCAGACGTAAAGTATAACGGAGAGGAAGCAAGAAACATGCATACCCTCCATCCAGATGCTCCTTGAATATCTTGTCAAAAGCACGGCAAAGTTCCAAGATTGTGTACAATTGAGCCTGAAATACAAGACTTAAATTACCAAAATGATTGAAATACATCAAATCAAAATAGTCATGACGATGAAGGCAAGTATCTCACCCCAGCATCAACAGCGATAGGCCTTCCAAGGTGGTCCAGCTCAGATTCAAGTTCATCAATGCTTTTGTTAATCAATGAAGTGATACTTGGTATTCTTGCCCTGATTACAGATTCCAAATGCTGGAAGAAAAAAGTTAAAACAATGTAAGCTGAAGCCACAGAGTAGTAAAAAAAGGACACGAATTGAAGTTGAGAAACAAAATTATACCCTAGAGAGCAGCTTTGCAAGATATTCAGAACCCATTTTACTGGACAAGTGCCCATAGTCTGCACTTGAAGCAAAATACTCCCGCTCCTTTCGCCTAGCAGATATCATATCAACACTCTTGTTGATATCTGCTTGTGAACGGTTTACAATACCCACCCACGGATGTTGTAAACGATACGATCTTCCTTCAAGAACCTATTGACAGTAGTGAAGAACTCAAATTAGTTAAAATGCTTCTTATGACAAGTCTGTAATTTTCTCTTTTGTCGTTATTAGTATTGTGTGTGTGTGTGTTTGAGAGAGAGGGGGGGGGGGGGGAGATTACATCCAGTGCATTAGTTCCTTTGTCCATCAGATCAAGTTTTGTCAGCACTCCAAATGTGCGTTCACCTGCATGAATACCACAACACAATCACAAGAGGATATATCAAGTTTGTCGAACAGCCAATTGAACATTTCACACTTTCAAAACTAGGGAAGGTTCTTACCTGATGGATCCACTTCCCTTGCAAGTTTAATAGCATCTGATGTAGCAATATCTTGGTTTGCTGGTGATATTGCCAGTATAATACAGTTTGGCTGCATGTTAAAAAAAATGTAGCAAGGAAGTCTAAGAACCATTCACAAAACTTAATATATTCTAGATCCTTGCAATTAGGATAATAACCCACCAAATGATTTTATCTTTACCTTAGCAACGTATGAGTTAACCATATTTTCGATGTCTTCGACT
Organism: Erythranthe guttata; assembly: GCF_056151865.1. Taxonomy (NCBI): domain Eukaryota; kingdom Viridiplantae; phylum Streptophyta; class Magnoliopsida; order Lamiales; family Phrymaceae; genus Erythranthe; species Erythranthe guttata. The sequence goes on along the minus strand of NC_142546.1, from coordinate 14,914,675 downwards.
ATACTATATGGTTGCCCCTCTGCAAAAATTGAATTCCTTGCCATTGAATAGCGTTCAAAATTAATTGAAAATAATACCCAGTTGTTGGAAAGAAACCAAATAGAAACTCACCGACAGCAACTTTTGTCAAACCAGGAAGATCAATCAGAGTTAAGTTGACAACTGCACGAAAGAGATTATAATTTTTAAATATACAAACATATATATAAGGCAGTGAAAATCCCTTTAGTTGAACAAGAACATTTTTTAAATTGTATTTGGTTTAACAGGATTTACTATTTAGCTCCACAGTAACATACCATTGGGTGAATAGATACTTAGGTGGATTGGAATCGGAGAAATTTGTTTTGTCTTTCCCGTGATTCTATCAGTTTCATCTTGAATTTCCTTGCGAACCAAAGCTGCAGTAGAGAATAACAACGCTTAAATATTTCATCAGTGTAATTACCACCAGCTAAGATTTTGAAGTTGCCTCAACCGAAAAAGGCACATGTAATGGTATACGAACATTTTCACAATCAAAACAAGCTATTTCATTGGGGTTCCTTCAGAGAATTTAGTTATTGATCACCATACACGATACTCAGCTACTTCATTTTACAACAAAAAATCAATTCCCAGACATGTGAGGTCTTTTCATGAAAATATTTACACTACACGTAAATCAGTAAATTTCATATGAACAAATAGATAATCATAACTAAGTTTATAATTTTTTTTAACTAATTTGAACGGTAACAAAGAGAGAGAATTTATAAACTTTCAGAATTTTCATTCATTTTCTTTAGCACTAGAGTAACAAAGTTCACACATACCGAAATCAGTAAATCGTCTGCGAGGCATATGGCCAAACTCTGCATATTCCTGCTGCCCATCTTCTATCTTCTGCAATTGCAACACCAACGGCCGCCTCGTAACGATTCCTACATTCAACAGTCCAAAAACACCGAAAGCATCAAATATTGCACACCTCCAAATCAACTCAATCGTAAGTTCCAAAATGCAGGTCTCGCCGGCAAAATCAAATTGCATATATTAAAAGAACTAACCAGAGCCACGAGGAAGAAAATCACGCCCTACTATACTCTCCAGAACCGACGACTTTCCCGAACTCTGTATCCACACCAAACCACAAAAAAACAAAGGAAAAACATTAAAAAAAATAATCAAATTAAACTTAAACTACAGCAGAACTTCCAATTCCATTTCCAATTTACCCTAACTACTAAAAATTCACTATCCAATCTTACGCGGATCTGCCAGTTTATTAAACAACAAACACGAATATCTACTTGCTGAGTATGTAATTGAACTAATTAACATAATTAAATAAAATTTCTGAAACAACAACAACAGTAATAAAGACGGCCGACCTGGCCACCGACAACAGCTACGGAGGGGAGCGCGTCCCAAAGAGATGCAAAGGCTTGGTCGCCGCCGCCATGGTCGCCGAGGGCGGTGCAAGCTCTCTGTATTCTGTTCACCAGCCCAATCAAACTCTCCATCGTCGCCATTCTTCTTCCCCTTGTATATATATTCAAAAATAATTGAACAAACAACAAGCAGATCTGAATTGAGGAGCTTCGCGATTAAACTTCAGCTACCAACCCTCAAACAACGAATTCAATTTAGGAAGAAGATTAGAATTGAAGTAACAGAAAGTAGAGAGAGAGTATAGAGAGAGAGAGAGAGAGAGAGAGGAATTTGGACTGATGTTTTTCAAAATGGTAAAGAAAATACTTAGAAAATGGGGGTTAGTACTGTGGACGGTGTGGTGTAATGCTTCGGTGGTCTCGGCTCCACGGGTCATATGGTGGGGCTGCATAAGACCGTTTATTTTTTTTACAAGTGTTGTACCTTTCCTCTTTTGAATTTTTCTAATTGTTTATTATATGGTAACGTTTGGATTTTCTTTTTTTTTTCAAATTTGAAAAGGAAAATGGTCAAGTGGGGTCTATTGAGTAAAATGTACCGTTAGTATGGAAATAAATATTTAAGAAAAAAAAAAAGAAAAAAAAATTCCTACATTTCAAATGATTCAAAATAGTTGCTTAAAACAAATCAAATTGTGATTAGGGTGTAAGAAAATTGAATCGATTTGAGTGCATGGTTAATCAAATTTGTTGGAATTTTTATCAAGTATTAAAACTTGCAATTGAGAGTTGCGTTTGAGTTTGATTTGATAAGTAATCGAGTCGAGCTCGAACGATCTTTAATCGAGCAGAACACGAATCAGACTCAAATGTTTGGTCTTACTTGCATATTTTGACATTTTTTTCTTTCTAATTGAGCTCAAGTTCGAGCTGGATTTGAGTCTTAGCTTGTGCACAAACCAGGTGTAGTATGTATGTATTGAATAAAATATGTTCATCAATTTACATATCTCAACGTGAATTAAATTTCGGACCCAGCTTAATTACGAGAATGTGCAGTAAAAAAGCTTCCCGTGTATATGGACCTAACTTAATTACGAAAATGTACAGTAATAAGCGTCCCGTGTGTTGTGGTCAATTAGAAAGCTCAAGAGAAGAAGAGTGGATTCGGGTGGAAAAGGAGCGTAGAGCACGAATTGAGGAAGACGACGTCGTTTTAGGACACCTGGCAAGGGCCAGAAACGACATCGTTCAACTTACTCACCTTAGTGGATTATAGTGAGAACATAACAAAGTCATAGAACATCAATTAAGCAGGCAAATCGTACGTGACAGAAACATTCGATCCGATAGAATCAAGCCTTACTGGATATGAAGTGCGATATTCATGTTTGTTCAAACGTAGACATACATACGCTTACGCGGTTAACATTTACAACTTTTACCACTTTGAGAAATCTCCACTGGATATATATATTGGTCGGAACAATTGATAAGTGAATTGGATAAATCATGGCAGCAGTATCTGAGCTCTATATTATTATTGCATCATACAACGTGTGAAACTAAGAGAGTTCCCGATCTTCAATCCTTCTTGTAAATCAGAGTTTGGTATTCAGGGCTCCACATATTGTTCGTTACGAAAGTTCTAATTTCGTCCTGCAATAAAAATGAGTACAATATTTACATCAGTGTTGAATGTTTACTCGAAATAAGAGTAAAGACTCCAAAAATTTATTGTAAAAATAAAACCAACACACCAAATTTGAATGTTCACATAACTTCGTATACCTGATTAAGCTTCTGCAATTCACGGGCATCCATATCACGGTATCCTTCTGCCAGATCCTCTTCTATGGCTTCTTTAATGACTGCTGTAGCTACTTCCTTTGTTATATCACGTATTCTGTTTGCATGCGTCACATTTAGAAAAAATATTGGCGATTGAAGAAAGAAGAATGTTTTATTTCAAGGCACAGAAAAAGTTCCTTTAAAATACCTGGATATTGACGGATAAACAATCCCTTGAAGCACTTCTTCCTCGGTCATATATGCAGCAAGGCTGTACTTACAAAGAATTATAGTGAAAATCGGAGTTGAGAGTTGATGACCAAACAAAATTCACAAAAGCTTCCCAATGTATCAGTTCCTTTATAGATTCGACTTATTTGAGAGAGCACAAAAGCCTATATATGTCTCGTGAGATTTGAAAATCAAATGAATTAATACTATATTTAAAAATCAATTCCATGAAGTACCATTCAGCTGCTGCCTGTAGCATTCCATCTGAAACGATCTTGGATCCAGATAGAAGTGTTCCAAGACCAATCCTGCAATTCGAGGGAAACATAATTAATTAAAAAGAAAGGACAAATGCTAAGCATTTCTTCCGTACGCGTGGAATAACATTTTAAGAATCTTACCCGGGAAACAGAAACATGTTGTTTGCCTGGTTGCAGTGGCCAACATGACCATTTCCTGCGCATTTTTGGTTGCGGTTAGAAAACAATATAAGTTTCAAGACAAGCAATTAAATAAACCCCTTATCAGCACTAAACCTATATGTGGATTTAATTGCATGTTGTGAAAGGAAACTAAAAGAAAATGAAAATAAAGTAAGTAGCACTAAACAAATTGCAAAACGTACCAAGATCAACATGGCTAAATGGGCTTCCACTTCCGAATATGATGTTGTCACCGACTATGGAAAAAGCTTCCTCTGGTGTGCACTCAGCTAACAAAGTGCCACAGAATTTTCGTAATACAAGATTAGAGACTAGAGAAAGAAGTTCGCATAACATATATGTAATGAACATGTGTAGTACCATTTTTTGTAGGGTTAGACATCGCAAATATAGCAGGTCTGGTAGAAGTTGAACCTTTCAGAGCTTCTAATACCTGACAATTGGGAAGCAGTTTTATTCCATATAAAACTACAATTACTAATTTCTAATTTTCCTTGTCACAAACAACTAAGCTACGTTAAGTTAAAATACAGTGTTCTTACTATGTTGAAATATGAAAAATGTTGCAAGATATAAAACCAGATATAACTTTAATTGCATACCTCTTTGGAAAACAATCCTCCCACAGCAGACAATCCGAGAAGCACATCAGGCTTTACTTGCCGTACCTGATTCGTATAACCAAAGAATTGTCATGCATAAAGATATGAGTAATCAACATTTTCGTTAGAGCCGTATAATCAATCCTTTCAGACATATAGCAATAAAATCCAATCTTTATATACTGACCACTTCCACAAGCTTTGCCCCTTCCGACAGCCCTTGGCGTTCAATTTCTTTGACCTTCCTAGCAAATGGACGAGCATCTGGATCAATGTTTTCACGTGCTTCCGTCACAAGTCCCTGAATCAGATAAAATTTCACTTTTGGCATTCATAGGTGTTGAAGCATATTTTTAACGGATTCTCCCACTTCATATATCAAGTCAATTAATTACAAACAAATATAAAATTAAGCAAATTAATAAAATAGACTAGTAGATTACTGACATTAGCATCAACAACCCAGAACTGACTCCCAGCACTTTCAAAAGCAATTTCAGTGTCTCCAAGCATTCTCGCCATGGTTTTTCTTGCAGCATTGAGAACACCTATCCCGGCACTGCATTCACAGTTTCAATGACTATTATGTTGGACAAGAGAAGGAACTAATAAGCAACTATAAATGATAGAGGAATACCTTCCAGCACCAGCAACTACAATCTTCATCTTCGGAAAGTCTATCATTGGTCTTCCTTTTGCTCTCACTGCTCCTAAAAGACCAGCGAGTGCAACCCCTGCAGTTCCCTGGTGGGTATTTTGGAATCAAACCACATGAATATCAATTACAAAGACCAGGAAACATCAATGACATTCAGAAATCATTTTCTCTTTATCGAATAAAAGTACGCAACTATATAGGACGATACCGGAAAAACTTGCAAGCCTCAGTTGGCATTTAATACACAACAAAATGTGCCTGATCTGCCCTAAAAGTTTAAGAGATTAATAGAATCCTACTTGTTTGAATTTAGTTATCATGAACATCTTTTTCACCAATTCTACTTATATTAAATTATTTGGAGGTACATAACAACAGATATAAGCCTCTCCTCGGAAGCTAAGTTTCAAGTCATGTTGCCGTAAGTAATATATGAATGTAAACTACATCTACCCAACCATAACATAACATCTTCAAAAGGTTAAAGAACTGCATCTTTTGCATCTCAATAATTTTTTTTACGAGTTGCTGCTTTATGACACCATCTAAAATACTACAACCAAATTGACAACATAATCGTTCTTAGACATAGTATCCTCAATCCTCCAGATATTAAAGAAAAATCACCTGCAGATGAATTAATTACCTGGACATCATCATTGAACATTCTATATTCATTCCTGTAACGCTGCAAGAGCTTGAAGGCCCATTTGCTTTGAAAATCTTCAAACTGCACGGTGATGTTTCTTTAAGTTACAATTGACTGGTAAGGCATGCTATATCAGAAGCTTATAACCAACTAGCAAGTCAAACAAGAACCTGGACAATCACATGAGGCCAGCGGGTAAAAACTGCCTCCATGAATTCATCAATAACTGCAAGATACTCGTCTCCATCAAGGCGGTGCTGTTGCAGTCCCAAATCTGCAAAAAAATGGCAATAAGTTCATTGATACGAATCTTACGAGCAAGGAAAACAATAGGACCTAGCAACCACTAAAATAATATAATTCCATTCAAGAAGGGCTTAATGTTTATTTGCAAATTGTACAAGTCATTATTAGATGAAGCCAGCTTCTTATACTTTCGATAAATCTGTAGTGACATGTTTGAATGCTGCACAAATTCAATAGAGAAATTTCCACCGATGAACCCATTCTGATTAAAGGCATACACATACTTATCAACATAACTACACCGTACTACTTCATCATACAATGTGAAAACCGAGGCATCCACAGGAAACATTTACAGCATCGATAAAACAATTGTGGTAGAATTTAAATTGAGAGAATGTATAGCAACTACATCAATTTGTAAAATCCTGGGTAAACCTCAATGCGATAATGTCATGACAAAAACATAAAGAAGATATATAGAGAAGTAACAATTTTATTTTTCCTGCATAATCAAGATATTCATAAGACACTAACACAAGGGGTCTTCCAGAAGCTTCTCATTGTTGGTTCCGACATCAATCATGACAGGTAGTACCTATGAAGATAGATAAAATTTAACAGGGATTATCAGGAGATGTCTGAGAGAACAAAACCCACAAAATGGAATGACAGAGGTATCTGTTAACTACTGAGTATGCCCATCCATTTCCTGATTCGTTTTTGTGTCGAGTCGAATCATAATTGAATGACAGGACACGGCACTTCATTTTATGTATCTTTTTTGTGTATACTACAAAGCAAACTAATACACTAAGCACCATAAAGAAAACGAAAAGAAACTACAATGAGACTTCCACATTTTAGCTGTTTCAACCTCCAGCATAGACTGGAGTATGAAAATAAATATAATCAATCAAGAAATGAAATTAAATACTCTGTCAATATTTGAATCCTTTATACAGGGGAACTATCAAAGATTTACCAAAAACACTCACTGCCTTTTTCATATTTTCTTTTCAAGAAAATGCGAGGTTCAGGGACCCCAGTAACGCTTTAATGGTTTAGCTCCTTAAAAACATATCAAATAGAGAGTTACAAAATATATCATCCCTGTCCCCATTGGCTTTTCCTCAAGTTAGTTCATAAAACATTGGCGAATTTGGCAGCATGGTCAAATTCAACATTATGCAATGCAAAAGATATTCATGCAATTTTATTCTACATGTAAAAAAGAACAAGATAGTACTTACTCTCTGTGGGTTTATCCCTGCAGCAGCAACATAAAGATCCAACTTCCCAATTGCAATTCCAATTCCTTGAACTCCAAGATCTCCAAGACCCAATATTCTGCCTCCATCCGTGACAACAATCATATCAACCTACATGGAGTAAAGAAATTATTGAAATATTTCAACATGAACTCTATATCTAATTGTAGTTGGGCATATTAGTATTTTGTTTCCAGTAGTTCTAATGGAATTATATGCAAATTTACATAGAATCAAGACTATGTATAATACATATCTTTAATTCAAAAACAGAGTAATGACTCTTCTTTTGTTCAACTCTGTAACGGATTCATGAGCCTCAGACCCAGTTATTATATAAATCTGCTACAAAGTAACACATGTTTATTCAACTTTGATTGGTGGAGAGCAAGAAGGAGAAACACCAAAAATATTACAAATTACAACATAGATATCCATCTTTGACTACCGAAACCAAGAAATTGCTCAAAGTCAATACATTATTAGATACTTCAGAATCCTGGATTGACATGGTAATATCAGTTGGAGTAAAAACACCTTAAGTCAGAACCATCAGCAAAAGCTAAGACCTTCCAAGTATGACAAACCTGATCTGCTGGCCAATTATAAACCATTGACATCATTTCTCCACGGTCTTCTGCACTGAAATACATCCCCCTAGGTCGCCTGAACAAGCCACTGTACTTTTGGCATACAAGACCAACAGTAGGAGTATAGACTATAGGTGCATATTCCTCAATATTGTCAATAAGAACCTGTTAACATCATATCAAAATGAAGAGAGAAAGAGATTATGCCAAGGGAGGGGGTCATAATCTAGTTGACAATCAACTAGAGTGTTCATATAAATTAAATAGGTCTTCACAAATCCACTGTATAAAGCCAAGAAAGTTACAAAACAATCCATTCATTTCTCAAAGAAGGTTACAAGATTCAAATATTACTTCTAAATTATGGTACAATCTCAATATTCTCAACTGGGACTTCCAATTTATGTTTTAGTTAACCTAGTAATTTTAATCATTACCTTCTAACATAAAGATAAACCTGGGCCTATTTCTTTAGGAGTAAAAGAATAGCTAAACAAGTATGAGTTCTTAAGCGTAATGGATAATGAAAAATGCTTGACCTTCAGATGCTTATGACACAAGGATAAACAAATGCATTTACAGGACCATCAATTTGGCTCTTGCACAAGTTCATGTGAATATCGGTTGCCGAATGGAAACGATAACAGTGTGGTGCCACTTATACTTGAAAGTGCAACAATGATAGTTACCATTGTAAATTAATAAATGCCATCTCACTGTCACTGTAGGAATGAAAAAATTAGTTTTCTTAAGAACAAAGTACGACTTGATTACTGACCTTATAGTACATAGTCTCGTTCCTATCATGCAAGCGGTTAAGAATGCGCCATTTAGCCAGACTGTATGGATCAGATGGTCCATCTCTAGCACTTAACTGAAGCCTCTTCAAGTCAGCCACTATAATTAGATCAAGACAGTAAAAATACAGATTAATACAGGCAACTGAATCTCAAACGTATATTCCATAAAATTGACGAGTGTCAGCACTCGAGCATTTCCTTTTGAGATATTCGACTAATTTAAGATAGAGCGCTGAAGAAGTTTCATCTAACTCAAATTAAATGAATGACCCATCCTTCCGGTCCAACAAGATCTTTTTATATGGTAAGCAAGCTATCATCTTAGAAGTTAGACAAGACTAAAACAAACATTAATTGTTTTGCTGAAAAGACAACTGCTGCCCAAAGACACTATCATTCAAGACAACATTCAAACACATGATCAGAGCACCAATAGATACTCGATAAATTAATAACCTCGATTGAATAAAAGTTTCTCTCGGTCCTGACTCGGTGAAAACGTGTTAAATTATTAACTCGATAATTTAACAATTCGCTAAATTAATAGAATTTCCCTAGTCCCGCTGTATTAATTTATAGAGGTTTAACTGTACTTGGAATTAAATATATACTTAACCAACAGATATGATGCCATATCTCATATTGAGCACTGAAGAGTAACATAACAATATCGGAAAGCTGGTGGAAGAAAACTTACTAAAGCGCACAATTTGCTGTTCAGGGCTCATGACATTTGGAGGCAGTAAACCTCGAAGGTCAAGACGATCACGTTCTGTCATCGAAAATGCAGTTCCCTATAATGGAACATAAAATGTGAACTAATCTTTTGAAATGTTGACTTACCTCATAAAAAGAGAAAAAATAAACAAAAGTGCCGAAAATACAATGTTGTTGACAGAAGAAATCTTAATTTGCCATGTGACGTTGGAATAAGGTTAAGTTGGCTTTATTTAATCGACAGTATAACTCTGATCCGATTAAATCCAAGAAAGTCATAATGCTTAACAGTATTTTCCGTGGACTAGGAGAACAAACATGGCATCTGGATTAAGGATTATGCACAGGTACTTTACTTTTTACGTTAAAGCCGAAAAACGTTCTTGCCGATATTAATTAATCTAAGCACTTGCGGATGTTCAAATTATTTCCCTACTATACATTCATGTCCTCTTAATTTCACATGAAAATACCAACTAGTTTTGCTTTTCTTTCCAATATACGCACTAGCAGGCCACATACTTCACATTTCACAATAATCACTGAATTAAACTTGTGCACAAATACAAACAGCAACAACAAAATTAAGCAACTCCAAAAATAAACATTAAAAACAAGTCAGCTGTCGAATCTGCATCATCAAACCAAGTAATCAACATAATTCAGATCTCACAGATCAAAATCCGGTCAAAATTAACTGAAAAGCTTCGCGATCTCTTAATTTTTACCTTGTTGAACCATGGATCGTGGAGAATATCCAAGCTGCGCTTGTGAACTATGGTAGGCCGGTGGCCCTCCGTCGTGGTAAAAGATCTCGAGCCACTCACATTCACGGCGGCGACACTTCCCCGCTGCGATCGCAAACGCTTCAGCAAAGCTGACGAAAGCCTCATCTGACGAGAGAAATTCCCCATTGATTTCGCAGAGGAAGAGAAGAAAAAAAAAATCCCAATTTACAGTCACACAGTTAAAACAGTGACGGAGTTTATCTCTCTCTATATATATATGGAAAGTCAGTTTTGGAAGGCGACGGGAAGTTTGAACAGTGACGCAAAACGGGAAATCATTTTTACTAATGCCAGGAATAGTACTGCTTTTGTAGTTGTACCTCATTCATAATTAGTTGTACCTTAGTTTGGTAATAGAGGTTCCGCGAAAGTTTTGTCGGTTAGCCACTATTGAAAATTAAATGGAAAGTCGTGGTCGTTGTGTGGGGGGCTACGAGTCAACGGTTTTACGAATTGAGCAAATCAAAAGCGTGTTGTTGACCAAATTACAAGACGGGCTTTAATTCCGGGCCCACTAAGAAGCCCAATTGTTTCATTTTATTGGGCTTCATGATAATCAAGTTAATATTCGTTTAAAGGCCCCCGTGCGATGGGGTGGAAATCAGACGGTCGGAATTATGATTTCTGCAAAAATTAAATTGGAAATCGGAATTTCGAAGATTGGAAATGGGGCAAACTTATTTAAAATTCGGAAGTTTTGGGAATAAAATCAGCAAAAATCGAAATTTCAGTTTTCGCACATATACACTTAAACATCTACAAATTAATACAGTTGGGACTAGCAAAATTCTTTTAATTTAGCGAAATGTTAAATTGTCGAACTAATGATTTATTAAATTATTATTTAAGCGAGATTATTAATTTATTGATGTTCTATTGTACAAAATACATAATGATACTTATATTATAAATGTAATTTTCGTAAAACAAAAAAATAGGAGCTTTTGAAGTACTTTCCACGATTAAGATCGGAAAAAAATAAAAAAATAGTATATCCCAGTTTTGATCCAATATTTACGAGGTCAATTCGAGCTCGTAAAAGCTTACTTGAACTTCGAGCTAGCTCGATTTATTTACACTCATAATTTATTTGTGTGATTCAAATGGACAATGGGGGATGATAATTATGTTTATCCTATGCTTTTAGCATGTAATTAAAATCCCAATTACTGTGGAATTTAGTACCAATTACTCCCAAGTCCCAACATGAAAGGATGGGGTGTGACAAATAAATAAAAAATTATGTCGTTTTAGAAAATCAAGGCAAAACATACATTAGTTCCTAATTTTTTTTCAATCCCCATGTAATAGTAGTACTTTTGAGTTTTGACTTGACTACTTCAATTTTCTTGCCATGGGAATTAATTTCCATTATTACATTTATTAATCATATTTAGAAAGCATGTTCATGCTATGCACCCTCAAGTATGGTTGTTCAAGGGTTGGTTTTATCCCAGAGCCGACTCATTCTTTATCAGACTATTCTGGTTGATAATTACCCACGACCCGATTTGTTTTGATGAGTCAATAATTCTAACCGACCCATATATAGATGGGTCGAGTATAGTTTCTAATATGTTGAAAAGTCGATTGGTCGATACTACCTGATCAACCGACTATTTTGTTATATAATTATTTTGTATTTTGCCTCACTATTCAATTTTAATATATAATTTTTTGACATTTCGGTGAAATGAATAAACGAACATAACCGAAAAAAATCCTACTTTCATTTTCTCCATCTTCGGCTCCGTCTCTCTCTCTCTCTCTCTCTATCAACCGTAGCCACCGATGTATCTCTCGTCTCTCTATGCCGATTACCGTTGGCACGCTGTTGCTTGCTCCAATTATTTACCTCTAGCCCTCTCTAAATCTTTCTAAACTCTAAGGTACGGGTTTTTTTTTGTTCCTCGGTTTAAATTTGAAATTTCAAGCATTTTGTATTGTGAAAGTGTGATTGGTTGAAAGTCATTCGTTCTAGTATTTTTTATTGTTTATGAAGTTTCGATTTGTAATATGTACAGTTATTGAAACCAAGTTGCCACCTGACTCATACTCGGGTTGATAATTGTTTTACATATTTGCAAAAGTCGGTTGGGTCGATAATCAACAGACCCGGCCCATAAACAACCATACCATAAGACGATCGATCTCAAACTAAATGAAAATTGTGACAATAAGGTAGTTAACGAAAAAATAAAGAGTAGTTAAATAAAATTTTGGAGTTAATTGCAAATACCACCCCTGTGAAATCTCTAATTGTCAAATACCCCCCTGTCAAAAAATAATTCGCATATGCCACCCTGTGTAACAAAAGTCAAGGCATGGAGACCCCTCGGAACAAATCGTGCCCCTCACGCGCTGCTAATGCGATTTTTTCTCCCCTTTTGCGTATGAAATGTCAGAAACACCCCCAAAGCCTTTTTTTTTCTTTTTTTCCCTTCTCTTTCTTTCCTCTCCTTCCTTCTTCGTCTTCCTCAAACCCACCCCTTTCTTCATCTTCCTCAAACCCACCCCTGTCAAACCTGTAGAAAAATCTTCCTGTAGAACCCATAGCCCAAAAAATCTGTAGAAACCACTGACATAAGTACTTTATAGGCTCTGCAACTCCAAGGATCACCGTTGCCGCCGCCGCACCGGTCTCACAACCCACCGCCGTCGCATGGCAGCGACCTCAATTGTGAGAAGATTGTCCAATCCTCCATATTTGGTAGATTTATAGGAAGAAATCGAGAGATAGGCCAATTTTATTTTTTCACTGGGCCATTAAAATGAGCGGATTAAATGTAATGTTGAAATTTTTTGCTTGGGGTTTGTGGGTTGGATCTGAAGAAGATATGGTGGTGTTGGTGGTGGTGTTGGTGGTGGTGACTGGTGAGCTTGGTGATGGTGGTGGTGGTGGTGACTGGTGAGCTTGGTGATGGTGGTGGTGGTGGACTGGTGGTGAGCTTGGTGGTGGCACAGTAAGGTGGGGTAGTGCGTGGGGGGTGGTGCTGAACAAGATTACCAAAGACGACTTATTCTCATTTTTTTATATATTTTTAATTTTATTATTATTATTATTATTATTATTATTATTATTATTATTATTATTATTATTTTGAATTTTTTGTTTAAAATTGAAAAACTATTAAAAAAATCTTAAAACACTAATATGATTTACTAATTACAATAAAACTCCAGGGCATTCTCGTCTTTTTATGCTTGGTCAAAGATTAAAATGACAATAGGTGCAGTGTGCTTCAAAACATGTTACACAAGGGGATATCTGTGAATTTTTTTTTGACAGGGAGGTATTTGACAATTAGAAGTTTCACAGGGGTGGTATTTGCAATTAACCCAAAATTTTGTGAGTCCAAAGTGAATTGGAAATATAAGAAAGAAATTTTGTAAATTGTAATGGGTATTTTCCCAAAAAAGATGCCCATAAAACAAAATGAATTAACAAAATTAATAAATTAAATAAATTTCATAGAACAGAGTGGCGGTCTTCTCCATATATTTGACAATGTCAAGACAATAAATGTCACATCCAATTGTTTGATTTGTTTCCAATTATTTAAATGGTAGCTAATTCAATATTCGATTTAAATATATTAATTAAAAAAAATGTTCGAATTTGATTAAACTAGTACTTCACCCGTGCGTTGCACGGATATCAGTTTCAAAATGAGAAAAATAATAACATTTAAACGATTATCTCTTTATAACAACACCAATTCAAGTAAAACAAAATGGAAGGAAATAAAAAAAATTATCTCTTAATTCTGAATTGTAACATATGAAATTCAATTAAATATTACAAAGAAAAATACGCGAATGGCGCAAATTAAAGCACGATATGAAGATTAAGTGAAATAATTTAAAACATATGGTATAATTCTATTTCATGAAATGCAATCTACTACACCATGTGAATCCTCTACAAAATAACTAACTTAACAACAAACACAGTAGCATGGAGGTAACACAATAGATATTCAAATAACCTTCAAGTTTATCACTAACAACATTCAATTAGTGGTGATGCACATTAATCAAACAACAACACAACTTATAAATATTGCAAAAGAGATAAGATGTATACGCCAATACCAATAATAATACCAATATTGATATCAATAATGATACTAATAATGATAATAATACTAATACTAATACTAATACTAATTAATACTAATACTAATAATAATACTAATACTAATACTATTACTATTAATTAATACTAATACTAATAATAATACTAATATTGATAGTATTAATAATAGTAATACTGATATTAATATTGATATTAATACTAATACTGATACTCGTACTACGGGTACTCATATTGATACTAATTATAATACTAATACTAATACTAATACTAATACTAATACTAATACTAATACTAATACTAATACTAATACTAATACTAATACTAATATTAATACTAATACTAATACTAATACTAATACTAATACTAATATTACTATTAATACTAATACTAATACTAATACTAATACTAATACTAATACTATTACTAATACTAATACTGATACTGATACTGATACTGATACTAATACTAATAATAATACTAATACTTACTGATATTGATACAAATACTGATACTGATACTGGTATTGATACTGATACTGATATTGATACTGACACTGACACTGATACTGATACTGATACTGATATTGATACTGATGTTAATAATGATACTGATGTTGATAGTCATATTGATACTCATAGTAATATTAATATTAATATTAATACTGATACTCATACTAATACTGATACTAATATTGTTACTCATACTGATACAATGCTGATAAAAATACTAATACTAATACTAATATTATACTAATAATAATGATATTAATATTAATATTGATACTGATATTGTTACTGATACTGATATTGATATTAATATTGATACTCATACTGTTACTGATACTGAAACTGATACCGATACTGATACTCATAGTGATATTGATATTGATACTGATACTGATACTGATACTTATACTGATACTGGTACTGATATCGATACTAATATTGATACGGATACTTATACTGATATTAATACTAATATTAGTACTAATACTTATACTATTACTAATAGTAATATTAATACTACTATTGATACTTATACAATTACTAATACTATGCTAAAACTAATTTTAATGCTAATGATCTAATGCTAATGATACATAACACATATACATATACTGATACTGATACCGATACCGATATTGATACCGATACTGATATTGATACCGATACCGATACTGATACTGATACTGATACTGATACTGATACTGATACTGATATTGATACTATTGATACTGATACTGATCGATATTGATACCGAAACTAATAATGATACTGATACTGGTACTCATATTGGTACTGACATATATTGTGGTACTGATACTGATACTGATACTGATACTTATAATGATACCGATAATAATATTGATACAGATACTTATACTTATGTTATTACTAATATTTGTACTAATATTAATCCTAATACTAATACTAATACTAATACTAATACTAATACTAATACTAATACTAATACTAATACTAATACTAATACTAATACTAATACTAATACTAATACTAATACTATTACTAATACTAATATTAATACTAATACTATTATTAATACCATTACTAATACTAATATGTTAATATTGTTAATGTTAATGCTAATACTAATTTTGATGCTAATGCTAATATAGATATGCTAATTATATTATGTTAATTGCTAATTAGTTGTAATTTTAATATTATCCAAATCCTTATTGTATTCCTAATTCTATTCACAACACTAATCATAGTTCTAGTCGTAATCCTAATCATAATCCTATTCCTAACACTAATCATAACCCTAATAATTTTAATACTAATAATGGTAATGCTAATGCTAATGTTAATTCTAATTCTAATCTTAATTATAATTCTAATCCCAATCCTAATGCTAATCATAATCCTAATACTAATGCATGTCACTAATTATCGTACTAAGCATAATGCTAATTTTAATTATAATTCTAATACTAATATTAATCATAATCCTAATATTATATTAATCCTAATTACAACCTGAATCATATTTCTAGTATTAATACAAATACTAATTCAAAGAATCTTAATTATAATTATAATTCTAATACTAATATTAATCACAAATTCTGATTTTGCAACAAATTCTTTTTTTTTTGCAATGATCTATTATTTAGTATAATTCAATCTCGAACATTTATATCAAATTTCTTATGTGTGGTAGCTGAACCATAAAAAAACACATATTAAATATATTAGAAATTAATATTTAATTATATTATCAAACTGACATTAAAATTATTTAAAATATTGTAAGGGTATAAGCAAACGTTAAGACGTAAAAGAACAATAATCATTGTTAATAAGATAAATTATGAAAATCCTCATGAACTTAGGCTAAATTACAGAAAACACCCCCACTTATCGGTGATTACCAAAATCCCCCTGATGTTTGTTTCTGTCTTACACGACCCCCTTATGGTGTGATTTTTTTACGGAATTTTTTTTACTCCATGTAATGTCCCAAAAAATATGGAGTTTACCCTTGCACACGTGACATTTCTTATATCATACTTTTTAAACTCAAAAATACCCTTGGTCATGGTAATAATAAAAATTTGTGAAAGTGTTATTTAAGAAGAATAAAGATTTCGTGTAAAATTCACATTAGGGTAATTTTTGTCTTTAAAAAGTACCATAAAGTAATGTCGTGTGTGCATGGTATAATAAGCATTATTGGAATATTCCACGTAATAAAAAGATTCCTTAAAAAATCATACCATAAGGGGGTCGATGTAAGACGGAAACAAACATTAGGGGAATTATTAATATAAACTATTTACGGCAAGAGCACTTCGAGAGGGATTATTAAATGAGCTATCAAAATATTTACCCACCATTTTTATACTCCAAAATAGTAATTTTTAATTCTAATAGAGTTATGAAATGAGGTATTTTGATATTTCATCTTTCAGAATGTAAAAATACATTATGCTATCATGCATAATAAAATATCAAACATGAGTTAGAATTTAATCACCTCAGTGTCCATTTAGAAAATAACATGTGACAATTAGATATATTTAATTCACAACTATTTAATACCTATGGTTGGAGCAAATACATTTAGATAAATATCAAAATAAAATATTAAATAGCACATAAATATTTGCAACCTCATTTTGATACTTTTGGGTTGGAGTTGCTGTATATATTTAATTAATTATATTTATTAGAGTTATAATGAAATACTTATTAGTGGAATACAATATATAGTATATACGATCATTATACATTTTAAACAAAACAATTGATATTCTTAATGTTAGCCATTAAATAAAGTGGATAGACGAATTTAATACCAAAGATTTAGAATTATTATATTTTGAAATATATAAAATCAATTCGTTTATTTATAAATTGATTAAACTTAATTTAGGTTATTCAATTTATTAGTATAATCATGATAAGATTTGTATTTTAATTAGTATATAATTTAAAAAGTTAAATCAATCGTAAAATTTATTGTCACTGGATTCATTGAAGAAAAATAATTATTTAAATAATAACATGAAATTCATGTAGTATAATTTTCAACATGGTAAATAATTGGGAGTACATTACTCTACACATGGCATAACAAATAGTGTCAATTTTCGCAAGATAGTAAATTCAAACATGTACCTCTCTTTTTTACAGATAATATTAATATATAATATTAAATTAGTAAAAAAATACATATTCTCTAGTCATGTTCATGTAAAATGTATAATATTAAATAGTTTATTCTGCAATATATTTTTAATAAATCCAAGTTTATTAATAAAAAAAAATCGTAACACCACCAATCATGCAATTATAATAAGGGAAGATTTTAAATCGAATTTAACTAAATTCAAATTAAATTAATTATAAAATTAAATTAAAAAATAAATTTATTTAGAGTTTTCAAGAAAGTTGATATAATTAGAGTGTTTTATAAATGGTAGGATATAAATATATTAATAACATAATTAAATATATTTAATTACCTTTAATTTTGGAAAATGATGACATGTTTTTTGATAATTTATTTCAACCAATCAATTCGCCACTTGGGATGAAATTGAGGACATGTCATCAATTAAAATTGCCAAATGTCAATCAATTAGCTATGCAATTCAACTTTTATATATTATATAGATTTTATATTTTTATTTATTTAATTTATTTAATTGCTTAATACAAGTAAAATCCATGGTGCTTGCCTCCATAGCTTGTCAATTGTTGTCATAAAATAAGTGGTCGATTTAACAAGTAACAACTTCTTCGCTCTTTAAAGTTGCTACACGATTTTAAAAAGTGAAAAATGATGTGATATTTTTTGATATATATATATATATATATATATATATATATATATATATATATATATATATATATATATATATATATATATATCTTTTATTTAGATCACCAAGAACTTAATTATAACGTGCGATATGAAGTTTTTTTTGATAACGATTATGTGATGATTACATACTTCCTTTGTTTCGAATTAGTTTTCATCTTTCAGCTTTGTGAAAGTATTAAGAATGTCAATAAATATAGTAAAAGAGAGTTTTATACTTAAAATTTAATTAATAAGGTTAAAACAGAAAAAAAAATTATTTAATGCAGTATTAAAAATTTAACGTAATAGAAAAATATGAAATAAAAATATTTATTTAAAAAGATACAGTTATTATCGAATGGAGGAATTGATGATATGAACATAAATTGTAGGGCAAAATACACTTTACCCCCTTGTACTATACCTTATGTAACACTTACCCCCCTGTACTATGGAAAATACACTTACCTCCCTATTTTAATGGTCAACATATTTGACTCTTAACGGTGTTAGTAGTAAAATAAATTAAATATATTTTTAATAATTCTTACTAAATAACAAATTTTTTATTTAAAAACATAATATATGTACTATGAATAAATTAAATAAATATTTAAGATAATAATATTTTTTAAATTTAAATAAGAAAAATATTATTACTTTTTCAATTCAATATATTTTTTAATAATTCATAAGAAAGGACACCTATTTTTTATTAAAAAAATATTTTTCATTGTGGCTAATTATATTAAATAAGTATTTAACATGTATAAAATTTTACATATAGGATTAAAATATTTAATCATTAGATATTTATATTAAAAATTGTAATTCTACGGTAGTGTTTTTTTAACGATATATGCTAATAATTTATTTTATTTATTTGTAACATCAAATTTCATTTAAGCCTTTTACATTTAGGATTAACTATACGAAATTTAATGTTACAAATAAATGTTAAAATTCAATGTACACAGTGTTTAACGAGTTAAATAATTTAACTCAGAATATGAAACAATATACTTGCTACTTGGTTGTATAAAATAATACATGAAAAATTATATTGTTTAAAAATTAATTTTTAAAATAAATATTTAACAAGTAAATTATATTTAATCCGAATTTTAAAAAAGAATTGCTATCTTAAATATTTATTTAATATTTTCATAGTACATGTAATATTTTTTAAGTAAAGAAAATGTGTCGTTTAGTAAGAATAAAAATATATTAAATTTATTTTACTACTAACACCGTTAAGAGTCAAATAGGTTGACCATTAAAATATGAGGGTAAGTGTATTTTTCATAGTACTGGGGGGGTAAGTGTTACATAGGACATAGTACAAGGGGGTAAAGTGTATATTGCCCTAAATTATATTATGTTAACAACTTCTTCGCTCTTTAAAGTTGCTACACGATTTTAAAAAGTGAAAAATGATGTGATATTTTTTGATATATATATATATATATATATATATATATATATATATATATATATATATATATATATATATATATATATATATATATATCTTTTATTTAGATCACCAAGAACTTAATTATAACGTGCGATATGAAGTTCTTTTTTATAACGATTATGTGATGATTACATACTTCCTTTGTTTCGAATTAGTTTTCATCTTTCAGCTTTGTGAAAGTATTAAGAATGTCAATAAATATGTCTTGATTTTAGAAAAAAAAATATATCAACAAATTTAAAATAACTTCATCGTTTAATGATGATATAGTAAAAGAGAGTTTTATACTTCAAATTTAATTAATAAGGTTAAAACATAAAAATAAATTCTTTAATGCAACGTGATAGAAAAATATGAAATAAAAATATTTATTTAAAAAGATACAGTTATTATCGAATGGAGGAATTGATGATATGAACATAAATTATATTATGTTAACCATGTGTGACATGTTCGACTTATCGACTGTTGGCAAATGAATTCGAACTTAGATCAATTGAAATTAATCACGCTTGCTCCAATCATTAGGCCATTCCGTGCTGGACGAAAAATTAGATGTTACACCTGATTATCTACACTAAATGAATGTTAATCATAAATTTACACACAATCACATCTACACACATATGTATGTGTGCTTTGCTGAAAGTTATTTAACCTCATATGTAATTAATACTCACCCGTTGAAGCATCTAACTCCTCGTATGGGACAATGTGGTCTTTTTTACTTTTAACTTTACAAGGTCGAGGGTTATTTTTTTCTATAATTTTGTTGGCTCTAAATCTACGAGATATCGAAATCACATATTAATTAACACTAATTACATCTTAATTGCTACTTATTATAAAGCCAAATTGGTACATCAACCTGTCCATCCATCATTATCTGGCAAAATTTGTATTTTTTTTCCAATTAAATCTGTCTTTTTATAAACTTCGATTTGAACATTTACAATACAAATGCCTACCAGTCTACCTCATCCCTATTAATCTTGTTTTACT
Source organism: Erythranthe guttata (assembly GCF_056151865.1). Lineage (NCBI taxonomy): Eukaryota > Viridiplantae > Streptophyta > Magnoliopsida > Lamiales > Phrymaceae > Erythranthe > Erythranthe guttata. The sequence continues at coordinate 14,893,606 of NC_142546.1, read as the reverse complement.
TCAAGAATTATTTGATAAGATGATATGAGTTAGCAAAATAAATATTTTAAAAAAATTATAATTTGGTATGAATTCATTAATTGAAATATAGAATAAAATGAAACAGAAGAATTGGGTATGAATTAAAATAGAAGAATTGGATAGTACAACAAATCAAACCTAATTGAAGGGCTACAAAAAAAATTATCGACCATATTTTGTTACAAGTCAACTTCTTCTAGATGAATTTAGGTAAAATAAATTAATTGTGCTTGTCACCTAAAATATTTTGGTGAAGGCTTCACTACTTTTACCTTTTACTTCTTCTCATTAACTTCGTCTAAAATAAATTTTGTATTTTAAGATGACAAATAGTTCGAATACACTGACAATGCTGATCAAATATCGACTGCACAACGATAAGCAAAACACTTCATTGCTCGTGCATTAACAAATACATTTATGTGAATGAAATCAAATATTTATCGATGAGATTGACATGAAAATTATCGTAGAAAATCAAGGTGGACAAATCGATTTCTTAATTGACCGGTTAGGACTGTTTGGCCAAAGGTCGACTAGGCATAATTGCACATTAGCCCAATTATTCGATGTGTATTGAGTATTGTCCACCCTTACGTAATAGGCCAAAATCACAGTATATATTTACGTCTCTCGTATGGTTTACAAATTATTATACGAGAATGTAGGTTTACCCATTGTCCATTGCACCTATATATAATTGGCTATGTGTTCGTTCACTAAAAAAAACTTTAAAACAATATCTTGATAAATAAGTAATTATATAAGCAAATCACATATGATCCTAACAAATTGAATACAAGATATAATGTATAAAACCGATTATCTTTCTAATTAAACCAATTAATTAGAGGTTAATCAAATGCAGTTCATATGTAATCGAGTCCATGATGTATTAGGTAACCTTTACATGCATTGGATTGCTCCACGCATCCACCTACATCATAATACCATAATTAATATTTTAAGGCATCGTTTGGTTGGGGAGACTAGTCATGATTAATTAAATAATCGATGGTTATTTTGGTATCCTTCAATAATTTATCGAATCGACCCGCAAATATTATGTTATCATTGCTTATCTTGCCTTTTAGGCGTATTTTTTTTTATTGGATTTTTCGAGCTCCAATTATACAATTGATATTATATTATTTAATCTTATTTTAGCAAACAAATGAGGCCCGAATATATATTAATTTTCTGGTTAAATTTTATATTAAATAAATATATAAATAAATAAATTATTGTATATATATATTAAAAGTCTTTGGGGGAACAGAGTTTCCCTCACAAGAATGTCGTACACTTATATACAGTACTCTCCTTCCTTCTTAAAAGCTCATACCCCATTTTTCTTCTCCTTCTGTGCTTTCTTCTTCTCTCTCTTCTTTCTCTCTCTAGAACTGTAAATAACCCAAATCAAATCTCTCTCTCTCTCTCTCTCACACACACACAAACACGCACTGAATGTGAAAAAACCGCCCCCTACCAGAGTAATGCCAGAATCAAAATTCTCCAACAAAAACACACACAATCGGTGAATATATACAGCACAGTTACAGAGGGTGCGCATATATATACACGATTCTGAAATTCGGTCGGAGTAAATGAAGTGCAAGAGACACCCGGCCGATCTGAGTAACAGAGTCGGCGTCTGCGCCTCCTGCCTCCGGGAGCGCCTCTCCGCCATCATCGCCGCCCAGGTCCTGAAGCAGGCCCACCATGAATGCCTCAAATCCGACGCGCAGAAGCCGCGGTCACTTCCGTTCCCTAGGTCCGTGTCGCCGTATATTTCTCGCCGGAAGTCGGACACCGCCGCCGCCACGTGGCAGATCCAGGGGCGGTTCTACAGCACCCCCCACGTGGGGCCCACCGGCTCGATCACGGTCGAAATTAAGAGCAGCTCGACCGGTAGTGGTGGTGTGGGTGGGAGATTCTCTTCTCTGATTTCCGGTCTGTTCAGATCGAAATCGGATAAGCCGGATTCAAACCACGGTCCGGTTCCCGATCCTAGGGTTACGGTCGATTCATGCTCGGCTAATCCTTCGTGGTTCTCCACCATTATCCGCGGCGGCCGGAAAAAGAAGATTCGGAACTTCTCGATCGACAAAAACCCTACCGGAACGCAGCCAAGGCGGACTTGCCGGATTCGCGACAGAGGAATGTCGCCGGAAACCTACCCCCCGGACGACGATGAACATTGCCACGGCGGATCAAGCGGATACTCGTCGGATTCCTCCCCAGGGTGGAAGCAGACACCGCGGATGACGCCGGCGTCGACGCGGCGCGGCGGAGGTAGGGCGGCGGCGGCGGGGCACAGCAGCAACAACATATCGGCGTTCGCGTTCTGTCTGAGCCCCCTGGTTAGGGCCAGCCCGAACCGTCAGTGGAGTCAGAAGGGAGCGCCGCTGGAGATGGCGGTGGCCGGAGAATCTAGGGCTCCGGCGAAGCCGCACTTGTCCACAGCGGCGTCGTTTTGCAAGAACAGATCCCGTAAACTCGCCGATTTTGGGAGGTACAACTACGACCCGCCTACACATTGATTATTCACCCGCGCCTATTTTTTCACCCATGAAATTACCGTTTTACCCCCGCTCAGTCAATTTTTCTTCCTTGTATGTACACTTTCGTTTTACTTTTTTTTTTTTTTTAGTTACAAATAGGTAATTATTATTATTAAGAAAAAAAATATAAAATGTAATGTTTTTGTTTGTTGGGATTCTTGATTCGTAATACGATCAGTGAAGTTACGAAAAAGCCCCTCGATGTATTGCGATGGAATGTGATGCATTTGGCTCCCCATTAGGGTTACACATTTGATTTAGTGCGTTTTCATAAATGATGAGTGAGTGAGTTGAGGTGGGTAAAATGTATAAATGTAATGATGCCTAAAGCGTTGACTATTTAATGTGATCAAAAGTGAAATAAAATGTGGCACCATCACACTAAAAAATGTCCCCAAGTGGACAATAATTCTTCTTTTAAATTTCACATCAAATGTATATTTAGAAGTAAAAAGAATTTAAAAATATATTAAAATTGAATTCCATATATACATACAGTAGAACCTCTATAAATTTTGTCTAATTAATAATTTCTATCGATTCCAACTTCAATGGCGCAGTCAGTATAGAACCAAGGGGGGCATGGCCCCTCGTACGTTTCTCAAATTTATATTACTGTATATAGAGGTATAAAAAATCCTTGTATAATAATAGCAATAACGGCTCCCTAGAATTTCAATATACAATACAATATCGATAAATTAATATTCGCCTAAATAATAATTTGTTACGATCCCGACTCCAGTCAATATAAGGCCAAGGAGGCCCATGAACCCGCACCCCGACATTTTTCAAATTCCTATCATTTTATATTGATATATATAAAAAAAAAAAAAAAAAAAAAAAAATCGTGTATAATATAGCATTAACGGCCCCCTATATATATATGTTGAATGCCTCCGGCGCCCTAGACTTGGAATTCTGGCTCCGCGACTGTCCGACTCGATGAAAACCGACTCGGTGAAAACGTATTAAATTAGTAGTTCAATAACTGAATATTTCGCTATATTATTAGAATTTTATTAGTTTCGATTATATTAATTTATATACGATTTGAGTGTATTCAAAAAAAGAGAAGAAATGTCATGTATATATATCTTAATAAAGATGGTGACTATTGAGTCTAAGTATATAAGTTAGAAAAAGGAAAAAGAAAATGAGGTGGGAAATTGAATAAGGGGAAGAGGAGACTGTTGAAGATGTTATGTCACCATAGTAATGGGGGAGCAGAGAGAGTTAAGTGGTGTATTGAATTCTTGAGACTGACTCAACAATGGCGGTTGTGTCACTCTTCTTTTTTTTTTTTAATCCAATATTTTATTTTAACTAAATATTCATATTTTTATATATAAATAAATATCACTCTGGTTTGTTCTTACTTCTTATCATCTCTTAATATTGATTTTTGTTTCACTATATGTTTTCCTTTTCCATATTTACAAATCAATTATTATTATTATTATTATTATTATTATTATTATTATTATTATTATTATTATTATTATTATTAGGATAACTTTGCACCTGAACTCCTGAGGTATGCTAAAATAACTTTAAGTTCTCTGTGGTATTGGTAATCACAATCACATCCCTGAAATAATTACTGGAGCCAATATTTCATGTCTTGGGGACATATATGTACTATATTTGTTTTCCGCGGGCCCGTTAATGCTACCATAGACGAACATTTATATATTTTATATAAAATTACAAGTATTTAAGAAATATTAGGAGAGTCGTGTCAATATTGTCTCCATCACTGCCTGAAAGACTGAAATTAATAATCCGTTAAAACCCTAACTAATGTTTCAGGGGTGTGATTGTAATTACTAATACTATAGGGACCTTAAAGTTATTTAGTGTATTTAAGGGATGTAGGTGTAATTTACTCTTATTATTATTGGGCTTTCGTGGGCCGTGGGGGACCAGACTTTAAATTCCGTCTACTAAGAGGGACCATACCCCAATTAAAAATATTTCCAACGGTAAGAAAGAGATGTGGGTCAAGAAATCTAGGACCAAGGATGTCACCACGTATGAGCTTTCTTACTTTATTTCGTTAAATAAATAAAGCTAATAAAAAAAAAAGATTAAAGTTGAAAAATAAAATGAAAATAATAAAAAAAATCGAGCAAGATCAGAAATTAGGAACACACAATTCTAACCCGTTGACAATTTATTTGTATTTAACAATGTTAAAATTACAATATCTTTAAATTTTATTTCGATAAAATCGACCATAAATAACTTAAATATATCATGAACTATTTTTTATTCTATTTTTAGATATCAGGGGTGAAAGTCGGATGGATCGGATCGGAATTAGCCTTTTCGGAAAATTTCCAAAAAAAATTGGAAGTACAAAATCAATTCCAATTCCAATTCCAAAATTTTCGGAATCTAAAAATTCATTCCAATTCCAAAAGGCCCGAAAATTTCGAAATTTCGGAAAAAAATCGGAAATTACTTCAGCTTAAAAATTTCAAAACTTAGCGGAAATTTTCTAAAATGTTCATAATTTTCGAAAAATAAAAACATTCACGTCGATAAAATAAAACTAATAACTACTAAATTTCAGTTCAAAAAATAAATAAAAATAAACACAACATAATATCTAATAAAACTTTTATAACAATTCATTATGTCAAAATCCTAAAACAAAACTTACAGGTATTTTTTTCGGAAAAATAAGTATTATATAATATTTGTTATTTATAGGTGTATTTTTCGTAAAAAAATCGGAAATTTTCGGAGTTAATTTCGGAAATCAAATCGGATCGGAAATCGGAAATTCCAAATTTATTTTATGTAATTCCAATTTCAATCCAAAAAAATCGGAAAATTTCGGAAATCGAAATTTCGGAAGTCGGAATGAAAAATTTTGTTCCAAAATCGGAACTTTTTGGATCGGAACCGGCAGAAATTGGAATATCCGTTCAAACTTGCACCCCTAATCATAAGTGTGTAAAACATTTGAAGCTCAAATTAGTAACTAAGTTATTGTTTTTCCCCTCAAATTTTTTGTGACTTATAATTGAGAATAAACGTTAAATATTAGACCCGATCGCAATTATAAATGTTCAATAAGTACAACTTAATAGGATCAAATATTGAAATAGTAGATGATTAATTCGAAATTAAAAAAATATATAAAAAATAAAAGGAGAAAAAGACTTGAGAAGGGTTTTTATTTTGTCCGGTTTGTTGAACTAAAAACCAAGTACACGTCCAAGAAATTGATCAGTTTACATACATCCTATTTATTTAATGATTAAAACTATTCTCCAATCAATATATATAAGTTCAATGAATTTAAAATCTGCGCAATTCGATAAAAAAAAATCGTCAAACTCGAGGAACAAGAGTTATTATGATCGAGTACTGACAGCAGCAGTATGTGAATTTCAACTCTAATATCAGTTAGTTCCTAGTAGACATCAGACTCAGATTCAATATCCTAATGAGTCGTTGGGTCGCATTGATTTACATTCTCCATCAAATATGTCGGGACAGGGAAATGTGGGCCCTAGAGACGAGATATTTCGGCTTTTCGTATAAATAGGTGAAATTGAAATATAAAATATATATAATTAGGACTTGGTCATAGGATAACATTTTCTTTATTCAAGAGTAGTGGATGGAGCTTTAATTTCTTGTAAGATACTATGTGGTCTCTTTCGTATATTATTAATACAAGTCTCAAAATTAAAGTCTTCTCAATTTGTCATAAGCTTTTGCTTCTATCTAATTATTCATTATGATTCAATGTCTTTGAATTCAAACAATTGATTGTTTTATTTTCGATTTTATTTTCCATTTCTTTTTTAAAATAATATTTTAAGTTAGTTATCAGATTGAGTGAATGATTAGTGTGTAAAGTGTACACATAAAAATCTAGTAATAATAATAATTTTTAATTATTATTATTACTACTATTTTTTTTTAAATATTTTTATATATAAATTTTTAAAACTATAATATGGTTGTTGAAAACAACTAGTTTATTCACTTTATAGTTGATTCATCATTCCTCCATGTTCACAAACTAATAACTAACAACTTTTCTTCAAAGTAACGCTTTAGAGTTTAGATTATAAGTTTGCATTTATCCACTATCAACCACCTAATTATGATTTCACCACATAATAATAATAATAATAATAATAATAATAATAATAATAATAATAATAATAATAATAATAATAATAATAATAATAATAATAATAATAATAATAATAATAATAATAATAATAATAATAATAATAATAATAATAATATTTAGACAGATTAAAACGGTCGATTCTATGCTACACTGAATAGATCTTTACTATTTCATATACACACAAACACACACCCACATTAGTGTGTGTAGATCAACTCAGTATAGTATAAAAATAACCCATTAAAATATTAAAACATTGACTGTTGAGAAACAAATTACCTCCTCCTAAGTTGTTATTAGGACTTTTACTGCTATAAAATACTAGAAAAGAATAAATATTGCATTATTATTATTATTATTATTATCCCCACTAATCTCCCACTAATCTACCACTTAGGCTCTATAATGCAAAAACAACTACCTTCCCAACTACAATTTTATTTAGGAATAAATTAAATATAATAATCATATATTCGATACATTTTAGTATTTTACTCGACGCAGTATTAAATAAATACCTGGAAGCACCAGTACATGAGGTACACTTTCTATAAATAAATAAATGACAAATTTTGGTAAAAATAAATGATTCTAATTTGAAATTCTAAAGCCACAATAATATGAATAAATAAATCAGTACTATTAATTGAAAAGTCTTAGAAGCTTGACTTGTTAATAATCGTAATTAATATATTAATTAGGAAAACGGAGATTCCGGCGGGAAGAATTATGTGCACACATGCCAATAATGTGATTTAGGTACGGATTAATATTAAAAAAAAATCTACCAATTTGTTTCTTTCCTTCTCTTCAATTTGGCGGCGCCACTAGGTCAAATTTCAACACTCTAATAATAATAATAATAATAATAATAATAATAATAATAATAATAATTTATGTCAACTCTAATATAGATCAAATAAATAAATAATAAATTGAAATGTTAAACAACGTTTAAATTTTACAGATATCAAATTGACTGTCAGCGTAATTTCGAACCTTGTATAATTTGATTTTGGTAAGATTCAAAACACAGAAATTGAAGTCATTTGAATTAGTTTGGTAATCCTACTTGAATCAGGTAGATTGGATATCGAGTGACAAAATCACACGTGAATGACTTACATTTTGAATTATAGATAACTCAAAACATCAAAGTCGGGCACTGTTTCTTGATTCAAGCATATATTTCTCACCCGACATCCAATCTTGACCATGTGGGACAAATTGAACTGTACTCATCGACTGTTGCCATGAAACATTGAACCTGGGTCAATTGTCACAAGTTCACTATCTCCAACCGTTAAGTTATCCCTAGCATGACCATATAATTTTGTCATTTGATATTTTGGTGCAATGATGTGATTATATATAGCGTAAATTACAACCACCCTTGAGGTATGGTCAAATTACTAAACCCCCCATCTTGTTTGGGTAACTACAACCACCCCTCAACTATAAATCTTCTTACACGTCCACCATTGCGGTTTCAAATTTAGTAGAATCTTTGAAATTATATGGCATATTCTTACTTTTGTACACATTTTATCCCATCTGAACTTCACATTTTGAAGTAAGATGATCATAATATGTGTTTTTTGACTTGTATATATGTTGAATTTGACACCGTAAGAGTGAATGTGTAAGAGAAAAATCATAGTTAAGACGTAGATATATTTATCCAACTATCCAAGCAAGATGTGCTTTTTTTCGTAAATTGACTATACCTCAGGGTTGTAATTTACCCTTATATATATTCTAAGTCAGTAAATTCCATTCCTCTAATTGCATCTGCAAATTGAAATGAAATTATTCTAAGAAAATATTAAAAAAAAATCCTAAAACATAAACAATCAAATGCACATTTCAGAAGAACAAGTGGACAAGTAGCAACTCTAGCATTTGCGAAAGCAAATTCCATGTAGTAATAATATTCAGATAAATCCCAGTAGGAAATAAATAACATAAAAATTATACCAAACACGAATACATGATATTTGGGAAAATAATTATATGATATTTTGAATTAAATATATTTTAAAATTATAAGTCAAACATATTAAATTATAATTGTCCATGATTGTTTTGGTAGATAAGAGTAATTGTTAGTTGTTCCCGCAAATTTGGTGAAAACGAATGTCAAATCACCATCATTAATCCCAATTTCCATGTTACTCCAAATAAATTTATTCAAATAACTTATTTATTTAAATTGACCCCTAAATTAGAATAATAACCAAAATAGGTATTTTGAGTATAAATTCATTTTCAATTATATATGAGTAAGCTTGGTAGGTGGTTGGTGGCTTAACTTAAAATTTGAACATAAACTTCTATTTTGTTTATTGTTATATTGGGTGAAATATATATTGTTATATCATTATCATAATTCACGAATAAAAAGAAAATAAAAAAGAATCACATATACATTGACGTGTATATGAATGATAGAGCGACGCACTCCTATGATCAAGTACGGGCAGTTGGGGTGTTTAGAAGTTCAACTTTAAGAGAGTTGCTTCATTCTGAACACCAGATCCAGATCCGCTATACTAATGAACTGTTCAGTCACCATGATTTATATTCTTCCTCCATAAAAAAATGTCGGACCAGGGGATGGGAGACCCTGGGGCCGAGTGATTTCGCCGTTTTTTTTATTTTGCAAGATTTAAAAAGGAAAAACTAAAAATGGGAGTGACAATTAAAAAAAGAAAATCAACATGGAATATCTAAAGAAGAAAGAAGAAAAAAGAGGAGTATGTTAATTTGTGTTTATTATATCAACATTTGGTAAATTTTATTGGGTGATATATAATTCTACTGTACTTTAGCATCTATAAAACCATCTGACAACGTGCTAGCTGAAGCACCAGCTACATTCGAATGAATAATTCTTTTCAATTAGATTTTTTCGTAATTAAAAAAATATATATATAGTAATAAAGGAAACAACGCATCAGCTGGTACTTATTACCTAGTTGACCTCACAACTGAATTATTCCCCCTTCCACCTTTTTATTTGACTTTTTTCTAACCCAAAATAAAAGAAATAAAGAAAAAAAGGTTGCCTTATTACTAGTTGACCTAACCGTTAAATTGACAGAAATGACAAAACATATTAAATTGTTAATCCAATGCCTTTTTTTCTGAACATGGGGACCAAATTTGTTTCGGTACAAACTTGAGGGGCGAAAACTATAATTTTCTCGTTAAATAATCATTCACATTTCGGATAAGAAAGAAAAGAACAAAAAAACCGTTATAACCCTAACTACACTCTAAACCAAAACCGAAACACAAATAAATCTCACTAACAGTGTAATAAATTAATAATCCTCGCATTCAAATATAACACCACTAATAAAATAAAAAGGTGGAAAATAAACTCCCGAATAACAAGTGCTCACCAAATGATACATAATACAACGAACTGTAACGACAATCTAATATATATATATATATATATATATATATATATCCGGCTTAGAATTAATCCGACAATCACGACCAAAATTCGACTCTATTATCAAAAGGGCAGTGAAGAAATTTACAGATGCATTAATAGAAAAATAATTCGATATAAACGCAAATAAAGAAGTTGGTGTTTTTTTTTAATTATTAGCAGGCACAGCCTCCGGACTGCTGTTGAGATTGAGATGCGTTTGTGTTGCTCGATTTGAGGTTAACATCGACCATATCCTCTTGCTTTGCTGATGATAGTGTTTCCATTCCGGGTAGTGCTGCTGCAATTTTCCGGAATAGTGCCTGTAATAACGAGAAAGAGTTCACTATTGAAGCGCCAAGAAAAATATTATTTTATTTCCGGATTTATTATTTTCCGGGGTAGAGTATGTAGTATTGTTTGCCCTCCCTAAAAAAATGTTGTGTATATATCTGGACTCGTTGAATGTAAATTTCTGGCTCCGTTACTGATTGTGCTAGTGGTGGTTTAGTAGAAGGCTTAGACTAGGGATGGAAAAATTGGAATGAAAAGAATTTGTTCTAAAATAGGAAAAATTCTGATCGGAATCAGCTGAATTCGGAAATTCCATTTTTTCGGTCACCTATAGTACAAAATATATAATAATATTGATATTATAAGTGTAAGATCTTGAAAAAAAAGTCGGAATATTCAGAAATACTTTTGAAAATTAAAATCTGACCGGAAATCGGAATTTTGTTCCTGTAGTCGGAATTTTGAATGAAAATCAGAAAATTCGGAATTTTCTGATTTTGAATGAAAAATATTGTTCCAAAATCCAAAAAAATCAGATCGAGATCAACGGAATTCGAATTTTTTATGCTCCAATTTTCACCCCTAGCTTAGACTAATAGCATTAATAACTGGAGTGAAAGACCGGAAGAAGTGACACAACAATATAAAATTGAAGGATGATACAGATTGGGAAGAACAAATTATAACAAATTGAATATGAGAAGAACAAAATAGAGTTAGTTGCAGTTTGTTACCTTTATATTGAAGCCGGCTTTCGCACTTGTTTCGATAAACATGACATTGAGGTCACGTGCTTTGGCCTCTCCTTCCTCTATTGAAACTTGCCTGGATATAACGTGATGTTCAGTGCATGTGACCAAAATACTTATCTCACAAATGAATAATGAATATCAAATTTCGAGTCATATATATATATATATATATATATATATATATATATATATATATATATATATATATATATATATATATATATATATATATATATATATATATATATATATATATATATATATTCCTAGGTTTCACAATGATTTTGCTAGGGTAAAAAGGAATAACAACTGATTACTGATGTATAAAATAACAGTGTATAACCAGGCTGAGTAAGAGGTGATGAATTACACTTATAAGTTATAACCACTTTCAAATGGTTATGAATTAACTCGGTTTTCTTGGAGGTTATTTTGACAATATTCATCCTTCACGGAAAAATTTGAGGTACATTCATTAAGTAAAAAATCAGTTCTTAACAAGATTGTTATGCTATTATAACCAGTAAGTCTGTCAAATAGTTCTCTTCTGCTCCATTACACAACCGTATGTTAGGAACTGAAACATCAGTCGATACTAAAAAGATTATATATATATAATAAAATCAAGTGCAAATAAGAGTTTTCATCTTTTAGTAAGTGAAAAACACTGATAAGAGACAAAAATCGAGAACAGCTTTACCTCTTATCAACCAAGTCAGTTTTGTTGCCAACTAGCACAATAATAACATCACTTCCTCTCTCGGTACGAACCTCCTCGATCCATTTTGAAGTATTGAGAAAGGTCTGTCTGCCTAATAGTCAGTTAAGTATCATAAATGCCAACTAATTAGGTTATGTTATATAATACATATCGGACACAACTCAAACAACAGTCATCTCAAAATATTTAAGTAATAATGAAAAACATTAAGAGAGAATCCCGTACTTGCAACATCAAATACGATGACTGCAACAGAGGAGTCCCTTATATAGCTTGGTATGAGACTCCTAAATCTTTCTTGTCCAGCAGTGTCCCTGAACATGCAAGTTAACGAAGATTATTTCTTCAGAAAAAAATAAAAATAAAAATAAAAATCAAAGGGGACGATATAAACGAGTGTTCAGTAAATATAGGTTATAAAACCTAGTAAAAGAAGCTTATCTCATTTCTGCCGTGATTTTGTCATGAAACCATGACTTCAACGAAAAAGATGAATGAATATCTATTTGGTGCGGACACATATACCAATCAACAAAGAATGCAAAAATGCCTTGATATACGAAACACATAAATGGCCAATGCTGTCGACTACCTATGGAATCTCAATAATTTATTTCCACTAAATTATCATCATCATTTAGAAACAGAGATGCAAAGTGTCTCAATGGAAATGTAACTCAGCAATAGTACAACGTACAAATAGAGATGAGAGAGAACATAATAAGATCTTACCATAACTGCAACCGTACAGTTCGATCTTCAAGATACATAGTCTTCGAGAGGAAATCAATACCTATTGTAGCCTGAAAAGAAAAACAAAATTCAAAAGAACCGGAATGTTAGTTTTCCTGCAATTTTATTTTTATTTATTTAGTCAATCCTAAAAACCTTTTTTAAAACTCTGTAGTGGCAGATTAACTCCTCACATTTCCAAATTCAAATCAGTTAAATTGACTAACTTCATTTGAGAGATTACAACAAAAACGAATAAAGCATACGATCATCAGAAATAAAAAAAAAAAATCAAATTACTATTGCAGCGTGGAATTGTTAATGTACGAATACGATCATCGATTACTACAACAAATCGTCTTTCACATCAAATCACTGCTAATGTACGAATACGATCATCAATTATTACAACAAATCGCCTTTCACATCAAATCACTGCTTATGTACGATTACGATCATCAATTACTACAACGAATCGTCTTTCACATCAAATCACTAGCGAAAACAAAATTATAAAAATCAATCCTAGCTTGAAATTGAGCTGGACACTGAACAGTGAGCTAACGAGGAAAAAAACAATTATCGCAAACAAAAAGATAACTGCAAATTAATCGAACGCACTAATGATCAGATCCGTACACCTCAAGCATAACAAAACAAAAATCCAAAAAAAATAATAATAAATAAAAAATAAATAAATATAAACTCAGCGGAAAATTGATTTGCGCACCTGATAAGTATTGTCAAATTTATCGTACATGAAACGAGTGATGATACTCGTTTTTCCGACGGATTGATCTCCCAGGAACACTAATTTGTACTTCGCTAGAGCTGAAACCGGAGCCATCGCTCGAACTCGGATCAGCTGAGTGCTAACTCGGATCGGATCGGATCGGATCTTCGGATTCAGATCGGTTGCAGTTTTCCGACAAGAGATCGGGATCTCGGCGGAACGCAGTTTTTTTCTGCCGGAGGAAACGGTGACGACGGAATTTGTAGGTTTGATTCGCGTCAAAGTAGTAAATGGAGAGAATTGAGAATGGAGATGACAAAATAATTTTATATTTTTGGGGAAAATAAAAATGATTTAATAAAATAGGAAGAACTGGTTAATGAGATTTAAGAATTTTTCGTATATATCAAATAAAAATTAAATCATTATTTCTCAAACACAGTCAGCGTTCGTTCCAAACCGTCTCATTACTGATAATGTGTTGGTTGCTTACGAGGTGAATCATTTTATTAGGACTAATCTTAGCAAAACTTCTAATTACATGGCCATTAAACTTGACATTAGCAAGGCATACGATCGAATCGAGTGGATTTTTCTGAGGAAAACCCTAGCCCGACTTGGTTTCTGGCCCCACTTTATTGAGATTATTATGCTATGTGTTTCCACTGTCTCTTACTCCTTTTTGTTTAATGGTGCTCAGTTTGGTTTTGTTAAGCCGGCTCGGGGACTTCGCCAGGGGGACCCTCTATCTCCATACCTATTTATCTGTTGTGCGGAGGTTCTTATTTCGATGGTGCACGGAGCAGTGGCGGGTGGCAATCTCCAGGGGGTCCAAATTGCCCCGTCGGCCCCAGTTATTTCTAACCTTTGTTTTGCATATGACACCCTTCTATTTTGTCGGGCTGCTCTTTCAGACGTTCAAACATTGAAGTCTATCCTAGATCGTTATGCGAGTGCCTCGGGTCAAGAGTTGAATTTGGAGAAAACAACTATGAGCTTCAGTCCTCAAACTCCGATGCAAATTCGAGTTATGGCGCATGACATCCTGGGCTTCCAGATTGTAGATCAACACGAAAAATACCTCGGAATGCCAGTAACACTTGGACGAACCAGGAAAGAAATTTTTGCAAGTCTACGAGAAAGAGTTTGGGATAAAATACGCGGATGGGGGGAGAAACACTTATCTCAAGCAGGCAAAGAAACTCTCATAAAATCAGTTCTGCAGGCGATACCATCATATATCATGAGTTGCTTTGCTTTGCCAATTGGGATTACCCAGGATGTTGAGGCAGCGATCAGACGATACTGGTGGGGGTCAGGAACGAAAAGAAAGATGGCATGGATTTCCTGGCAGAAGATGTGCAAACCTAAAAGTGAAGGAGGGATGGGGTTCAGGGATAACCGGTGCTTCAATATGGCGTTATTAGCAAAACAAGTTTGGCGTATTTTGACCAATCCATCTATTCTCTTGACAAAAATCCTAAAAGCCCGATATTTCCCTGATAGTGACATCCTTCACGCGTCGACAGGTTCTCGGCCGTCGGCCACGTGGCAGAGTTTTATGAAGGCTAGACCATTTCTTCTCGCTGGCCTACGGAGACGTATTGGTGACGGCTCTGACACGGCTATATGGGGTGATCCTTGGCTTAGATACTCGTGTGGACTGCTGCCCCATTTTTTCTACCAGACCTTGACTATCAAGACACGATGTGGCAGCTTATTTTGAAGTGGAAGAAACACCTTTCCGCGGAAACTCTCCTACTTGCTACGGTTACTGCATGGTGCGCATGGTTCCATCGTAACAAATACTTGCATGAAGGGACAGCCTTCGAGCCGACAGACATGCTTTCTTGGAGTACGGCGTTTCTCCATTCTTACACGCAGGCGAATCATGTATTACTTGTGCATCAGGTTTCTCAGCATCATAGCGTCATTTGGGTTCCTCCTCCCTATGGTACACTCAAACTCAATGTCGATGCGGCGTTTCCAAAAGGGCAAGACTTCTATCGGGTCTCTATCGTGGCGCGAGATTGGGAGGGGCGATGTACTTTCTGGTGTACTCGACAACTCTTGGGCAAGCCTCGACCGGTCGATGGTGAAGCACAAGCTGTTCGGATTGCCGTGGAGTTAACTAGCCAAAAACGATGGAACTCGGTTATTGTGGAGGGTGACTGTCTTCAAGTCATCCGGGATCTCCGCGAAGGCAACAAATCGCTGACTAGTTATGGGGCAATTCTTGACGCCATTTATGTTTCGATACAATCTTTTCCTCATTTGGAATTTCACTTTGTTAAGCGATCAGGTAATAGGCTAGCACACGCTTTTGCTTCTTCCGCTACTCTTGCTTGTAATGAAGGAACCATTATCCCTTCGAACTTGGCGGTTTATGCCTAATTAATGCATTTATACTTTCCCTTAAAAAAAAAAAAAAAAAAAATTAAAATAAATCTAAATTTACAATATAAATAAAATTAATTGGTGATGTTAAATGTTAAATGTTGTTTGCATTTTAGTAATACTGATTTGACTTAGAACTGGATTTTGACCATTTTTTAGTACGATTTTGGCATAATACGAAACGCGGAAATTGTCGTTGTGTTAGCTTTTATAATTCAAATCGAATCAGCTAATTTGGGTGTTGGATGATAAATTTACGCATGAATGACCTACGTTTTGAATTTTAGATAGCTTAATTACCAAATTTGTGGACATAGTTCATTGATTCATGGATAAAATTCCCGTCAGGTATCCAATCCTGGTAATTCAAGTTGGATTAGAAATCTAACATGAAGAATTATAAATTTCGTGATTTGATTTTTGCCTAATTCAGACTAAATAATTGTCAAAATTATATTTGAAGTTCAAAAGATTAAAACTGAAACGACATTTATCACATTATGTTGAAAAAGTGTTTACGTACTAGTGAAATTTAGCATAATTAATATGAGATTATCTCATGTTTAAAATTTATAATTAAATTACAGGACATTAAACAATTGAAAAGTTATTATAAATAAAAAACAATTGATAAATTAATAATTATATTGACTAATATAATTAGTAATTACCCCTTGGCAAAATACCAAAAACACCCTCAAAGCCCAGTAAGCTCCGATATCCAGAGAGAGAGAGAGAAGAGTGGAGAGAGAGAGCGAGAGAGAATCATTCAGGATTTCTCAGTAAAACCTATCTCGAAGTTAAAAAGAAAATGGCGTCGGCGTTGAGATCCGCCGTACTCCGCCGCATTCAGGTTCCAACAGCCCGATCTACAGTCATAAATGGATCACAAATGACGGCCGTCCGATCAATGTCATCCCACGGCGACGATCATCTCGACAAGCAGGAAGTCGTTGACCGAGTTCTCGAAGTTATCAAATGCTTCCCCAAAGTTGACCCCTCCAAGGTCTGCTCCTTCATTTCTACCTTCCATTTTTTTCTTTGATGTTGAAATTCTAATTATGTAATTTTTTTTTTTTTTTTACTTTATGGTTGAATTGATGGTACTGTTGAATTTTATGACACATGAAAATTTTCAATTTAAAATATTAATTTGTGTAGATTTTTTGGCTGAAGAAAATGATGAATTAAAATCCAGACTTGAATAATTTCTGTAATGGGATTTTAATTTTTAGCACAATCTCCATATTATATAGTCTCACAGGAAAAAGAAGAAGTGTTTTGTTAAGCTATTAGTGAGAAACATAGCTATTAAACTTAGGGTTGAAAACTGGTATTCCGAATGTATAGAAGTTAGGGTAAATCACGGCCATCCCCTGCGGTAAGGTTAAATTACGGAAATACCCTTCGTGTTTGGGTAATTACAATCATCCCCTCAACTATGAATCTTCTTACACGTCAAATTAAGCGGAATCTTCTAGATTATGTGAAATATTCTCTAGTTTGTGCTCGTTTTATCCCGTTCGAATTCCATATTTTGAAACAATATGATCATCATAAGATGTGTCTCTTGGCTTGTAAATATCAGATTGTGGCTCATCAAAAAACTGTATTTTTGTTTCACAAAACAAGTACAAACTAGAGAATATTCCACGGAATCTAGAAGATGTTGTTGAATTTGACACCATAAGGGTGGACGTGTAAGAAGATTTATAGTTGAGGGGATTGTAATTATCCAAACATGAGGGGTTTTTTTTTCGTAATTTGACCTTACATGCGGTGGCCGTAATTTACCCTAGTAGTTAAGATATGTTGTCTCCTCTACCATTGTTTTCGCCGCTCTTTGTTCTTTATATCCGGTTTTCCAAGTTCCATACTGAATAGATTAATTCTTTTTCGAAATGCTTCTCATTTGATCTTATGAGCAATCGTGAATTTTATCTCGTACAACACATCACTGAACTATTGACATATCTTCGTAAATCTATACACTATGTCATCTTAGAATATTGTTAGTAAGGTAAAAACTGGAATTCAAATCAAACATATAGACGGAGTTATAAACCTTTTTATTTTATTTTTAAATGGCCTACAACCCGAACCCGAAAGGGAATTGAACCCTCGATTTAATACTACACTAACTTCGTATAGTGATAGTTTTCTTTTTTTCCCTGATTGTACCATTCTTCTCTTTTTGTCTTTCGATTTCGATGCATGTTTTTCATCGGATGAAGAATCATGTGCGAAGACAAAGTAAATGATATTTGATTACACTAACTTGGTATAACGATATCTAATGTTTATTATTCTGATGTCCTGTTACTAGGAATTAGTAGCTAAAAAAATTCACCGTTTTTGCTTTTAAATTTCTGCAGGTGAATCCCGATGTGCATTTCCAGAAGGATTTGGGCTTGGATAGCTTAGACACAGTCGAAATTGTGATGGCTCTTGAGGAAGAGTTCAAACTGGAAATTCCCAATAAGGAAGCCGATAAAATCGACTCTTGCCCTCTTGCAATTGAATACATCTTCAACCACCCCATGTCTAGCTAAGTTTTGCTGGCTAGTATTTTCTTTTTTCTTTTCGGATCTCATCTCTTTTTGAATACATTTCGGAATCGGAAATAATTAAGCCCGAGTCGGTAAAAGGTATCTCCGTAATGCAAGTTGATTTATCAATGTAAGGCTTTAAGCAACGAATTATCATCCTTAGTGTTTTCTTTAGGCTTGACCTTAGATAAAGCAAACTCCTAAGCTTTGTTTGAGAATGTTGATGGGATCGATAAGATTGATTGGATTCGTTAGGATTATATTATCCTTGATGATTTAATATGTGATTATCTTATGTTTGGGGTTTGTGATTATACAATTCGAGTAATATCATCCTTCGTGTGCTTGATTGTAATCACAGTTCTTTAATAAGCCCTATAGTTGTGAATGAAAGTTCGAATAAAATTTTGAAATTTCGCAGGTTTGAATCCAAAAATTTCTGATTTTGGAACAATTGTTTTTTTTTTTTTTCATTTCGAAAATTGAGATTTCTAACCGAGTTATAATTTCCATAGATATTCGAAAATTTCCTCTTTTTTTCTTTGATTGAAAATTATGCTTCGTAATATCTATATTCCTATGTCTCTATTTTATTTTAGGGCAAATTACTGCCACCCCCGAGGCATGGCCAAATTACAAAAAAACACTCTATTGTTTGGGTAGTTACAGCCACCCCTCCTTTTAAATATTTTTACATAAAATTTATGTAATTCGGTTATTAACCGAACAAAATCGTATATTCAGTTCGCTAAACGGTATAAAATATTGGTGTAGCAAAATTTTGGTTCGGTTTTACCGATTTTACATCTCTAAATTTACCTATGGAGGGGTATTTTCGTAAGATAATGCATAGTTGAGGGGGTGATTGTACTTACCCAAATAGGAGGGGGCTTTTCGTAATTTGACCATAACTTAGGAGGTTGGCCATAATTAAGGGCATAAAAAACCATCAAAACTTTTTTCCAAAGGAAAGGGTGTATTGAACTTCAAGTCACACTAATAGCAATGAAGTACTAGACAATGAAATTGCAGTCATTATGAAAGCAGCAAGATTAAATTTCAAACTATCTTCTACTAATTGAATTTATGTTACTATTTTTAACATCAATTAATTGAATTTAATTTAAACATTTTAAAGTTCCAAATGTAACAAACTTCCCATCCAACAAAACACTAATAAAAACTTACACCACCAAAGAAAACAACAATACTACACAAAATAAAGCCATAAAAAAACCCCGAAAACCCGAAACCCAAAACACTATTCACATGAAGGAAAAATAAGAAAAAAAACAATTACAGCAAGAAAAAAAAAAGACATCAAAGAATCAGGAAGTGAAAAGACTAAATTAGCCCCGATCGTGTCTGAACGATCTTCATAACTGAAAGGGCAACAGCCGATAACTGAAAAACATCCACGTTTCGCTTCGTCAGAGGCGAAACCAAACCCTTCCTCTCCTTAAACCCGTCCTCACACGTATTAGCAGCGTCCATAATCGAGCTTATCTGCACATTAGCATCGTCGAACTTTTTCGCATTGTAGTACCTCATGGCCTGTTTGACGGAATCTATTGCGTCGGTGAAAAGCTGAAAGCAGTCGTCCAAACACTGCCTTTGGTACGGG
Organism: Erythranthe guttata; assembly: GCF_056151865.1. Classification (NCBI taxonomy): domain Eukaryota; kingdom Viridiplantae; phylum Streptophyta; class Magnoliopsida; order Lamiales; family Phrymaceae; genus Erythranthe; species Erythranthe guttata. The sequence goes on along the minus strand of NC_142546.1, from coordinate 14,873,615 downwards.
TCCCACTTCTTGTCCTTGATCAGTTGCTTGATGAAGCACCTCGTGTCGGTCACGTTGTACCGAATGAGCCGGATCGAGATCGAGCCTAGGCCTTGTAGGGCGGCGCAGCGGCTGGCGGGTGCCGCCAGGAGGGAGGTGGTGCAGAAGGCGTAGGGTATGTTCGGATCGTCGTTCGAGGCGGTTTTGCAGGTTGTGTTGATTAGGGTTTGTGCTGATGTGGATTGGATTGTGGTTATGAACAAAATGATCAAGAAGGGTAGTGGATTCATTCTTTTTTTCTCTTTTTTTTTTTTTTTTCTTGTTTTGTGATGTGTGAATATTGGTATTGGAGATGGTTTGTGTATATATATATATATATAGAGATGGATTTGTGATTAAATTAATTTGAGATTAGAATAATGTTTTTTTTTTAGCATTTTGATTGGCTTTTAAGGTGGGAAAAATAGGGGGTAATAAGAAGAAAAGACATATGATAAGGACTGATTAGCAACTTTACTTAATTTGAGACTTGTCATTTACTTTGTGCTAGCACTGATGATCATATATCTGGTGAAATACGTCGGGTTTGATTTAAACGTAATAAACGTGTATGCACGCATGGATTTGAGTGTTATATGTATGAATTTATATATGTGTATGGTATGATATAATCTGGTGAAGTTTATCGGGTGTAGCGTAGAACAAATTAGATAATTATGATTATTATGAAGTGATTTTAGAAATTTATTTAATTTGGTGAAATCTTGTTGTTGAGTAGATTGTTTGGATTCAGACAAGGGTTTACAGACAGAAAAATATGAAACTATCAGTTAGTTTCGAATGATTAACAGGTAAGTGAAAGCTGTTAAATTGTAATTAGCATTGGTAATATCTGAGTAATTGTGCACTAGGCCACTAATAAGTGTGTGTGTGTGTGTGTGTGTGTGAGAGAGAGAGAGAGGGAGAGAGAGAGGGGAACTTAATAATAATTGTTAATTTTGTTTTTACATTTTAGGGTAAATTATGAAAATCTCCCTGAAGTTAGGCTGAATTACTAAAAACACCCCCACCTACCTGAAATTATCAAGATTCCCGTGTCTTTGTTTACATCTTACACCGACCCCATACGGTGAGATTTTTCAAAGATTTTTTTTTTATTACATGTAATATTTCTCGAAAAATGCTAATTTTACCCTAGCAGACGTGACATTTGTTTATGCTACTTTTTTTTAGACAAAAATTATCCTCAGATGCGTAATAATAGTACTAAAATTTTGTGAAGATGTTATCCAAGAACAATAAAAATTACGTATAAAGGTCCCTTATCTTTAAGAGTTAGCATAAAGAAATGTCACATCTGTAGTAGGATCGATATTTTGTGGGAAATATTCCCTGAAATCAAAACAATTGCGTGAAAAAAATCACACTGCAAGGAAGTTAGTGAAAGATGGAAACAAACGTCGAGGGAATTTTGATAACTACGAATAGATGGAGGCGTTTTTTCATTATTTAGCTTAGTTCAGGGGTATTTCTGTAATTTACCCCTATTAGTCCGCTGTTAGAAGTCGTGATACAATAAATGAAAAGCCCAAGAAAAGAGGGATGGGCTTTGGAGAAGGAATGGGTAATCTAACCAACCACATAAAAGAGTTTCTTTTTCAAGCTTAAACATATTTATGGAGTTGGCCATCCCTATTCTTTGTAAATACTAAATAGTCAAGAAATAAGCATGGCTATATGCTTTTTTTTTATCAATTAAATAATCTCAAAAAAAAAAAGAAAAAAAATGAAAAAAAATCAACTTCTTTCACATAAAAATATGATTTTTTTTTGTTAAATTACAACCACCCCTGAGGTATGGTTAAATTACAAAACCCCCCCTTCTTGTTTGGATAATTACAACCACCTCCTCAACTCCTCAAATTTAGTGAAATATTCGAGATTATATAGAATATTATCACTTTTGTACCCATTTTATCTCATTCGAACTCTACATTTTGATGCAAGATGATTATAATATGTGTTTTTTGGCTTGTATATATCAGATTGTGGTGCATTAGAAACTGTATTTTTACACAAAACGAGTACAAACTAGAGCACATTCCACGAAATGTAGATGGTTATGTTGAATTTGACACTATCGGGGTGGAGGTGTAAGAAAAAAAAACATAGTTGATGGGATAGATGTAATTATCCAAGCAGGAGAAGTTTTTTTGTAAATTGACCATACCTCAGGAGGTGATTGTAATTTACCCTTTTTTTCATGAATATAATTAGAAAATAATGTCACATTATAAGTATAACCCACATCGTGCCCCTAATATATTGTTCTGTGTTGAGTACACAACGTAATAAATACTCATTTCGTTTCAAATTAATTGTCGGTTCCAATAATAAATCAATTACTCGTTTTCAATTGTGCTCTTATTATTTATACATTATTTCATATTATATGCTGCTTTATTATCTAATTAGTTTTCTGAATAACTCTTAAAGGCAGCTAATTTGAAACAAACATAGTAACTTTTTCATTATTATCTTTTCGTATTCGGTACTTTAGGCAAATCAACGGTAATCGACTTATACATACAACGTGAATCACATTATTTCAAGAATGTTTAATCTCCTTACAAGGTGCATAATTGTTGAGATTACCATACCTCAACCTCCTTAATTAATGGCTTAAATACAAATAATAAACATTGGATCTTTCATTCACAAGTTTTTATAACCACCCTATGATAGGGGTGAAACTTTTGAGTTCGAGTTCGAGCTTTTGTTGAGACGGCTCAAATCATTTACACTCCTACTCTATGATATGTTACATGCAATTTAGTAAAACTTAGCTTTTGTCGAGCGGGCTCGACTCATTTACACCCCTACCATATGATATGCTACATGCAACTTAAAGCTTATCCTAAACCAAGGCAATGCTTTAAGAATTGTCATTGACTTTTTAATTAAATCCCATTATTTTAATTTGATTTTTTTGATCAAGCAAGCATAAATAATTATCCAAATCCCATGACATAGACTTGCATCACTTGTTGAAATTTTGGTTTCCTTTCAACTCTTGCTTATACGCATTGTCAAAAGCCCATAAAAGAGATATACTCATTGCATATAATTACATATAAAATGTAAATATTACATTTTTAGGTCCCATTTGATATTGACAGTATGATTATATTGGTATTTAGTCATGTTTAAACAATGTTTTGCCTTGTTAATTCTACGAACAAACGACATTCCATCTAATTTCCCGTCTGCCAAAAAAATTTGAACGCGTCACACGTCACGACCTATACACACTTAGAACATACTTTCGAGGTGAAAGCAAATTATTAGATTATACTGCAGCAGGCCAACATTTAGTATTGATTATTTTATGATCTCAGACGCTATCTGTTGTCCTAAACCAATTAGTGTCAGAAAAGACGCAAATCGTAACATTATAGCATACTCAACACCTGATATAAGTACCAACATCATTCGATTATGGGCCACAGATACCCAAATCTAAACACATGTTCCCAATTAGTAATACTATACAATCTCAAATCAAATATATACGGTTAAAAATGTTGTAGGGGGAAAAGTTATGGGGATGTTTGGTTTCATTTCTAAAACGAATTTCCAGTGCTATACTATTCATAAAACCGAGATCATGTTTGTTTCATAATTTTATCCAGAAAATCTCATTTTTTCTTATTAAATTTCTATTGGAAATACACTATACACATTTTTTTCAATTTTCAAACCTACTACTAACCTATATATTTTATTCCATCAATTCATTTCTCTCTCTCATTAATATTCACACTCTATCTCCTCCCATTTCTCTCTCCTCATTAATATCTACACTCTCTTTCCTCCCAATTTCTCTATCTTCTACTACTACTACTACTACTACTACTACTACTACTACTACTACTAATAATAATAATAATAATAATAATAATAATAATAATAATAATAATAATAATAATAATAATTATTATTATTATTATTATTATTATTATTATTATTGTTATTATTATTATTATTATTATTATTATTTTTATTATTATTATTATTATTATTATTATTATTATTATTATTATTATTATTATTATTATTATTATTATTATTATTTTAAATAATAGTAATAATAATAGTAGTAGTAATAATAATAATAATAATAATAATAATAATAATAATAATAATAAGGGGAAACTACAGATAAATCCCTAATCCAAAACTTGAAACACAGATCAGTCCCTAGGTAGTTTGCCCTAGCATTTCAGTCCCTACTCACACGCCTAACATGCAGATCAGTCCCTAATGTGAATTTTATATATTTTATTATATTTTCTTCTCACTCTCACCCTTTTCTCTCTCCTGCTTTTCTCTCTCTTCATCTTCTCTTTCTTTCTTCTCTCTCTTCATTTCTATCTGCTTTATTTCTTCTCTATTTCTTCTCCATTTCTCTCCTCTGGTTTCCCCTTTTTTCCGGCGAAAAAATCACTGTAAAACCCACCCACCCCACAATGGCTACAAATGATGTATCTAACGATGTACCCAGTGTGATTCTTGGAAGTTGTCGATACAAAAATCAACTTCACATTATTTCCATAAAAAGTAATTCGACATTAATGGAGATATATGGTGCTATTATCAACAAATGGAATCATATCCATCCAGATGCACTGATCCTCCAATACTTGGCTCCTCGGGAAAGATTGTATGTGACATTGGGCACTGATGAAGATGTGGAGAATATGGTTGCATTGCATCTGATAATGAAGATGAGTGTGGTCGACATTGTCGTGACCTGCAAAGATGAAGCTAATTCGCGTGGAAAGAGGGTTCGCACCGATGGCTGGTAGGTCTCCATCTTTTTCTGTACTGCTGAAATGCATTTCTTTATGGTTGTTAATTATTGTGTGATACATAGTATAAAATATGGCACATAATAGTATCATGCTAATATAAATATGGTATGGACGTATGATACTTACAGTACGTAACCTTGATCTGAGTAGTATGGGTGATAGGTAAATTTGGTACTGCTGGTGGGAAAACATAGTATCATATAATGAGGAAGATAGTACGTTACCTTCATCTGAATAGTATGGGTGATAGGTAAATTTGGTACTGTTAATGGGAAAACATAGTATCATATAATGGGGAAGATAGTACGTAACCTTCATCTGAATAGTATGGGTGATAGGTAAACTTGGTACTATTTGTGGGAAAACTTAGTATTATATAATGGATAAGATAGTATGGAACCAGTGCATTGTTATGATATTTTCATGTACATTGTTATTTGGATTCCACTCTATTGTAATCCATTTTTAAAATTTTTTTGAAACCAAAAGCGGCGATCAATCGATGGAAATCGAGGGTAATCCGCTTGGAAATTCAATTGATGCATGGAGACATTGCATCCGTGGGGAGAATCAGTTTTTTAAAGATCCTGATGATTTTAGGCATATGCTGAAAAACTATTCTATTGCTAATAATCGATCATTTAAGTACATGAAAAATGATCAACAAAAGATCATAGCAGTATGCATTCACGAAAACTGCAAATGGAGGGTTTATGCATCATTGTACAAGTCAGATAAGTTATTTAGCATTCGCAAGTGCAATCTTGAGCACACTTGTGGTGATGCTACTCTTCGTACAAGGGGTCATCCTAAAGCCGATGCTACATGGATTGCCCAAATTATGAAACGAAAATTGAGAACGCAGCCAGCTTACACACCATGTGGTATGTTAGAAGATATCCGAGACGATTATGGTCTGGAGCTTCAGTACTACACAGCATGGAGGGGTAAAGAAAAAGCAATGCGTGATATCCATGGTGATGAGACGACATGTTATGATAAACTGAGACGCTATTGTCGTGCATTAAAAATGCATAACCCTGGTAGCATGGCAGAGTATGAGATTGAACCTGCTACTCAAAAGTTTATTCGAATATTTATTAGTTTTGGGAGTTCTATTTCCGGCTTTTATCGGTGTAGGCCGATGATATGTTTGGATGGGACTCACATTAAAAATAAGTACAAAGGATGCTTGCTTTCTGCTGTGTGCAAGGATCCAAATGATTCCTTATATACATTGGCATACGCAGTTGTTGATGCTGAGAATGATAAAAACTGGGAGTGGTTTTGCATTAAACTGAAACAAATTCTAGATCTTCACAATGACAATAGATCTTTTACCATTTTCTCTGATCGTCATTCGGGGCTTCTTAAAGCCGTCCCGTTGGTATTTCCTAGTAGCCACCATGCATATTGTTTGCGACACTTGGTGGATAACTTTAGAACTCAGGTATTTTGTCACCTCATGTCATACTTTTGTATAACATGTTTCATACTTTTGTATAACATGTTTCATACATTTGTGTAACATGTGTCATACTTTTGTATAACACATTTCATACATTTGTATAACATGTTTCATACATTTGTATAGCATGTTTCATACATTTGTATAACATGTTTCAAAATAATATAGGTCCTGAGGAAGTACCCATTGCACAACAAGTCATACTGGGCGAGTGTTTTACATAATGCTGCATATGCTCCTACTCGGCAGGAGTTCGATGCAACTATTTCTCGTATAGTGCAATCTATGCCTCTCGCGGCATCATTTATTTCGAATTCTGATCCAAATCATTGGGCGAATGCTTATTTTTCTGGAGAAAGATGGGGAATCGTGAACAATAATCAGGCAGAAAATTGGAATGGTTGGGTTAAAGATGCCCGATCTTTGCCTGTTCCATCCATGATTGATCACATACGGATCAAAGTAATGGAGATGCTAGTTAAACGACAAGGAAAAAGTTTGGCAATGACTGGCATATTGTGCAAGAAAATTCTAAAGAGATTAACAATCAATCATATGGCCTCTCGTTCCTTAAAATATTGTAGATCAAGTAGTACCGCTTTTGAGGTATATGAAGAGGACAAGTCGTATAAGGTTGACTTGCAGCACAAGACTTGTTCTTGTAAAGCATGGCAATTAGAGAAACTTCCATGCAAACATGCATGTGCATGTTTGGAGTCAAAAGGATACTCAGTATATGAGTTTGTTGATCCATGCTTTCATATTGATACGTACAAACAGGTATATCAATTCACGATTAACCCAATTCCCTCGTTTGATGAGGACTTTGACTTGTACGATGCGTGTAATGCTCCGCCCGATGTCTTTGTTAATGCACCTGATTCGAGAACTCGACCGGGACGTAGAAAGACAAAAAGAATTCCTTCACAAGTGCAAACTCGTAAACTGAAGTGTACTCGGTGTGGGAAGCCTGGACACAATCGTCGTACTTGCACACAACCAATCTGACTAGCAATTTTTTTTAATGTAAATATTGTCTGCATTTGTGTTACTTAAACTAACTAGTCTTGTTTCTAATGTAAATTTTATGTTTTTCATCAGGGAGGACAAGATGGAGGAGAGCTTACATGATTGCCCATTATGTTATTCAAGTGATTGAAGTGAATGAAAACTGGCTGTTTGTACTTTATTATTATGTGATTTGCACTATGTTGTTTTGAACTTTGTACTATGTTTCAATTTGCACTATGTTTTTGCTATTTGTAGTTTGTACTATGTATTAGGTACTCTGTTCATTGATGGTTTATCATTTTCAGTCTAATGGTACTATTTTTATTTACACATGGTATTGGATATGAGATAGGATGGTATGCCTATTGTTGGTTGATGGTTTATCATTTTCAGTCTAATAGTACTATTTTTATTTACACATGGTATTAGATATGCGATATGATGGTATGCTTGTTGCTGCTTGATGGTTTATCATTTTCAGTATAAAGGTACTGATTTGATTTACGCATGGTATTATCTATGAGATAGGATGGTATGACTTACTCAATTTATGACCGTTACAATATAGCCGTTGCTTATAATATAGCCGTTGCTTATTGTCAGAACTAGTCAAGTCATAATATGACCATAAATGACACATAGGCTCATTTGTTTCTAATTCATGGCTTCTTCTAGTAGCACCACTCAAATGAGTGGGTTAAAATACAAAAAAGGGAAATGCAAGCGTCTTGATTGTGGGAAGAAAACAATAATCATGGTTTCAGAAACTATTTCGAATCCCGGAAGGTTATTTTACTGTTGCCCACACCATGGCTACTCCCATTGGTGTGAACCATTTGAAGTTGGGCAAACTTTTTCCAACTCAAATCGTGAAGAAAATGAAGCTACAAGTGCGTCGATGAACCAAGTCCATCAAGAAAGTGAAGTGAAGAATTGCAATTCTGAAGGTGGAGTAGTTCATAGTTTGATAGTGTTGAATCTAGTAATATTTGCAGTCTACATGCTATGTAAAACCTATGTACTGTTGTTTAATTAGTGAACATAAGAGTACAATGTATAAGCTGGTAAAGTTCGGGTTCTTCAGCATTTATAGTACGCTTTGTTAACCAATTAAGTATAATGTATTAGCTGGTAAAGTACAAGTGAGTCGTCACGATAGTACGATTTGTTCACTGATAAAGTATATGTTTGCCATTCATATAGTATTTTTACAGTCTATATATTATTGTCGGGCCAATGCATCCATATGATCGCATTTTAAGACACAACTCTTCAGTTTTAGACTATTAAGAATGAATGGAGACAATGTGGGAGTAGATCAACATCGACTATGGTAAGAATTGAGGAAAGTATTAGTTTTACACTTGAGCATTGTAGACTTGTATGAATATATTGTATAGTATATGAGTATCATGTATGAAATTCAACATATTTATGGGATCTTGTATTCCAAACGCAACAATAATGCTCACCTACCTTAAAATAATCATTTAAAACATAATTTATGCATCTCCCGTACTTATTGATCATTAAAACGTCGATGAAATTGGTACAATTCAATTCATCAAAAAATATAGTACGCTTTGTTCACCAATTAAGTATAATGTATAAGCTGGTAAAGTACAAGTGAGTCGTCACGATAGTACGATTTGTTCACTGATAAAGTATATGTTTGCCATTCATATAGTATTTTTACAGTCTATATATTATTGTCGGGCCAATGCATCCATATGATCGCATTTTAAGACACAACTCTTCAGTTTTAGACTATTAAGAATGAATGGAGACAATGTGGGAGTAGATCAACATCGACTATGGTAAGAATTGAGGAAAGTATTAGTTTTACACTTGAGCATTGTAGACTTGTATGAATATATTGTATAGTATATGAGTATCATGTATGAAATTCAACATATTTATGGGATCTTGTATTCCAAACGCAACAATAATGCTCACCTACCTTAAAATAATCATTTAAAACATAATTTATGCATCTCCCGTACTTATTGATCATTAAAACGTCGATGAAATTGGTACAATTCAATTCATCAAAAAATATAGTACGCTTTGTTCACCAATTAAGTATAATGTATAAGCTGGTAAAGTACAAGTGAGTCGTCACGATAGTACGATTTGTTCACTGATAAAGTATATGTTTGCCATTCATATAGTATTTTTACAGTCTATATATTATTGTCGGGCCAATGCATCCATATGATCGCATTTTAAGACACAACTCTTCAGTTTTAGACTATTAAGAATGAATGGAGACAATGTGGGAGTAGATCAACATCGACTATGGTAAGAATTGAGGAAAGTATTAGTTTTACACTTGAGCATTGTAGACTTGTATGAATATATTGTATAGTATATGAGTATCATGTATGAAATTCAACATATTTATGGGATCTTGTATTCCAAACGCAACAATAATGCTCACCTACCTTAAAATAATCATTTAAAACATAATTTATGCATCTCCCGTACTTATTGATCATTAAAACGTCGATGAAATTGGTACAATTCAATTCATCAAAAAATATAGTACGCTTTGTTAACCAATTAAGTATAATGTATAAGCTGGTAAAGTACAAGTGAGTCGTCACGATAGTACGATTTGTTCACTGATAAAGTATATGTTTGCCATTCATATAGTATTTTTACAGTCTATATATTATTGTCGGGCCAATGCATCCATATGATCGCATTTTAAGACACAACTCTTCAGTTTTAGACTATTAAGAATGAATGGAGACAATGTGGGAGTAGATCAACATCGACTATGGTAAGAATTGAGGAAAGTATTAGTTTTACACTTGAGCATTGTAGACTTGTATGAATATATTGTATAGTATATGAGTATCATGTATGAAATTCAACATATTTTATGGGATCTTGTATTCCAAACGCAACAATAATGCTCACCTACCTTAAAATAATCATCTAAAACATAAATGGAGACAATGTGGGAGTCGATCAACATCGATTATGGTAAGTTTTTCGTGAATACACATGTAATCGCAAAATAAAGTACCATGTGTTCAAAAGGCAAGTACATTTCATCGAAACATATAGTACAATGTATACAATGAAAAAGTACGAGTAGAGCTAATCAATAGTATTATTAGCTCTACAACAAAAGGACAGATTGTTTATGGCATAAAAACACATTCACCTGTTCATTAATTAATTACAAAAAACACAAGAACCCCAAAACACTTCCACTCCCAGTTTTTTCACAATAACGCCAGATCTATTTCATATTTAGCTTCCACTTCTACTCCCCGATGCCTCAGAAAGATAGCTGCTAGTTTTGGGCGAAGTATTTTGATATCGCAAGTTTTTGCCTTAAACCAAATTTCTTCACTGTTTACAGCATGACAATATGCCCACATGCAGACAAACAAGCCGCAATCAAGGTTCCCATCCTGCTGCCTGCATCCATGAACCCATTTAGCTTCCGATTGTATCTGCAACCCAGACCTTCTTTCAACCACCTTGCTGTAAAACGAGGCCTACGAAAATAAAATATTATATTAGTCTACAACAATTCGCAAGAATAAAGAATAACTAATTACAAGAATATGGGCTTACGACATAATCCGCAATTCCTGGGAAATTCGGAGAATAGTCTATGGAGTTCCAATGGTAAATACATTTATCTATTGGGTTCAGAACAAGCAGGAACCAGTGTTCACTGGAATTGATAGGTATCATGACAAATGTTTTACTGAAGATATTTGCTGTGTTTAGCTTGTCAAAAGCCATCGTTCCAAAAATAGTAAAATCATTGAGAAGACGATCAAACTTGGCATCGCTCATTCGTTCTACGTCCATCCGAGGTCGCGACATTAACTCTTGCTACGAAACATAATAGAGAATATTAGATAACATTGTAATGTATGCAAAATTATTTGTTAAACCACTATATACCTGGGCAGGGGAGTCAAGGTAATCAATCTCATGTCCATGCTGGGTCATGATAGATTCAGAACATAATAGATTCAAGTACAAATCTATGTGTTCTGCACTCAGCATTTCATCAAATAAAAGTTCGCACATATGCCTTCCCGTCAACTGATGTGGGCCTCTCTCCACAATAATTTCACTACAGTAAGACATAACCACGTACTATTGGATAAGTAAACTTGTACTATGTACAAAGTTACTACATACTATAACATGCAGTAAACATGATATGATCCTAACTACATCCAAGACGAAGAATTGGAAGACAAGGAAGAGGGAAATTCGTTGGACAAGTCAAAAATCATGCATCCCGAAAGTCTCGTATAATTCTGGCAGAGTACACTATTTGGCTTCTAACTTTCTCATCTGAAGTCCAATTAAGGTGATTCAAATTGCTACGGAAAGCCAACTTAAAAATCTAAGACTTTGATGTTTTGGTCCGAGAGAGATTCGGAGTGGAAGAGGTATGAAATCGAGCTTGAAGTCAAGACAAGTGCACAGCCAAGTGTCTACTCGAGTTATGAAGAATGTTCGTATCGTCGACTTGATATTTTGAGTTTAGATTTTATTAAATTACGTTTTTTTTATATTAGGTTTAATATATTTATATTATTTTAGAGTTAGTTATGGCTAGGATTTTCTTATTTATTAGTTTCCTTATTATAGATTAGGTAAGAGTCATTTTCCTTGTGAAAAATGAGTCTTTTTAGATCTTATAAATATGTAGCCAATTTGGCTGATTTTGATGGACGAATTTTAATGGTTTAATTGAGAGTATTCTCGTTTGGTTCTTTAAGAACTGTTCGAACATTACGGTGGATTCCGTTTGTTCACCCTGACTTATCAATCGATCTTCCGCAATCGATCGTGGCGTCTTCACATACCAAGGTTCTTGCCTCTTTATAGGCAATGGGTCGCGGTTCCACCCCCTTTTGATTCCTTCTTTTGGACGGTCCAGCAGTTGATAACCGAAGTATTGTTATCGGGTCTCGTCACATGGTTGGCGTGGTTCATATCATTTGGTACTCAGAGCCATCTTCCTAAGAAGGTTTCGCCTATCCTTTATCTTTATTTTTGAGTCAGCCTTTGTTTTGTTTTCGTTTCATGTCAATTGTTGTTGAGTCGTATAGTCTTTCGTTTGGCTATTTAGAGTCCATAAACAAATAAAAAAAGAAAAATCGAAATTTATTTTTTGTTGAAGTTTCTTTGAGTCTAAGTTATGTTTTGTCTAGAGTCCAGAAAAAAAAATCGAATAAAAAAAAGAAAAAAAAAAACGGAAGAACGAGTGAGTTTTGTTATTCGTTAATCTCGTGAACTCTATTAAGTTTCTTTCTTGTGGCGTCAACATTATAACTTTGGTTCGTGGTTCTATATAGCCATTGGGTCAAGTTGGTTGTTCCATACTTTTGGTTTGCGTTTCTATATAAACGTTAGGTCGGAGTGCTAACAAGGAAAATTTAATCTTGTTTATTGGTTGGGGAATTTCATTATTATTTGTTCGTAAAAAGAAAAAAAAAAAAAGTTCCAAATACAGCGAAGAACTTTCTGCCTCATGGATTCGCTTTCAATACTACACGCTCATTCAAAGGAATCGAATTCGAGGACGAATTCTTTTGAAGAAAGGGAGAATGATATGATCCTAACTACATCCAAGACGAAGAATTGGAAGACAAGGAAGAGGGAAATTCGTTGGACAAGTCAAAAATCATGCATCCCGAAAGTCTCGTATAATTCTGGCAGAGTACACTATTTGGCTTCTAACTTTCTCATCTGAAGTCCAATTAAGGTGATTCAAATTGCTACGGAAAGCCAACTTAAAAATCTAAGACTTTGATGTTTTGGTCCGAGAGAGATTCGGAGTGGAAGAGGTATGAAATCGAGCTTGAAGTCAAGACAAGTGCACAGCCAAGTGTCTACTCGAGTTATGAAGAATGTTCGTATCGTCGACTTGATATTTTGAGTTTAGATTTTATTAAATTACGTTTTTTTTATATTAGGTTTAATATATTTATATTATTTTAGAGTTAGTTATGGCTAGGATTTTCTTATTTATTAGTTTCCTTATTATAGATTAGGTAAGAGTCATTTTCCTTGTGAAAAATGAGTCTTTTTAGATCTTATAAATATGTAGCCAATTTGGCTGATTTTGATGGACGAATTTTAATGGTTTAATTGAGAGTATTCTCGTTTGGTTCTTTAAGAACTGTTCGAACATTACGGTGGATTCCGTTTGTTCACCCTGACTTATCAATCGATCTTCCGCAATCGATTGTGGCGTCTTCACATACCAAGGTTCTTGCCTCTTTATAGGCAATGGGTCGCGGTTCCACCCCCTTTTGATTCCTTCTTTTGGACGGTCCAGCAGTTGATAACCGAAGTATTGTTATCGGGTCTCGTCACATGGTTGGCGTGGTTCATATCAAAACATGTACTATTGGATAAGTAAACTTATACTATGTACAAAGTTACTACATACTATAACATGCAGTCAACATGTACCATTGGATAAGTAAACTTATACTATGTACAAAGTTACTACATACTATAACATGCAGTCAACATGTACTATGCATTCACTTGACATATACCATTAAAGACATTAACATGTACTATCAAGGTGGTTGTGCTCTTACCCTAAATCAACACTTTCCAAGAACTGATCCAACAATATCCTATCTTGTTCGGATATTTGGTCACGACGTACGTAGTCATTTCTTCCCCGGTAATAATCGGCATTCTATATAACGAATAAATCACACCAATTATGACAAAAAATAATAATAATGTAATACTAATATTAGATAAAAATACCTTGATCCCAGGGACTGAAACCGAAACCTTGGACACAGGAACTTGTTTACGACCACGTCCTCGTCCTCGTCCTCGCACGCGTGGAACTTTGGCCTTTGACTTTGGCCTTTGACTTTGACTTTCGTCTCCTTGATTTCTCTCTCTTTCTTCACTTTCGTCTCCTTGATTTCTCTCTCTTTCTTCACTTCGTTCTCCTTCACCTTCCATCCCCTTTCCTCCTTCATTTTCTCCTTCCTTTTCCCTTTCCTCTATCTCTGCCTCTATCTCTATCTCTTTCTCTGTCTCCGTCTCTCTCTCTTTTTCTGTCTCTGTCTCTTTCTCTTTCTCCTTCTCTTTCTCCTGCTCTTTCTCTATCTCTATCTCCTTCTCTTTCTCTATCTCCTTTTCTTTCTTTCTCTTACTCTGCATTTTTTTTTCTTTATTTTTTTCTTCTGTTACATTCCCCCTCTTCCTTTTTAAGTTATTCTTCATCTGCTGCAACTAAAAAAAACAATAGTACGAGACATGTTATACCATAGTATTATATTAGTTGACATATAGTATGTTCCAATGGGAATGGAAGTATGAATTTTAGGGTTTATTGTATTAATGACTTACAGATGTTGCTTCCACGTCTCCAATCTCATCTTCACTACTCTCAGAACTTATTTCCACAAATCTGTCAGCACTAATTCCAACAACTGGACCAGAAATTACTTCCAAAACCGGAGAAAGCAACGCTTTCTCTTTCGGGTACACAGAAAATGGTATAACCTAATAAACGTAAAAAATTTGTTAGCAAATACCTAATACATTATATATTTTGTAACTCAAAGTGTTACCTGCACTTGTTTTATCTGATCAAAAAGCAACCTAGCTGCTTCTTCATCGATTGGGATTTTGTTGTCTTGCCACCGGAAGAACCGGGGAAATTTGTAAACACTGGTGCTAACCCCTAGTGACGTGATCCTTTCATGCACCCATGCCTGCGTATTTTGGAATCAATATTAATTGGTATATTCAATATAACATAATATATATTCACTATTAGATATCACTTACCAATAAGCCGATAGTGCATCCATCAAAATACTTCAACCCCCCCTTCAGATACCCCTCCATATTCTCAACAAGAATATCATACACCAACTTTCCCCATGCAAAAGACCCTAAAACCTCCAAATCTTCTACATGCGGATAAACCCACCTTTCTAACGTTTTGTTCCCCTTTGGCAGTAGAATAGTATTTAACAGATAAATAGTGTACAATCTGCTGAAATCTTCAACAGATTGTTGATCGGTCATAACTGCATAGGCCTCCAGTTTATAACCAATATATGGCCTCGTCACTAAAGATAACTTACCATCAAAAATACGTGTGATGAAATCAGTGTCTCTACCATCCATATTCACATCCACCGGTACGCCTTCGTACTGCAGCCCTAATACGATAGATAATTGCTGCGGAGTGAATTCCAAGCGTATAGTATTTCCCCCAAACCAGAAGGCCCGATCTTCTGGATTGTACGCTTGCATGAGAGACACAACCCTATGGAAGCTGTGGTTTATTTTAGGCATGTCCATGTAGTGATAGAAGGGATTTTTCTTCAGTACTTCATGATGTTGTTTCTTCATCACTTTTTTCACACCTTCCATAGTTAGGTGAAAAGCGATCGGTGAGCACCTGCAGCCTATTGATAGCTTGCTGCAATCTTCTTTTACAACAATTCCTGCAATTACATACACATAAAACAAATACAATTATAACAAATACAACGTACTATAAAGTTCCACATGTCAATACCATCCGAAATCACTAGTAATACCATTCAAAGGCACTGGTAATACTATTATGGCATATGACTTATACTACAGGACCATCAAACATTATACTTCTAGTACCACAAGTCAATACCATCCGAAGTCACAAGTAATACCATTCAAAGGCACTAGTAATACTATTATGGCATATGACTTATACTACAGGACCATCAACATTATACTTCTAGTACCACATGTCAATACCATCCGAAGTCACTAGTAATACCATTCAAAGTCACTGGTAATACTATTGTGGCATATGACACATGCTACAGAACCATCAAAGATTATACCATCTAAATGCACTATTAATACCATTACTGCGCATGACACATACTATAGAACCAGTACGAAAAATACAATAAGCCTCTTTCCCATATCCTATATGAAACCCTTGTTAGGACTCAAAATGCTTTGGGGACATGCTAATGTCACCGAAGAATAATACCCATGAGAAAACTGTTACAAAATCATGAAATTCGACAACAAATAAATGATCTTTGCAAACCCAAACAACAGAACAACAAATATTGGAACCGATTTAATGATTAGGGCAAACACCGAATAAAGTCGAGGCATAATACCCATGAGTGGATATGTTCAAAATCATGCAATTCTATAACAAATAAACCTTTTTGCCCTGCTTAAGCAACACCCAAATGGGTCTGTTTCCAAGAAAATGAAAAAAAAATAAAAAATCAAACCTTGTTGTTTACCCTGCTTCACCATTGTTTATAAATGGGTTTGTTTATACTATTTTTCTGCGGTTTGTTGATTCTTCGTGTTTCGTAATTTCTTCCTTCTTTGTTGTTTCTCTGTTGCGTTTCTTCTTCGTTTCTTCTTCGTTTCTTCTTCGTTTCTTCTTGGTCTGAAAATGGGTATTACTGAACGGTGGTTTTTTCTGCGCCTTTTTAGCTTCTTTTTTGTTGTTTGATTTTTGAAATGTAACGGGCAAAGAGCGTGTAATACAAACGGCGCGTGGGAAGTTGAAAAGAAGTTATGTAAAATTAGTATAAAGTAAAGGGTATTTTCGTATTTGCACATTTTATTAGGGACTGATCTGCATGTTAGGCGCGTGAGTAGGGACTGAAATGCTAGGGGAAACTACCTAGGGACTGATCTGTGTTTCAAGTTTTGGTTTAGGGATTTTTCTGTAGTTTCCCCTAATAATAATAATAATAATAATAATAATAATAATAATAATAATAATAATAATAATAATAATAATAATAATAATAATAATAACTATCATTATGCTCAATCATTACATTGTACTTTTGCACGTACTTTCGTAGAGAAAATTCACCACAACCAAACATATTCTCATTTCTACACATACGTAAAACTAAAAATACCCATTCATCCAAACATATTCTCATTTTCTACACAAAAACCAATAATCTACTTTTTTCATCAGAAATTTTGAAAACTAGAAATTCCCCAATGAACCGCATAGTCCATACTCCATAGACCATTTGAACATTTTCAATGGGTTAAAAGGACAAAGAGTAAAAAGTAGCGGGGTTAAATAGCAATAAATGCAAACTTTAAAACCCAAACAAAACCTCTGTTCCCCCTTCCAAAAATTGCAGTCCCAGTCACAGATAAGGAACCACACCAAACCCTCTTTCCTCACATTGAAGGAGATAAAACCCCCAAAAAGGCAACCGTTCGCCGGCCGAAGTTTTTGGCCGGGAAAAATGGCGAATCTGAGAACGGCGATGGACGCAGCATTTTGGGACATGAACATATCCACTCCGCAAGCCCTCGACGGTGCTTCCAAGGCGGTTCCCGGCGATCCCATACCCATCGACGGCGGTAGAGCGAGCAAAGCCCTAAGAATTCAGCAGCTGTCTCTGTTGGGAAACGGTTTTCCTTTGGGAATCATTCCGTCTTTTTCTCCTTCGGCGAATCACAAGGAGCTTGGCTCTTTTGCGCTGCAGTCTCTCCTCGGCAAAGCCGTTGTCGGAAACTGGTATTTCTCTTGAACTTTGGTTTTTTAGGTTTTTCTAATTTCAGAGGAATTTTATAATGCTGAAAATCATATATTACAACTGTTAGATTCATCAATTGAAGCAGCAAATGTTATGGTTTCCTATTTTAGCATGTGAGTTTATTGAAGATAATGATTCGACATTGTTTATGCTATTATTATTGAATCTAATTGAGCTTAGCGTGGATGTGTTGCTTTATTCGTTCGATTTATGTTCACAGAAAATAGTTTCGGTGCGTACTGAACGTATTCTTCAATTTGCATCTTGATTAATTATGATGTTTGATTGTACATTGTTGACTAAACTTGTCAATTTTGATTAGCGTGATTTGATTATACCGAAACGGCATTTCAATCATCGAAATTGTTGTCTGCACATGCATCGAGTATGCCTCCACCAGGGTTGTTATGTATACTTATGTACAGTGATCATTCATGTGGATATTAAAATTGAAAACTCGTTTCTACTCATGTAATATCATTGAATCACGACGTTTTTTTTATTTAGGTGGGTTGGATTAATCGGGCAATTTCGTCCAAGGAAATTGATATCATCCATTAAAGCTGAGATTGCTACTTCCGATGAATGGGACCTACCTTTGGTTAAAGATGTCGCAAAACAAATCGTGGACAAATCACTCTATGCGTTAGGACTATGCTCACAGATAGCATTAACACCCTCATCATCCTTACTTTTGAGCACTGAAAAGCACGGTGAGAGGAAAAACCGACGAACCAAGGCTATGCTCTTTCACCAGGCAAATTCTGCACTTCAATTATTTAGCTCCTTTCGCAACGTTGCCTTTGGTTTTCCTTCTATTTGACTGCTCACTGCATTCCCCCCCCACAATATAACTGTTCTTCTTTTAGTATGGCTTGAGTTAGTTAAGTGTTTCTTTGTCTTGATCATTTGAATCCTACAGCTTCATGTTAATAATGAATGCGCTCTTGAAATCTTCCTGCTAAAGCTTAGCTTCAGAAATAACTTTAAATGTCATTATAGCTCTAATGTCAATTCGGTAGAGTGTGTTTTTGAATAGAATGTGGAGGCATAGGAAATTGTGGCAGATGAGTATCACAGTAGTAATGAATATATCATTTATCATTAATGCATGTTCAGAGCAAAATGTAGGTTTTCTATGTTATGAGTCCATGAGATAAAGCTAATGAAAGAATTTCCCTGTTCAAGAATGTGTGCTAATAAAATAAAAAACGATGAATCTGTTCTAAAGTTAACACAAGTTAGCAAAATTCATGAGCAGAAGAAAAATAAGGCCCGCGTGGACACATTGTATCTTCAGCAAGCTATTTCTTTAATATTATAAAAGTTCTGATGCTACCTATCGTGTGCTTGAGTATTGTCTATTTGGTCTGTTTCAACTAAATCTTTGTCTGAAAACTTTATCTTCACATGCAGCTCCAAGATCATGATATTACATTAGAAGCTGCATGGCCTGAGCTTTTCAGAGATCGCAATGGAAAATATTGGGAAGTTCCGGAATCTATCTCTTTGGACTGTTCATCACTCATCTGTGAGTCGGGATTGCGTTACCGTTTTGGGATACATAAAAGCAGCGGCCTTCCACAGGCTGTTGATTCCACTAATGCAGCTGAACCACCCCTTGCTTTGCTGCCTGGACTGTGTGCGAAAGCTGCCTTTTCTTATCAAATGTCGAAAGACTTATGGAGACAACAAGAAACAAAGGAGGATGCTTTTGTACAAACAGAGAAAGGGCATTTTTGGCGTCCCACGTATGATATTCGTCTGAAGGAGCCTCATGCAGCTATATCTGGAATTGTTGGTAATTTTTTTTCTTTCGCTAAATGTTCCTAAATGCTTCTCTAAAGGAATTTATTAGCTATCTGCATGGTCTGTTACATTATTGGGTAGGGCCCAACCAAGATCTACGAATGAATTAATGCTAACTGCAGTCATGTATGTTCACAGAAGTTTTTAATATAAATCATCAATTTGATCAGCTTCACAGTTGCATCAGAAATTTTAAACTCTTGAGAAGTAGTTTATGTATCTTAGATAAAATCAGTTGATGTGATGTCCCTCGAGGCTCAAATGCTCGAGTTCATAGTTCCCTTTTAAAGTTCAATTATTTTAGCCAAAAAAAATGCTCGTTCTAGTGGTAATAATTATAAATCAAGATCCATATAATTATTTGTCGTTATATGTTATACATAATAAGGCCTCATTTGGTTGGGTAGATTAGCCATGATTAACTAAATAATTGAACTTCGTTTGATCCTTGGTAAACCCAATAATTTTCGGATCGACCCGGAAATATTATTTTATCGTGGCCTATCTTACCTTCTAGGTTTTTAGGAAGATTATTTATTGGAAATTTTGGACCTCCCATGGTCCAATTTGGGGTTTTCATTAGGTTATCTGATCTTCTAAACGAGGCCAAAGAGTAATATGAATTTTTGCATCTACACGTTTTTGGTTTTACATATTTCTTGATGGGTAACGTTTTTGCATTTAGGGGGTACTTGTGAGGCATGGTTATTTGGTGGCAGAGGTATAGTATCTGTTGATCCACGACAAGGCGAGAGTTCTTCAGGGAATAAAGATAGAGGTCGTTTTGGTGCCGATTTATTTGGTTCACTATGCTATACTTTCCAACATGGACAATTCAGAAATTTATACGGCGATCTCACAAGGGTAGATGCTCGTTTCGACGTCAGTTCAGCTTCAGCTTTAGCCAAAAAGACCATCAACCTTTTCAAGACTGCACAAAATAATCCATCAAGAAACGAACTCGCTTCACCCAGGCTTAATTTAATTTTCCATCAACAGGTGAGCTAAATGCAATAAACCCTTCTTTTTAATCTGATTTTTTATTTAATTCGTAATTGATTGCGAAATGGCGAATTTTGATGCATCTTTGATCTTTATATTGCATTCATTGCATGTATATACTTATATATATGTTGGTGCAGGTTGCTGGGCCAATTGTTTTTCGAGTAGATTCCAAGATTGCCATGGACTCAAGTTCTGGCAATCGTGGACCCCACATAGAAGATCTGATATACAGCTTGAATTACTCGCTGAGGGTCCTCGGTTCTGGTAAGGTGGTAGCATGGTATTCTCCAAAACGAAAAGAAGGGATGGTCGAGCTTCGTCTTTTTGAATTCTAACTCCGAGAGTTTCATTATCCTTTTTCGGTACTTACTCTGGTGATTTTGACTCTTGTTAGCCTCTGCCTCGGGGTGCAGTAGAAATCGATTTTTGTTACCGATGTGCTTGTTTGTGGGTTTTAGGTACGGAGTTTCTAATGTTGCGAAATTGCTGAAAGAATCATACTTTCAGGGAGGTTTTAGGCTTTATAAATCATCTACACTGTTCCATTTCTCTTTGTCCAATTTTAATTCCAAAATCAGAAATTTTCAAATCGGAATCGATGGAATTCAAAATTTCCAGCTTTTTTAGTCATTTGCACTATAAATTACATGGATATTATAATTGTAAGTTTCGGAAAATAAAAAATGGATCGAAAATTATAAATCTAATATATTTTTCAACTCCGTTCAGAATTAAGAAACTGTAACTTTCAAAATTTGGAACGAGAAATATTTTTCCAAAGTTAATTGTTGGAATTTGAAATTTTTGTTCATCATATATATATTAATAATAATAATAATAATAATAATAATAATAATAATAATAACAATAATTTACTCAAAAAAAAAAAATAATAACAATAATCATCGGTAATATCAATTGGATGAAGGAAATGGGTATTCGGGTCAAATAACCGAAGTTTCTAGAACCCCAGTCGACCCAATCAATTCAAATCCCTTGCTTTATCAAGTTGTACGTTGAAGGCAAATAAACTGAACTAGCAGCAAAAAAAGAAAAGGTACAACACTCTGAAAAATTCTCTCTCCCTCTCTCTCTCCCCCTTATCCATGGCGTCGTCTTCTTTCTTAACCCTAGCTAATCCCTTCACTTCACACAAACCGAATCTCGCACATTTCTCCACCAAAACCCCCATCGGTTAGTTTTATTCAACTCCTCCTCTTTATTTTGAATCTGAATTCTTTTCAATTTGCTGATAATAAATATATTATTTATTTCGCATGATAAGTTGATAACTGTAATTGTGTTTGTGAATAGGTTTACAGAGGACCTCTTTGAGAATCAATGCGATTGCCAAAGCATACGAACCCGCTAAGGTTTTCTTCCCCCTCACATTCGTACAATTTAGTGTGTGTGTGTCTTTTAGAGAGAGAGAGAGAGAGTGTAATGTGTATATACAATAATTGGAAATTAGGGCTGAAATGTTTCAATTTGTGCATATAGGTTGTGCCGCAGGCTGATAGAGTTTTGGTTCGTCTTGAGGAGCTAGCTGAGGTATTTTTTTTTCCTTTTTCTTCTGGTTTGAAATTTTGTTGTTACCATTCGTTTAAAGTTTTCTGCCTTTTCGATCTACCGTGATTTTATACATTTTTTTTTTTTTTTTTTTTTTTTTTTTTTTTTTTTTTACGGTTCGGTGATTTGCAATTTGTAAATTTGGCAAAATGATTTTTTGTTTTTTCGATTAGACGTATTTGTGTACAATGAGGGAGGTACTGTAATTTTGTGTTTGTAGAATTAGTGGTGTTTGATTTATGGTTTAATTAATGTTTGAAGTTTGTCACATTTATGAATATACATTCCAGTTTTCTCTTCGTTGGGACTCTGTAATTTTTGTCTAGTATCGAATTACAGTTAAACCTCTATAACATTCTATTAATTCAGCATGTTAATCACTTTGGTCCGTGACCGGGAAAAACTATTATTAAGCGAGGTTATATTATCGAGGTTCTACTGTATTGAAGGATTCCTTTTGAATTTCTTGTTATCCTTAAGAATTATGTCTGCTGTTGATATTTATATCCTATCCACGATGCAGACTTCATCGTGATGTATTATTCCCAAAGTTTATACAAATGCTTAAGCAGATATAATTTAGCATTAGTCGTCAATTTTATTTTTCTTTGAATTTTTTTTTCCTTTAATTTATAATTTAAATGAAGAGAACTTTTATTACAGAAATCAGCTGGTGGAGTCTTGCTGCCAAAGTCAGCAGTGAAATTCGAGCGTTACCTTGTCGGAGAGGTCAGTGAAGCATATTTTTAATTTTCTCGTCAAGATATTTTCCTCTTTATCTTATTTTCGTAATCAATAATTCCTTGCAGGTTGTTTCTCGCGGTGCGGAGGTTGAGGAAGTGGAAACCGGAAAGAAGGTAAAGTTCTAGAAGTTTCTTTTACTTCATATAAACTTTCTCGATTTTCGCTTTTGGTTTTGCAAGTTGAAAAAAATCGGATTTTTGTTTTTCACCGTAATAGTGACGATAATTTCTTCCGTGCAGGTGCTTTTCTCTGATGTAACTGCATACGAGGTATGTTGTCTAGATATAAAATAAACGAAACAATCTCTTTGAATTGTTGGTTATATAGATTTCAAATGTAACGTCTACGCGTGCTGGAAAATTTTATCGCGTAAATGTAACTTTAATTATTTGTATAATAAATTGAACTTCTCCGGTATGTTGGTTTATTTATCAGGTTGATTTGGGAACATCTGCAAGGCATTGTTTCTGCAAAGCTAGTGATTTGCTGGCGGTGATCGAGTAGAGGCCGTATTTTCTTCCCGAGTACTCAGGTTTGAATCTTAATGGGAAATAATTATTGTTTTATGTAGTATTAATTGTTGAGCAAACACTTTTTAGCGCGAACCTTCGAATTATAATCATGGAATAAGTTATTGCTTCCAAGTTTTGTTAAGTATTACTAAAGATCTTTCTTCTTCATAGTTATTTAAATTTACAATTTTATTTTATTAGTGATATTTTTTCTCCAACTATAAGATTTAAATTTTGTTATAATTAGTTGCGAAAATAAAGAAATGGAAAGAAACAAAGAAAAAGATAGTTTTTTTCCTTTTCTTTTTGATCAAAGGGGCCGATATTTGACGTGCATTGGATCAATTTTGTTTCGCGCAATAGTCTGCAAATCATACCGAAAGTGTAAATTATATTGAATGGTGCGACGAAGTGGGCCTAAAATATGTTCGGAGTTGAATTCGGAGTGTTGAAAATTTAGAATGAAAAATAAATAAAAATTGTAGTGTATATAAATAGTGTGGAGGTCGTTTAAATAATTTAATAAAAAAATCAATTATTTTATCAGATCCTAATATGTCTGAGTAAATTGCAAAAAGTACCACTGTGTAATCTCTAAATAGCAAAAATCCCCTTATGACAAATAAACTAGCAAAAACCTCCCTGTGAAATTATTTAAATAGCACACTCGGCCCATTTATCATTTGAGTGTTGGCTTCATATAAAAAGACACAAATACTCCCGGGATTTTGCAATTAATAAATTCTTATATTTTTTAAATATTTTAATTATTTTATTTTTGTTATATCTTAATTATAAAGATACAAAGGGGTCTTTAATTTATTTTTATTTTTATTAACACATAGTTTTTGTATATATTTTAAATTATTGCTACATCAAAGTAAAATTTAAATTCCGTTATTATATATTTAAAGAAAATCTATACTTAATTTGATTAACAAATTTTTAATAAATTTTAAATTTAATTATTTACTATTTTTTTAACAATATTTTAATTTCTAAACAATCAAATTAAAAGGAATATATATATATATATATATATATATAATATATATACATATAAATACATTTTTAGGGACAATTTCGTCATTTCACGTCCAAAAACCTACTACCAGTCGCGCAACCCGCGAGTGAGCCACACTTAAGTCAACCAGGGGGGTTTTTGTCTTTGACTAAATTTCACAGGGGGTTTTTTGCTAGTTTATTTATCACAGAGGGGTTTTTGCTATTTGGAAATTACACAGGGGTACTTTTTGCAGTTTACTCTAATATGTCTAGCAAAAATGCTACCTGAAAGGCAAGATATAGCAAAATAAGTGATGATAACATGGTATTTGCGGATCATTCCGACATGATACTGGAGATATCTAATATCAAATAAAAAGTTTAATTATTTAATTAATAGTGGTTAATCTCTCCAATCAACGAGGCGTAATAAGATTAACTTATCTTGGGGAAAGTAATTGTTCAAGATTTTGTGCCTCCAACTAAATGCTATATTTAATTAAACTAATCAGTAATCACATTTAGGTTGCCGGTTAACCAAATTAATCAACAAGTTAAGCCACACTTATTTCCTCCAATCACTCCGACACACAAAGCTAATGATGTTTTTTCAATAAAGTTTTTACATTCTTACATGTAGCAAACTGCAAAAGCAAAAATAATTTGAGGTTTAATTAACTGGATATATAAATAAATTATAATTAAATATTTTATATACACAGTACATGATATTAGTAATATTTTAAATAATCAAACCCTATTATAAGTTTTCTAATGAATATTAAAGAATGGGACATAAAGCTAAATGTAGTGAGAATTTAATTTTAATATATTTCTCTAGCACAACAAAATAATAAGGTTTTGTGGAAAAATAAAATAAAATTGAAGTAATCAATTTGGTTACCCGGAAGTTTGAATTATTTACAATTAGACCCCAGAAAACCACCAGAGTAGTTTACTTATTTCCCTCTCTAACTAACCCGGTGGCGACTCTAAATCCTCGGGGGCAACCACAGCCTGGCTACGGCGGCTGCTGCCGGAGATTTGGAACGACGTCGTACGGGGAGATATAGTAATTGACCTCAGCCAGCCGGAGACGACCGGTAACGGTATTGCCACCGGCGGTTGCTTGTCATCTGAAGTGAAACCGGAAACTACTCTGCTATGACTTGTGAACCCTACCGGAACCTCGCATCCACCATCGCCGATGATGTACTCGAACGATCCCAGCGAGTACGTCCGCCGCCGCCGCCCTCCTTCCACCGCCGCCGCCGCCGTTACTTCTCCATCGCAGCGGCGATGACTGATACTTCCGATCTCAATCCTGAAACTTCCGCCGCTGTTATCCGAAATGATTTTATCGAGTACGTCGGAGGAGCTAGAGGGCGGGGGGAGCACGACGGCGGACCTGCAGAGGGGACATGTCAGATTGGACACGATCCAGGCGTCGATGCACGCGGCGTGGAACGCGTGGCAGCAGAGCGGCAGCAGGCGGAGCTGGTCGCGCGGCTCGAACTTCGACAGGCAGACGGCGCAGTCACCTCCGGCGGCGCCAGCCTGCAGGGTGACGGAGCGGAAGGTGAAGATCGGAAGTGAGTCGAGCAGATACTCGAAATCCGCCACGTGGCGTTTCTGCCTATTCGAGACGACGACGTCGTCGGCGGCGGAGAAGGAGCGGTGGAAGCGCCTCGAGAGGCACCGGAGGAGGAGGTATATAGCGGCGGACACTGTTGCGGCGGAAGAGATGATAATAATCACTACGATAGATGTGTATGCGACGGACATATTATGAGAGAGAAGGTAATGTGTAGAGAGAGAAACAAGAGAGATAGAGAGAGAGAGAGAGTAGGCCATTTCTAGAGAGAGATGTGTACTTATATTATTGGGTGATTATGATGTCATCAATGGTCTTTTTTTATTATTATTATTTATTATTGGCTTCATGAAGGAAACTATTGTGGGGGCATTTTGGTAATTTTGAGGTTTCTTAAACACTACAATGCAAAAACGTTTTGTCTTAATTTGCTCCAAAAGATGAAATCCCTCGCTCTGAGTGACGTTTTGCCTTAATTTGATCACATTCACATGTGGTGAATTGAATTTTTGTTAGCCTTGGTATGGTTGCAATTGTCGTGTAGCAGAGAGTCGAGTTGGATCGAGTTATCAATTGCTCTGTGGTGAAAGTTCGAGAGAGGATTGAGTTGTAATCGAAAGAGGGTAGGTGCTTAAGTGTGTGCTGAATGCAATACGATGCTTAAGTGTATATCGAGTGATTTTAAACTGTATATCTACGCAATTAATCACTCACTAAACATATGCACATGTAACAGTGTGTATGTGTAGATATATAATTTGAAATCTACTTGTGTACGTAAATATATAATTTGAAATCTACAATGTATTTCATCAGGTGTAACATCTACAAAACTCTGGTTGCATGTGTGAGCGCACGCACAAGAATTGTCAACCTACTAAACCTAATGTAGATATATAGAGTTATAGACACACATTTTGTGGGACTTTGACCCTCGATTCCAGCACATATTTTCAATTTTGACCCTCAGTTTGAGAAGCATTGGGCCCCCAAAATTGAGTAATTAAATCCAAGTCAACCTTTTCTCACAATTTCCATCAACAATGTTCACATTAGTGAACTTGTAAATATTGTTATTTATGTATTACATTATTCTACAAACAAATATAGAAACTTCAGCAAATATCACATTTTTCTTTTAAAGAAGGTATAATTATAAGTAAACATGGTAGAGTATATATTACTTACTATAAACATCTATTTACATTTTTGCCATTATTGTGTCGATACGTCTGCGTTTGTTCCGGAACATTCTCCACCAGCCCCACAAACATCGTGTCTGCAGAGTGGACATACCCTGATCAAGAACACAAGCAAATCAAGGTCAAATACGTACAGTTAAACCTCTATAAATTAATAGAGTCGAGACTACCAGAATTCTATTAATGTAGCAGAATATTAAATTGTCGAATTTATGATTTAGTACTTTGTCCCCATGAAGTATACATACACTACTATACATCCATCACACACACACACATGGATGTGTGTGTGCTTTTGTGTCTATATATCAGGTGTATTTCACTTGATGTAGCATCTAATAAAAACCCGAAATTAAAAAAAAAAAAAAACGCAAAAGCAAAATTACTCGTTTGGAATTTACCTATTTACTTCCTTCAGCCATTTATCAATGCAAGAAACGTGATATTCGTGATTGCATGGCAGAACTCTTAATTTGTCGCCTTCCTCATAATCCGATAAACAAATATAGCACCTGTAAGTAAAGTACAATTTAATTACACACGAAAATCTAAAAAAGAACGATATACATAAATTAGTAACGAAAATAGAAAGGAATAATAAAACCCACACACGTTAAATATACATAACTTTTCAGAATCTTCTTCAATGTCAGTAACTCCTAAATAATCGAGATTTTATATATATATATATATATATATATATATATATATATATATATATATATATATATATATATATATATATATATATATATATATATATATATATATATATATATATATAGGAAGACTTACTGTTGAGCATCAGCAGAATCATCGTCGGATTTTTTTAATGATTTGTGATATTTGAGAGGAAATGAATCGACGAGAGATTCTGGGGCAGGGAGTGATAGAGTAGATAGTGAAAGTGACAAAGACTGATTCTGAATTTCATCCAAAACCTGAAAAATCGAGTACCCGATTATAAAAATTAAAAAGATCTAGATGATAAAATTAAATTGTACAGTGTCCTACGATTTTACAGTCCCTTTTATATTTTACTTAAAACTCCCGATTTTGACTACCTTGCTTGTAATATTCTTCAAAAAAGCACTATGAATTTGAACTAGAATCGAACTTTTTTTGGGGTTCGAAACGAGATAACAAACCCATGGAATCATTGGTCTCAAAGGGAAATATATTTTATATATATATATGCATGTACCTCAAATAATGCCTCAGCAAGAACGATTATTCGTGAAATACTTGCAAGACTGGTCGATTCTTCGGGTGTAAAGAACGAGTCACACGAACATGTACCGTCCAAATGCAGTCCAGACGTGCAGAATGCAGTTTGTGGGGCCCCCTCGTTAATGTCACCTATACTTCGTTCCGAAACCTAAGACACGCAAACGTCACTAGGCAGTGAATGCAATAAAAATAAAAATAAAATAAAAAAACGAGCAATTCCTATGGAACATAGGTAGAAACGTTGACAACTCTTTTACGAAAAATAAATATCCGACGAGGTCTTAAGCAAGATAAGCGAATTTGATAAATAAACATGGTTTATTGCAATCAGCACCCTTGTGTTATAAATATTAGCAAAGATGCCCCTTGCGAGTCGTTTTCTTTAGCAAACTACTCCCAAAAACGTAACCGTTTTCTTTAAATGCAACGAACACAAATAAATAAACTATTATCACAAGATCACGACGAAATCAAGTTAATAAACACAATATATCTCACCTCCGATCTCATTAGCAATCTTCTTTCGTTCCTCCGACGAAATCTAGCACCGAATGAATCAAGATCACGACCGGTGGCTCCTTCGTAATTTACATCACCACTAAAATCAAGAAGCCATCTATCATTGGGGCCCACATCGTCAGCAATACTAGCTGCGAAAACAATTGTGGGGGGCCCACCGCTAGGCCTTCTAAAGCTCCGTCTCGATAGAGCATCCCAAAACAACCTCCTATTGTTCCTCCTCGATTCTCGGATATTTATTTCGGAATTTCCCGATAAATAATTCGAAGGGATGGTCACCAAATTAAGATGAAGGAGATCTTGGTCGATTTCAGAAACGAGAAATTGCGGACCAGTAGAAGAAGTTGTTGCTGTTGCCGCCACATCAGCATCGGAAACAATAGAAAGCGGCCTTAAATCGTCCGAAATAGCATCGACCGATTCTTGGACAGGCTGTCGGAAATGTGTAAATTTTTTATTTTTTTTTCAATGATCGATTATTTCGGCATTGTTTAAAATTCTCGGAACATTGAAAAACGCATACCTGGTGTGGGAGTTGTTGTTCGATAATATCTGTGCTTGTTTGGACATTTACAAGACCGGAGTCGAGGAAAGATTCCTCGACGGCAGTCGTGCTTATTTCAGACGAGGATTCTACTATGAAGGCTGGAGAAGATTCTACTACGGAGTTTCGAGGAGATTTCTCCGGAAGATTATCCAATTTCTGTAGCGCGAAAACGAGAATAAAAACTGAGTAATCGATTCCGTACTAAAATCTACATGTTTCGTAAATAATCATGTCATCGAAAAAATCATTTTCGACACGATATATATCAATTTTGAAGCTCACGCATCATCAGCACTCATTAAAAAAAAAACTAAGTACAATTGGTTCAGTTCACACATAAAATTTCATTTCAAACACTTAATCTAATCAAGCAAACCACGATCACGAAGAACTGGAAATTAATTACACACAAAATTACACCTAAATACAAAACACGAAATCAATCATACAAAGGGAATCGCATATCTGATGGACTGTAGTAATAAATTCATAAATAGAGAAGGATTAAAAAGCAAAAAAATACCTGGAAAGTTGACTTTGAAGTGAAAATACCACAAAACAGAGATGAAACCCCGCGATTGATTCTGGAACGAGACAAATTTCTTGAAGATGACGATGATTTTGATGAACCCAGATGACTATTGCTCGACCCCATGAATTGATTTCCTCAATTTTCGAAGAAATTTCCCAAAAAAAAAAAAAAAAAAAAATATTTTTTAGAAAGGGTGTTTGTTTTGTTAGTCAGCGATTTGAAAAGCCATAGGCAAGTTAACGTGTGATGGGTGGGTTGGGCCCAGTTTCCAACTGGTATCTATCACTCACTCCATTTTTTTTTTTTTTTTTTATTATTATTATTATTATTATTATTATTATTATTATATTTCTAAAGCTAGGTTTTTACTTTTTATATTAATTTTAATAATTTATGAAATTGTTATTAGCTAAATGTAAATTACCATTTACACGTATTAAAAAGAAGAAAGGAAAAAAAAATGTGCCTTGAAACTAGAGTTAGAGATTGGAACAGAATTTCCGGTTTCTGCCAATACCGATATGGATTTTTCTGGTTTTGGAATAATATTTTTCGGTCCGAATTCCGATTTTTCCAAAATTATTTGGACTAGAATTGGAATACATAAAACATTACGGTTTATGATGCAATTTTAATTTTTGAAAATAATTCCAAGAATTATGTGACGATCTTTTTCTCGAATATTACACTTACACTATCAATATTTTAAGTGACTACAAAAATGGAAATTTCCGAGTTCCACCGATGAAAAAATTCGATTTTGGAACAAATTTTAGTTCCAAATTCCAAATTCCAAATTCCAAAATTCATAATTTCCGATTCTTTTAATAGAATTGGGATTATTTTTTCGCTTTCGAAACAGAAAATCGGATTTTTTTCCGAAATTGCTTATTCCGATTCAATCTGTCCAATTTCCACACATAATTAAAACTTTAAAACCACATAAATTATGATTAAAGAGACATTTAAAGAGAAATGATGCTCATATTATGCTAAATGTATTGTTCATCGAGTGTAGCATTCTTGGATATATTTCGAACCCTTATTCGAAAATTTCCAACTTTAAGAGAAAAAAAGAAAAAGGAAATAAAATCATTCCAATATTTAAAATTTATAAAATTACTGCAAAAAAAAAAAAAAAAGCCTTTGATTATCCCTCATGTTACAGTTGAGACTATATCCTAATTTACAAGTCAAGCAATTAATTAAGCTATATAAAATCAATGGCTCAAAGAAATCATTCTTAGTTGCCAAATCCAAGAGTACATCATTCCTATAGCAGAATATATAGAAATCATCATAAGGGGTAAAAAGGGAAATCGGTCACCAAAAACGATACGATGGAGAAACTGCCCCCATATCTCGATACACAATAAGCCCAACAGATAGAATTTTCCGAACCATCCGATGTAGAAAGTAGGAGTTTCTTGTTTATTGTTATTATCTCTTCCTCCCTTAACTGCAGTTGCTGTTGTAGAAATACTCCGAGGGAAAATAGAGGAAAACCCGAAAAACATGACGAGAGAATGTAGAAGAAGCAATACGACTTTAATTGGATATTCTTGGGCTTCGAACAGAAGAGGGAAAAGCGAGTAGCAAGACACTGCATGGCATGGCATATAAGAGACGACCGTTAGTGTTCGCACAAAAATATACCGATATATTTCAAGATTGTGTGTGTGCATGTGCGTGTGCGTGTGCGTGTGTGTGTGAACTTTACTCGATACTATAGATACCAAAAATCTGGATTTAGGAAAATCATGCAAAACGATTGGTCAATAGTTCGGCAATCAAACCACACATGCTTTTTTTATGAGAATAACAGAATTTCATACCAATGAATGTTATAAATTCAAAGCCATTTACATTAACGAAGTAGCAAAAAAGTTCAACCTCGAAAGAACTAGCATTCGTATATTACACGACAAATATGAGTATTAGATATATGATTTGAATAGACTAAAGGGTATAATCGTACCTATGGACAAATAGAAGTAGTGTCTAGCATCCTCAGCGCTTCTCAAGGATGTTGCAGCTAAAGGAATCACGAAATGAAGCGACGCCTTTTCGTGAACATGCCATCCGAATAGAAACCCGCACGTATAAGCATACGATATCCATTTAGATACCATCTTAGGTTGTGGATTCCTCCACGCCTTTACGAGACAAGGAGATATTGCCAATATGACCGTGACGAATGTAATCAAAGGGGTGATCTGCAATTTTTCGTAACGAAATCAAGAAATTGATATGGTTATTTATTTCACATACCAACACACGTTAAAATAATAAGCGGGGGATTTTGTTACCGTGGGTAGTACGGCAAATGGTGACGAATCCCCAACTAGACCGCCTGTGAATGAAGCTGTTGGTGCTTGGATATCAAACCCTAGTTTCACGAGCGAAAATGCCAGACATTTATCTAATATTATATAGAATACCCAGAAATTTGGAGCCCAGTAAGCATGACAAAGTCCTCTGCCGAAAGGAAACATGCGGTGGAGAACTTGTTGTATCTGCAAAGTAACAAGCGAAAAAACAGCACAACTTGTAAATAAATAACATTCTTACAAAAAAAGAGAAGAAAAAAAAACACGGATAAAGCATTGTACAGCATTGAATTCAACCTCGGATAATCGAAGATAACATAATATCCCCAGTTATATTTATCTATTAAAAAAAATTCATCAATAAGAAAATCAACCATTCCATAAATCTATCGGAATTTCGTAGGAAAAGTGATTTATCTTATTATTAATCAAGGATTTCTTATATGGCGAGAACGGCCCTCGCAAATTGCGAAGACTAATTTGTTAAGAATTAAGCGGATTGAAGATATAGCGTCATCGTTTGCTGGAATCGAAATATCTGAACTAGCAACTGGTTTACCAAACAACACATTGGATTATCATTAAAAAAAGACAATCGACGATAAATTATAGAGAGGTCTTTTAGTTTACAACTCCCGAAAAACAGAGTATGCTACGATTTCTGGTAACTTGCTCTACTTATAAAGTAAGAATTCCCGACCAATTTGCAGCTGATCGTCTACTCGACAAAGCAAATGTAGAACTAAACTTAAGTTGTGACAAAAACTATCAAATTCAAATAATTAGTCGAATCGAAGCATCGTCTTTTTCACATTCCAACAATCAACATTTAACAAATTCGAGCACAACAAGAACAAACAAACATTTACCTGCCCGTAGTACCAAAACGGGCCGTAAGCAGCGGCAAAAACCGCCAAAACCGCACTCCCCATAACCACCAACCTCGCAAACCCCTTCACCAATCCGCCATTACAGTAATGCCTAAACAAATACACGAAATAAACCGGCGCAGCCACTGCGAATAGATGCTTAAAACAGAGCAAAACCGCGAAAACAAACCCTCCAATCAAATCCCTCCCTTCCTCCAAAAACGAAATTGACAGCAATAAAATCCCTAACAGAAATCCATTGTACTGAAAATGCATATGATCCACAATTAACAACCCCGGCGACCAAATAACCAAACACCAGATCAAAAGCCTCTGTGCACAACCGAAATTTCCGCCTTTGGTCAATCTGTGAGAGGCGTACACCAAAACGACGTCGGATAGTATCACGGAGAGGCGCTGGAAGAGGATCGCCGGAGGGGAGGCGTAATTGAGGCCGCGGTGGACATCGGCCATGGTGGGGTCCACCTTGGAGGCGAAGAAGGAGAGGAATTTCTCGAAGTAGGCGAAGAAAGGAGGGTAATCGAGCGTCCATTCGCTGGTGGCGTCGGAGTACCATTGCGAGAGGGGGAGGGAGTGGGTAAGGGCTAGCCAGTGGCGGTGGACTTCGAAATCGGTGCTGCGGTAGGAGGGGATTAGGAGGAGTTTCACGGCGGCGGCCACTAGCGCCGGCCACCATACGCCGCCGATCTGGGGGCGGTTGTTTGGCGGCGGGGTTTTCATCGAGGAAGGGGGCAGCTTTGCTAATTTTAGTTAGTTCATTATACTATAGGTGGATAAATTAGAATTCTTATTTTCGATTTGATTTAAATTTTCAAAAACAAACAATTAAACATATTGTTTTTCGTAAATTCCATTTATAACATCAAAATTAACAAATTATTATATATATATATTTCTAGTATTTATTAATAATTTTAATAAAAGATAATTAGCAAGAACCACCATCCAGGAAAATGAGTTAAGTAAACACGCGCTCAAAAAAAATAATTAGAGAAAACCTCCTTAGATAATATCCACTCAAATGATATTTTCATAATTCCAAAATTACCCTTGATTGTCTACTATACTATTTCAAAACCCAAATTTTATTTTCTCTTTTCCGTCTCTTCTCTCGCGTCTCTTCTCTGCTTTTTTTTTTCTCTCTTTTATACTTTTCTCTCATTTTCTCTTGTCGGAAGATGAAAAACCAACCACCGACATCACCGCCAGAACAACGATGCCAATTCCGTTGAAACCGTCGTCGTCGTTGCCGTTGCCGTCTCCGTCACCGTCGCCGTCGTTGCAGATCTTAACAAAAGCGATAAAGATGATGATAATTTTGATAGCGATTCTGAGTTCGAATGCTACGATTGCTACATCGGCGACGAAAAGAGGTAAAATTGTTGATCGGAATCATATTTTGATGGGTGGTGGTTCTGCTTTGGTTGGTGGTGCGAGTTGTGATTTTATTTATTTATTTGTAATAAAAAAAAGTCATAATATCAAAGTAAGGTGGTGATGGTGTGTTGTGCCGGCGTTGTGGTGACGATGGGGAGGCAGAATTATGGTTTTTTGGTCGATTGGGCGGATGACGGCGCGTGCAGAGAATTTCACGCAAGCTGAAACCTTAATCGACTGTGTACATGTTCATAGTCGATTAAGTTAATCCACTATGCTCTGGTAGCCGATTATTGTTTTTTTTTTTTTTTGTTTATTGATTCTAATTGTATAAATCATTTATAATGTTTGTACAATTTTTGTTTGGGATGTGATAAATGTCGTTCGAGATTTAATAATACCGTTACATTTTCAAATGTGATTTTGATCATTTTTAATTCCAAAATTTACAAAACCCGAAAAATAGAATTTGTAGTATTCTGATGTAGTTTTCTAACCCAACTTGAATCACCAACATTGGATGTCGGACGAGGAAGATATACATGAATCAATGGATACTACCCACAACTTTGATGTATTCAGGTATCTAAAATTCAAAATGTGACTCATTCATGCATAACTTTGTCACACGGCATCCAATCTAGCGGATTTAAGTTGGATTAGAAACCTAACCCAAAGGACTACAGCTTTCGTGTTTCGAATTTCGCCAAAATCAAAATAGAAATATGTCAAAATTAGGTTCGAAGTCAAAACGACATTAGTAAAATTGAAACGACATTTAACATTTCAGTTTTTGTTTTGTAATATATAATTGATTTTAAATTTTTTCGCAGTTGTGATTTGTTATTTTTAGTAGCAGATTCTTAATCGACTATGTTTCACATCATAGTCGATTAATGTGCTTCATTCACTCCAATTTTTAATTTTTTTTTTCTTGGATTTTTGGTTTATTGATTCCAATTATATAAATCAATTATAATGTTTGTATATTGTTTGTTTTTTGTAAAATATAGTTGAGTTCGCATTTTTGTAATTGTGATTTTTTATTTTTAGTAGTCGGTTCCTTAATCGACTATAGTTCATCATAGTCGATTTAATATGTTTCATATTCGATTAATATACCTTATAGAAAAACAAAAAGTTAAAAAATAGAAGCAGAAAATAATAATAATAATAATAATAATAATAATAATAATAATAATAATAATAATAATAATAATAATAATAACAATAATAATAATAATAATAATAATAATAATAATAATAATAATAATAATAATAATAATAATAATAAAATAATAATAAATAATTTAAAAAAAAAAAAATAAAAAAAAAAAAAAGAGGAAAGACACGTTGATGGGTCATGGGCGGGAATGGGCAGATAGTGTTAAAGGTGGAAGGACATAATTGGAAAAATTGGTGGCTAAAATTAAGAGCGAATTTCTCAAAAGGTGCAAAATAATTTGGGGTTTTCCCTATTAAAAGAAGTATTAAGAGGTTATATCCAAGAGTCTATTTTAATAATAAACATTAATAAGTAGGACCGGCAATTGATCTGGGTCTAACCGAAGCCCGATAGCTCGGCCCGATTATATTTGAAGTCGAGCCTATTTTTTAGTGAGTCGGGCCTAGTTTGAGCCATTTTACTGAACCCGATTTATTTATGAGCCGAATTTGAGCCTACTATGGCTCAACCCGAATAAGACCCGACCGATTAGGATAATAATAATATATAAAATATTTATTATTTTAATGTTATGGATCAACATACAAGTTGTGACTGTATAAGATTATTTGATTTTGTAAAGAAAAAAGTTCAAATAAAAGGAATTAAGTAGTGGCGGTGGCAATAAGTTAAATACGAATCAAATGCAACATATCACCGAGATTTGACAATATAAAACGTTTCCAATAATAAGAGTTACTAATCTTTTTGTTTTTACTTTTTTCAGTCTTATTTTCAAGTTTTTCGAATAAATGCAAAGATCGTTTAGGGTTTTTTTTTTTGATTGACTTCGTTGTAGGTAAATATTGTTCATCACTTATTTTTATAAATTTTGTTACTCATTACAATTATATAGTAATGGGGCCCGATATAAACCCGAAACCCGAAAAATTACATGAGCCGAGCTTGAGCCTATACTAATGAGGCCCGATGGTATATGAGCTTGAGCCTATAGTAACGATGTTCGATGGTATATGTGCTTGAGTCGATCTAAGTTCGGCTCACATGGCTCGATTGCCAGCCCTATTAATAAGAAAATGACTTTATAAAGGAAATTTTTAAATTTCGCCCGATCCAAATATCTTCCATTAGAAATTTCGAAAAAGGAAATTCCGATTTCAAAATTTTCCAAGTTCTTTTATATACGTCATTTTTATTCCGATCTGATTTAATTTTAATTTCTATAAACAATTAAAAAACAGATATTATTTTCGAAAATCGTATTCATACCATCAATGTTATTATACAGATTTTTTAATAACATACATTAATAAAAATAATGATTTTTTGCAAGGGTTATACAGTTTCCATCCCTGATGTATATTATTTGTAATATAATTACCCCTAAAATATCATTTGTAATACTTACCCCTCAAACTCAATTTAATTTGCATTTTAAATCCTAATATCTTACAATTTTCTTTTTTTTTTAAATAATAACTAAAAGAATAAAAAAAATATACAACTAAAAATATATATGAAAAATGCAATATTTAAAATTTTAAAAATATTATCTTACAGTACATATTTAATAAATAACATCTAATTATTATTAGACCAATTAATAGAATATATTCTTATCGATAAATTTTAAGAAATCAATAAATGAATAATAGTAGTCTTAAGTATTTTAAATTTATTTTATTTCATTGATTTCTTCAAATATATGTTCATTTAGTATTATATAATATATTAATTTTTATTTTTTCTAATAATTTAATTTTAGTTACTTTTTAATTTTTATGATCCAATAATTATTAGATTGTTAGTTTATTATGTTTTAATTTTAAAACATAAAATATTTGATTGTAAGGGGTAAGTGTTACAAATAATACTGTAAGGGGTAAGTATACATATGCTATACTTCAGCGGTGCAAAGTGTATTTAGCCCTTTTAAATCCATCAATTCTGTCATGAGAATGTTCGAAATTGTTAAAAAAAAAATCAAATTCACAATTCTTTTGGTTTTTCTAGAACATAATTAGAATTAGTTTTTCTCTTGCAAAAAAATTGAATTTTTTTCAGAACAAGTAGAATTAGAATTTGATCTTACAAAGAAAAGCCACACTAAAAGAATAAAAAAAATTAAAGGGTCTAAAATGCTAAAAATATATACTTCGGTTGTAAACTGCAATTAACACAACGCATTTCTCATGCTATCATGCGCCGTACAATCTCAGCCGTCCATCTCACTGAAGCAATACACGATTGCGACACCTCCAATAATGTAGATCGATACATTTTTTAATGCATAAAAATTGACACGTGGCACCCGGAAGAAAGAAATTATTGGGTGCAGCGCTGGTGGCATCTTGAGGCCTCACGTGTAACGGAGGATCAAAGCCAAAGCAATATTAGATTATTAATTAATATTAATTAAAAAAATAGAAAGGAGAATATTACTTGCTGCCCGCGGGCAACGGGCAAGTGCTTCGGGCAAGGGAGACAATGGCCTTGGAATCTGAGCCCGCATGTACTCGATGGTCCCCTTGGTGGGCTCCACTTTTTTGGAATCATATTTGCTGGTCTTATTAAATAGGTGGGACCAAATATTAGTTGTTTGTGGGTCCCAATCCGACGCAGCTCCAATGTGGGGAAAAGGAAAACGACAAAAAGTGGGGGGACTCCTAATCCAATTATTATTATCATATTTTTTAAAAATAAATTACAAATCATAGAACCAACCCTTTATGTTTGAGATATTACATTCATCCCCCTGCAGTTTGTATATTTCTTACATTCATCCCATATAAAAGGGTGTTAATGTAAGAAAGCTACAAACTGCAAAGTAGGTGACGCAATTTTGAAAAAGAATATTGGATTTTTTGTAAATAAACCTTATTTCTTGGAACGGTTGTATTTTATCCTGTTTTTTTTTTTTTTTTTTTATTATTTAAGTATAGGCTGTTGACTCTGCAACATACCCCGTAGAAGTAAGTATACACTAATTAATCCTTGTCGGGTTAAGGGATGGGGTCCCTGGGGGCGAGGGATTTCGCCTTTTGGTGCAAGTATACACTAATTAATTAAAACAAATCAATTGTTTTTAAAGGTATATGAGTATATCTTAAAGGGGGAAAACAAGCCAAATTTACGGAATTAATTTCGAAATTAATATTGAAGATTTAAATTATCTTAGATATACTTTCAATTCCAATCAAAAATAAAAATTGAATATCAGAATGCTAATAGTTGGATCGAAAGTTTTTATGGAACTTTTGAAAGAGAAACGGCGAAATTTGAAAATTATATTCCAACTTTCACCTTTACTTCGACCCAATCTCCTTTTAAAGAAACAAAATGTATGTGTAAAGTACAACCCTAGATTACATCTTTATTATTTTTAGAAAGTTAGAATCAAATGCAAATCATACCAAAATATAAATAAAGGGAAAAAATACAGTTTTTGTCATTCAAGTTTGTACTGATTTCGCATTTGGTTTTCCATGTTCACAAAAATCACATTTGGTTCCTTATGTTGTAAAAATTCAACATTTTTATCCCTTTCCGTCAATTTTCCGCTAAAACTAACATACCAAAATATAAATAAAGGAAAAAAAACAGTTTTTGACCTTCAAATTTGCACTGATTTCACATTTGGTCCCCTGTGTTCACAAAAATCACATTTGATCCCTTATGTTGTAAAAATTCAACACTTTTATCCCTTCCATCAATTTTTCGTTAAAACTAACTGAATAAAACGTGTGTCCATCACTTCCTTAACTAACGAACTAACGGTAAATCGATGGAAATGATACAAAATGTTAAAATTATTGGAACAGGAGGGAGGGAATGTGTTTTTTGTAAATATGAGTGACCAAATGTGGAATTAATACAAAATTAAGGGTGAAAATTGTAATCTCCCGATAAATAAATGTTAGAAAGACGGAATAATAAAGTTTATGCACTCATAAAAGATTCTCTTAAACACAAGGGGCGCAAATTGGAAAAAAAAAGTTAATTTTTATTTTTTTAAAATTATTCTTTTAATTCGAAAATAATTTAGATGCAGTGTACTAATTCTGCCACAGGATTCAACCCCTTGGATACGGGGAAACTGCCAGTGGTTTTTTATTAGCAATTATTACAGTCTTCACAAATCATTTTCCAGTGGTCCCCACCCTCATTTAAACCTCAGTGGTCTCCACCAGTAAGAACCCGTCTTTTCAACCCCTTACGGTGGTCCTCGCCACACACAAGTATTACCCCTCAACCCCCACTTGTCCACTCTTTTTCTCTATATAAAACCACCACCACCACTCCTCCATAAAATCCTCCCTCCCCACAATTCACACACTCTCTCCTCCCCCCACTTTTGTGCATCGCCACCATCGCCGTCGTATCGCCGCCGCATCGCCGCCGTGAAACCGCCGCTCCCAAAAAAAAAAGATGAGGTCATCAGGATTTGAGCAGCCACACTTTCTTGATTCTTGCTTCCTTTGCCAGAGACAACTGAGCCAGAACAAAGACATATACATGTACAGGTAAAGCCCAAAAGATTTCACATATTTCATTTGTGCCCCAAAAAGATATTTGCAAATGGGTCCTCATACTGTTTCGTGTTTGCAGAGGAGACACACCCTTTTGTAGCCAAGAGTGCAGGCAAGAACAGATTGAAATGGATGAAGTCAGCGAAAAAAGATGGAGACATTCTTTGAAGAAATCGAATAATTTGAGACAAAGCAAAGATTCCACACAGGAATCTGAGACCAAGAAAGCTGTAAGAAGAGGCACGGTTGCTGTTGCCTAAAAAAATAAAAAAGATGATCATTTCGCAATTTCCCAGTTTCTCAGGGACTTCTCTGATAAATGAATAATTAGGGAAGGGCTTTTCTGATAATTTTAAGAGTCTGATCTGTAAAGAAAGAAGGTGGGCAAGAGAGTGGAGAGAAAGTCCCTCACCAACCAATTTTGTTTCTTTTTTTCTTTTCTTTTTATTTTTTTTTATCTTTTATTATTAGTATTATTGTTATTATTTAAATTGCCCTTAGTTGGGATTAAATGAAATTATATAAATCTATGTTAATGATTTCTATGAATGTAGAAGCATGATTTTATGTGAATATATATGTATGTGTTACTAAATATTTCTAGATCTGTGGCTGCTTTTTCTTGTGATTTTGGGAGTTGGAATCAGATTCTCTTTAATCACACAACAAATAATATTACAAAGTGTAAATATCACTTAACCCCCTATGGTTACAAATTTTTGCACATGACTCCATTGTGCTTGTAATATTAGCAAATAACCCCTGTGGTTTATAGGGTAGCTTCCGTTATGTCAAATTTAAGCCCGTGTGTTAAACGTCAAAGTAATTTTTTTTTTCAGATGACCCCATTGTGCTTTTATTCTCTGTAAATGACCCCCTTGAAGTTTGAGACACGCGATTAACCCCTTGAAGTTTAACACACGTGATTAAGTTTAACGAAAGCTACTCAATAAGTCATGGGGGTTATGTGCTGATATTACGAGAGAACGAGGGGGTCATCTTAAAAGCTTGTAACCACAAGGGGTTAAATATTATTTACTCTATTATAAATCAAATCTTTTATTTGGTCTTTATTCAAAATTCTTATAAATTTAAATACAAACAATAAATTATAATTGGACTTTAAATATTAATAATACATAAATAAAATAAAATAAAAATATTGAATACCGAACTAAATTCTCGGTACGATAATCGGCACAAACCAAACGAACTCGATTTGGTTTTGTCGGTTTACCGATCCGATGAACACCCGTAAGTAATTCTAGTAAATTTAAATACAAACAATGAATTATAATTGGACTTTAAATATTGATATTACATAAATAAAAAAATAGAAATATGAAATACCGAACTAAATCTTGGTTCGGTAATCGGACATACCGAATTTTCGTTATGCTCAGTTTGGTTTTGTCTGTTTACAGATCCGACGAACACCCGTAAGTAAATTTGAGACCGTAGATGTGGATCACTAATTAAATTTGACATCGTAAATGTGGACGTGCAAAACAATACATAGTTCAGGGGATACTTATAATTACTCAAACATGAGATGTATGTTTCGTAATTTAACTCTACTTTAGGGGGGTTATTGTAATTTGCGCAAAAACTTACAAGGGAAGAAACTAGAAAGATGGAGACTTCTTCGAAACTTCAAGAATTCAGACACATGCCTAAACAAATCTTTATCGAATACTGTGGGCAAATTATTTATTATTATTATTATTATTATTATTAATTAATAATTAATTAATTAATTAATTAATGATATTTTGAAAAAATCAATGCTCAAAGTATCTTAAAAGTCGTACTATCTTTTCATATATTAAGGGAAACAAATAAATAAAGTTGGATTCTTTAACAAACCAATAAAGAGGTGACATCACATAAGCATTAACATATGTTACACTATTTTCAATACCCGATCGAATCAATTTGTTCAATTAAATAATAATAATAATAATAATAATAATAATAATAATAATAATAATAATAATAATAATAATAATAGTAATAATAATAATAATAATAATAATAATAATAATAATAATAATAATTATTATTATTATTATTATTATTATTATTATTATTATTATTATTATTATTAGGGTAAATTACACCCACACCCCTGAGGTATGCTTAAATAACTGTAAGGTCCCTGTGGTATCGATAATTACACTCACCCCCTTGAAACGTAGTTATAAACTCTAATGGTATAATGCATTGGATATGTTATTACGATAGAGTTCTAACGGACTATTGGTTTCAGGAAGTGGTGAAGACAACAAAGAGTTATGAGTGATTTAAGAAATATTGGGGGAGTCATGTCACCCCATAACTCGCCATAACTTTATGTTATCTCCATAACTAGCTAAAAGTAATAGTCTATTAGAACCCTATCGGAATAATGTATCCAATGCATTATCCCGTTAGAGTTTTTAACTACCTTTCAGGGGGTGAGTGTAATTATCGATACCACAGGGACCTTACAGTTATTTAAGCATACCTCAGGGGTGTGGGTGTAATTTACCCTTATTATTATTATTATTATTATTATTATTATTATTATTATTATTATTATTATTATTATTATTATTATTATTATTATTATTATTATTATTATTATTATATTATTATTATTATTATTGTTATTATTATTATTATTATTATTATTATTATTATTATTATTATTATTATTATTATTATTATTATTATTATTATTATTATTATTATTATTATTATTATTATTATTATTATTATTATTATTAATGTTTTGAGAAAAAAATAACTTGAATTTAATTATATGTTTATGCTATCAGAACATTAAATATCTTGTTATCTTTTTATTAATTATTAGTATTTTTAAATACTGCAACAATAATCGAAATTAGGGGCATTTACATTACCATTTTATATTGTTTAATTATTCGAATCATAATTTAATGGAGTGAGGCCATGACATTTAATTATTTATTTTAGGGACAACTCAGAAAAGACTCGTGATTCTTTCGATTGTAGTCCTCATAAATACTTTAATTCACTATTTCATCCTTTTATTACACTATTTATAAAGAAAAAACCCAATATTATCATTTCAAAGACAGCCTTAAATGACTTCAGTCTATTTATTTATTGACAAGTCTATTTATTTATTTAGCATTTATTATAGAGTTGACTTGGTAACACAAATAGGGAAATTACAAGCACCTCACCAAAGTGTAATAAAAAAAACATCTTTTGTTCGAGAAATAACATCTAATCCCCTGCAGTTTGTAATTTTTTTACATTCACCATCTTACAAAAGAGTATTATTGTAAGAAATCTATAAATTATGTAATTATGAAAATATGAGGGTGATGTGCCTAATTAGGTTTT
The DNA here is from genome assembly GCF_056151865.1 of Erythranthe guttata. Taxonomy (NCBI): domain Eukaryota; kingdom Viridiplantae; phylum Streptophyta; class Magnoliopsida; order Lamiales; family Phrymaceae; genus Erythranthe; species Erythranthe guttata. Next base: position 14,829,754 of record NC_142546.1, on the reverse strand, counting down.
AACCCAAAAAGCCCAAGATGCTCATTTAAAGAAAAAATCCAACACAAAAGCCCTTAATTATGAACTTCATAAGAAGCTTATGGGAAGAACTCTAATGTTTTTTGTCCCATATTGGTTTTCTACAAGAAAACTTTACCAAACTCCACCTATAAATATGTATTATCAACCACATAGTAGGGTAAGCACTATTTAGGCAATTAATTAATATTAGGGTAAATAGCACTTAACCCCCTTGTGGTTTGGGCATTTTGCACATGACCCCCTTGTGGTTTGAAATTAGGCACATAACCCCCTTGTGGTTTTGACATTTTGAACATGACCCCCTTATGGTATGAAATTATGCACATAACCCCCTTCTGGTTTTGAAATTTTGCACATGACCCCCTTATGGTATAAAATTAGCACATAACCCCCTTGAAAAGAAAACTGGAAAAATTGTAACACAATATAAACAACAAATTTGTAACAACAAATTCTTATCTGCGATATAAACAAACAAGAAAAATTGAACAAAGATGATTTTATTGAATTAAAATAAATAAATTGCGGGTTACAATCTCTATTTTAATCCTCTGATTCTTCTCTCAAGAACAATATATAGTTGACTTGAATTTTCGGAGTCGGGTCGTTGACTTGATCTTCTCCGGATTTGATTTTGGATTTGGATAACGTTTTCCGAGGGTCTTGCGACTTGAATCTCGGATCGAACGTTGAACTTTGACTTGATTTGACTTGAAGATCTTGAAATTCTTGATGGATTTGGCCCTTCAATCTTCCAATGATCTTGACTTGAATTGATTAACGTTAATCCGAAGGTTTGGCACCGTTATCTCGGATCGAACGTTGGATTTGATGAAGAACGCCTTGAATTTGCTCAAGAACACCTCGAATTTGACGAAGAACACTTTGAATGTAGAGAGAGAATCTTACCTCCTACGAATTCTTCTTCCTTGCTTCTTGAATTGTAGAGAGAATTTTGCTCCTACGGTTTCTGTTCCTTCAGTTGTGTTTGAATTGTGAAGGGAGGGTCCCTATTTATAGTGGTAGAATAAGAGTCCTTGATGGGCCTTACTGATGATGTGGCGCGATTTGATTGGCCCGATTAAATTGATATTTATCTCTTGTAACTTGAGGGAGAAGAAATAATCCTATTGGTCAATATATATATTTAAAATCAATTATCTATTTAATTTAGGAATTAATTTAATTAAATTCCAAAATATATAATCGATAAATATATATATATATGACCGCATATATACGAGTCTTCAATTGGCATCTAAGTCCTTCGGCTATGTATAATTACACAATGCCATTGGATCAAACTTTATCCCATATATAATTTAGCCATTTAATTGGCTTAAATTTTATTCTTCTACAAAATGCCCCCACTTCTAGTCTCGGCGAAGAACAAATTGTATGTTTGTGAGACGAGACTTGAAGTAAATAAGGCGTGAATATTGGGATAATTCATAGATGTATTTGAGCTTTTCATGAATATACCCCACATGTATTCAATTTATAGACTTTAAATATAAAGCCACTAGAATTTTCCAACCCGAGAATGCATGGCTGTTCTTGCAAAGAATGATCAATCTGCTCTATCGATGCTTTCTTTCCTCGATTTGCGTTATAAAATTTAATTGGGCCCACTTGAATAAACAAATAGAATTTCAATTGCAATTGGAATCCTACATGAGAATAACATCTGCTTCAGCAGCCCCTTTTTTTTTTTTTATAACATTTTTTTTTTTCATGGGCCCACTCAAAACTTCAATTGAATTCCCTGTAGAGGACTTCAATTTCTTTTGGTTAGAGAGTCCTTCTCCTACCTATGTTATACTTCAGCACAATTAGTTTTAAAAAAAAAAATTATTCCTTTGTCCACATGGACTTCCAACACGTGAAGAATGGAAGCATTACTTCTTCTAATTGATCTCTGACTCTTTTCCAATTAGACGGATGGAGTCCTAACTTGAATCGATTTATCATCGTCCATGGCCTATAAAAAGAGGTGCCCTCTTCACTTTTTCTTCATTCATCGGCACTCAGCCTCTGTGTGAAAGTACTTTTTTTTTTTTTTTTTTTTTTTTTTTGTGTATGTTCAGATCCCTTGTCTCTTGTTTGCTGCTGCTTGTGTTTGTTTCAAGGTAAGCTTTGCATATTAAATATTTGTACAACAAGTTCTCCTCTGCATGTCCACCATGTGCTTGATAATATGACAATGAGAACCTTTTTTTTTTTTTTTTTTTTTTTTTGATTCCAGATTAGTTCCACCCATCAAAACTAAGCCCTCTTTTCCTTATTCACTCAAGTTTTCGCAACTCGAAATATTCGGCACGAAACTCGGTAGAATGTTCGATTTTAGCACAGTCCTTGCCCTCGCTCCTTTTTTTTTTTTTTTTTTTTTTTTTTGGTATTTCGAACTTATCGCTCTTTCTTTAAATTGTTTTGATAGATTTTCCGATGGTTTGCTTCAAGCAAGCTTTCTCCTCTTCCGGCGACGAGCAATTGGTAATTCTTGACGATCGTTACCAACCGAATGACAAAGGAACTGTCTTGACGATTTATGCCCCCCTTATCGGTTCTTACGCAAAGCAATGGCCACGTCTCACGACTCCGAATCGCATGTCCGTTTGGTCCCACGAGCATCCTCATAATAAGTACGAGTACGTGTATAGCTTGCGAGCATCAAATCATAAACCCGACAGATCCTTGCTTCCGGAAGAGTCAAGCGGTCCGAGCCTTCTGCCGACTTTGGGTGGCAACATCGTGAAGGGAAAAGTCAAGTGGGGAGATACTCTCGAGCTTTCCGGCGGCTTTCAATTCTTCAAAGGGTACTGGGAATGGACCGAAGACGTTCTCAGCCGTTGCCAGCACAAGCTAAAGTCTGCGAAGATCTACGATTCTGTATATGCTTCCCTTTTCACGTACGACTACAATTCCGAAATCATGAAGGCGTTCTTCGAGGCATGGTGTCCGACTACAAATACCCTCTTGACGTCTCCCGGAGAAATGTCTATCTCTTTATGGGATTTGCACATCCTCTCCGGGCTACCGTTAACCGGGCTTCTTTACGATGAAGTTGTCCCTGCCTCTCAAGAACTCATTGGTACCGATGCAAAGGGTGTTCGATATTCTCACCGTTCCTGCCGATATCTATTCCATGTCTACCACTTACTTCGGAAGCGCTCTAAAGATCCTTCCTCCAACGTCTCTGTCGAAAGCTGGATTCAGTTTTGGTCGAAGAAGCAGAAGAAGTACACTCAACCTCCTCCACGCAAAGAAAAGAAAAGTGTTCGCCCCAAGTCAACTCACAATCCTTCCGGCAATATTGAAGCACATGCAAAATGGATCAACATTGAAGAAGCTGTGTTTTCGAGCATTAGCGTTGATGTCGAACTGAGGTCCGAGACATACTTGGCGGCCCATTTGGCTTGTTGGCTTTGCACCTTCGTTCTCCCTACTGATGATGTAGGCATGATACGTCCTTCAACGTTCAAGATGGCTAGCATAATGGCGAGTGGCGAAGAAGTCTCTCTTGCAGTTCCTGTCTTAGCAAGCATCTTCAACGGCATAAATAGGATTTCGAGATCCTTGAGACCCCATCAAGAGAACTCTCCGTTTCCTATTCACTTCGTCTATAGTTGGTTGGCGCTTTATTTCAAGACCCATTGTCAAGTTCTGCAAGGCGTAGCCGTCGATGGCCCAAAGATGATATCTTATTCCGGAGAAGGAAGCGCTAGATACTACACTCCCGCGGATGCACGCAAACGGATTCACAAAGGAGATCTTATGTCTTGGACTTGCACCACGATCCCTAGGAGCGAGTCTTCTTTATATGTTGATGATGGAACAACAAAAGGGTCCGAGAGAAATTATTTCATCGCCATTCGCTCGAGCTATCTCTCCTTGCGGCGTGGTAATCGTTTCGTTATTGAGCCATATAGTCCTCATCGGTTTAGCCGTCAATTTGGGTTTTACCAAGATGTGCCTGGAGTACTTGATGAAGACGTTCGCGAGGCTTCTTTAATAGATGGACTCCGTTATTGGCGTCTATGTGTTTTGCTCGAGTCCATGTCTAAAGTGATATTTTCCGTCATTCCTCAAAATTCGAGAAAGTTTCACACGGACGGCTATAAAAGATGGTGGACTAAAGCTTACGGAACTTATCTTGAAAATAAAGTTGCGAGTTTGGTGAACTTGGAGTTAAGTAAGATTCCACTTGAAGACAAAGAAGATGAGGCAAGAAATAGTCTCGGCAATCTTTCTCGCGGAAATGTGCTCCAAACCAAAAACCCTCCTAGAGATATAAAGAAGAGGAACGTTTTGCCTCCGTCGGATGAGAGTGACGATAGCCACATAGAACGTCATTGGAAAAGGCCAAAGAGGGACCCGCAATCTTCAAAACCACAAGATCTTCATATTGATAACAATGTGGACAGTCATTCTCGAACAAATGACACTTTTGCTGAGAAGGTTGCACTTAACACTTTCCCCTTTTTTTTTTTTTTTATTTTATTTTTTTTTTTTTATTTTTTTTTTATTTTATTTTTTTTTTATTTTTTTTTTTTTTTTTTTTTAGTTGGAAAACGAGATAATTAACGTTGATGATCGCGAGGAATCTCAAGCTAGTCATCACTCAACTGCCAAGGCTTGCTCAATGGGTGCAACTTTGTCGCCGACTGCTTTAATGCCTGCCAGAGCATCCAAGATGAAAGAGACTGCGAAAGGGTCGTACAATGGTGCTTGTTCAGTTTTTGTGGGTGAAAATTTTCTGAAAAATCACAAGCGGGTTTTTCTTCGCCAATTATGGCAAGATCTTCGTGCGAGGATAGTACGGACTTCAATTGATTCCATCTCGTCTATTCAAGAAGATGTCCAATTAGTTCTTGGAACCATGAGGGATCTTGGTGATTTCGACATATCTTGCGTAGAGGAATCATTGAAGTCATTATTTTCCCAGGCGACGGCTTATGATAAGGTGAGGTCGTCGAACTCTGAGAAGACATCTAAAGAGATTCTATCACGACAATTAGATGAGGCTAAAGATCGTTTGCATACTACTCAAGCTAGAGAACACAAAGAGACTCTTCAAGTTCAAGTCACCAATAGTGATTTGGAGAGTGTCAAGAAAGAGCGTGCTGCTTTGAAGGTGAGGGTGGGACAGTTGAGATCATCATTAAAGCGACAACGAGAACTCCTTCATACTGTTCAGACTGAAATTCGTGAGATTAACGAAGAGATTGCCGCCATTGAAAATACATCCCCTTTAAGTGATGATTTGGTAGAAGAATTGCGCGCTTCTGCCGAGCTTTTAGAAGATGCCAAAGAAAAGTTGAATGATTTAGACCCTTTCGCTTGAGCTAGATTTAGATTTTTTTTTTTTATTGTTTATTCCACTTTTATGATTCATGAAATAATAAAAAAAAAAAAAAAAAAAAGACTCCCTTTCCATCTTGTTTCCTTAGTATTCGGCACTTATATTTTCAACAATTTTTTTTTTTTTTTTTTTTTTTTTTTTTTTTTTTTTTTAAGTAAAGGACTGAACTTAGAGAATATCTAAGCTGCCTACGTACCCCGAGTGGGATCAAGTCATAACGTAGTTCAAAGAAAAAAGATAGATTTTTTTTTTTTAGAAGATGACTGATCTTAGAGAATATCCAAGCTGCCTACGTACCCCGAATGGGATCAAGTCATAACGTAGTTCAAAGGAAAAAAGATAGATTTTTTTTTTCTTTTTTTTTTTTTTTTTTTTTTTTTTTAGGAAAGGACTGAACTTAGAGAATATCTAAGCTGCCTACGTACCCCGAGTGGGATCAAGTCATAACGTAGTTCAAAGAAAAAAGAGATAGAATTTTTTTTTTTTTTTTTAGAAGAGGACTGAACTTAGAGAATATCCAAGCTGCCTACGTACCCCGAATGGGATCAAGTCATAACGTAGTTCAAAGAAAAAAAATAACGTTTGAAAAAAAAAAGATGTATTTTCTTTGATGGGTGGCACGCCCAGTGGGACTACGATTTATGGATGTTTATGGAGCATGACATCTTTATGGAGCATGTCATCAAATAATCCCCTCTCATCTCTTCTCTCTCTCAAAGATCCTAGTAGCTGTTCCAAGTTCACGATGAAGGCTGCTACTTCAAATTCATCAAGCATGGGCGTAGTTACAAGGAGTATGGCTAAGAAGCTGCAGACATCCTCCGAGACTAGCTCAACGCCCCAAATCATCGAAAAAGGCTCGTCACCTCTCGTCAACACAGGTGGAGGCGTGGAAGGATCTAAAGGAGAAGCTTCGTCATCCACGTCCCTTTCAGCATCAAACTACTCTGAAGTGGCTCCCGTCATGACGACACATGCTACGACCATGGAAGAGCAGATGGCGATCTTGACCAAGGCCATTGAAGGGCTAACAAAGCACATTCAAGAACAAGACTCCCAAATTGCGATGTTGCGAAACAAGGTTGACGGTAGTCACGACATGGGTAAACAAGGCGAAAATCACACCGAAGCTGAAACTTCTGCAAGGCGACATCCAATCGAAAGGGAGAAGAGCCCGGCTGAAGAATTCCAGATTTCGTCAGAGGGGTTGATTCCGATAGACCAATTGAAGGAGTTCATCATGGGGACTATCAAAGACAAATTCAATGAGGGTTCAAAATCGTCGTCAACATATACCAAGCCATACACTCTAAGAGTAGACGACTTGAAGATGCCAACTGGTTACCAACCCCCGAAATTTCAGCAATTTGATGGCAAGGGTAACCCAAAACAGCATGTGGCACACTTTGTTGAAACTTGTAACAACGCCGGGACTTTCGGAGACTATCTCGTTAAACAATTCGTCCGATCATTGAAGGGGAATGCTTTCGATTGGTATACAGACCTAGAACCGAACTCAATTGACAGTTGGAGTCAGATGGAACAAGAGTTTTTGAATCGCTTCTACAGCACCCGAAGAACAGTAAGCATGATCGAGCTCACAAACTCTCGCCAGTGGAAAGAAGAGGCCGTCATTGACTATATTAACCGTTGGAGGAATTTAAGCCTGAATTGCAAGGACCGATTGTCAGAGGCTTCAGCTATCGAGATGTGCATCCAAGGAATGCAATGGGGACTCCGATATATCCTGCAAGGGATTCAACCTAGGAGTTTTGAAGAGTTGGCCACTAGAGCGCACGACATGGAGTTGAGCATTATGGCTAGTGGAGTTGAGGGACCACCAGTTCAAGAGCCTCGACAGTTGAAAGAAAAACAGGACTTTCGGAAGGGGGGTAGAGTTTTCTCTAAAACCTCAAGCAAAGAATCTTTGGCAGTGAATGCGACCCCTATCAAATTTCAAGGAAAAGTGAACGGAAACGATGAGGAAAAACAAGATTTTTCCCAAGAAAGAATAAGACTTACTCTAAAAGAAATGCAGGCAAGGGAATATCCATTCCTCGACACTGATGTGGCTGGAATATTTGACGATTTGCTAGGTTTAAAACTTATCGAGTTGCCTGAAATGAAGCGCCCCGAAGAAGCTAACAAGACCGATGACCCAAAATACTGCAAGTATCATCGGTTGGTCGGACACCCAATTCATGATTGCTTCGTATTCAAAGATAAAGTTATGCAGCTAGCTCGCCAAGGGAAGATATCACTTGAAGAGATCAGCGCCACTACAAATTTTATCGTCAGCACTTTTGAGTCCCTTGACATGACAACAACGAACGTACACGGAGGAGATGATGATTGTATCAACATCTCATGCAACGCGATAAGTGAAAAGGAGACCGCTGTTAGTGGAACGACTCCGTCTCCAAATGAAGTTTGTACCGTGATTGGTAAATGCATGTCAACAATGACTTTCGCTGATGAAGATTTACTTCTTGGTTCCAAACTACACAATAGGCCATTGTTTGTTGCCGGCTACGCTCGTGAGCAGAAGGTGAATAGAATTTTAATCGACGGAGGTTCTGCAGTCAATATTTTGCCATTGCACACTTTAAAGGAATTGGAGATCTCCACAGAGGAGCTCAAAACTAGTCGATTGATGATCCAAGGATTTAATCAAGAAGGACAAAGGGCCCTTGGTATCATAAGGATAGAGTTGTTAATGGATGATATGTTGTCCACTCCACTGTTCCATGTCATTGACGCAAGAACCTCATATCGCATGCTTCTCGGGCGACCTTGGATACATGAGAATAATGTGGTTCCTTCTTCTTGGCACCAATGTTTCAAGTATTGTCGAGACGGAGTAGTTAAAATAATACTCGCCGATGATAAACCATTCACCGAGGCAGAAGCCCACTTTGCCGATGCTAAATACTATCTTGATGATGAGAAAACGGTAAAGGCCAAAGAAATTCTACCAGTTGAAGAACCAAAGCGAAGAAATAATCGAGACAATGCTCCTTTAGAGTGCGAGGCTTTGAAAGATTTGATGTTTCCCCTAACACCAATTGACGAGAAGCGATCAACTTCTCAACCACCTAAAGGATTTGGTCATCCCACAGAAGGAACCCAAGAGGAATGCGAAGAATTCTCCGAGTCTCAAATGACAAAATGTTTTGGCCCAAATGCTTATAAACTCCTAGTGAAAGCTGGTTTCAACCCACGTGAAGATTCTACGCTTAGAAGGCTTCCTGCCGAAGTTGTTGGCGAAAAGATGCATGGCCTCAATACTACTCAGATAATGCTGAAAGAAAAGGGACATGCTATTCAAAGTCCTAGAGTTGGTCTTGGATTTGTTCCACAGAAGCCAATTCGTATTGCTATCAATAGAGCCACCAGTAATTACATAATCGAAGATGAATTCTCATCAACAGACGATTTTCTTGAAATTAGAACAAAAGTGAGAAGGACATCCGTCTTTGATAGGCTTACACCATCTGTCTTCGACAGACTTGCGCCATCCGTCTTTGATAGGCTTGGACCACTTAGAGAATGGGGGCATGAAAAAGGCGACAAACGAGGGTTTGATAGACTTACGCCATCCGTCTTTGATAGGCTTGGACCACTTAGAAAGTGGGGGCATAACAGAAAGAACAAGTAAGATGTGGGTGTCTCTAATACTAAAATCACCAAAACACGAAGGATTCGAAGTTCAATTCCATCTCGCATGAAACGGCGTACTTATTTGACCATATCATGTGGTGAAGAGTTGAAGGCTAAAATGCGAACTGTCGTCTTTACGAAAATCCAAGACGACGAGGAAGATGACAGAGAAAGTGTGGCATCATCGTATCATATCACTTTAAGTGAAATAGACGTGATTGAGGAGGAAGACGCTGAAATTGCTCCACCCGAGCTTGAAGAAGGAGTCAAAGCCACCATCGATGAGTTAAAGGAAATTAATTTAGGAGATGCGGAGAATCCTCGACCAATCTACATTAGCGCTTTACTGGCTGTCAACGAAGAGGAGACTTATATTGAATTGTTGCACGAGTTCAAGGATGTGTTTGCATGGTCTTATAAAGAAATGCCCGGATTGGACCCAAAAGTGGCAATACATCATCTCTCCGTGAAGAAAGGAGCTCGCCCTGTAAAGCAAGGCCAACGTAGATTTAGACCTGAATTAGTCCCTGCAATTGAGGCTGAAGTGAATAAACTTATTGATGTTGGTTTCATTCGAGAAGTCAAGTACCCAACATGGATTTCAAGTATTGTCCCTGTCAGAAAGAAGAATGGACAAATTCGTGTATGTGTTGACTTTAGAGATTTGAACGAAGCATGCCCTAAGGACGACTTTCCAATGCCAATAGCCGAACTAATGATTGATGCTACTACGGGCCACGAAGCATTATCATTTATGGATGGGTCATCAGGATACAATCAAATACGAATGGCGCCGAGAGACGAAGAATTAACAGCCTTTCGCACTCCTAAGGGCATCTATTGCTATAAAGTGATGCCATTTGGCTTGAAAAATGCCGGTGCTACATACCAAAGAGCCATGCAGAAGATATTTGATGACATGCTCCATAAAGATGTTGAATGTTATGTGGATGACTTGGTAGTTAAATCCAAAAGAAGGGAAGATCATCTCCAAAATTTGAGAAAAGTCTTCGAGCGCTTGAGAAGGTACCAATTGAAGATGAATCCATTGAAATGTGCATTTGGTGTTACTTCGGGGAAGTTTCTTGGATTCGTAGTTCGTCACCGAGGCATAGAAATCGAACAAGCCAAGATTGATGCAATTTTAAAGATTCGCGAGCCTAGGAACATTCATGAGCTCAAAAGTTTGCAAGGAAAGTTGGCATACCTAAGAAGGTTCATTTCAAACTTAGCCGGTCGATGTCAACCATTCAGCCGACTCATGAAGAAAAATGTTCCCTTTGAATGGGATGAAGCTTGCACTAGTGCATTTGAAAGCATAAAATCGTATTTAACGAAGCCCCCTGTGTTGATCGCACCAGTGCCCGGACGATCGCTAATACTCTATATTGCTGCTCAAGAACGATCTGTCGGAGCTTTACTAGCGCAGGAGAATGATGATGGAAAAGAGAGCGCCTTATACTACTTGAGTAGAACAATGACACCAAATGAATTGAACTATTCGCCAATCGAAAAGACATGCTTAGCGCTCATTTTTGCAATTCAAAAGTTGAAGCATTATTTTCAAGCGCATGTGGTCCGCCTAATCTCAAGGATGAATCCTCTAAAGTATGTCATGACAAAACCCGTTCTATCCGATAGACTTGCAAGGTGGTACCTGCAATTGCAGCAGTTTGACATAACATATATTCCACAAAAGGCTGTGAAAGGACAAATTCTAGCCGATTTCTTGGCGGATCACCCTATCCCTGCAGAGTGGGAGTTATCCGATGATCTACCCGATGAAGATGTTCTCGTGATTGAAGCTAGTCCTCCTTGGAAGATGTATTTTGATGGAGCTTCTCACAGAGAAGGAGCGGGCGCCGGAGTAGTATTCGTCACATCCAACGGCGAAGTGTTGCCTCACTCTTTTACCTTAACGCAAAATTGCTCTAACAATGTTGCTGAATATCAAGCTCTTATCCTTGGGCTAGAAATGGCAGTTGATATAAAGAAACTAAATTTGGAGGTATACGGAGACTCCAAGTTGGTGATCAATCAGATACTCGGATCGTACGAAGTAAAGAAGCTCGATTTACTCCCTTATGTGGATTATGCTAAAAGACTTATCGGATACCTTGGTGATGTGACGATAGAGCATGTGCCAAGAAAAGATAACAAACAAGCAGATGCATTGGCAAAACTTGCTTCTACTTTAGCCATGCCCGAAGACGGAAATCGTATACCAATTTTCAAGAGGTGGGTCGTACCACCAATCTTTGAACATGAAGAAATTGAAGAAGACGAAACTCGAGCGGTTTACGTGTTTGAAGTCGAGAAAGAAGATTGGCGTCAGTCATTTGTGGATTACTTGAAGTACGAAAAGTTGCCTAATGATCCACGTCAAAGAGTTGATATTCGACGTCGTGCGGCTCGTTTCATCTACTACAAAGATACACTTTACAGACGTTCATTTGATGGAGTCTTCCTGAGATGTTTAGGTGATGACGAAGCCATTCAAGCCATAGAAGAAGCTCATTCCGGAATTTGCGGCGCCCATCAGTCAGGACCCAAACTACATTTCCGAATAAAAAGAATGGGTTATTATTGGCCATCTATGGTAAAGGATTGCATGGAGTATGCCCAAAAATGCCAACCTTGTCAATTTTATGCAAACTTTATTCATCAACCGCCGGAGCCATTGCACCCTACTGTTGCCTCATGGCCCTTTGATGCTTGGGGTTTGGATGTGGTTGGACCTATGACAAAGTCTTCAGCTGGACATCTCTATATCTTGGCAGCAACAGACTACTTTTCCAAATGGGCTGAAGCAGTGCCTCTTCGAGAAGTAAAGAAGGAGAACGTTGCTGATTTCATCCGCATCAACATCATCTACCGTTACGGAGTTCCTCGATATGTGATCACAGACAACGGAAAGCCATTTTGCAACAGTGTGATAGATAAACTTTGTGAAAAGTTTGGCTTCAAGCAAAGAAAGTCTTCGATGTACAACGCTGCCGCCAATGGACTCGCCGAGGCCTTCAACAAGACTTTATGTAATTTGCTGAAGAAAGTGATCGCCAAGTCAAAACGCGATTGGCACGAAAGGATGGGAGAAGCTTTATGGGCTTATAGAACAACGTATAGAACACCTACTCAAGCCACTCCATATGCGTTGGTGTACGGTGTGGAAGCGGTCTTACCTCTTGAAAAACAAATTCCATCATTGAGGATAGCTATACAAGAAGAACTCACTCAAGAAGAAAATGCCCGTTTGCGTCTTGCAGAATTGGAAGCTCTTGACGAGAAAAGATTAGAGGCACAACAAAGTATTGAATGCTACCAAGCTCGTCTTTCTAGGGCGTTTAACAAGAAGGTGCGGCCAAGATCGTTTCAAATTGGAGATTTGGTGCTTGCCGTAAGGAGGCCCATCATCGTCACTCATAAAACGGGAAATAAATTTACTTCAAAGTGGGATGGTCCTTATGTCGTCAAAGAAGCATACACAAACGGAGCGTACAAGTTGGTTGCCGAAGATGGTTTAAGAATTGGTCCGATAAATGGAAAGTTCTTGAAGCGGTACTATGCATGAAGCGGAGGAGAAGGCTCCTGGCCCGCATGAGTTGAAACTGTGCACGGCTAAAAAAAAAAAAAAAAAAATAAATAAAAAAACATCTATCTTTTTTCTTTGAACTACGTTATGACTTGATCCCATTCGGGGTACGTAGGCAGCTTGGATATTCTCTAAGATCAGTCATCTTCTAAAAAAAAAAAATCTATCTTTTTTCTTTGAACTACGTTATGACTTGATCCCATTCGGGGTACGTAGGCAGCTTGGATATTCTCTAAGTTCAGTCCTCTTCTAAAAAAAAAAAAAAATTATATCTCTTTTTTCTTTGAACTACGTTATGACTTGATCCCACTCGGGGTACGTAGGCAGCTTAGATATTCTCTAAGTTCAGTCCTTTCCTAAAAAAAAAAAAAAAAAAAAAAAAAAAAGAAAAAAAAAATCTATCTTTTTTCCTTTGAACTACGTTATGACTTGATCCCATTCGGGGTACGTAGGCAGCTTGGATATTCTCTAAGATCAGTCATCTTCTAAAAAAAAAAAATCTATCTTTTTTCTTTGAACTACGTTATGACTTGATCCCACTCGGGGTACGTAGGCAGCTTAGATATTCTCTAAGTTCAGTCCTTTACTTAAAAAAAAAAAAAAAAAAAAAAAAAAAAAAAAAAAAAAAAAAATTGTTGAAAATATAAGTGCCGAATACTAAGGAAACAAGATGGAAAGGGAGTCTTTTTTTTTTTTTTTTTTTATTATTTCATGAATCATAAAAGTGGAATAAACAATAAAAAAAAAAAAATCTAAATCTAGCTCAAGCGAAAGGGTCTAAATCATTCAACTTTTCTTTGGCATCTTCTAAAAGCTCGGCAGAAGCGCGCAATTCTTCTACCAAATCATCACTTAAAGGGGATGTATTTTCAATGGCGGCAATCTCTTCGTTAATCTCACGAATTTCAGTCTGAACAGTATGAAGGAGTTCTCGTTGTCGCTTTAATGATGATCTCAACTGTCCCACCCTCACCTTCAAAGCAGCACGCTCTTTCTTGACACTCTCCAAATCACTATTGGTGACTTGAACTTGAAGAGTCTCTTTGTGTTCTCTAGCTTGAGTAGTATGCAAACGATCTTTAGCCTCATCTAATTGTCGTGATAGAATCTCTTTAGATGTCTTCTCAGAGTTCGACGACCTCACCTTATCATAAGCCGTCGCCTGGGAAAATAATGACTTCAATGATTCCTCTACGCAAGATATGTCGAAATCACCAAGATCCCTCATGGTTCCAAGAACTAATTGGACATCTTCTTGAATAGACGAGATGGAATCAATTGAAGTCCGTACTATCCTCGCACGAAGATCTTGCCATAATTGGCGAAGAAAAACCCGCTTGTGATTTTTCAGAAAATTTTCACCCACAAAAACTGAACAAGCACCATTGTACGACCCTTTCGCAGTCTCTTTCATCTTGGATGCTCTGGCAGGCATTAAAGCAGTCGGCGACAAAGTTGCACCCATTGAGCAAGCCTTGGCAGTTGAGTGATGACTAGCTTGAGATTCCTCGCGATCATCAACGTTAATTATCTCGTTTTCCAACTAAAAAAAAAAAAAAAAAAAAAAAAAAAAATAAAAAAAAAAATAAAAAAAAAATAAAAAAAAAAAAAATAAAATAAAAAAAAAAAAAAAGGGGGAAAGTGTTAAGTGCAACCTTCTCAGCAAAAGTGTCATTTGTTCGAGAATGACTGTCCACACTGTTATCAATATGAAGATCTTGTGGTTTTGAAGATTGCGGGTCCCTCTTTGGCCTTTTCCAATGACGTTCTATGTGGCTATCGTCACTCTCATCCGACGGAGGCAAAACGTTCCTCTTCTTTATATCTCTAGGAGGGTTTTTGGTTTGGAGCACATTTCCGCGAGAAAGATTGCCGAGACTATTTCTTGCCTCATCTTCTTTGTCTTCAAGTGGAATCTTACTTAACTCCAAGTTCACCAAACTCGCAACTTTATTTTCAAGATAAGTTCCGTAAGCTTTAGTCCACCATCTTTTATAGCCGTCCGTGTGAAACTTTCTCGAATTTTGAGGAATGACGGAAAATATCACTTTAGACATGGACTCGAGCAAAACACATAGACGCCAATAACGGAGTCCATCTATTAAAGAAGCCTCGCGAACGTCTTCATCAAGTACTCCAGGCACATCTTGGTAAAACCCAAATTGACGGCTAAACCGATGAGGACTATATGGCTCAATAACGAAACGATTACCACGCCGCAAGGAGAGATAGCTCGAGCGAATGGCGATGAAATAATTTCTCTCGGACCCTTTTGTTGTTCCATCATCAACATATAAAGAAGACTCGCTCCTAGGGATCGTGGTGCAAGTCCAAGACATAAGATCTCCTTTGTGAATCCGTTTGCGTGCATCCGCGGGAGTGTAGTATCTAGCGCTTCCTTCTCCGGAATAAGATATCATCTTTGGGCCATCGACGGCTACGCCTTGCAGAACTTGACAATGGGTCTTGAAATAAAGCGCCAACCAACTATAGACGAAGTGAATAGGAAACGGAGAGTTCTCTTGATGGGGTCTCAAGGATCTCGAAATCCTATTTATGCCGTTGAAGATGCTTGCTAAGACAGGAACTGCAAGAGAGACTTCTTCGCCACTCGCCATTATGCTAGCCATCTTGAACGTTGAAGGACGTATCATGCCTACATCATCAGTAGGGAGAACGAAGGTGCAAAGCCAACAAGCCAAATGGGCCGCCAAGTATGTCTCGGACCTCAGTTCGACATCAACGCTAATGCTCGAAAACACAGCTTCTTCAATGTTGATCCATTTTGCATGTGCTTCAATATTGCCGGAAGGATTGTGAGTTGACTTGGGGCGAACACTTTTCTTTTCTTTGCGTGGAGGAGGTTGAGTGTACTTCTTCTGCTTCTTCGACCAAAACTGAATCCAGCTTTCGACAGAGACGTTGGAGGAAGGATCTTTAGAGCGCTTCCGAAGTAAGTGGTAGACATGGAATAGATATCGGCAGGAACGGTGAGAATATCGAACACCCTTTGCATCGGTACCAATGAGTTCTTGAGAGGCAGGGACAACTTCATCGTAAAGAAGCCCGGTTAACGGTAGCCCGGAGAGGATGTGCAAATCCCATAAAGAGATAGACATTTCTCCGGGAGACGTCAAGAGGGTATTTGTAGTCGGACACCATGCCTCGAAGAACGCCTTCATGATTTCGGAATT
The DNA here is from genome assembly GCF_056151865.1 of Erythranthe guttata. Taxonomy (NCBI): domain Eukaryota; kingdom Viridiplantae; phylum Streptophyta; class Magnoliopsida; order Lamiales; family Phrymaceae; genus Erythranthe; species Erythranthe guttata. Next base: position 14,813,925 of record NC_142546.1, on the reverse strand, counting down.
GTAGTCGTACGTGAAAAGGGAAGCATATACAGAATCGTAGATCTTCGCAGACTTTAGCTTGTGCTGGCAACGGCTGAGAACGTCTTCGGTCCATTCCCAGTACCCTTTGAAGAATTGAAAGCCGCCGGAAAGCTCGAGAGTATCTCCCCACTTGACTTTTCCCTTCACGATGTTGCCACCCAAAGTCGGCAGAAGGCTCGGACCGCTTGACTCTTCCGGAAGCAAGGATCTGTCGGGTTTATGATTTGATGCTCGCAAGCTATACACGTACTCGTACTTATTATGAGGATGCTCGTGGGACCAAACGGACATGCGATTCGGAGTCGTGAGACGTGGCCATTGCTTTGCGTAAGAACCGATAAGGGGGGCATAAATCGTCAAGACAGTTCCTTTGTCATTCGGTTGGTAACGATCGTCAAGAATTACCAATTGCTCGTCGCCGGAAGAGGAGAAAGCTTGCTTGAAGCAAACCATCGGAAAATCTATCAAAACAATTTAAAGAAAGAGCGATAAGTTCGAAATACCAAAAAAAAAAAAAAAAAAAAAAAAAAGGAGCGAGGGCAAGGACTGTGCTAAAATCGAACATTCTACCGAGTTTCGTGCCGAATATTTCGAGTTGCGAAAACTTGAGTGAATAAGGAAAAGAGGGCTTAGTTTTGATGGGTGGAACTAATCTGGAATCAAAAAAAAAAAAAAAAAAAAAAAAAAGGTTCTCATTGTCATATTATCAAGCACATGGTGGACATGCAGAGGAGAACTTGTTGTACAAATATTTAATATGCAAAGCTTACCTTGAAACAAACACAAGCAGCAGCAAACAAGAGACAAGGGATCTGAACATACACAAAAAAAAAAAAAAAAAAAAAAAAAAAAGTACTTTCACACAGAGGCTGAGTGCCGATGAATGAAGAAAAAGTGAAGAGGGCACCTCTTTTTATAGGCCATGGACGATGATAAATCGATTCAAGTTAGGACTCCATCCGTCTAATTGGAAAAGAGTCAGAGATCAATTAGAAGAAGTAATGCTTCCATTCTTCACGTGTTGGAAGTCCATGTGGACAAAGGAATAATTTTTTTTTTTAAAACTAATTGTGCTGAAGTATAACATAGGTAGGAGAAGGACTCTCTTAACCAAAAGAAATTGAAGTCCTCTACAGGGAATTCAATTGAAGTTTTGAGTGGGCCCATGAAAAAAAAAAAAAATGTTATAAAAAAAAAAAAAGGGGCTGCTGAAGCAGATGTTATTCTCATGTAGGATTCCAATTGCAATTGAAATTCTATTTGTTTATTCAAGTGGGCCCAATTAAATTTTATAACGCAAATCGAGGAAAGAAAGCATCGATAGAGCAGATTGATCATTCTTTGCAAGAACAGCCATGCATTCTCGGGTTGGAAAATTCTAGTGGCTTTATATTTAAAGTCTATAAATTGAATACATGTGGGGTATATTCATGAAAAGCTCAAATACATCTATGAATTATCCCAATATTCACGCCTTATTTACTTCAAGTCTCGTCTCACAAACATACAATTTGTTCTTCGCCGAGACTAGAAGTGGGGGCATTTTGTAGAAGAATAAAATTTAAGCCAATTAAATGGCTAAATTATATATGGGATAAAGTTTGATCCAATGGCATTTGTGTAATTATACATAGCCGAAGGACTTAGATGCCAATTGAAGACTCGTATATATGCGGTCATATATATATATATTTATCGATTATATATTTTGGAATTTAATTAAATTAATTCCTAAATTAAATAGATAATTGATTTTAAATATATATATTGACCAATAGGATTATTTCTTCTCCCTCAAGTTACAAGAGATAAATATCAATTTAATCGGGCCAATCAAATCGCGCCACATCATCAGTAAGGCCCATCAAGGACTCTTATTCTACCACTATAAATAGGGACCCTCCCTTCACAATTCAAACACAACTGAAGGAACAGAAACCGTAGGAGCAAAATTCTCTCTACAATTCAAGAAGCAAGGAAGAAGAATTCGTAGGAGGTAAGATTCTCTCTCTACATTCAAAGTGTTCTTCGTCAAATTCGAGGTGTTCTTGAGCAAATTCAAGGCGTTCTTCATCAAATCCAACGTTCGATCCGAGATAACGGTGCCAAACCTTCGGATTAACGTTAATCAATTCAAGTCAAGATCATTGGAAGATTGAAGGGCCAAATCCATCAAGAATTTCAAGATCTTCAAGTCAAATCAAGTCAAAGTTCAACGTTCGATCCGAGATTCAAGTCGCAAGACCCTCGGAAAACGTTATCCAAATCCAAAATCAAATCCGGAGAAGATCAAGTCAACGACCCGACTCCGAAAATTCAAGTCAACTATATATTGTTCTTGAGAGAAGAATCAGAGGATTAAAATAGAGATTGTAACCCGCAATTTATTTATTTTAATTCAATAAAATCATCTTTGTTCAATTTTTCTTGTTTGTTTATATCGCAGATAAGAATTTGTTGTTACAAATTTTTATTTTGTAGAAGAATAAAATTTAAGCCAATTAAATGGCTAAATTATATATGGGATAAAGTTTGATCCAATGGCATTTGTGTAATTATACATAGCCGAAGGACTTAGATGCCAATTGAAGACTCGTATATATGCGGTCATATATATATATATTTATCGATTATATATTTTGGAATTTAATTAAATTAATTCCTAAATTAAATAGATAATTGATTTTAAATATATATATTGACCAATAGGATTATTTCTTCTCCCTCAAGTTACAAGAGATAAATATCAATTTAATCGGGCCAATCAAATCGCGCCACATCATCAGTAAGGCCCATCAAGGACTCTTATTCTACCACTATAAATAGGGACCCTCCCTTCACAATTCAAACACAACTGAAGGAACAGAAACCGTAGGAGCAAAATTCTCTCTACAATTCAAGAAGCAAGGAAGAAGAATTCGTACGAGGTAAGATTCTCTCTCTACATTCAAAGTGTTCTTCGTCAAATTCGAGGTGTTCTTGAGCAAATTCAAGGCGTTCTTCATCAAATCCAACGTTCGATCCGAGATAACGGTGCCAAACCTTCGGATTAACGTTAATCAATTCAAGTCAAGATCATTGGAAGATTGAAGGGCCAAATCCATCAAGAATTTCAAGATCTTCAAGTCAAATCAAGTCAAAGTTCAACGTTCGATCCGAGATTCAAGTCGCAAGACCCTCGGAAAACGTTATCCAAATCCAAAATCAAATCCGGAGAAGATCAAGTCAACGACCCGACTCCGAAAATTCAAGTCAACTATATATTGTTCTTGAGAGAAGAATCAGAGGATTAAAATAGAGATTGTAACCCGCAATTTATTTATTTTAATTCAATAAAATCATCTTTGTTCAATTTTTCTTGTTTGTTTATATCGCAGATAAGAATTTGTTGTTACAAATTTTGGCACGCCCGGTGGGACCTCTCTACCTCTCATCTCTTCTCTCTCTCAAAGATCCTAGTAGCTGTTCCAAGTTCACGATGAAGGCTGCTACTTCAAATTCATCAAGCATGGGCGTAGTTACAAGGAGTATGGCTAAGAAGCTGCAGACATCCTCCGAGACTAGCTCAACGCCCCAAATCATCGAAAAAGGCTCGTCACCTCTCGTCAACACAGGTGGAGGCGTGGAAGGATCTAAAGGAGAAGCTTCGTCATCCACGTCCCTTTCAGCATCAAACTACTCTGAAGTGGCTCCCGTCATGACGACACATGCTACGACCATGGAAGAGCAGATGGCGATCTTGACCAAGGCCATTGAAGGGCTAACAAAGCACATTCAAGAACAAGACTCCCAAATTGCGATGTTGCGAAACAAGGTTGACGGTAGTCACGACATGGGTAAACAAGGCGAAAATCACACCGAAGCTGAAACTTCTGCAAGGCGACATCCAATCGAAAGGGAGAAGAGCCCGGCTGAAGAATTCCAGATTTCGTCAGAGGGGTTGATTCCGATAGACCAATTGAAGGAGTTCATCATGGGGACTATCAAAGACAAATTCAATGAGGGTTCAAAATCGTCGTCAACATATACCAAGCCATACACTCTAAGAGTAGACGACTTGAAGATGCCAACTGGTTACCAACCCCCGAAATTTCAGCAATTTGATGGCAAGGGTAACCCAAAACAGCATGTGGCACACTTTGTTGAAACTTGTAACAACGCCGGGACTTTCGGAGACTATCTCGTTAAACAATTCGTCCGATCATTGAAGGGGAATGCTTTCGATTGGTATACAGACCTAGAACCGAACTCAATTGACAGTTGGAGTCAGATGGAACAAGAGTTTTTGAATCGCTTCTACAGCACCCGAAGAACAGTAAGCATGATCGAGCTCACAAACTCTCGCCAGTGGAAAGAAGAGGCCGTCATTGACTATATTAACCGTTGGAGGAATTTAAGCCTGAATTGCAAGGACCGATTGTCAGAGGCTTCAGCTATCGAGATGTGCATCCAAGGAATGCAATGGGGACTCCGATATATCCTGCAAGGGATTCAACCTAGGAGTTTTGAAGAGTTGGCCACTAGAGCGCACGACATGGAGTTGAGCATTATGGCTAGTGGAGTTGAGGGACCACCAGTTCAAGAGCCTCGACAGTTGAAAGAAAAACAGGACTTTCGGAAGGGGGGTAGAGTTTTCTCTAAAACCTCAAGCAAAGAATCTTTGGCAGTGAATGCGACCCCTATCAAATTTCAAGGAAAAGTGAACGGAAACGATGAGGAAAAACAAGATTTTTCCCAAGAAAGAAGAAGACTTACTCTAAAAGAAATGCAGGCAAGGGAATATCCATTCCTCGACACTGATGTGGCTGGAATATTTGACGATTTGCTAGGTTTAAAACTTATCGAGTTGCCTGAAATGAAGCGCCCCGAAGAAGCTAACAAGACCGATGACCCAAAATACTGCAAGTATCATCGGTTGGTCGGACACACAATTCATGATTGCTTCGTATTCAAAGATAAAGTTATGCAGCTAGCTCGCCAAGGGAAGATATCACTTGAAGAGATCAGCGCCACTACAAATTTTATCGTCAGCACTTTTGAGTCCCTTGACATGACAACAACGAACGTACACGGAGGAGATGATGATTGTATCAACATCTCATGCAACGCGATAAGTGAAAAGGAGACCGCTGTTAGTGGAACGACTCCGTCTCCAAATGAAGTTTGTACCGTGATTGGTAAATGCATGTCAACAATGACTTTCGCTGATGAAGATTTACTTCTTGGTTCCAAACTACACAATAGGCCATTGTTTGTTGCCGGCTACGCTCGTGAGCAGAAGGTGAATAGAATTTTAATCGACGGAGGTTCTGCAGTCAATATTTTGCCATTGCACACTTTAAAGGAATTGGAGATCTCCACAGAGGAGCTCAAAACTAGTCGATTGATGATCCAAGGATTTAATCAAGAAGGACAAAGGGCCCTTGGTATCATAAGGATAGAGTTGTTAATGGATGATATGTTGTCCACTCCACTGTTCCATGTCATTGACGCAAGAACCTCATATCGCATGCTTCTCGGGCGACCTTGGATACATGAGAATAATGTGGTTCCTTCTTCTTGGCACCAATGTTTCAAGTATTGTCGAGACGGAGTAGTTAAAATAATACTCGCCGATGATAAACCATTCACCGAGGCAGAAGCCCACTTTGCCGATGCTAAATACTATCTTGATGATGAGAAAACGGTAAAGGCCAAAGAAATTCTACCAGTTGAAGAACCAAAGCGAAGAAATAATCGAGACAATGCTCCTTTAGAGTGCGAGGCTTTGAAAGATTTGATGTTTCCCCTAACACCAATTGACGAGAAGCGATCAACTTCTCAACCACCTAAAGGATTTGGTCATCCCACAGAAGGAACCCAAGAGGAATGCGAAGAATTCTCCGAGTCTCAAATGACAAAATGTTTTGGCCCAAATGCTTATAAACTCCTAGTGAAAGCTGGTTTCAACCCACGTGAAGATTCTACGCTTAGAAGGCTTCCTGCCGAAGTTGTTGGCGAAAAGATGCATGGCCTCAATACTACTCAGATAATGCTGAAAGAAAAGGGACATGCTATTCAAAGTCCTAGAGTTGGTCTTGGATTTGTTCCACAGAAGCCAATTCGTATTGCTATCAATAGAGCCACCAGTAATTACATAATCGAAGATGAATTCTCATCAACAGACGATTTTCTTGAAATTAGAACAAAAGTGAGAAGGACATCCGTCTTTGATAGGCTTACACCATCTGTCTTCGACAGACTTGCGCCATCCGTCTTTGATAGGCTTGGACCACTTAGAGAATGGGGGCATGAAAAAGGCGACAAACGAGGGTTTGATAGACTTACGCCATCCGTCTTTGATAGGCTTGGACCACTTAGAAAGTGGGGGCATAACAGAAAGAACAAGCAAGATGTGGGTGTCTCTAATACTAAAATCACCAAAACACGAAGGATTCGAAGTTCAATTCCATCTCGCATGAAACGGCGTACTTATTTGACCATATCATGTGGTGAAGAGTTGAAGGCTAAAATGCGAACTGTCGTCTTTACGAAAATCCAAGACGACGAGGAAGATGACAGAGAAAGTGTGGCATCATCGTATCATATCACTTTAAGTGAAATAGACGTGATTGAGGAGGAAGACGCTGAAATTGCTCCACCCGAGCTTGAAGAAGGAGTCAAAGCCACCATCGATGAGTTAAAGGAAATTAATTTAGGAGATGCGGAGAATCCTCGACCAATCTACATTAGCGCTTTACTGGCTGTCAACGAAGAGGAGACTTATATTGAATTGTTGCACGAGTTCAAGGATGTGTTTGCATGGTCTTATAAAGAAATGCCCGGATTGGACCCAAAAGTGGCAATACATCATCTCTCCGTGAAGAAAGGAGCTCGCCCTGTAAAGCAAGGCCAACGTAGATTTAGACCTGAATTAGTCCCTGCAATTGAGGCTGAAGTGAATAAACTTATTGATGTTGGTTTCATTCGAGAAGTCAAGTACCCAACATGGATTTCAAGTATTGTCCCTGTCAGAAAGAAGAATGGACAAATTCGTGTATGTGTTGACTTTAGAGATTTGAACGAAGCATGCCCTAAGGACGACTTTCCAATGCCAATAGCCGAACTAATGATTGATGCTACTACGGGCCACGAAGCATTATCATTTATGGATGGGTCATCAGGATACAATCAAATACGAATGGCGCCGAGAGACGAAGAATTAACAGCCTTTCGCACTCCTAAGGGCATCTATTGCTATAAAGTGATGCCATTTGGCTTGAAAAATGCCGGTGCTACATACCAAAGAGCCATGCAGAAGATATTTGATGACATGCTCCATAAAGATGTTGAATGTTATGTGGATGACTTGGTAGTTAAATCCAAAAGAAGGGAAGATCATCTCCAAAATTTGAGAAAAGTCTTCGAGCGCTTGAGAAGGTACCAATTGAAGATGAATCCATTGAAATGTGCATTTGGTGTTACTTCGGGGAAGTTTCTTGGATTCGTAGTTCGTCACCGAGGCATAGAAATCGAACAAGCCAAGATTGATGCAATTTTAAAGATTCGCGAGCCTAGGAACATTCATGAGCTCAAAAGTTTGCAAGGAAAGTTGGCATACCTAAGAAGGTTCATTTCAAACTTAGCCGGTCGATGTCAACCATTCAGCCGACTCATGAAGAAAAATGTTCCCTTTGAATGGGATGAAGCTTGCACTAGTGCATTTGAAAGCATAAAATCGTATTTAACGAAGCCCCCTGTGTTGATCGCACCAGTGCCCGGACGATCGCTAATACTCTATATTGCTGCTCAAGAACGATCTGTCGGAGCTTTACTAGCGCAGGAGAATGATGATGGAAAAGAGAGCGCCTTATACTACTTGAGTAGAACAATGACACCAAATGAATTGAACTATTCGCCAATCGAAAAGACATGCTTAGCGCTCATTTTTGCAATTCAAAAGTTGAAGCATTATTTTCAAGCGCAAGTGGTCCGCCTAATCTCAAGGATGAATCCTCTAAAGTATGTCATGACAAAACCCGTTCTATCCGATAGACTTGCAAGGTGGTACCTGCAATTGCAGCAGTTTGACATAACATATATTCCACAAAAGGCTGTGAAAGGACAAATTCTAGCCGATTTCTTGGCGGATCACCCTATCCCTGCAGAGTGGGAGTTATCCGATGATCTACCCGATGAAGATGTTCTCGTGATTGAAGCTAGTCCTCCTTGGAAGATGTATTTTGATGGAGCTTCTCACAGAGAAGGAGCGGGCGCCGGAGTAGTATTCGTCACATCCAACGGCGAAGTGTTGCCTCACTCTTTTACCTTAACGCAAAATTGCTCTAACAATGTTGCTGAATATCAAGCTCTTATCCTTGGGCTAGAAATGGCAGTTGATATAAAGAAACTAAATTTGGAGGTATACGGAGACTCCAAGTTGGTGATCAATCAGATACTCGGATCGTACGAAGTAAAGAAGCTCGATTTACTCCCATTCGGGGTCCTGCGACTTGAATCTCGGATCGTAGTCAAACGTAGTTCAAAGAAAATACGTCGAGATCTGTCAAGTCCCACTGGGCGTGCCAAAATTTGTAACAACAAATTCTTATCTGCGATATAAACAAACAAGAAAAATTGAACAAAGATGATTTTATTGAATTAAAATAAATAAATTGCGGGTTACAATCTCTATTTTAATCCTCTGATTCTTCTCTCAAGAACAATATATAGTTGACTTGAATTTTCGGAGTCGGGTCGTTGACTTGATCTTCTCCGGATTTGATTTTGGATTTGGATAACGTTTTCCGAGGGTCTTGCGACTTGAATCTCGGATCGAACGTTGAACTTTGACTTGATTTGACTTGAAGATCTTGAAATTCTTGATGGATTTGGCCCTTCAATCTTCCAATGATCTTGACTTGAATTGATTAACGTTAATCCGAAGGTTTGGCACCGTTATCTCGGATCGAACGTTGGATTTGATGAAGAACGCCTTGAATTTGCTCAAGAACACCTCGAATTTGACGAAGAACACTTTGAATGTAGAGAGAGAATCTTACCTCCTACGAATTCTTCTTCCTTGCTTCTTGAATTGTAGAGAGAATTTTGCTCCTACGGTTTCTGTTCCTTCAGTTGTGTTTGAATTGTGAAGGGAGGGTCCCTATTTATAGTGGTAGAATAAGAGTCCTTGATGGGCCTTACTGATGATGTGGCGCGATTTGATTGGCCCGATTAAATTGATATTTATCTCTTGTAACTTGGAAGAGAAGAAATAATCTGATTGGCCAATATATATGAAAAATCAATTATCTATTTAAATTAGGAATTTTTTTAATAAAATTCTTAATATTAAAATACAAAACATATAATTGATTTTTCTTTTAATATATAATATATATATATATATATATATATATATATATATATATATATATATATATATATATATGGTTTCACGTATTTGATACATATATATATCTTTAATTGAAAAATTGTTCGTCTACAAATGCCCCCTCGAGACTTGTTCACGAACGATGCGACTTGAAGTGAATAAGTCACGAATATATTGGATTGATTCATAAATATAATTGGTTTTTCACGAATATACCCCGTAGATATTTGAATCAACAAGCCTGAAATGCACGCCCACGGTAATACATCATGGGCCCGCTTTCTTCCCCAAATTTCTCGGTCTCACTCAAAAGAATTTATTTAACCGATATATACGGCCCATCTTGAAAGGCCTGACCAACTTCAGCAAGTCTCTCTTCTCTTTCTTTTATTTATTTATTTATTTTGTTTTAATAAATAAAAAAAACTTGAACCAATTGGGCCCCACTTATAACAACAAGCCAATTACAATCTTGATTTTGAACTTATTTTCATCGAAAATAAATTCAAAGAGAATGCCATCAGTAGACTTCTTTCACAAACACAAGTATTTGACTTCCGGTGTATTTTAAACTCTATTTAATTGGACAATTATAATCCTTGTATGAATCGGATTGCTTCCTTTCATGCTTATAAAAGGGAGACCCCTCCACGCTACTTCATTCATCATCACCTGCCATCAAGTCTTTGGGAGAAGAATTTTCAGCGTTATATATTAAGCCCTGCATCCTTTTTTTTTTTCTTCGGTGGTTTGCTGATTTTGTGTGAGCTTATTATATCGATTTTTTTTTTTTATCAATCCATCTCTTTGGGCATGTCCGCCACATATTTGATAACATGGCTTTTGAGAAACCACTGCATTAATCTTTTTTTTTTTTTTTTTTTTTTTTTTTGGCTAAATTTATTGACTTTCTTTTCTTTCTCCAGGTTTTTCAACTTGACAGGTTCGATACGAAAATCGATTCTAGCACGGTTCCATGCCCCCATTATTTTTCTTCCTTTTTTTTTTTTTTTTTTTTTTTTTTTTTTTTTTTTTTTTTGTCAAACTAATTGCTCTTTGTTTTGAATTGTTTTGACAGGTTTTGCGATGGTTTGTTTCAAGCAAGCTTTCTCCTCTTCCGGCGACGAGCAATTGGTAATTCTTGACGATCGTCACCAACCGAATGACAAAGGAACTGTCTTGACGATTTATGCCCCCCTTATCGGTTCTTACGCAAAGCAATGGCCACGTCTCACGACTCCGAATCGCATGTCCGTTTGGTCCCACGAGCATCCTCATAATAAGTACGAGTACGTGTATAGCTTGCGAGCATCAAATCATAAACCCGACAGATCCTTGCTTCCGGAAGAGTCAAGCGGTCCGAGCCTTCTGCCGACTTTGGGTGGCAACATCGTGGAGGGAAAAGTCAAGTGGGGAGATACTCTCGAGCTTTCCAGCGGCTTTCAATTCTTCAAAGGGTACTGGGAATGGACCGAAGACGTTCTCAGCCGTTGCCAGCACAAGCTAAAGTCTGCGAAGATCTACGATTCTGTATATGCTTCCCTTTTCACGTACGACTACAATTCCGAAATCATGAAGGCGTTCTTCGAGGCATGGTGTCCGACTACAAATACCCTCTTGACGTCTCCCGGAGAAATGTCTATCTCTTTATGGGATTTGCACATCCTCTCCGGGCTACCGTTAACCGGGCTTCTTTACGATGAAGTTGTCCCTGCCTCTCAAGAACTCATTGGTACCGATGCAAAGGGTGTTCGATATTCTCACCGTTCCTGCCGATATCTATTCCATGTCTACCACTTACTTCGGAAGCGCTCTAAAGATCCTTCCTCCAACGTCTCTGTCGAAAGCTGGATTCAGTTTTGGTCGAAGAAGCAGAAGAAGTACACTCAACCTCCTCCACGCAAAGAAAAGAAAAGTGTTCGCCCCAAGTCAACTCACAATCCTTCCGGCAATATTGAAGCACATGCAAAATGGATCAACATTGAAGAAGCTGTGTTTTCGAGCATTAGCGTTGATGTCGAACTGAGGTCCGAGACATACTTGGCGGCCCATTTGGCTTGTTGGCTTTGCACCTTCGTTCTCCCTACTGATGATGTAGGCATGATACGTCCTTCAACGTTCAAGATGGCTAGCATAATGGCGAGTGGCGAAGAAGTCTCTCTTGCAGTTCCTGTCTTAGCAAGCATCTTCAACGGCATAAATAGGATTTCGAGATCCTTGAGACCCCATCAAGAGAACTCTCCGTTTCCTATTCACTTCGTCTATAGTTGGTTGGCGCTTTATTTCAAGACCCATTGTCAAGTTCTGCAAGGCGTAGCCGTCGATGGCCCAAAGATGATATCTTATTCCGGAGAAGGAAGCGCTAGATACTACACTCCCGCGGATGCACGCAAACGGATTCACAAAGGAGATCTTATGTCTTGGACTTGCACCACGATCCCTAGGAGCGAGTCTTCTTTATATGTTGATGATGGAACAACAAAAGGGTCCGAGAGAAATTATTTCATCGCCATTCGCTCGAGCTATCTCTCCTTGCGGCGTGGTAATCGTTTCGTTATTGAGCCATATAGTCCTCATCGGTTTAGCCGTCAATTTGGGTTTTACCAAGATGTGCCTGGAGTACTTGATGAAGACGTTCGCGAGGCTTCTTTAATAGATGGACTCCGTTATTGGCGTCTATGTGTTTTGCTCGAGTCCATGTCTAAAGTGATATTTTCCGTCATCCCTCAAAATTCGAGAAAGTTTCACACGGACGGCTATAAAAGATGGTGGACTAAAGCTTACGGAACTTATCTTGAAAATAAAGTTGCGAGTTTGGTGAACTTGGAGTTAAGTAAGATTCCACTTGAAGACAAAGAAGATGAGGCAAGAAATAGTCTCGGCAATCTTTCTCGCGGAAATGTGCTCCAAACCAAAAACCCTCCTAGAGATATAAAGAAGAGGAACGTTTTGCCTCCGTCGGATGAGAGTGACGATAGCCACATAGAACGTCATTGGAAAAGGCCGAAGAGGGACCCGCAATCTTCAAAACCACAAGATCTTCATATTGATAACAGTGTGGACAGTCATTCTCGAACAAATGACACTTTTGCTGAGAAGGTTGCACTTAACACTTTCCCTTTTTTTTTTTTTTTTTTTTTTTTTTTTTATTTTATTTTATTTTATTTTTTTTATTTTTTTTTTTTTATTATTTTTTTTTTTTTCTTAATGATTTTTTTTTTTTTTTTTTTTTTTTTTTTTTTTTTTTTAGTTGGAAAACGAGATAATTAACGTTGATGATCGCGAGGAATCTCAAGCTAGTCATCACTCAACTGCCAAGGCTTGCTCAATGGGTGCAACTTTGTCGCCGACTGCTTTAATGCCTGCCAGAGCATCCAAGATGAAAGAGACTGCGAAAGGGTCGTACAATGGTGCTTGTTCAGTTTTTGTGGGTGAAAATTTTCTGAAAAATCACAAGCGGGTTTTTCTTCGCCAATTATGGCAAGATCTTCGTGCGAGGATAGTACGGACTTCAATTGATTCCATCTCGTCTATTCAAGAAGATGTCCAATTAGTTCTTGGAACCATGAGGGATCTTGGTGATTTCGACATATCTTGCATAGAGGAATCATTGAAGTCATTATTTTCCCAGGCGACGGCTTATGATAAGGTGAGGTCGTCGAACTCTGAGAAGACATCTAAAGAGATTCTATCACGACAATTAGATGAGGCTAAAGATCGTTTGCATACTACTCAAGCTAGAGAACACAAAGAGACTCTTCAAGTTCAAGTCACCAATAGTGATTTGGAGAGTGTCAAGAAAGAGCGTGCTGCTTTGAAGGTGAGGGTGGGACAGTTGAGATCATCATTAAAGCGACAACGAGAACTCCTTCATACTGTTCAGACTGAAATTCGTGAGATTAACGAAGAGATTGCTGCCATTGAAAATACATCCCCTTTAAGTGATGATTTGGTAGAAGAATTGCGCGCTTCTGCCGAGCTTTTAGAAGATGCCAAAGAAAAGTTGAATGATTTAGACCCTTTCGCTTGAGCTAGATTTAGATTTTTTTTTTTTTTTTTTTTTTTTTTTTTTTTTTTTTTAGAGGAGAGGACTGAACTTAGAGAATATCTAAGCTGCCTACGTACCCCGAGTGGGATCAAGTCATAACGTAGTTCAAGGCAAAAAAAGATAGATTTTTTTTTTTTTTTTTTTTTTTTAGAGGAGAGGACTGAACTTAGAGAATATCTAAGCTGCCTACGTACCCCGAATGGGATCAAGTCATAACGTAGTTCAAAGAAAAAAAAAAAGATAGATTTTTTTTTTTAGGAAAGGACTGAACTTAGAGAATATCTAAGCTGCCTACGTACCCCGAGTGGGATCAAGTCATAACGTAGTTCAAAGAAAAAAAGATAGATTTTTTTTTTTTTTTTTTTTTTTTTTTTTTTTTTTTTTTTTTTTTTTTAAGAGGAGAGGACTGAACTTAGAGAATATCTAAGCTGCCTACGTACCCCGAATGGGATCAAGTCATAACGTAGTTCAAAGAAAAAAAAAGATAGATTTTTTTTTTTTAGGAAAGGACTGAACTTAGAGAATATCTAAGCTGCCTACGTACCCCGAGTGGGATCAAGTCATAACGTAGTTCAAAGAAAAAAAGACACCCTTGAAAAGAAAACTGGAAAAGACTAAATTGCCCCTATCAAGTCAAAAGTTTTTTTTTAATTTAAAAATAATTATTCTATAAAATGAAAAGCTTAATATATTTTTTTGTGAAATAAAAATATAATATATTATTGTGTTTTTTCTATTTTACAGGCCATATAAATATTTTTTTAATTTAATTTTCATTAATTTTCATTTCAACTATAGAGAAATGTTTTTTTTTCCAAATTTCCATAAAAGAAATAAAGACTTTGTTTCTTAAAAAAAATTAAAGTTCGATAACAACTATAATATAATATATTATATAGAAAATAGTAATATAATAATCATAATTAATGAAATGTTAAAGATTTTCAAATTGATTTTTAAAATCGAATAAATTGTCAATAGTACAATAACTAGTATTATATACCTTTTGTGCTGTAAAATTAAAGAAAAAACGATGATATATTATATTTCTCATGTTACAAAAAAGTACATTAAGCTTTTTATTTTATAGAATAATTATTTTTAAATTAAAACAAGAACTTTTGACTTGATAGGGGTAATTTAGTCTTTTCCAGTTTTCTATTCAAGGGGATGATGTGCTAATTTCATACCATTAGGGGGTCATGTGCAAAATGTCAAAACCACACGGGGGTTATGTGCCTAATTTCATACCATAAGGGGGTCATGTGCAAAATGTCAAAACCACAAGGGGGTTATGTGCATAATTTCAAACCACAAGGGGGTCATGTGCAAAATGCCCAAACCACAAGGGGGTCATGTGCAAAATGCCCAAACCACAAGGGGGTTAAGTGCTATTTACCCTTAATATTATTTGCTTATATTGTGATAGTTTTCTGACTTGAGCGTCGGAGGGCGTTAGCAAGGACTCTCGGCATTCCCGATATTGGGCTTGAAGATTCCCGGACTTAGGAGATCTGTGGGCTTCAAGACCATTGGGCTGATCCAACATTTTGGAACAACATTCTCGATATTGGGCTTGAAGATTCCCGGACTTAGGAGACCTGTGGGCTTCAAGACCATTGGGCTGATCCAACATTTTGGAACTGCATCAGAGGGGTTTTTATGTAAATAGATCTTACCCCAAGGGTGGATGTAATTTACCTGACAAATTGGAAGAACGACTGAAAATCAAGCTTCTAGAAGTGAAGGGGCATTATTGTCAATAATTCACATCTTCAATAGCTCCTTCTAGAATACAAGTACTTTTGCAAAAAATTAAAAGAAAATAAAATAAAGACTAATATCATAGTAATTGTCAACCTATTATTGGCGATTGTAACTATGTACAAGACTTTGATGCTATTAACGTATACAATTGGTTGAAATAACATTTATGAGAGTTTGACAAATATTTCATCTCAAAAATTCAATTTTAAATGTGAACGAATAAATCATATTCCTTCTTGTATTCAAATTTTCTATTTTATTTATTTGAAATGACCAAGTTAGCCCTCACATAAATCCACCTTAAGGAAAAATGGCCAACTTACGGTCACTCACCTGATGTAAGGCCAAATTATATATATAAAAAATTTCTTATATTTGAGTAATTACAACAACACCCCTTAACTATGTATTGTCATACACATCTACCCTTACGATTTCAAATTTACACACTGAAAGAAGTTTTTCGTTAGACAATACATAGTTGAGAGGTGTGATTGGAATTACTCAAACTTAAGGGGGTTTTTCATAAAACATGACCTCAAGGGGTCGGCCGTAATTTGCCCAATAAAAATTACACCAAAAATTCCAACGCAGAAGAAAATTAGCAGAACTAAGACAATTAAAGTTAGATTATAACATGTTCATGTCATAAAAATCTTTTTACATTAATCTTCACAAAAGAAAATAAAAAAAGAGCTAATAAGTTAGCTAATCAGATCACAAAAACATTCCCACGTTTCGATCGACAAAAATTAGCACAAAACACGTGTTTTAATTAATTAACCTCCGTTATTTTTTCGACTCCAAGTCTAATAACCCGAAAAGAAAAGAAAAAAAAAAGGTAAAAATCATACCTCTCTTTAAGTAAAACTAAACTCCAATTCATTTTTTATGCCGTATTTACGTTTGCCCTCTGCATAATAACAAACCTCCTCCTATTCGCTCCGCCTCCGTTTTCACTTATCTTAGCCAAGTGGGCCATACGCCTTTTCGCCGACTCAATGGGGCCCACCTTCTCCTCACCGGGGCCCGTTTCTTGATCCTCGTCAATTTCGACATATTTAACTGGGCTTTCGATATTGCTTTCCGTATCCGAAATTCGAACTATTTGCTTCAATATTTCAACCACTTCACTCATCTTCGGACGATCTTTGGCACTTTTGACCAAACAATTATCGGCTAATTTTGCGATTTTACGGGCTGAAATCAACGAGTATTTATTTTCGAGCCTGGGATCGATAATCGTGGCGAATTTCCGGCTCTCGATCGGATGTTTTCTCACCCATTCGAGCAATTTTTGCTCCGGTTTGGGCCGATCCCTCTCTAGAGATTTCCGGCCCGTCAGTATTTCGTATAGTACTACTCCGAAACTCCATACATCGCTCTTTGTGGTGAGGTGCCCCGTTTCTATGTAATCGGGTGCAGCATATCCGTATGTTCCAACAACCTACAAAATAAAATAAAATCTATAAAATTAAATTAAATTAAAAAAAAAAAAAAAGAAAAAAGGTTCTATGTTATTGGATGTATATTTAGTCCAATCACACTTGAGATTATTTTAATCTGATTTTGGCTAATCTGGCTAATAACCAAACGAGAGCATTAATTAATATAGGGCAAATTACGGCCAACCCCCCTTAGTTATGGTCAAATTACGAAAACCCCCCTCTTGTTTGGGTAATTACAGCCACCCTCCTCAACTATGTATTATCTTACGAAAAGACCCCTCCAGAGTTAAATTTAGGGATGTTAATTCGATAAAACCGAATCGAAATTTTAGCACGCCAACATCTTCTACCGTTACCGAACTGAATATACGATTTGGTTCAGTAAATAACCGAATTACATAAATTTTATGTAAAAATATTTAAAAGGAGGGGGGTGGCTGTAATTACCCAAACAATAGGGGGTTTTTCGTAATCTGGCCATACCTCAGGGGTGGCCGTAATTTGCCCATTAATATAACATGTTTATTATGCTATATGTTTTATCAAAGTGAAACTAAACTTACTGCAGTTGAAACATGAGTATGTCCGGCGGCGGGACCCTCTCTCGCGAGCCCGAAATCCGAAAGCTTCGCCTCGAAATTATTGTCCAATAGCACGTTTGATGATTTGAAATCCCGATATATAACCTACAACCCCCATTGAAGTACACAACATTAAGCATCAAGTACCACTCGTTGTAATTTCAAGCTAGAGCTCGTCACAAAGACGAGAGAACAAATCAATGCAGCATGTATAAAGAATCTTCACTACTTCGAAAGAATCGAGTAAAAAAAGAAAAAGAGTATTTTTACAGCTCCGCCCACGAAATCTTTCGAACAACAATAAATAAAGCCGAGCGATAAGAAACACGAGAACTAACTCCTAGATGTGGAAAAAAACCCGTATTCAAGAATTAATAGTGAATTTGTTAAATATCGGGGATTTAAAAAAAAAAAAGAAAAAAACCTGGATTTCCAATTCTTCGTGAAGATAAGCTAATCCTTGAGCAGCCCCGATTATTATATTTAATCGAGAATCCCACGATAAAGCCGGATAAGCCTTGTTAAAAAGATGATCTTCCAAACTTTTGTTTTGCATGTATTCGTATACTAGTAGCCTCTGTATACCTCTATCTCCATCGACTGCACAATATCCGATAAGTTTCACGAGATTTGGATGTTCAACGACGCCTAAAAATTGCACTTCTGCCACCCATTGTTTATGGCCCTAAGAATGAAATCGAATAAAATAGAATCGACATGAGTTCCAAAAACAGAGTCTTTAACCAAATATTTGAAAAATTCACAAAGCCCGGAACACGATTCAATTACCGCGGTAACACATTTATATTACCTGCGTAAGAACTCTCTAAATAGGAAAAAAGAAGAAGTTATTTTACTCGAGACTTGGATGACTTCGAAAATACAAAAAAAAAAAACGCACTTTATGAAAATATTAATCGCGGAATGTCACATCGATCGGTATCTACAAACAATACAAAATTTAAGGGCTCGTTCTTCTAATTAAGCGATTCACAACCGAAAGTTCATATGTGAGCTGAATTAGAAACAAAACTTAGTTTACAACA
Source organism: Erythranthe guttata (assembly GCF_056151865.1). Lineage (NCBI taxonomy): Eukaryota > Viridiplantae > Streptophyta > Magnoliopsida > Lamiales > Phrymaceae > Erythranthe > Erythranthe guttata. Next base: position 14,795,641 of record NC_142546.1, on the reverse strand, counting down.
TATAACGAAAGTACTCGTCCCTTTATTTATTTTTTGTATCTATAACGTAAAACCGCAAAGAACACTACATACACTAGTGGAGCCAAAATTTTAAAGTTCGCAGGGGCCGAATGCATTAAAACTTTTTAGATTTTACACAAAAAATAGGGATTCGAGAATTGTTGGGGGGAGGGGGCCATGGCCCCCTCTGACCCTATGCTGGCTCCGCCACTGCTTACATGTAGACTCAAATTGCAAGAGAAGTTAAGACCTTTAAAATGAACCAAAACCCAAACTCAATCAAGAAGGTCGAAAACGGAAACCCCTCAAGCAAACGATCGATAACTAATTTGACCGATTATGTATCAACAAAAACTCAATTAAAAAAAATGCAGAAAACATTACACACAATTGTAAGCAAGAATCAAAAAAAAAAAAAATTCACCTGTTGGCCATCTCTGTTGAGTTTCTTGATAGCAACAATAACAGAGTCACCCTTTTTGCCACCAACGGGGGCGATGGCCCCCTTGTACACACACCCAAAACCACCCTCACCAATTTTCAATAACCTGCTGAAATTATTAGTCGCCTGCCTCAGCTCGGCGAATGTAAAAACCCTCAAATTATGGGCTTTTTCCTCGTACAGCTCAGGTATACTCCGAGGTGACGTGGCAGCTGCAGAGCCAGAAGATTTTGTAACCCTCTCCGTTTGTGATGACGTGTCTTTGCTCTGGGTTTTCAGAATTGGCGCTGATTTTCGGACACCGCTGCTTTTGTTTCTATCCTTAAAATAATAGAAACACTTCATTTTTTATTTTTATTTTTATTTTTATTTTTTTGCTTCAAGATTCAATCTTTGAACTGGAAAAGAGAAATTAAACATGAATTAATGAGAACCCATTTGATTAAATTAAAATAAAAATAAAAAAATTAAAAAAAAAAAAAAGGGAAAAGGGATGGCAGAAAGCTCACCGGAGAAATTTGTTCTTTGAGAAGAAAATCAGAGATTGGTTGAAAAAAGAATTAAACTGTGTGTGTGTGTGTGTTTTCTTGATAGAGATAAAGTTGAGGTAGGAAAATTAATGCATAATGAGTAAAGATAGATAGAGAAAAGCTGGCGAAGATCAATAAATGCTTTGTTTGGCAATGGATTTGTTTCTGGTTTTTGTTCAACCGATTGGACTCTTCAACTTTCAACACGGTGCAACATTTTCTCTTCTTTTTTCTCTCTCTCTCTCTCTCTCTCTATATGTAAAAAAATATATTTGATTTTTTTTTTTATTAAAAAAGTTATTGCTAATTGGCATATGTACTATGTATAAATACTAGTAGGGGAAATCAGAATGGAATTCCCGAATGCCGCCAATTGGAACCGTATTTTTCACTCCGATTTTTGAAGTTTTGATTTCCGAATTTATTTGGAATGACATCAAAGTTGTATGTAAAACTACTGGAAATAGCGGCCACATCCTTGAGGTAAGGTCAAATTCCGAAAAAAATGTCATGTTTGGATATTTACAATCAACTCCCTTAACAGTGGATCGTCTTATATGTCCATCATTGAAGTGTGAAATTTAGTGAAATCTTCTAGATTATATATTCTCCAGTTTGTACCTGTTTTACCTTATTAGAGCTCAACATTTTAAAACAAGATGATCATAAGATGTTTCGCTTAGGTTGTAAATATTATATTGTGGTGCATCAGGAACTGCATTTTTGCACAAAACGAGTACAAACTAGAGAGATTTCCACGGAATCTATAATTTTCTGTTGAATTTGGCAACATAAAGATGGACGTGTAAGAAAATTCATATTTGAGGGGTTATTGTAATTACTCAAAAAGAAGGTTTTTTTCGTAATTTAATCTTACGTTGGGTTGTCATAATTTACCCATAATTGTCTATGAAACTTTTTTATTAAAAAAAATCTTTCTAATTGGCATATTTATGCATTGACTAATAGATTTTGAGGGGGTTTTATTGAAGAAAAAGTTTGATTTTGTGGGTGATGAAAAATTAAAGGGGGGTTTGTGTGATGACGTGGCAGAACTAGAAAAAGAAGAACATGGACGATGATGTTTCCTAGTACATACAAATCATTTTCAAGCTGTAGAAAGAAAGATTATTCCACACCTAGTTCTTTGAAAAATTATCAACGGTCACAAAAATTCAAAATTGGAGGGCTTTATTTCTTGGAGTTAAAGAAAAAGAATATTTATGGTTAAAGAGTCATTAAAAAGAAATAGAAGAAAGTAAATAATAATTGAAAATAAAAGTTATTACATGTTTAAATGGGCTAAATAATAATAATTTAAAAAATTATACGGAAATTACATTTTTATAGTTACATAAATTTATAATTAGATAATTTTAGTCACTCAATTGAAAATTAAAATAAATAGCATTCCTTTGAACAAAGAAGGCCTAAAGTTATAATTTATAAGAAGATGTATACACAATCTTTTATCTCCATGTAAATATAAAAAGAGAGAGAGAGAGAGAGATTATGCCTTGAAATTCTAGAGTGATATAATATAAGGAAATATGATAATATGATTTTTTTAATTTATTTATCATTATTTGGTAAAAGGATTTTAATATTAATATATTATATTACTTAAAATGAGGAGTGTGAATATGATTTTTTTAGTAAGTATTTAGTAAAAGGATATTAATATTACTTATTTTATGTTCATTTATCAGTAATTATTTTTTAATAAATAGCAAAAAATTAAGTAACCAAATATTATTGTAGATGTATTTGTGATGTGCAAGTTTTTGTCTAGGCAGGAAGAGTGTGACACGACTCAAAAGTCTTGCTAAATTAATTTTTTTGGGATTTGCTTTTTACCGTTTGAAAAAGGCTATTTACCGTTCAAAGATACTCTCTCTCTCTCTCTCTAAAAAAAATTGCTCTCAAGACGATTTCTTCACAAATCATTCTTATTGGTGTGATATACGAACATAAATGAGTTCATCGGATGAAGATCGGGATAGCGAACACAGCGAGGTAAAAATTCCGTGTTTTCGATCGAAAAAAATGGGCTAAAAATTCAAAAGCCCAACTTGGGCGCCCGACAGTGCAGTGCACGCCCATGTTGGGCGTGCAGTTGGCTGTTACACGCCCATTATGGGCGTTTGTAGGCCAACTGCACGCCCAACATGGGCGTGCACTGCACTGCCGGGCGCCCAAGTTGGGCTTTTGGGTTTTAAACCCTTTTTTTTTTTTTTTTTTTTTAAATCAATTTTTTTACATTTTTTTCAGGACGATACGTCTACATTTGAAGTTGATCATACCGATTATTTTACCACTACTCAGTTGTTTGATTCGAAGGATGAGGTAGTGGTTTGGGTGAGGTTCGTTGCAAGAGGTCTTTTTGTGAAAATAGTAAAAAGAAGCAGTCCTAAAAAAAAGATTTTTTTGACTTGTGACCTATTCGGGGAAAAACGAGAATGTCCATCAACTAATCCAGAAGCGCGCCCGAGAAGGACCGGTAGCAAAAAGATAGGCTGTGGTTTTTATATTGTCGGAGAGCTACGATGGGATGATAAATGGGAGGTCAGAGTAATATACGGGAAGCATAATCATGTTCCGATATACAAGTCCGGGCATGGGATGAGTGCATTGTCTCAGGAGGAGGCGAAGATCATTAGTGATCTGTCACAAAGTCATGTGCCGCCCAAGAAGATTTTGGCTAACTTGAGACAAAATGGTTTGGGCCTCGATGCTTATTCAAAACAAATATACAATCAGAAGGCGAAATTGAAAAGACTATCTAGGGGTGACCGTACAGTGATGCAACATTTGATTGGGTTGCTTGAGGAGCATAACTATTACAAGTGGTTCCGTACTGATGAAACTACACATGCAGTTACTGATTTGATGTGGGCTCACCCTCAATCTGTGGAATTGTTAAGTAAGTTTCCGTACGTATTACTACTTGACAGTACTTACAAAACAAATCAGTACAAATTGCCTTTGTTGGAGATTGTTGGTGTTACTCCTGTCGGGAAAAATTTTACTGTTGCAGTCGCATTTTTGCGCCATGAAAATGAAGACCATTACACATGGGTGTTGCAAAAGCTGAAGAGACTTTTCCCCCCTCAGACTCTACCTAGTGCCATCGTGACGGATCGAGAGTTAGGGCTCATAAAGGCGCTAGAGAATGTATTTCCGACCGTACCTCATCTCTTATGTCTTTGGCACATTAACATGAATGTGGGGCGTCGTGCTTCAAGATGTCTCGGCAATAGTAGGCGTCGCGGCACGGCTTTTGTAGTTGGCGTGTGGCAAACTTTGGTAAAATCAGTGTCTGAAGAAGATTTCGCCAGGAATTACACAGCTTTGACGGACGAGTACGCGAATTATCCAGATTTGATTGAGTATCTCCAATACACTTGGCTCGTATACAAAGAGAAATTTGTAAAAGCATGGACGGATCTAATTTTCCATTTGGGTAATACATCGACAAGCAGGTATTTATTTATAAGTGGTTAAATACATATACTTAACTTACTGTCATGTAGTTTATTGAAACATAGCATATTCTAAACATATTAGGGTGGAGAGCAACCATAGAGCATTGAAGAGATGGTTGGAATCGTCCACGGGTGGCTTCGACACATTTTGGGCACAGTATCACTCAATGATGAAAGATCAATTTAACGAGATACTAGCAGATGGCTCCGCTCTCTCAACCGGCTCGGTACTAGGATCTACACGGACGTGGGTGTGGTCTAGATACCACGGCAAATACTCCGGATCCGACTCCCAAGCTGGACGCGCCTTCCGACCATAGTAATCTCGACTAAGCATGTGCGTGTGGGGGATACTCCACATCTGATCGCCGGGCTCATAGTTAACCTTGTAAGATGCTATTTTTCTCTCCCTCTTAGCACCTTTTAGCGGACGAATTGGGTCCGCCGGTTTAATCTGCCGAAACCCGAACTGACGCAAAACTCTATCGGGCATATAAGGCTCAACGGTATCCATCCATCGAATAGTCCCGTGATGAACCGTCTTTCCAACTTCAGATGCCACTTCCAATCCAAATGGCGTCCAATTCACCTACATTCATTTAATAATACACATATATTAATAAGCATAATTAATATAAAATGATGTATCGAATCGAGACGTCTACGATTATATAATACACATAGATACTTACATCTGACGGACGCATCGAATCGAGACGTCTACGATAATCTACAAGTATATCCTCGTCCTTAGGAATATGATGTATCACCTGCCACCGTTTACACCACGGCTCTCCCGTAACATGTGCGTTAACCATCGGAGGCCGGAAACACGGAAAATACTCATATATCCAACACTACAATACGGGAAATAATAATACGGCATAATTAATAAAATATGCAACAACAACAACAACAGCACCAACAGCAACAACAACAACAACAACAACAACAACAGCACCAACAGCAACAACAGCACCAACAGCAACAACAACAACAACAACAGCAACAACAACAACAACAACAACAACAACAACAACAACAACAACAACAACAGCAACAACAACAACAACAGCAACAACAACAACAACAGCACCAACAACAACAACAACAACAACAACAACAACAACAACAACAACAACAACAACAACAACAACAACAACAACAACAACAACAACAACAACAACAACAACAACAACAACAACAACAACAACAACAACAACAACAACAACAACAACAATAATAATAATAATAATAATAATAATAATACCTCTAATAGTGTCAGACATCCAGCAATCTGCGCCGCCTCAGCTCGCGTAGCCATGCCCAACTGTCGGTACAGATAGGCCAATGTAGCCGAACCCCAAGAATACTCGCGAATCAGATTGATTTCCTCTAACAGTGGGAAAAAATCTGCTCTGACCTTCGATCCACTCTTATCCACGAACAACAACTTTCCGAGCAAGTATGCAATATATGCTCGTACTCGATACGCGGAAGGAAAGGTAGAATTGTCGCCATATTTCACCTCCAAATCATCTAACCGGGGTCCGCCACCATACCACCAATGCTCCATAAGTGCGGGGTCGACTCCGAAAGCTCTCGCACCAAGCTGGATCGCGTCGGCCTTATCCATCCAGACGTTAGGGCGAGTTCCACTAACTCGCAAACCCATGATGAAATGCACGTCGTGCAGGGTAATTGTCATCTCACCGAATGGCATGTGAAAACTGTTGGTGTCCGGCTGCCACCTCTCAATAAAAGCCTCTATTAATGGGTTATTGTGCTGAGGCAGCGAACAATCACGCAAGTGATACAAGCCGGTACTCTCAAGTAGTGAGACACAATCATCGTCGTCGGGGCCCGGCCAAGTACACTTCGCGTGCGACCGTAATTTAACCATATGTCGTCCCTGTTCAAGATATATTCATATATAAGTATACCACAAACAAGTGTAAATATTATAAACAAAATTTATTAATATTAATAAGTATTACCTTTCCCTCCCAAATGTCGTAGGCAATATGTGCTCCAAAACTTGGAATCAAGTGAGCGTATTTAGGTCCACCGGGTGTCTCACCGGTCAACATCCAAGGTCGAGAAGGAAGTTTTTTTCTCGGAGCGGTGCGGGACCTCGAGGCAGGATTAGAACCACCGAAAGTACCACCCATCGGGACAGGAGGCGGAGTCGGAGTCGGAACATACTCGTAATCGTCATCGGATGGAAAATCCGGCACCGGAAACTGATACTTCTGCTGAAAGCGTAGTTGTGGATCGTACTCGTACTCCTGCGGCTGCATATATGCATCCATGGGTGCATCCATCTCCTGCTCGGCCTCTGTCTCTGTCTCCTCCTGAATCATCGTACGTGGGGGTACAAAAGCACCAGTGCGTTCCCCACGACGTTTAGAACTAGTCACATTTCTATTATGTGTCCTTCCCTCCCGTTCCGCAGTAGTCTCCACCACCGGATCTGCAGGAGGACGAATCAGGGGTCCTTTCCCTTTTCCGAGTCCGAATTTTTTCGCCCAATTAGACATCCTGTAAACATAAAATTATATTAAATTTACTAACTTATTTTAATTCAGAAAAAAAATATTTCTTTTAAATCAAAAAAAAAAAAAAAAAAAAAAAAAATAAAAATATTTAAATCGAACGCCCGGTTTGGGCGTTTCCCGGCCGAACCGACGCCTGGACCGGGCGCCGGTTCGCCCGGGAAACGCCCAAACCGGGCGTTGAAACACTCATTTCACGCCCAAACCGGGCGCTGGCAGCATGAACGGACGCCCACTTTGGGCGTCGGTTCATGCAGCCAGCGCCCGGTTTGGGCGTTTGGCTCTAACATCCGAAAAATTCAAAAGCCCTACAAATCGATTTGTAGGGCTTTTAAACATGAAATTGGTTGCAAAATCGAGTTACCCATTGCATATAACACATGTAGGTGTTGAAATTACCTGAAAAAATCGAAGCCCAAGCTCGATTTTGGTTGATTTCGAAATTTTTCGAAAAAAAAAAATTTTCTGAAATTTTTGGAATGGGGGGTAATTGGAGAGAATTTCGAATTTTAGGGGTTTTAGAGAGATAAACTGTTTTTTACTTTGAACGGTAAATAGCACTTATTAGCCCGTAAAGAGCATTTTCTATTTTTTTTATTGATAAAATTCTCTAGTGGTTAGGTTGTGGACTTGACTAGGCACCAAAACTATATAAAAGCTAAATTTATTTTAAATAGTTCATAGGTTTTTAGATTTAATAAGTTTTAAAAAAATGATAAATTGCTAAATTTTATTTTTAAAATTAATTATGTAATTTATTAAATAGCTGATAAACTCTTAGAGGATCGTATGGTTAATTAAAAATATAATAGGGTCATATGTACAAAGTTCAAACCTTAGGGAGTTAAGTGCTATTTAGCTTTTATTTTAATTATATGAAATTAAGCCTCTAAATATTTGTCAACACTACCAAACAATTGACTCAAAATTCGTTCTTTTTTTATTTTTTAAATTAAATAAATGTAACTTAGGCAAAATATCTTGGATGTCTACATCTTGTAATTTGCATATTGTGGCCACTAATCTAACTATAAACCACTAATCAAATTTTGTATGCCCTATCAAAATAATATGGAATAATTATGCATCTAGAAAAAATAGATGCTTGATCTATATACTCAACATTATTTAAAAAGATTAATTGTATAAAAGAATTTATTTAAAGAGACATTAATTGGTGGAATTAAAGAGCGTAAAGTCTAATAACTCGAGTCTGATTTTATCTGCCAAACATTTTCTAGGTCGACACTGTCAAATAAGATAAACAAATATCGATTATCTAAATAAATTATTGAATTATTGATGGGCTAAGGCCCAATTAAATCAATTAATCTCAAATAAAATTAGAAAAAATAAAATAAAATATTTATCTAAATAATTACGATATTGGGCCGCAGCAAAAAAGCCCAATAAATGAAGCAAAACAGCCCTTTAGGGCTACAAATGCAGGCCTTTTGTCACTATATATATAAATTTTACCAGTAAATAGGTTGAACGAATTAGCTTGCAAAATCTAGGGTTTTGCCGTTCCTCCTCTGAAATTGAAGCTCTGCTCCAATGGTATTCTCTCTCTTCCTTAATCTCTCTCTCTCTCTCTCTCTCACGCACAAACACACATTCTGAAGCATAAGCTGCTACTCTGTGATTGAAAATGCTGTTTGGTAGTGACGTCATATTTAATTTTGTATTTATTCGATGCGATAAAGATATTTGATTTTTTTTTTTTTTTTTAATATTGCTTGATAGTTTGTTAAATTTCGACATCTCTCAATCCCAGATGCATATTTTGTTTTTGCTAGAAATGATTTATTTTATATATGATTAATTAATTAATTAATTTGGTTATTTGCCTATGGAAATGCTGCATCTATGAACTAATGGTGGTGAATGAATTATTTCATATAAATTCATTATTTTGATTGAAACAATTATTGAATTCAACTTGTAGCAACTAACTAGAAAGTGCTTTTTTTTTTTAATTGAAAATTACAACTCATAATTTAAAGATCTTGATATTCAGCTGTTCATATTCTTGGTTTATTGCTGTATAATCATTGCATTTTATTTGATTTGTGTAGGCTAAAAGAACGAAGAAGGTCGGGATTGTTGGGAAATATGGTAGGTTATCTATCTTATTTCTATTACTACCCGTTTTTGAAATTAATTATTGTCTGGTAAATGAATTTTATTTAAATTAAAAATTACATTGGCATTGTTTGATGTGTTTTTCGTTACGATTCAGGAACGCGATATGGTGCTAGTTTGAGGAAGCAGATCAAGAAGATGGAAGTGAGTCAGCACAGCAAGTACTTCTGCGAGTTCTGCGGAAAGGTAACGACTTTTGAAGTGCTTTTATAAAGTGATTAATATTAATTTGTTAGTAGGATTATGATGGTAAATCGAGTACTTAATTGGCAACTGTTTTAATTACAGTACGCGGTGAAGAGAAAGGCAGTCGGAATTTGGGGCTGCAAGGATTGTGGCAAAGTGAAAGCTGGCGGTGCCTACACATTGAAGTAACATTTTTTTTATAACAATATTTTAGTTTATTTATATTTTTATTAGACGCATTAATTCATTTTCGATTTTGCCTAATTATGTTTTTTTAATTGTATTGCAGCACTGCTAGTGCTGTGACGGTGCGGAGCACAATCAGGAGATTGAGGGAGCAGACCGAGAGTTAAATTTTCTGTCTGGTTTTTTGTGTTCGGGGTTTTCATTTTTGTGTTTTTTTTGGAATATTTATTTTCGACTAAAGAACTCTAGACCTATGCATTTCAATTTCGTGTATTTTCTACAATATTTAACAGATATTTTCGAGGAATAGTTTCTGTTTTGATATTTGTTCTACTTCCGGTTTTGTGGTTGCAATACTTTCGATTAGTTTGATATGATTGTGCAATTCGAGATGAAGTTAAACTGTGGTATGGATTTCTATTACATCCTCAATCAAATTAAAACATACTTACCATGAAAATCGATTGTTTTTTTTTACGTTTCTTGTTTGCTACATGAACAATAAAAAACCAGTAGCTGGACATCTTTGATTGCTTGTAAAAACTATTCAATAACTAATTGTTCACATTATTCATGTCAAGAAAGATCGACGTCCTTTCCAGTAAACTCAACGGTAGAATTCAACGGTAAATTCCGGGTTTATCCTATTATTGACAAGTGTACTTCTAATATATTTCTCAATTATTAAAAAGAATTAAAATAACAATTATAATAAAAAAAAAAAGTGGTCTAGTGTTATATATGAAGTATGCAGTCAACATTAGTTGCCTGAATCGCAAGAGGCTTCCCCTTATGCATATATAACGACGATCAAGTACGCGATAAAGCATTAGCAAGCAATTCACGTTGCGTTAAATAAATCAGCTTTTACATGCCCTTTGAATTTAAATAATGAATGTTCATTACAGATGCGACTGGCTACAACTGGCTTCTCCATCAAACGAGCAATTTCGACATATTGAAAAGTTGCTGCATCTTTTTTTTTTCTTTCACCTGCCATTGTTCACAATCTACTCATACATCACACGCCACACGAGAGAAGCATCTGATTGGCGAATAATTAAGGGCTCGATATAATTTGGAAACTTGTTCGTCAAGTCTTGTGGAGCTTGAAGCCAAAAACTCTCGGCACATAGTCCTGTGTTGGCTTCTGTGGCTTGAGATGTCCATAAGTCATCAAGAAGAGGTGAGGGAAAGTCGTTCCGAAGTATGCTCCATCAATATCTATTCGAGTCAAGAAAAAGTCAACCTAATAAAAATGGAATCTGATGTTCGACACAAATATGGTTCGGTACAATTACCGGTTAAATCTAATCAAATGCTCTAAATGTTAAATGCACCACAATCAAGACTAGGAATCGGTAATAATAAATTGCCTCAATGGGTTCGTAAATGATAATTTCAAGAAATTCCATTTCTGCCTACCTCTCCATGCAAGTACCTAGGTTATTTTAGCATATGTGTCTACGTCTTTTCTATTTTCGTTGAAATCGGAGTCTTGTTTTTCCATAAAAGATTAATGAAGGTTTTGGCTTAATCTTTTGAAGCAGCAGATGAGACAAAAATTGAAAAAAATGTAGATTATTGGGAATAGGAAAATTATTTAGAGGCACGAGTAAGAAATGCACCCAAAATTAAAATATGAAAATGAACGAGATAATATATATTAAGGATACTGCCTTGGTACTTGGATCGAGGATAGTAAACATCTTCACACTTGGGACAGTAAATCTTTACGGTACTTGAGCGTGGGATGTCCGACTGTCCAACGGGAAGACAAGGCTGTCCACAGCAGTAAACTCTCGGACATCTTCCAAAGTCATAGTTCTTGTACTTCTCTAACTGTTAGGTCAACAAGTTAATCGAGATTTAATGAACTAAAAGAAAATGTAGCCAACTCAAAATAAGGATGAACTAATGGTGTTTACCATTGCAGCCATTCCCTTGGTTGTTAAAATGTATCGGACATGAATAAGGCCATAGAGCATTTCTGCAGCTGATTCAATCAATTCGTTCTGTTCCTCGGTAAACACATCACCTGTGCACGCCGATGAATGAAATGTTATTACAAATATAATTCTTCTTGAAGAAGGGGGAAGACAACAGCTAATACTGAACAAAATTAATAACAATTAAACAATGTGCTGCAACAATGAGTAAACCCCACGGCAAAACATAAAGAATTACGAAAACTAAGCCAATTTCACGATGAAAATGCTGAAATGGTGTGTAGCAAATAGAGCGGGAGCTTGTTAATCAAAGTAGTAGTAAAGCAGAAAACGTTAACACTACTGTTCAAATATTAATACATCCGTTTTGAGAAGATATATTGATTCAGAAACACCAACTAGTAACTTTTGTTACAAGAGACTCGAACAATCGATTAAAAGCCATCGATAGTACTCATAAAAGTAGGGCAAATGCATTCTTTATTTGGTTGGTAGACAAATATAGAATTTGACTGATAAGGTTCACAAATGGAAACGAGAGTATCAAATACAAAGATCCTGAGGCAGTTATTCACCACCGCATCAGATTACGTCGCTCATTATTCATTATTGATTTAGTGAATTTCATAAAAAAATGACAAATCTTCTCTCTTATACCCTTAGGCCCCGTTTGGTTGCCAAGATAAACTAAGATTAACTAAATAGTTGGAGTTAATATGATGTTTGGTATCCCCAATAAATTGCCGGGTCGACCCGCCAAAATTATATAATCATCGCTTATCTTGCCTTCTAGGGAGTTTTTTTTGTTGGACGTGGTGAGCTCCAATAAAATAATTGGGTTTCATTAGATTATTTAATCTTATATTGGCTAATCTTATCTTGCCAACCAAACGGGGCCCTAAAGAACTTTGCACTTACTGCCACACCAGTGGCCAAACAAGTTTAGTTTTGCCAAATGTAGCAAGAAAACAACATATTTCAACGACTAACAACTCGAGGACGCCATTCATATTGGTCAAGAATACAAGAGCGCTTACCATGAGAAGACTCAACATCAAGAATCAGGTCCACCGCATATTCGTAATACGGTATTTGACTGCTTAACCCACAGAGATTAAAATCATCTTGAATATATTCATCATCAACTTCACAAAAGAACTCGTTTCCACGCAAGTTGCAAAACCAGGAAATCCAAGATGTATCGTCTCCATCAGAACCACTGACATCAGACTCTTCACTGTCCGTTTCAGATTCATCTGCAAAATAGATACAATTAGCAATCTATAGTTTCTGTTTAACTTGTGGCACATCACGTATATGTACCCTGTTTTGCAATTTTAACAACCGTGTACGTATAAACAGAACAAAATCAAAATACGAACTCCACCACCCTCCCAAAGCCACGTTACATTCAAATGCTGAAGAACTTCACGAAAGACGAAACCATCTATAATCGTAGTCACAAATTAACAGCCCATACAGATCAATTAAGCCACTAAAAAATAAGAAACACGGATACTTCAGCCCAAAATTCTCAAAAGCAACAGAAACCCACAAAACATTAACACATCCAGATTTTTTTTTTAATAATATTCAATCATAAAAAAACCTAATATCCATACATTGCACCATAATTGACTGACACAAAGTGATTCGCAGCACACGAACTCAAAAAAAAAAAAAAAAAAAAAAAAATCGGATTGATTTCAATTACCAAATTGATTCACTTTACAAATCCAAAATAACAATTCAATTTTTCTTTTTTTTTTAAATTAACAGCGTACCCTCGGAAACTTTGTTCTTGTTGGCAGTGGATGAGGGGAGGATGTTCCGGTGGTCAGTATGCTTAGCAACGGCGGAGGGTACGGCGACGGCGACGGCGGAACCCTTGTTTCTGGAGGTGGAAGGGGAGGACTTGTCGAAGTGTTTGTCCAATACATCGTTGATTCGCTTTCTTTCAAGCATCTCTCCACCCTTGGATGAAGCCCCTCCGCCTCGATCTCTGTACATATCCGTATATATATATATATATATATATTCAGGAAAAAAATACACAGTACGAAGATAGCGAGACGAAGAGAACTAGGGTTTCTCTTTCTATACAGATTAGAGAGAGAGAGAGAGAGAGGGCTCAGGCCTCAGCTGAGATGGGCGAGTGTTTTTTTTTCCATTTTCATTTTTATGTTTATTTTCTTTTTTTGTGTTGTTTTTTCTGATGGTTTTATTTATTTATTTATTTATTTATTTTTATATATAGGGAAAATTATAGTTTTCACCCCTTAAGTTTGTACTTATTCGATATTTGGTCCCTTATGTTCATAAAAAATACATTTGATCCGTCATATTTCAATAATTGAAGATTTTTGGTCCTTTAGGTCAATTTATCGTTGGTTTGTCAGTTAAATAAACGATGGACACATACTTGATTCTGTTAATATAACAAAAAATGTTATTTTTTTGAAACATAAGGGACCAAATGTGTTTTTTGTGAACACGGATCAAATGTGCAGTCAGCGAAAACTTGAGGGATGAAAACAAGATTTTACCCTATATATTATTTTGATATTTTCATAGTGATGATTATTGGACAATTACTATTAATTACAAATTTAAGAATGAAATAAATATTATTAATAATTTTTGGGTTTGTAAATGTTATTTTGGACGTGTTCTTAACTATTATTTAATTTACTTTTTGAAATAGTTATGTTTGTACCTTACTAGTTTCGACATTTCAAACATATTTATATAAATTGCTATGAAAAAAAATATATATTTTATTTTAGACAAATAGTATACCAAAATAAACCGATAACGAATTTTTTCGGTGGAACAATTTAAATAAATTGTCATACCAAAATAAACCGATAACGAATTTTTTCGGTGGAACAATTTAAATAAATTGTCATACCAAAATATCGATAACGACTAATGACAATGGACAATGCCTACTACTCCAGCCCGATTCACATTCGGTTCGATTAAATAATATTTAGAACTCGTCTCGATATCATATCAAACAAAACTTTCAAAAAAGCTCGACAAAAAATGCTTCAATTGAAACGAGTGCAAGAATAAGCACAAACGTGATCGACTGTAGAATTTCAAGAATGCTGATCGGTGCATCGGCGTTTAGTAAAACGATTTCATTAAATATATAGAAACATAACGAGGAAGACATCCCCGTTATTTATGTCGGGAATTTATGAGCTAAACTAATAAATAAAAGAGCAAAATAACCGAAAGTTGTGTGACAAATTGAAACCTTCTCTTCATGCACTAAAAGTTAACAGGCAAATACGAAAAACCCAAAGTATTACGAGAATAGAGACCGGCTCCGATTGCGCTCCAGTCGAGCTTCCCTCTGTCACAACCAAGATAAGAAAAATAAATAAATAAATATCGAATAATTAAAATAACAGAATAAAGATGCACAAGCAAAATATTTTTTTACGAAGTATGTGTACCTCCTTTTTCTTGCATTCCTTGTACATGTCGAATTGTTCTTGGCATTTACTCTTGTCAGTGTTATATAACTCTAAGCCTGCAATAAGTTTAAAAAGTTTCGATACCTGATAATTAATCTGGAAAGTTCCGGAAAAACAAAGTCAAACGAACCAACGGTTCAACAGAACTTCAAGCAACTATAAACTTCATATGATAAGAAAAACGCTAAATGCTTCATACTTCTTCATACAACAACACTTCGTAAAAAAATCACCGACGCCACTAAAAACGAAGAAAGTAAATAACAAGAGCACCAATAGATAAATTTTCTGTACATAAAGCTATAATCATGGTCTCTTAGCCAATCTACACGTAAAAAGACGCTAACGGTCGGGTTCTAATTCAATTGTTCTTCCTCCGATTATAAATTAAACGAGGTCGATTCAAAAATAAAGTAGCACCTAGATTAACAAGCCCATACGATGAAAACTTCAATTTTTTCCCCAAACAAATCCAGTTAAACCTTTATAAATTAATTCAGTCGGGACTAACAAAATTCTATTAATTTAACAAAATATTAAATTATCGAATTAACAATTTAGTACATTATTTAAGCGAAATTATTAATTTATTCAATTACGAATTGAGCATCACTTGTAAGCTAAATTCTGCATTATGTCAATTCAAAATAATTTCAAAAATTTCAACTGAAAACCTAATTCTTAATAGAAACCCAACTAATTACAGATTTTCTGTCAGCTTTTCTAGTTTAATTTTAGGGTTTTTCACAAATTCAAGGAACCCTAAAATAAAATTGAGCATTGAAACAGAACAAAAAAAGGGGGCAAAGAGATTACATTTAAGGGAGGCGGAGTAAGCAGGGTAGCAATCGGAATCGGAGATACGAGCCGCACTCGGATACGCCGCCGTTTGATCTTTCGCCGGTGCCATATCTTCAATCCTCTTCGTTGATCTTCTTCTTTCTTCGGCAACAAGTAGAAATTTTGTTTTGTTTTTTAATGAGAGAGAACATATATATATAAAAGCCCACAAGGTTTTATTTTTTATTTATCATTAGCCCAATAATTATTTGGGCTCTCTCACAATAATAGTTTTGGGAGTTATTTTCCTTTTATTTTGAGATTTCGGGTTTCGGATTTTGAGATTTTGGGTTCGGTTTCGGTTTTAATTTTGATTTAGGTTTCGGTTCGATTCGGTTTCAATTTGTTTTGAGAGATAGTTTGAAAATGAAAGTATTGTTTGTCTATAATTTTAGATTAGATGATATACACGATAGCAGTCAAATCATGTTTTTGAAAAAAATGTAGTTTAGAAGAATAATCGAAAAATAAAGTTTGTTTGAAGGGTTTTATTTTAATTTTGGGTAAATTATGGTCATCCCATAAGATAATGTCAAATTACAAAAACTTCCTCATGTTTGGGTAATTACAACCACCCATCGGGCCTCAACTATGACTCTTCTTATATTTTCACTCTTGTGGTGTCAAATTTAATGAAATCTTCTAGATTATGCGGAATATTCTCAAGTTTGCACTTGTTTTACCCCATTCGAGTTCATGACTTATAAATACCAGATTGTAGTGCATCAAGAACTGCATTTTTGCACAAAACGAGTATAACATAAAGAACATATCATAGAATCTAGAAGATTCTGTTGAATTTGGCACCCTAAGAATCAAGAATGAACGTCTAAGAAGATTCATAGTTGAAGGACAGTTGTAATTACCCAAACATTAGTGATTTTTTGGTAATTTGACCTTATTTCAGGGGTGATAGACCGTAATTTACCCTTTAATTTTAATCTTATGTCGTTTAAGTCTCGTGAAAGCTGCTGTTATCTTTCGGGAAAAATACAGTTTTCATCCCTCAAATTTATACCTATTTCACATTTGGTCCCACAAGTTTACAAAAACCACATTTGATCCCCCAAGTTTACAAAAAACCATTTGATCCCTTATGTTTAAAAAATTCATCACTTATAGTCACTTTCGTCAATTTCCCATTAAAACTAACGGAATCAAGCGTGCGATAACGGCCTTAACAAACGAACTAATAGTAAATTGACGAAAATGACAAAAAATATTAAATTATTAGAATATAAGAGCCAAAATGTATTTTTTTGAATATAAATAATCTAATATAAAATGTGTACAAACTTGAGGGACGAAAACTGCTTTAATTCTGTAGATTCATTTTTCCCCTCCCCTCTCTGCCTTTCTAACTTTTGGTAAAATTCTTTAACTTGTTGGAAATTGAAATAGTTATGGCGCATTAATCTCTCTCCCCCTCTCTCTCTCTCTCTCTCTCTCTCTCATTTTCCCTCTCCCACAGCTCAAAATAAAGTGAAATTTCACAACCTTTTCTGTACTAAGAAAGAAAAAAAAAATCAAGAAAAGCTACAACTTTGCTTTCTTGGCCCCCCTCTCATGCTCCCCACTCTCCTTTCTCCCTAGTCCCTTCCCACATAATTTCATGGCATCTACTCATTAATGCACAGAATAAAAGGTGATTTTTTTTCAAAAACCCTCTTCAAATTAAAAGGGGTTCCACCATTGTCCTTCATTTATTCATCTGCCCAAATCAGAAAGATTTCATTTTTTTATTTTTGGTGTTCTTGATGGTGAAGAAATGAGTGCTAATAATAATAATAATGGTGGTGCTGCAAATTCCACAGCTACAAGATTCATCAAGTGTGTGACAGTTGGAGATGGTGCAGTTGGCAAGACTTGCCTTTTGATCTCATACACCAGCAACACTTTCCCCACTGTATGTGTTTTTTATGTTAAAAATCGTTTCTTTTTCTTCTTTTCTTCTTTCACATTGCAGTTTCTCTCTAATTTTCTTGATCCCTCTTTGTGTGTGTGTTTGTGTGTGTGGTTGTTGGTTCATATGATTCTGTGAAAAGGGTTTATTTTTCTTCTTCTATTACAGTTTCTCTTTGATTTTCTTGATTTTTTTTTGTAGGATTCAATTTCACCTTTTGTTGTGTGTTTGTGTGTGTGTTTCTTGGTTCATGATTATGTACAAAATGGTTTCTTTTTCTTCTTCTTATTACACTTTCTCTTTGATTTTCTTGAATTATTTTTGTGAGAATTCAATTTCACCTTATGTTGTGTGTTTTGTGTGTGTTTTCTTGGTTCAGGATTATGTTCCAACTGTTTTTGATAACTTCAGTGCTAATGTCTCTGTTGATGGGCAAACTGTGAATCTTGGCTTGTGGGATACTGCTGGTATGAATCATCATTTTATACACATTCTTTTGTATATATACATATATATATGTGTGTGTGTGTGTCACATTTGACTCCCATTGATTAGCAATAAAGAAATGGTTGATTCGTTGACTTAAATGTGGAATTCAAAGGAAGAATTTGCTCAAGGCCTTAAATTTGCATAATGCTAATAACAAATTCTTGATTTACTATCCCAAGCAACATGGAGATCTATTACACTGTGAATCAGTGCAAGAAACGGCATCGAATTGCGCGTTGAATTAAGAACACGACTCCTACTAAAGCCCCGTTTCTCTGTCTATGGTTTTCTCAATTCTTCGAAATTTAAATACGAATTTTATTTTATTTAATTGCAGGTCAAGAAGACTACAACAGATTGAGGCCCCTCAGTTACAGAGGGGCCGACGTTTTCATACTCGCATTCTCTCTCATAAGTAGGCCAAGTTTCGAAAACATTTCCAAGAAAGTAAAAAACACTTCTCTTTTCTTTTCCTCCGTTAATTTGTAGAAACCAAATGTATTTATTTATTTATTATTATTTTCTTTTCGCTTGTCGTTATGTCGGAGAAGTGGGTCCCGGAGCTACGGCATTATGCTCCCTCGGTGCCCATTGTTCTCGTGGGGACGAAACTAGGTAAGTGTTCTTTCATCATCCCATATCATTACATTTAAATTCAAGAAATGTTTATATATTTTCTTGAATACTCTCATTTTGCATTATAAGCACTATCGCAGGAGAACGAAAAAAAAAAACGATAATTTGGGATTTTCCGATTTTTGAATTTAATAGTAATTCACAGTCTTTCTAGAAAAACTACGCGTTCGAATGTACACTCACGCTTATGTACTTAAGTCGATTAACCGGTATAAATAATTGATGGTCTTATGCTTAGAAAACTTGAAGTCATGTTAATATAATCCGAGCTCGATTCATCACGGTAGCTATGTTTCAAATTTCACATAAAAATCTCCGAATTTCTATTTTTTTTCATCGAATACGACTAATAGATTGAATTGCAGATCTCAGAGAGGACAAGCAATTCAAGAAGGATTATCCAGGGGCTTCCACTATTTCCACAGAACAGGTACAAGCATATATATATACATATATATATATATATATATATATATATATATATATATATATATATATATATATATATATATATATATATAATCCACACACTTGTATTTAATTATTTAACATATAATTTAGATCAGAAAAAAATTAACCCTCGTTTTCTTTTCTCGTAACACGATAAAATTCTTGTTTTTCGATAGGGTGAAGAGTTGAAGAAGCAAATAGGAGCAGTGTCTTATATTGAGTGCAGTGCAAAGACACAGCAGGTTTTTTTGTCCTTAAAATATTTGTTAATTGTAATTACATCAATAACTACTTTTCGAAAATGGAAAAAATAAAATAAAAATAAAATTGTTGTTTTTATTTATTAATTATTACTATTATTTTTTAAATTCAATTGCAGAATGTGAAAGCTGTATTTGATGCTGCGATAAAGGTGGTTCTCCGCCCTCCGAAAATCAAGAAACATACGACGAGGTATAAATCGTGCCGCCTTCTCTAATCGACGATTTATGTGAAATTAAAAGCTGAGATTAATTGTCTTTTTTTTTATTTTTTTATTTTTGTTTTGTTTATATTAATGTTTAGGAAAAAAATGATGTGCTTTGTGTTGTCTCCTTTGTTAATTAGCCTTCATTTGGTTTGTTGTATTGGTTTCATTTCATTTGGTCTTCTGCTTATTGCATCTTTGTTTATTTTAGTTATTTAAAAAAAAAAATTATTTTTTTAAATACAATTTGCATCCCTATACTATTACCACCGTCTCATTTACCCCCCTTGAACTACTAAAAGCGATAAAATAGCCCCATAACACAGTCAACTATAAGAAGTCTAACTCCGTTAAAAAGTAAAGTTACATTTTTACCCTTACATCAGATAAATAGTCATCTTCTGACAACTCATTATTTTATGATTTGTAAAATATTGATTCAATTATTCACGAAGTATATATATAATATAAAATATAAAATAAGTGACCGCCAAGATCTCCTTCTAAACCTTACTCCTTTGGTCGTCGGAAAGTTCACCAGCTATCGGATTTCCTATTCTAAAGATACGTGTATCTAGTCAAGATCGTTCATGATCTACGTCTTCTTTCGTTCGATCTTTATCTACTCTTTTCTCTAACGAACTTCCAACCCAACAAATTCGTTTGGGCTCACATATGTATTACTCCATGGGCCTATCTTTAGGGGGTTCGGCCCAAACTTGCTAAAGTGGGACCCATCAATAAGTAAAAATAAGCAAAAGGGTAAAACTGTCCAAAATTTGTTATTCCTCTTTGCCATTATCCGGTCAACACTTCACAATAAATTACTGGGGGCTATTTTGTCACATTTAGTAGTTAAGGGGGTAAATAAGATAGTGGTTATAGTATAAGAGTGCAAATTTTAAATATTAGCCCCACATTTTTTCACTATTTCAATATTTTGAAGTTGTCATGGTGAATTTTAAATTAATCCCATTTAGGGTCATTAGATATTTTCTTTTCAAATCCAGACCCTCACTTTTCCTTTTTTGAGAAACACATCCTCACATCGCCTCTCTCTCTCTCTCTCTCTCTCTCTCTCTCTCTCATCTCTCTCTCTCTCACACACACACACAATATATATATATATATATATATATATATATATATATATATATATATATATATATATATATATATATATATATATATATATATATATATATATATACATATTTTAAAAGATGAGTTAAGGACAAGACGTGGTAAAAGATTCGTCATTTCTTCACACGACTAACCATCTATTTATCATTCGATTAAAATGAAAAAATAATAATAACAAACGAGCTAATATGGCAATTTATCCCGACTTTAATTTCTACTATTATATTTATAATTTGCTATTTTTTTCTAATTGTGATGCAAAATGTCAAAAGCATAACTACACTTGTATACATATACTATGAAAGTGAATCACGTTTTGATTAGGAAAATAAATACTATTTATTAAATTAAAGGTTGAAGGAATATTAATCCAAATTATTCCATGCCACCATCTTTACATATTTGGGACCTCCTACTGACAAATAGGTTATTTCTATACTACACCGGTTAAAGATTACATCAGATGAATTCTTATAGTTGATTTACACACACCAATATAGATGTGTGTATTTAGGTGTACATAAAGGGTAAATAATACATGTTTTCCAACTTCGGGTAATAACACTCTTCAAATTTAGAAATATTCTTCAAATTTAGAAATATTCTAGAGTGTTAGAAGGTTAACTGCTTCGTAATTAATTCGTTTGTTTTAAAATTTCCTTTTAGGATAAATTTTACTTCTTATATTAACTGTCACTTTACACTTTCCAACCAGAATCAATTTTTTTTTTTACTAATTTGTCCTCTATCATTATTGAGTAGTGAGTACTCATATAGGTAGTGAGATAAAAAGAAACAACATTCTTAACACGTGTAAGGGCAAGTTGGGGTTTTTCCTATCGAAATGAATAATATTTATTACAATCACCGACTTATTTTCATCTATCTTAAACGACACTTAACAAGAAACGCAGATAGTACATATATCACATGTTATTGTCCTAGTTTGAGGATTAAAATGTAATTCCACACAAAAGTTAGAAACCAAACATTAAATATATAGGAAGAATAGAATAGGAGAAGGAGAGAGAAATATTACGTAAAAGAAACCCCATTATGTTATGGGTTGATTACATGAAATATATATAGATAAATATTGCTAGGTAATAAAGTTTGACTAGGTAACTAAATCCTAACTTATCTAGGTAACTCAGTAATACTAGAATTCTAATATTACAAGAGTTGTATAATATAATATTCTCTAACAAAATAAATAATAGATTCATGAAAATTTCAAGATGTGGCTTGCATGACTCTCCAACTCTTCTTTCCCCACGTCTACCCCTCACCCACCCCCCACCCTACCCCCTCCATACATACATACACATATACATACACAAGTCAATGCAAAAAATTATTACAGAAAAACCAAACATGGATTACCCGAAAAACTCCATAAAAAATCTGGCAATCGTCTCGTTATTCATCGCAACCCTCGTTCTTCTCTGTTCTTCGAAACCCTTCTCCAATTATTATAACCCCTTCCCTTCTTCTTCTTCACACAATCATTCAAACTCTGTAAGTATATACATATATACATACATACATATATATAATTATTTTTCTCTGTTCTTGATTATTTTTTTTTCTTTTATAAGCTACAGGCGTATGAGGAAAAGGATGAACTCGAGAAAGCTCTGGAGAGGGCATCAATGGCGGGGGCGAACAAGACGGTGATAATCGCCATTATCAACAAAGCTTACGTGGAGCCACACGAAGACGAGTACCCGACGATGTTCGATCTTTTTCTCGAGGGTTTTTGGGCCGGGGAAGAAACCCGGCCCCTTGTCGACCGTTTACTGGTGGTCTCCATGGACGAGACCGCCCATGAACGGTGCCTCTTCCGGCGGCTGAATTGTTACAGACTCGCCGGCGGAGGCGACGGCGGCGGAGATCGGTTCGCCGGAGAGAAGGTTTACATGTCGGATGAGTTTATAGAGATGATGTGGCGGAGGACTTTTTTTCTGCTTGATGTTCTCAAGAGAGGCTACAGCTTCATCTTCACGGTACGTTTTCTCTGTATTTATTAAAAATATTATTTTATTATTATTTTTGTAATTAACGTGTTGTGATTAAATTACCCTTATTTGTTACAAGAAGAAGAAAAAAGGAAAAGGGCCTGTAATACGCACATGCCACGTATGATTTAATTATTAAAATATAATCATAATGCAAATCATTACATATATTTACAAAAGTCATATTTAATATATGTTATTCATTTAATTATTAAGTTTTTATGCTGATTTAATTTTATAAATATTTTTTTAAATCCAACTAAATCAGTAGAATGTAAGTTGAGCAAATATATTTTGTTTTTCCAAATTGCTTGGAATTTTATAGCCTATGTTTTTTTTAGATGTCATTAATAAATTAAATAATATTGCAGCATTGGAATTGAATGTGTACGAGAAAAGACATATTTGTTAGTATATATGGGTTGGTCACCCTACTTAGTTGCGTAGAATCTCGATAAATTAATATTCAATAAATTAATAATCTCGCTGAAATAATATTTTTTTATGGTCCCGGCTCGGTAAAATTAAAATGTACTAAATTATTAGCTCGATAATTTAATATTTTTCTAAATTAAAAGAATTTTATCGATCCGACTATATTAATTTATAAATGTTTAATTCTACTTGTAAAAGTCTACTATTGAATATTTAAGTATCAAAGTCTACCTTAAAAAGAAACTAAAATCAAAGTCAAACATTTTGAAAGAAAAGTAAAAATAAAAATAAAAAAGTGATTTAAATCAAGAAAATTGAAAATAATGGAAGATGACCAAAATAGGTATTTTGAAGGCAACACATGAACTGCTTCCACGACTTTAATATGTACTCATGAAGAATTCAACGTTTTCAAGTATATATTAAAAATAATTAAATTTCAAGAAAATGAATGAATTGTTTTTAAAAAATTACAATTTTGAAGATGCTACATCAGATGAGCGTATATAAAATGCGTGTATTACATTCAAATATCGAGATATTAACAAAATTCGAGTTTTTAATTTTTTTTATATAGGATACTGATATAATATGGCTAAGGAATCCGTTCGCAACATTGAGCAACGACAACCAAACACTCGACTTACAAATAAGCACCGACGACTTCAACGGGGACCCGCACTCGGAGAACAACCTAGTCAACACGGGATTCTATTTCATAAAATCGAACCAAAGGACGATCTCGCTATTCGAGACGTGGTACGACCGGAGGAAGAATTCGACGGGGCTGAAAGAGCAAGACGTGTTGTTGAATCTAGTGAGGGAGGGCATTTTCGGAAAATTGGGAATTAGTGTGAGATTTCTTGACACGTTATATATAAGTGGGTTTTGCAGAGATAGTAGAGATGTTGGGGTAGTAGCAACAGTGCATGCAAATTGCTGCAAAAGTATTAGAGCTAAAGTCGCTGATTTAAAGAACGTTTTAAGGGATTGGAAGAGGTTTAAGAATTTTAATGATAGGGAGAATTTTAAGTGGTCGGAACATACATCTTGTATTAATTCTTGGACCACTTAGATTTTTCAATTTTTTTTTTTATATTTATATATATCAATATGTGTGTGTGTATTTGTTAAAAATATGAAGAATGGAGGTTTACATTCCTAGAATTGAAATTGGTTATGTTTTGAATTGATTTGAGTTTTTTTGGCTTGAGGAAAGGGTCGCTCGAATTCGGTGAAATTGGATCGGAACGGACTAATTTTTTTTTTTTTCAAAATGAAAAATTAATTCCGATTATGTTCCCACTAAAAGAATCTAAAAAATTGAAAATCGGAATTTCAAAAGTTGAAATTGTGAAAATTGTTCCAGAATCGAAAGTTTACGGATGAGAATTGACGGAACCTTAATATTCTTGTTTTTTTTTTTTTTTTATATCACCTTGAAAACAACATATACACAATAATATTGGGTTAAAAGTGTATATTTTTAGTAAATTGGAAAAACAGAAATCTTCGTAAATATTTTCGAAATTAGTATCGAACCGAATATAAACTGGGAATCGGAACTTTATCAAAATGAAAAAATATTGTCCCAAACACGAACCTTTTGAATCGGAATCAACAAAATTCGTAATTTCCATCCATAAACAAAAGATCCTCGATTTGAGCCCTAATTTTCTGGTCACATGCAGAAACCATGAATTTTGGCTATTAGTTGTGAGTGATCAAGCCTAATGAAGATAGTTAATGTGTCACATATTAATAATTTTATGTTTAAAAATTTGTTCACTTTGAATTATAAAGGAGTAATAAATGAATAAAAAATTAATTTTTCACAAAATAATAGACTTGAAGCCTGATTAATTTCCCGTTTTGTAGATATTGTACCCAGTGAAACATATCAGGTGATCATGCAACATTGATTTACATATAATAACACACATGTATATTTATGCTTAGTGGGTAGTTATTTGTATAAATCTATGATGCAAAATCACCTGGTAGCATGTCGTAAACCTTTGGTGGTGTTGCAAAAGCTTTTACAAATAGATTATAAGCTCTTTTTTTTGCTCATAACCATTTTTAAGTGTTTGTAAAATGAACTTTTACTTTTGTTTCTCTTAAAATAAGCAACTGTAAGCTATAATTTGTTAAGCACCCGTGACCCTTTTTTCTATACAAGTTTATTTTCTAGGAAATTTACAAACACCCCCAACTTTTTTAAAAATAAACACTTGAAATCAACTGAACTCACATTCTACAACTTCTACTTTTAAATAAGCTTTTGCAAACACCACCTTACCGGAGGCCCAATAGTCTAATCTTGCAGGGCCAAAAGTAATTTAATATATAATATAATATGAATTTATATAGTTTTTAAATTATTATTTTTTTCTATTTTTATTTTCTTTTTCGAAAAGAATATCTGGCGGTCACTGTGTGCAAAACAACACTCTTCTCCTCAAATCAAACCTTAGATCTGAGCTGCCATAACACCCCCCCGCCCTCTCTCTCTCTCTTCATTTGGGGATTAATCACTGAAACCCTAACAGAAAGCTTGATTTTTGAATTGGTGATCAGAAAAAAGGAAAAGCAAAAATGGCAACAGTGAGGAATTTGAAGATAAAAACATCAACGTGCAAGAGAATAGTGAAGGAGCTCCATTCATACGAGATCGAGGTCGAAAGAGAGGCTGCTAAAACCGCCGATATGAAGGCCAAAGGCGCCGATCCCTATGACCTCAAACAGCAGGTATACAATTCTGTGCCCTAATTCACTCACAATTCTGTTTTTTTATCCCCAATTTTTTCACATTCAATTGCGTGTTACTGTGTGCCCGATTTTCTGGTAATTTCATTTTTTTCGAAATGCCTAATTGTGCTGACTGCTGATTGAGAATTACAGAAATGCCCTATTTTTTGTTGCTTTTGGATAATTGGATTTCAGTTTGATGCTTTTTTGTTGGATTTTGTTGCCTTGCTATTTTCGTTTCATCAAAGGATGTTAGTTTGATGGGGTACTTGTTTTCCGATTATTGTTCGTGAAATTAACGGAAACCTAATGATATGGGCTTGGCCTTTAGAGTGAATTAGCAGGAAATTTCGAACAAACCTACTGAATCTGCAAACTTGACAACATTCATATTACGGTTATGGTCGAACTCCTTTTATTTACATCTCAACACTTTGTTAGAGATGAATTTTGATCAAAGAGGTTAAGTGATACAAGTGATGCGGAAGTTCGAGCAAACCCAAGTTATATCTTTTTGGGCTGGGGTCAAGTCGATCACATTGATTTTAAACGCTCATTATAAATCTTAAATCGAATCAAATATTTTCTTGTTTATTCGTCTCTGTTTTTGCTTGATTAAACTTATACGTTGATGGATTTCGTTTAGGAAAATGTGCTGGCTGAATCAAGGATGATGGTTCCCGACTGCCACAAACGCTTAGAGTCTGCTCTAAGCGACCTTAAAGGAACTTTGGTACGCCGTGTGTGTGTGTGTGTGTGTGTGTGTGTGTGTGTGTGTGTGTGTGTGTGTCTAAATAATTCTTTCTGTTGCCGATGAATCTTTATTAAAAATCATGACGATTTGCATGGATAGAAGTAAGAGTTTATGGTCGATTGCATTCCTCTCATGTTTGGGCCAATTGGTTAGAATTCGCGTTGTTCTTGAAATGCAATTATTTAATCTATGAAGGCTAAATATTTCTGATATTTGTTTTCGTCGCGAGCAATGTAGTTTATTAAAATTATAATTCTGAATGTCTATGAGATTGGATGAACCCATTCATTACATTGATTTCGACTTGAAATTGCTTATTTAAAATTTAAATTAACATGCAATCTAATCGGGGGCAGGTTGAGCTGGAAGAGTCGGGCGAAAAGGAAGGTTCTGAAATCGATGAAGCCCGAAGCATCATTGCAGAAGTTGAAGAGCTATTTCAATCTTCAGATGTTTAATTTGACTGTTTTGAGCTTTACTCCTCTGTCAAACTTTGTGGTTTTTTTCGATCTTGAGCTTGATTAATGAGTGATTGCAAAAAAGGGATTTTTACAATCTTGTAAACGTTTGTTGGTCTCGTCTCTGTATTGCTGTATGACATTTCGAAAAGTAGTCTACTGAAATTTCGTTTATCTCATATACACAACTTTGTACATCTGAGTAGTGCTTATAATGACAACTCCAATAGATTTACCAAATCTATCTATAAAGTGGCAGAAGCTCATAAATTATGTGCTCAACAACATTAAACATAAAAGTCCGAAAACACGAAACTTTTAACATCAGAAAAAACATAAATTGCAATAATGTAATCTGTATAAATTAAACATTGAAGAGAAGAAAAAAACACTCTGATCTACATATACTCAACGAGACCATAGGTTTTGAATAATTCGATCGAAATGCAAAGTCAAGAAGCTACAACAAATTCAAGAAACAAAGCTACAATAATAGCTATAGCACTAAACTCAACTTCCAAATACCTAATATCTAAAAGTTTGACAAATTAAATAGACATATAGAGAGTCGAAACGTAACCTGAGTAGCAAACGAAACCCGACTTCCCAACTCTTAAATACACAAGGGATTGATAGATAGATAGATACACAATCCAATATCCCCATTCCTTCATCCCTTAAACCAAATTGAAGATATCATAAATTAAAAAATCGAACTTTCAGCACTCGGGTGTATTCGAATTCCTCTTCGCCCTTTTTGTATTTCTCTCGGATATCGACTTAGCAAATGCCTCCACAATCCTCTGCTCCGATTCAAGAATCATCTCTGTTCGTTTCAACTCCATTTCCATTCGCATCTCTTCAATTTGCCGAACCATATCCATTTTCACCTTCTCCATTCTCATAAACCCTTCCCCCAATCCCTGTATAGCTGAAACCAGTTCACCCACCCCGGAATCAGCCTTGTTTTTGCTCGGCGGCTCAGCTGCCGCTGCCGCCCTCTTTCCTACGAATCCTTCTCTTGAAACCTTACTAGAGGCGGCAGCTCCGTTCACACCGGTGGTGTAATTGGTAAATCTAGGGTTAGGGTAATTAGGGTTTGGGCCACCGCCACTACCCATCTCGTCGAATTTGGAATAGACCTTGGCTACGGTGGGAACACCACCACCCGCGGAGGTGACCCGACCCGGGATCTTGATCCGGAACCCGCTTGTTGACCCGTTGGTCTCGGGCGGGTCTGGAGCGGCGAAACCCCCTTTTTGATTGTGGTTGTATAAATCGTTGATGCGTTTGATGCTGTTCCTGTGGTCGTTTTCTTCTTCTTCATCGTCGTCGTCGGACGACGGAGGGGTGGGGTTGGGCCCCTTCTCCATGGCGTGCATGATGTGGAAGTGGACCCAGGAGGAGGTGTAGCGGCGGACGCCGCCGTGTGCGGCGGATCTCTGGATCTCGGCGCGGTAGCGCTTACGGAGCTTCTCCATCTTGTGGCGGCACTGGACGGCGGTTTTGGGGGGGCTGGCGGGGCATCGGGAGGCGACGTCGTCGGCGACCTCCTGCCAGTGGTTGGCGCGGAGGTTGCCGCGGCGGAGGGAGTACCACTTGTCTCTGTAGGCGTCGATTAGGGCGACGGTCTCGTCGGGGGACCAGCACGGCGGAGGGAGGCGGCGGGAGGCGGAGGAGGTGGCGGCGGCGGAGGAGGGGAGGGCTAGGGTGGCGGTGGGGATGTGGTGGTGGTGGTCGTCGTCGTGGGAGGAGGGGGATAAGGTGGTGGACATGATTTAGGTAGGGCGGCGGAAGGCGGAGGAGATGAGATCTGGGGCAGAATAGAGGAGGAGGTGGTTGTGGCATAATGAATGGTGCGGTGGGGTAGGGTTGTTAAAGGGGCGGCAGGCGGGCTGACTTGGAGGATCTAGAAACATGAGATGAGAGGCCACCGCTTAGGGAGGGGGACGCTAACGTACGCCGGGTGATTGTGTGCGCTGTTAACGTGCGCAATTCCAGAGGCAGTGTCCTCGTGGCTTTTCTCCTTTCTTTCTTTCTATTTTTTTTTTCTCTCTCTCATATTTCTTTTGGTACTAGTTTTCAGCCAAGTTCCATATACTATTTCTTACATACTAAATCTCAATATTTTCAATATTTATTTATTTATTTATTTTATTTTGTAAAATCTATTAAAACTAATCTTGAAATGCATTTGTTTGCTCTAAATCTAATTAATAAATGGTGTGAGTTGGAAAATAATTTTCAATTTATGGCGGTTTCGATCTGAAAATATCGATTTTCGAACAATATTATCATTAAAAATTTGTCAAATTTTAATTTTTGATTTATCTGAAATTTTTTGGACCGAAATATATAAGAAATTCTGAATTCAAATTCGATTTTCTTAATTTCCAAAAGCAATTTCGAAAATTATGAATTTTATTTTTTCCAAATATTTCATGAATAAACAATAGAATATCGTCGATTTTTTTTTTCAGTTTTTTTTTTTTTTTTAAATCGAATTTCCGATTGTTCCTAGCCTTTTTGCAACAAAATCAAAATTAGTTCTATACTTCGGAAGAAAATATATTTTGTTTCTAAAGTACTAATTCCGATTCCCACCCCTTTGATATAAGCTTAAATTACGAAAAAATACTTTATTTTTTATAATAACAACCAAATCCCTCAACTATAATTGTATTACGAAAATTCCCTCATTCAGTTGGTAAATTTGAAACCGTAGGGGCGAACGTGTAAGACAATATATAGTTGAGGAGGTGATTGTAATTATCAAAACATGAGGAATCTTTTTGTAATTTGAGAATACCTCAAGGGCGTGGCCGTAATTTACCCTGAATATAATATCACTCCTTTGAATTCTTCAAAGTGACATTTCTCTTGCAAGATGAACATGTCTTGTCTCTCATATATATATAATTTATCCTATAGTTGAATATCTGAATTTCATATTGATCAGATTTTCAACTGATCAGATTTTCCATTAACAAAAAACAAGTGGGCAAAAAAATTTAATTGCAATGGACAAAAGGCTGATTGATGCTGCTAAAAAGGGAGATGTTGGAAAACTCCGAAATCTGATCGAAGAAGATCCTTTCTTGTTGAGGTCCGTTTCGTTATCCGACGAAGAAACTCCGCTGCACATTGCTTGCATCGCAGGTCATCTCGACTTCGTCAAGGAGCTGCTGACTCACCGGCCGGGATTCGCCGAAGAGTTGAGTAAAGACGGTTTTACCCCTCTGCACGTCGCCTCGTCTTGCGGCGACGTAGGGATTGTGAAGGAGCTGTTGAAAGTCGGGGGGAGCCGTCTTTGTTTGGTCAAAGGGAGAGAGAAGAGAGTTCCTCTTCATTGCGCGGTTTCGAAAGGCAGAGTTAAGGCTATTACGAAGCTGCTATCGGCTTGTCTGGATTCGATCGCGGAAGTTACGGCTCGTGGCGAGACTTGCTTTCATCTTGCTGTGAAGAACAACCGATTCGAAGCTTTTAAGACCCTTTGTGAGTATGTGGTCTCGTTCGATAAAGAGGATTTATTGAATAAGAAAGATGAACGAGGGAACACCGTTTTGCATCTTGCTTCATCAAGAAAGCAATATGAGGTGATCTAATTAATACTTGTTTTTTTAGATGTTTTGATACTGTTCGATGTCAATGTGATTTTGACCATTTTTTAGTCTGAATTCGGCAAAACTAAACGCGTCAAATTTGTAGTCCTTTGAGTCAGCTTTCTATTGCAACTTGAATAAGATAGATTGGATGTCGAGTGAGAAAGTTATGCTTGAACGAGTTACTGTCTGAAATCTGAATCTAATATTACTCAATACAACAAATTTATGCGTAATTCTCTCACCTGACATCCAACTTAGCTGATTTAAGTGGAACTAGAAAGTTCACTGAAAGGACAACAAATTTGTGTTTCACGACATTTGAAGTTGAAACGGTATCAGTAAAACTGAAACGACATTTAACATTTCAGTTTTTTGTTTTTGTTTTTTTGTTATGGTTAATTCATATGGGAAATGTGTTATCAGTTTATAGATTTGTTGATGGACAAGAGTTTCGGGTTCAAAGGCGAATTGGAGGTGAATTCGTTAAACGAAAAGGGCCTCACGCCACTAGATGTGTTGTTGTCACAAGGCGGCGACTCTGAAATCGAGGAAATACTTAGTTTATATGGAGCTACACGAGCTCAAGAAACGAACCTGTTTCTCGAAATCCCGATAGAAAACCCGCGAGAGGAACGAAATACGGGTCGACCCAAATCCGAGTCAAAGAAACTTCAAGACTACTTCAAGTACGACAAGACCAAAGAGTCTGCGAGCAAAGCTCGAAATACGCTCCTCGTGATCGCCGTACTTATCGCCACCGCCGCTTACCAGGCGGTGCTCAGCCCGCCCGGCGGCGTCTGGCAGGACGATTTCACGCCGGGGACCGATGCTAAGAACAGCACCACCGCCGCCACCGCCGGGAAACGCCACAGGGCGGGGCAGGCGGTGATGGGGACCCAAAATCAAGTCTCGTACGGTTTGTTTCTGCTGTTCAACTCGATCGGATTTTTTATGTCGCTGCACATGATGGATTTTCTGACGCAAGGGCTATCGATGAAGTTCGAGCTGAGGATAGCGCTTTTCGCGTTAGTAGCGACGTACGATACTTGCATGGTGGCGATCACACCTAGTGGATACGTGTCTGTGTTTTTTATTGCTCTGTCGGTGGTGATGCCGATAGTTATGCCGCTGTTGACCATGGTGGTCAGGGATTATAGGAAGGGGTGGCGGCGGTGCGAGTCGTCGAGCTCGGTGGCCGCTGTCGGTATTTGAGGAGGGATGAGTTTTACTTCTTGTGTAATTGTATGAAACTGCATGCTTGTGTTATTGGAGGGAATTTTGTGTTCAATGTGTGGTTTTGATTATCTAATGTAATGTAACTTATATATAAGAATGTAAGAAATGTTGTTATTTAGATTGATGAGTTGTCTATTTAACCACATTTTCGAAATACAGTTAAATCTCTACAAATTAATAAACTCTGATCGTGACTAATAAAATTTATAAATTTAGCAGAATATTACAGCCGGGACAGACGAAAATTATTATTGCATATCGAATGAATCAGTTGATTTTCTTGCATCAACTATATGTACTATGCCGGCAATTCGCTTCGCCGCCACCACTTGTTATGATCTCTAACGACCTTGGTCAACATCGGCACCACCAGCGACATCACCACCGACACCGCCACGAAAAACACGGATATCATCCCGCTAGGCGCAATCGCCACCATGCAAACATCGTAAGTCGCGAACAACGCAAAAAGCGCGACCCTCAATTCAAACTGCATAGGAAGCCCGTTGGTCAAGAAATTCATCATGTGCAGCGACATAAAGAACCCGACGGAGTTGAAGATCAAGAAAAGGCCGAACGAGATCGCGGTCTGAGTCCCCATCACCGACTTTCCGGCGGTGTGCCGCGGTGGCGTTTTGACGACATTGTTATCCGGAGAGAAGTCGTCCTGCCAGACGCCGCCAGGTGGGCTGAGCACCGCCTGGTAAGTGGCGGTGGCGATTAGTACGGCGATCACTAGCAATGTGTTCCGAGCGTCACTTGGAGACTCTTTAATCTTGTCATACTTGAAATATTCTTGAAGCTTCTTCGAGGCGGATTTGGGTCGACCCCGACCCGTATTTCGTTCGTCCCGCGGGTTTTCTATCGGGATTTCAAGAAATGGGTTCGTTTCTTGAACTCGTGTAGCTCCATATGAACTAAGTATTTCCTCAATTTCACAATCACCACCTTGTGATATCAACACATCTAGTGGAGTAAGTCCATTTTTGTTCAAAGAATTCATCTCCAATTTGCCCTTGTAACCAAGATCCTTGTCCATCAAGAAATCGATAACCTGATAACAAATTTCCGATTATAATTAATCAAAATAATAAATAAAAATATATATGTACGTCGGTAAGGTAATATTTATATCTCCAATAAAATCTATCATATAAAAAAAAAAAAGAATCGATGTATTTTACCTCATATTGCTTTCTTGATGAAGCAAGGTGCAAAACGGTGTTCCCTTGTTCGTCTTTCTTGTTCAATACATCCTCTTTACCGAACGAAACAACGTGTTAGCACAAGGCCTTAAACGCGTCGAATTGGTTATTTTTCACCGCAAGATGGAAGCAAGTTTCGCCTCGAGCTGTAACTTCCGCGACAGAATTCAGACAAGCCGATAGCAACTCCGTAATAACCTCAACTCTGCCTTTCGAAACCGCGCAATGAAGAGGGATTCTCTTCTCTCTCCCTTTCACAAGACAAAGATGAAACCCCCCCACTTTCAACAGCTCCTTCACAATCTCTACATCACCGCAAGACGAAGCAACGTGCAGAGGGGTAAAACCGTCTTTACTCAACTCTTTGGCGAATCCCGGCCGTTGATTCAGCAGCTCCTTAACGAAATCGAGATGCCCTCGGATGCAAGCAATGTGTAACGGATTTTCTTCGTCGGATAATGCAACGGCCCTCAACAAGAAAGGATCATCTTTGATTAAATTATTTAGTTTCTCAACATCTCCCTTTTTAGCAGCCTCAATCAGCAATTTTTCCATACTTGTGATTATATTATATGCCTTTAATTCATTTTTAATATACCTTTTATTCTGAATAAAAATGTGATTATTTAGTTTTTCAAAGGGACATATATTCAACTATAGAGACAATTGAAAACGTGTTAGATATTACCATTGACAAGTTTAATTTGTGGGGAAGTCAAAGATAGTCTATATAATCTGGTCAACGGATGTGTGCACACTGCGTACAAACAAAGCAAATTTTCAGTTCAATAATAATAGTTGGGGTGTGGGTGTAAATGAATCGAGTCGGGTCGAATTAGACGCATAACTGTATAAATGTTTGAAATTTTATCGAGCTTCAAAACTTGTGTTAACTTTAGTAACTTCATTTTTTTTATACATACTTCATTATACTTATACTCCGACTCGAGCTTCATATCAGGTTTAATTCATTATAATTTAAAAAAAATGATATATTATAATTACAAACCGAGCTCGAACGAGTTTTCAACGAACGTTATGGGTCCATTTTAGAAATAGATCGATTTACATTTCTAAAAATATCAAAAGATATATATATTTTTTTAAATAATAATAGTATAATACCATCAAGACATTCTAAGACAGAGGAAAATGTGATTAGTAACTAATCCCACCCTTCAAATAGTATTAGTGTGTTAATCACCACTGATTAACGAAGTTTAAGACGGCCCCTTAATTTCCCCAATTATTGAGGGGGAAAATTACCAGTTTAAAAAGATGAAGAAATATAATTTATAAAATAGTGAAATAAAATTTATTTTATTTATATAATAAAAAAATAATGTCAAAATTCGACCCATACGATCACCTGAAAGTTTTCCCCAATCCAGATGGTTCACTCACGCGCTTCCTGAAGCTCCCGAGCTCCACCGCCACCGGCGACGTCGACGGCGACGACGGCGGCCAAGCTCAACAACACTCCGTCCTCAGCAAAGACATCACACTCAACGCCGACAAGAGGACATGGATGCGGATCTACCGCCCGGCGAAGCTCCCCTCCTCCGGCCAGCGCCTCCCGGTGATACTCTTCTTCCACGCCGGCGGCTGGATCCAGATGAGCATCTCCGACGCATTGAACCACGAGACCTGCAACCGCCTCTCCGCCGACGTATCCGCCATCGTCGTCTCCGTCGAGTTCCGGATCGCGCCGGAGAGCCGGCTCCCGTCGCAGTACGACGACGCGTTGGACGCCGTCCTGTGGGTGAAGAGCCAGGCCGGCGACCGCGACCGCGGCGAGAGGTGGATCCGCGACCACGGCGACCTAGATCGGTGCTACCTGTACGGCGTGAGCTGCGGCGCCAACATCGTGTTCAACACGGCGCTCCGGATGATGGAGATAAAGCCGCCGCCGATGAGAGTCGCCGGCGTCGTACTCAACCAGCCGTTCTTCGGAGGGAAGAAGCGGACGAAGAGCGAGCTGAAGCTCGCCACAGATCCGTATTTCCCGCTGCCGGTGATCGATCTGCTTTGGGAATTGGCGCTTCCGCCGGGTACGGATCGGGACCACCGGTTCTGCAACCCGTTCGTTGACGGGCCGATGAAGCAGAAGGTGAAGAGTTTGGGGAGGTGTCTGGTGATAGGGTTCGGCGGCGATCCGCTAATCGATCGGCAGCAGGAATTTGTGCAGATGCTGGTGGAGCAAGGGGTGCAGGTGGAGGCGCGTTTCGACGATGTCGGATTCCATGGAATTGACATGATCGACACCAGAAGGGCAACCGCCATTCTTAATTTCATCAAGGAGTTCGTCGTTTGATTTTTATTTATTTTTTTATTTTATTTGTTTTTTTTAGTAATATTTATTTTCTTTTTTGGATTTTATTTTTGATGTTTGAATTCTTGTGAATTTTGGTTATACTTCAAACTGGATTAGCATAAATAAACTCATTGGATTAGTGCCTAAAATCGGTTATATTTGCTCTCAATTCTTCAATAGAACATCGATAAATTAACAATTTTGTTTAAATAATTTGTTTTCTCAGTCCCAAATCGTGCTAAAAATTATCTAGTTAGATTAAAATTTCGCTAAATTAATACAATTTGACTATCTCGACCTCGTTCGTATTAATTTATAGAGGTGTAACTCTACTTAGAGTTTCTTCCTAATTAATTGTCAACCAATTTTCATTTAGGTGCCTCAACTTTTGATTAATTTCGCCTGGCCCCCCTAAAGATTGGGCCAACACAGAATATGTGAGCCCAAAATTTGGATGAGAATATTTTGGAAGATTGTTTACCTCGTTTGGTTACGTAATTTAGTATAGAAGCAGAGCCCAACCCATTTCTTGTCATCATAAGTTTTAGGGCAATTTACGACTATTGTCCCTGAGGTAAGGTTAAATTACGAAAATTCACTCTTATTTAGGTAATCTGTAATTCCAACCATCACTCAACTATGTATCGTCTTACGAAAAAAACCCTATTTCAGTAGATAGATTTGACAAAATAAAGACGTATAAGACAATACATAGTTAAAGCGAGTGGTTGCAATTACCCAAATAAGTAGGAATTTTTTTTTTCGTAATTTAATATTACCTCAAGATATGACCATAATTTGTCCTTGGTTTTCGAGCCTGTTTTGCTAAGTTTATGAGCCACTAAAAATATCTAATAAGGAGTTTAAAAGCTTATAAGTTGTTATAAGTTGATCCTGCATTTTATAGAAGTCACTATTTGAACAAAAAAAAATGAGACATTTCACTACAAATATTAAAAACAAAAAAAAAACTCATGCAATAAAGAAAAATTAAACAAAAGCAAGTATATATATGCCCCTAAAGAAATTCTCAACATATATGAATAAATGTTATTCATGAAACAAATGTAGAATATATAAATTATATTTGACGTATATATATAATATAAATGGATATATGAAATAATACTCTCAATATGAGGTAAAAGCGTCGTCGGAATTAGAATCATCGGAGGGAGAGTGGTTGTGCCGCCCCTCGTAGGTTGTAATAACCATCCGGCAATCCTCCGACAGCCGCTCAACCCTTTTCTTCACTCTGCAATTACTATGTGTACATTTGTAGTAGCTTCTGCAAATTAAATGTACCACAGTTACTCTCTTATTTTTATTTGTTTTTCATTTAAATAAATAAATAAAAGCTGCTTAATAATTTTTTTAGAATATTCAATTCTCTCCTAAATAAAAACATTGAAAATAAATAAATGACAATGGATTTGCAAAGCAACAAAAGTATTATTACACATGCAATAATATTATAAATGATATTTAGATAGTAATTAATTATAGAGAGAGAGAGAGAGAGAGAGAGAGAGAGAGAGAGAGAGAGATGTTCTTTCTCTGTGTTTAGAAGAATTTGAAAAGAAGTACAGAAGGAAAATCAGATAGAGAAAGACAAACCTGACTGGTGCAGTGCACCATGCATCAGCACTCACTCGCAATAATTACACATATATGTATCATAATTTGCTATTATATTATATTTTACTTGTAAAAATTAATTCCTAATTATATGTTAATCACCACATCATTAATTAATTAATTAATTAATTGGTTACATGAAGCATATTCTAGTGCTCAAGGTAAAACATTCATGTCACAAATAAATAAATAACAGCTACATCAAAGAATGAAAACTTATGAGTATTTGTATATATATATATATATATATATATATATATATATATATATATATATATATATATATATATATATATATATATATATATATGTAGGTAAACATAAAATTTCTGTACAATTTTTTAAAAGTTTAATTAGTATTATTCTTATTGAAAAATATCTTTTAATTTTTTCATTAAATTAATTAATATTCAATAAATTATTAACCTCATTTACATAATAGTTTCTTCTGATCCTGACACAGCGAAAACCTACTAAATTATTAGTTCGATAATTTAAGATTTTTTCAAAATTAATAGAATTTTATTGGTCTCGACGACAGTATTAATTTACAGAGGCTTAACTGTACTAATTACTTACCTTGGATGGAGGCTGTTCTTGACAATTTTCTGACCATATTTTCTCCATTTATAACCATCATCAAGCACATCAACATCACTCCTTGTCTGAAAACAAAATCTTGGCTCTCTTAGCTTTCTCCTAATTACCTTATTAACCTTATTGTTGTTCTTCTCCGACGACGAACAACTCCTCCACCTGCCGCCATATCGTACAATCAATCGATATATCATTAGTTTATTAATTAATTTTAGATTCGTTGATTAATTAATTATATGTTAATTTCAGAATTATTTTTTGCAAACATGATAGAGAGCAAGTTATAGTACAATTACCTTGCAATTATAACTACTAATAAATTATTAAAAGAATGAAAACCAATACACATAAAAGGATTTTTTTTTTTTCATTTCCATTGGAAATTAAAATTAAAATTAAAATTAAATCTTTTTATGAAAATATAGATCTCCTCAAATTGTGAATGAAGTGAAAAGAAAAAACTTTAGGGTTTAGTACTACATGATGCACACTGAGAGAGAGAGAGAGAGAGAGAGAGAGAGAGAGAGAGAGAGAGAGAGAGAGAGAGAGAGAGAGAGAGAGAGAGAGAGAGAGAGACGATACCATGAATGGCTACTGCAATTTTCATCATTATTAACAGTCTTGGGATCCATCTCTGTTGCTCCCTGTATATTAATTTAATTTAATTTAATTTATAATTATCTCCATTTTTATTAATTAAATAAAATCAAATAAACAAAAGAAGTAATATTATATAAAAAATAAAAATAAAGAAACTGATATATATACCAACTACCTGCTGTTCGTGATTCCATGAGGGTCTATTTACAAGCTGTTCGTCATGATTATCAAACCCTAATAAAGAACCATTATTATTATTGGTGGTTGTTGGCTTGGCGGCGGCGGCGGTGGCGGTGGTGGTGCCGCCGTGAAAGGGCGGTGAAATATTCGGAGAACTGGTTAAAAAGCTTAGAACCTGATTATTGTGATCCCCATCAAAGCTGTGAACAAACCCCATATCCAGAGCTGAAAGATGATGAAACCCTACTCTCTCTCCTTCCATTATATTATTATTATTTGAATATATTTTTTATTTTTATTTTTCAAAGAAATTGTTGATGATAAGATTGAAGAAATATTATTTATGCTCAATTCTTCTTCTTAGTGGATGTGTACGATATTATTGCATGTTCATAGTACTACAACGTGTGGGGCTTCTTTTGAAATATATATATATATATATATATAATTTAATTATCTCGTTATTGTTAAAAAGTTTAAACTTTTAAATGAGGGTTGTCATTAGGACCGAGTTAAATGAAAGGTCCTGTTTTCGACACTAATTCTAAGAGTTCGTGTACACGCTCGATCCAAATTGTAACCTTGTAAAATGAAGGAACGTATATGTTAAAAATAAAAATATTAAACCATTCAAATCACTAAAAAAACTCAAAATAACTAATAACTAGTCAGTTTTTTTATTCAATATTAAAGCATGCGAAAAAGTTACTCCCTCCGTTCATTTATAATTGTTTTTTTATTTTTTCACAAGAATTGAAGATTTCATTAAATATGACTTGATTATAACAAACTGTATACTTTTAGACTAAATTAACTACTCCCTCCGTCCCAATTTAAGTGACGTTTTGGGTTGTTGCACACATATTAAGAAAATCAATAAATGTGTATAGATTATAGTAAAAAACATAGGAAAATACTAATATATCCTTGACATTAATTGTTTTACAACTAACTAGTTAGGAGTGATAAAGGGTAAAATTGAAAATAGTGCAATTAATGATGCATTGAAAATCTAAAATGACAAATAATTTGGGACAAAAAAAACTCTCTAAAAAGACATATAATATGGGACAGAGGGAGTAATTAATAAGGAGCAAGGGTAGAATTGAAGATTATGTAATTAATACAGTATTTTAAGCTCTAAATGACATATAATATGGAGAAAAAAAACTTAAAAGTGACTCATATTATGAGACAGATGGAGTATTAATTATTTTGTATGGTTTTGTAATTTAAAGTTGCCATATAATTTGAAACGTAACATTAGATTACGAAAATCGGATTTTTTTTTTACAACTTTCTACTATTATCCACATAATTTATAATTTTTCAAAATATAATTTTATTTTAGAAAAAATATAATAAATATATATTATTTCCAAATAAGAAAGAAAAGAAAAAAAAATGGAAGGAAGTTTTAGGTTGTTCCATGGGATATTACCCCGTGCGGTCAACTAGTAACGCTCTGTATACGCATGCGGAATACTTTGTGCAGTGACTTTTTCAAGACTACGTTGACTGTGTTAATTAATTTTTTTTTTTTTTTTTTTTTCAAGCCCAATTTTAAAACTCAAATATAAATTCAAACAAACTTGAAAAAGAATAATTATAGGGTAAATTACAAACACCCCCCTGAGGATGGTCAAATTACAAAAACCCCCATCTTGTTTGGATAATTACATCTACCCCCTCAATTCCTCAAATTTAGTGAAATCTTCGAGATTATAAGGAATATTATCACTTTTGTACCCGTTT
Organism: Erythranthe guttata; assembly: GCF_056151865.1. Classification (NCBI taxonomy): domain Eukaryota; kingdom Viridiplantae; phylum Streptophyta; class Magnoliopsida; order Lamiales; family Phrymaceae; genus Erythranthe; species Erythranthe guttata. The sequence goes on along the minus strand of NC_142546.1, from coordinate 14,755,202 downwards.
TATCCCATTCAAACTCTACAATATGAAGCAAGATGATCATAATATGTGATTTTTAGCTTGTATATATCAGTTTATGGTGCACCGGAAACTGTATTTTTTACACAAAACGAGTACAAACTAGAGCACATTTCACGGAATCTAGATGACTATGTTGAATTTGGCACCATAAAGGTGGATGTCTAAGAAAAAATCATAGTTGAGGGGGTTAGATGTAATTATCCAAACAAGAGGGGTATTTTTGTAATTTGACCATACCTCAGGGGGGTGTTTGTAATTTACCCAATAATTATATATGCATTCAGCTCGACTCGACCATTTTATATAATTTGTTTAATAAATTCAAAAAAAAAGAAAGAAATAATAATAAAAAATCGACCAAAAAAATATTTAGCCATAGGTACTGCAATTGTCTACTCAGACCACTCTTCCCTGCAAAAGATGCTAAAGCAATCATCATTCCCACACAATATTTTGAATTTTTTCTTAGATAAATTTTTAATAAATATAATATTTTTGAAAAAATATTGAAAAATATTAATTTACCGAAATTCTTCCGTAGTATATTTTTCGATTTGTAATAAATAAATTTAATTTCATCATAATATCTAGACAGGATCCAACACTGTGATGATTATGGAATAAATATTCATAAGAGCAATAATTAGTAGATGTGAATGAAGGAAAGGTTGAAAATCTAAAGAAAATAAAGATGAGGGGCTGAAATGCAAATAACGTGTGCTGAATTCCATGCAACAATCGATTGCATTTCAATTTCAATCAGCTTTCAAAAGTCTTCCAAAAACTCATGATTATTAATTGTGTGGTGGGTCTCATTTTTCTTGTCTCAATTCATTTGTCCCATTCATTTTTCACAATTTAAAAAGGAATTTTTCTGCAGGTGAAACTCAATAATCTTTCACCAACTTTTTTTTTTATTAATTCTTTTTTTATAGTGTATACACAAAATTGCAATATAACTCGATTTATAATAAATAAAAGCAAGTATTTCAAGGGTGGATTTAAGGGTATAGCTATTGATTCGGATCAAGTCCATTAAGTATGTCCGATCTAAGAAAGCCCATAAACGTAAGCGAGGCCCGTAAGATGGCATCGCGCACAAGCTATCGAACAGAGAGAGACTAGTATGTAACTCTCTCGGGCAAGAGAAACGACGAGAGGCTAGTCAAGTTCCGATTCCATTCCAGAATAAATGGAAATCGGAATTTCGAAAATTAGAACGAAAAAACTTGTTCCCATATTAAAAAAAAATCAGATCGTAATCGGCGGAATTCGGAAATTTCCAAATTCTTTTTACCTAAAATATAAATTACTTAATAATATTGGAATTTCAAGAGTAATATTCGGTAATAAAAAATTGGTATTTTCGAAATCATCTTCGGAATTTAAATCGGATTAGGAATCGAAACCCATATATAATCCATTTCTATTGTTCCAAAATAAAAAAAAAATTGGATCAAAATCAGCAAAATTCGGAAATTTTGTTCCAATTTCCATCCCTAAATATGAATATATAAATTTTATTCTTTCCTAAAGGTAAGTTAATTTGAAATAGAGGGAGGGCATATTATTGGATTAAAAATAAATTTAATTGTAAAACTAAAGGGCCTAAAACAAATTATGGCTAATTACAAACCAAACTATAATTAATTATTTTTAAGAAAAAAAAAAAAAAAACTAAGTAGAAGACCAGAAATCTAGGACGCGTGTTTATCTCGAACAATAAAATAAAAAAAAATAAAAAAATGGTTGATTAGGGTTTTCTCACACTCATATTTATACCCTCCGCTTCACCACTCTACAACCCTCCGTCATCTTCACTCTGTAAATTAAACCTCAACCACCGCCGCCACCGCCGCCGCCACAACAATGGAGCAGACTTTCATCATGATTAAGCCTGACGGTGTCCAAAGAGGCCTCGTTAGTGTTTTTTTCTTTTATTTTCTTTTTTAAATACACATTTTCTTTGTTTGAGATTTCGTTTTTTTATTTATCTCAGATCGTTACTAAAATCAGGAATTTGTTTAATTTTTCTGTGTGTGTGTGTGTGTGTTTTGGTTCAGGTTGGTGAGATCCTTGGCAGATTTGAGAAGAAAGGTTTCACTTTGAAAGGTATATATATATTTTCCACCAATTTTTTTTATTTACATTTCAATAATGTGTTTTTAATCAGTATTCAAATTTTTGGGCGAATTATGTTTAACTTGATAATTACTCGTTATTAATTTATCAATTTTTGGTCTCAAATTTAATAAGATGTTTAACTTGATAATTACTCTCATCAGTTACTCATTATGTCGTAAATTTATATTCGGCTTTCGATTTGTTACCACTTGAAAAGAAAAAAATATATATTGTAAAGCCACAACCATTTTCATCTGAATAACAAAAAATATTTTTCACTTCACATATGTGAGACTCAGTTGAATATCTAGGACACTGCTCCGTTCGATTTCTTCATTACTTTTTAATTATTACGCATTAGTGTAGGTCATCCATTTACGCGATTGTACTCGGTAGAAGAATGAGAATGATCACAAACTGCTTGTTCAATTATTCTCATTTGATTGTCGAACATATTTCGTCTTTACTGGATAACGTTTTTCTCGTTCTGAACTGGATCTTATTTCTGTATTAAAGGTCTTAAGCTAATCACGGTGGATCGTGCTTTTGCCGAGAGCCACTATGCTGATTTGTCAGCAAAGCCATTCTTCAACGGGCTAGTGGAGTACATTATCTCCGGCCCAGTTGTTGCAATGGTGTGGGAGGGTAAGAATGTTGTTACTACCGGTAGAAAGCTTATCGGAGCAACCAACCCTGCTGAGTCAGCACCTGGTACCATCCGTGGTGATTTTGCCATTGACATTGGCAGGTAAATATCGACCGATGCTCTTTTATCATATTGACTATATTTGTTTAAGTATTTCGACTTCATTTACTGGGAAAACCCTATTAAGATGAATGATCCACTATCATGGATCTGTATTGGGCTTGATTTGTAACGGTTCTTGATTTATGGCTCTTTGGTTATCATATTGGCTATATTCCTTAAAATATTTCGATTTATTTGCAGTTTTAATAATGAAGTAGTCTCTCTCCTTTATTCCTGTTTGATTCCACTATCATGGTTCTCTACTGGGCTTGATTTGTACCGATTCTTGATTTATTCCACTATCTCGTTTACTGAGAAAATCCTGAGAAAATCCTTAATAAGCTGAATTACGTGCATAATGCTATTAATGAAGTAGTCTCTCCTTAATTCTTATCGGTTTCAACCGATTCTTATCTACTACTTACTGCCTTTGTCGGAGACTGTCGTATTTTGTCCCCTTTTTTTCGTGATATAGTTTTTTGTTCTCTCGGAATTTTGAAGTTGTCAATGTAGATGTTATAAAATTTGTGCATTAAGAGATAGAAAGTATTGTTGGAGCTACAATGCGAGAGCTATATATTTATGTGTTATTGTGAATGCAGGAATGTGATTCACGGAAGTGATGCAGTGGAGAGTGCGAGGAAGGAGATTGCTCTTTGGTTCCCAGATGGAATTGCAGAATGGAGAAGCAGCCTCACCCCATGGATCTACGAGTGAATTTTCGCTTCTACTTATATATTTAAGTTTTGACTATTTGGTATTTTGAATGTTTTCAGAACAAACCTTTGGGATTTTGGATTTTATTTTTGATTATATTTCGGAGTTTATTTAACGTTTCCATTGGCTAAAACGCACCCTAATATTCATGATTGTTCTTGAACAAATTTGTGTTTCATTCTTGCACTACTTTTCGAATCTGTTATAAAAAAAAAGAATAAATTTTAAGAAATATGGAAAACTGGAAAAGTGATTATGTTGAGACACAGTAGCACTCGTATTTATGAAAATACTTTAGTGAATCATGCATTTGAGTATTATCTCACAACGATTGATTCCGATAGTGTTATCCAGAAATTGTCGAAAAAGAACAAAATGTTAAATTTTTGAAACATGAGGGACTTAATAGATTTTTTGTGAACATCGAGAATCAAATGTGAATCAGAGATAAACTTGAGGGATGAAATGCGGAATTTTCCCCATTTTTTGTACTACGATAAACACAAATCAAGAACACCCAATGCTAATTGTCTAGGCGCTCACACTATTATGTCAATTTTGGATTATCAGCAAAATAAAGTATGTAAAAATAGTACAAATCATATAACTAGCGGTTCTGCACAAACTTCATAAATGCCCAAACCTACTATAACAAAGGAAGTGCAACACGAAAAAACTATAGTAGTATGGAAATACAACACGAAAAAATGGGAAATTGAGAGACGGCTACTTATAACACTACTGACTAAGAAGGCAATAGGAAGGCAAGTCTTCGAGACGTTTTATATCTTCTTGGAGAAGCTCTCTCTCCAACTCACGACGAGTAGCTTTCATCACAGCCTAATTGTACAATCCCAAGACCGAAATCAGTAATTGACTTACAGTGTCGATAAATAGGAGGCTCACTCAAATTGACATGTTGACTTATCAGTTATTTTGAACATGTAAAGAGCGAAACAAATTTCAAACTAAACATTTCAAGTGATAAGAAACTACGATTTTGGTGCAAAACTTACGTTGAAGTCCATGTAAGAAGCACGCATGGCAAGCCATTGTTGGTCCATTAGCTTGAACGCGATACAATATAGAAGATCAAATGCTGATTCATTTACTGTCAGACAAAATGTTAGGAAAGGTTTGGAAATCAAACCAATGAGCAAAAATCAAAATAAATTCAACAAAGAGTACATTTGTGGATCGAACACAAAATTGTGAGAGTAAAGATGTGAAGTGTTACCTGCAAGAAATTTCAAAAAGGTTGCTCCCACGAGCGTTCTGGGCTTCACTGCAACAGTAGAAGCAAAAAATAAGCACTTGTTTCACATGTTCAAAAAGATACTCGTGAATTAATGGTACACTTGGGTGTACTCAGGGATGCACACAAAGTCAAACCGACAAAACCTATTGCATGCACTCTACATTTATTCATTCACAAAACAAACGAGCAAGCATTCATCAAAAAATCAGATGAGAGAACTTTTTTGGCCGACAAACTCAACTAAGAACGACAGACCATGGAGACATTTCGAGAAGTGATTAAAATTCAGTAACAAGATTCAATTCTAATCAATGAATTACCAGGCTGAAAGTTGAGAGACAGAACTTTACTGCTCTCTCAATCTCGATCGTGGAAGCAAGAATGAAAAGATTATAAAGCCATGAACATGATTTAGACTCAAATAACTTCAATTACATATCTAAAATTGTTTTTCTTTCTGCAGAGGTTAAAATTGTTGAACTAACTATGATTCTTGTGCTAATAGAAATATATAAACTTCATATTGAACTACAGAACTGAGACTGCAGCTTATTCGAGTTGTATTAGTTATTGATTTCAAAAGCACACAATTCAAAGAATCACACAAATTCAAAGAACTTCAGAAGAAAGGAATAAAAGAATGGTCAACTAAATGTTGATTCTTTCATCACACCGAAAATTCAAAAAATACCTGCTTCAAGGTCAAGAATCTGAATAAGCATGAATGTGATGTTGACACCAGCTACGGCAAATGGGTATTCCCACAACGCCCTGTCACCTTCCTGCTTCCAAAGAAGACTCTGAAAAGATTTCTACATAAAAACATTTGGTAAGTTACAAAATTCCTCATATATCCTCTTTACAAAAAGCAAAGGAGATGAAGTTAGATAAGCAAAAACAACAAAATCCCTAGACAGTCGACATTGACTCACATTAGTCGACGGATATTGTGATGTGATTATGGATAGAAATTTATCTGTGTTCTAATGTAGACATGTATCATACTTTTGCCTATCTAAAAGTAATTTGGAAACAGGCATGTCAAACAAAGATAAGAACATAAATTTTTTTCTTCAGGGTTAAACGATTTGTAGTAGTAAAATAAAAAAAAATAAAAATCCCAAGAGAGGTAGCAATTCATATTGATCAAGTTCAACTGCGCATATTTGAATTCCAAATTTATCTCTGTAAGAATACCTAGGAATTTGTTCATAAAGTCACATGAAACTAGTCAAACAAAAACTTCCCCCAAAATACAAATGTGTGGTGGAGGAAGCTAAACTAACCATTATGTTCTGGCATTATTTTGCATCAATACCAAAGAATGGTGATATGAGCCAAGTTACAACAATACAAATCTTCACAACAATATAGTTTTATAAGCATATTAAACACATAAACCAACAATACTAATGAGAATATGTAACCATTTTACCATCAGGTGGATGGTATATTGAACCTTAACACAAAAATGTGCAGATACATTCAAACATGATCATGCACACACAGACACCCATGCAACCACAGTGTGAAATAGATAGACGTATGAGAGAGAGAGAACAGGATCGTACCGGAAAATTCCTAGCAAAGTACAGCAAATTTTCCAGTGATATGAAACCTCCACCCCTAAAAGAATATGCCATATGTTTAATTAAAACAATGCATGAGAAGAAGTAAAATCACTTTTTTAAGAGATTCAAACATGGTACAAGGATAGGATTATATACCGAAAATCTGTTGACGGATCTTTTCCTTGCCAACCCATTTCTTTCCACTGGTCTGATATTAAACCATGGAGTTCTTGCCCAGGAAAAGCAGCATTCCACAACGCCCGTAGAGCTTCCTATGAAGCAAATGAAAGAAAAATTAAAATAAAGGGTATGCAGATTTCAGTTCATATTTCTTTGCTTATATATGTGCTAGTGAATACATGCCTAGTAGATTTATGGACTATACCTGATGGACAGGAATAGAACTATCATATGCTGCATCTAACCGATTTTGTAGCCTCTCTAGGCATTCTTCCTGAGACATTAAGAGGGATAAGCATCAGTGGAACAAGCTACATATATTATATCGATGTTTCGTCAAGAAAATATCTTAATTACAGAGACATTGTAATGATCAAAGATTTAATGGACCTCTACGAATAAAAAAAAATACTTACTTAAGTTAGAGCTCAATTGTCATTCTGATCATAGTGTGGAAAAAATTAAGTTAAAATTCTGACTATATCCTGACCTAGGGGAGGATGTTACAGAAATTGATTCATACATCCCACCAGCAAAATTACTAAATAAAGTACATCAAATTCAAAAGTTGATTAGTCAACTTTGGTCTATTTTATGGTCTAACAAGTAATTTGATCTTATTACAAACTATAAAGTGAGAGTTGCTCCAGAATTATGGCAGGAGTAAATCTAACGTCCACAGATTATTCTAACCTACATGAGCAGTTCCTTCTGAGAATTATTACAAACTATATATTCAGCAGAAAGCAAACTGTCAAAGTGTAATTAACGAAAATCAGATTTAATGAAGCAGTGATGCATAAGGAGGCTACCATTTCCCTACAAAATTGAATTCTGGATACCTTGCAGGCAACTAAAGAAATGAAAAATGCAATTCTCAAGAAGTGGAAACTGAATATTAAAATAATCAACACCATAGGAATATCACCTGTGCCGTTGTCAAATCAAATGATGGGCGAGCATCATTTTCTCCTCCCTGAGCACAAACGCATGAAAGGCCTTTGCCAAGCCATGCTGTCGATCCTGCCACAACCTCCGCTGTAACAAAAGAAAACAGTTGGATAAATGAACAAGCGAAAAATGGCTTCTAAATTGCTAACAAGAGAAATATATTAACATACTAAAAACTCAACCATCAGCTCAGCATGTTTTACATTCAGGTAAAATAAGTATATATCATGTACCAAAAACAACGATTCTCACAGCTAGCTCTTTAATTTCATTCACAATCATTGAAATAAAGATCCAGATACAGAACTTAATACTACAAGAAAACGAGTTCACATTTTATGAATCAACAGACGGGTCTGATTTTGACTATACAGCTAGAACGGAAAACAGTTTGCCTAAATTTTTTCATAGTTCCATTTCAGAGCTGAATAAAAGTATGAGGTGCCAGCAGTCAACTTCAACCCTTTCAGCATTTTTCCCATTTATATCACTAGAAACATAAAAAAAAATTAAATAAAAAATTAAAAAAAAAGGTGGTTATGCACAGATCAGTGGTTATCCCCTTCAAAACCACAGCCAACCCACATTCCCCTGCCACAGCCCACTTCACTAAAATCCAGCTGCCACCCCAAATCAAATTGCAATTTCATATTTCTCTTATTGTAGTGATTTCTCTTGTTGAATTCCTCAAATTGTGTAATAAATCACATTTCATGGAAATTAAGATATGGGACGAAGATTCCAATTTCTTTTAAATAAAGGATTGGGTAGTGATTCCAATTACTCAGATGATAAGAAAACAGTGTCAAATTACGAAAAATAATAAATTATGTATATATATAAATATATGAACAACCGAAACAAGAAAACTAACCAATAATCTCAAAGCAAGTAGCCATCAATTAACGTAATTTTTCCAATTTAGGGATCAGAATATCTAGAACATTCACTGCACTATTGTGTACAGTTATTATGTTCGGGGATATAAGCACACGCGCACATAAATGGGGAAGGCAGACGAAAAAAGAGGTTAAAATAAAGTTAGGTGAACAGAGAAAAGCAGATAGATAAAAAAAAAATTAAAAAATCAAAATTACTGATTAAAAAAAAAAGGAATATACCAGAAGTAGAATGGCAAGCACCTCCACGATCGAGCCCTTGCGGTATTCGCCTCACCGCCACAAAAGATCCTCCGCCGCCGCCGCCGCCTCTATCGTCCATTTCCTCACTATTACCGCTCCTCCGCTCGCAACCGATTCAACTTTTTTTCCGTGAATTTAAATTTTTTTTTTACACCGGAACTGGAAAACAAGCTTGATCCTGCAAGCGTTTTCCAATTCGATTTCGGCAAAACGAAATCGAATTGATCAAATTAAAAAAAAAAATCGCGAGAAATACAGAAGCGGAAATGTAGGGGCGAAACGAAATACGACTCAACGACGCCGTTTCGAGATCTGCAGCCGCACGCACACCGATCAAAAACGACGACACTTCAATACAATTCTGATAGCGGCTCAAGCGCGTGTGTCCAAACACGTATACTATATATTTGACGAATTAACAGATTGACACGAATATGCAAATACGCATTAGGTTTTGATTGTTCGATGCATCGGCGAGTAGCGGTTTATCTTTATTCTCTCTCTACATATATATATATATAAGTATGTGTGTACGTATAGTTAGGAGTGAAGAGTCTTTCTCTCTCTAAAAATGGAGTTTCTGTGTTGTGCTGCTGGTGAAGTATTTTTATACTATATAGTCTGTGTGGCCTGCGCGTCTATTTCGAAGAGAGAGAAAGAGGAGAGAGAGAGAGTATTTTTTAGTGGATTTAATTTCTTTTTTGACCTAATTAATGAGATAATAAACTTCTGGGGAAGTTAATTGATCCAAATTTCACACTAATTAATCAGCTTAATCCCTTTGCAATTTGCATACTTGAAACAGTGTTTATTTCACTTTGCACCCTCGACAAAAAATAATAGCAAATCTCACCCTTCATATATAATAAATCATGCATATTGCACCCCAAATGAATTTTTAAAAGCTAATTTAATATTTTTAGTGATATTTTTTTAGGATGAAATATGTCAAACCTTTTTTTTTTTATATTCATCAATCATTTCGAGATTACAACCGGAAATAAATAAAAATACATTTCATCAATATATTAAAAAAAATTTACAAAATATAAAAAGAATAAAAAAATCATTCAGCTATTTTGTTATTAAGTTATTTTAAAATTATATTTTCTTCCAAATATTTCTACCAAATATTTTCACTAGTTTTTTCAGTAATTCATTGTGAGTTTTCATTTTTCGTATTTTGTACCTTCGAAATTATATTGGAGGTAAAAAAAAAAATAACAAATTAATTTGTTACTTTGCACCCTGAAAATAGGAATTCAATAAAAAGTGAAATTATCCTCAATAAATTTTAAATATTCAGTTCAGTGACCATTGTAATTTATTTGTCGTGAGGATGCAAAATGTCAAAATACTATATTTTAAGGGTGCAAACTGCAAAGTGGAATTAAACCCTTATTAATCCATCATACAAAATGGAAAGTTGTATGGGCACATTAAACAACTGTCAAAGTCCAGTCAATTGTTTTTCTTTTCTTTTCTTAAAATGAAATTAAGCACTAATTAGTTATTACTTATTAGTCCATCATACAAAATGGCACAAATTAACTATAATTTGAAATATAAGATTTAATACAATATTGTATTAGGTCCATTCTTTATTGAAAAACCTTTTTAGCATTGTTACCTAACAAACAAACAAACAATAAATAAATAAATAAATAAATAAGAAATAGAAAAATCAATTAATTTTAAAACACTATGAATAAACTCAAAGAGTTAAAGTAATATAACATGTCGATCACTAAGCTTTATCCCCAAATGCAAAGTCACCAGAAAAAAAAAGAAAAAAAGGTATGATTTGGTGTCACAATCCAATATTGGGTGCATATGACTTTCATCTGCCAGCCTATTATGTTGCCCCCACTTATTTATACCTTTTTTACTTTCACAAAATTATTATTATTATTATGCTTTTCTTCATGAATATCTAAGTTGCAAAACTTATTATTTTGATAAATTGATCATGAATACATACATACACAAACACACAAAAAAAAAACGCAAACAATGAGTGTGATCACATTCGATTTTGGGCACAATAGATTATTTAATACAGCTTATTAACTCATTATCTCTCTCTTTAGTCGGTCTAAAAGCACAAAAGTTCGAGCCTCGGTCAAAGGTTGAGAGCTCTCTAGATCTTCAATTCAGAAAGTTAATTCTTTCATTTTGATTTGAGGTACTTAAACTTCCGCTTCTCTCTATCTTGCCCTAATTTCTGATCTTCTTTCCTCTTTGTCCTCTCGTCGTACCACCGCGTTCAACTCATCTTGTCTGCTTCTGGCGACATTCTCGTTGATGATGACGATGGTTGTACCTAAATTGTCTTCTCCTTCTGAGACCATTCTTCTGTACCCATCTATATAACATGAGTTGCTAAGAGATAGAGAAATAAGATGTGAGAGAAATAGAGATGCAATTTGAATCTTAACCTAGTGTCCATATCTTTGTTCTTCAGGAAGCGAGAGGGATCCACTTCTAATTGTGGGAAAAACGAGAGTTCAAATTATGTGAGGTTGTGGGTATTGGGTGAGAGAGTTGGTCAAGATCTGAGTGATTTTGTCCAATATAGGGGTCCCAGTTACTTGTGTTTTGGTGTTGAACTGTAACGTGACATAGGAAATTGAGCCGTAACTGAAAGCTTAATTTATCCATTCGTTGGAGTTCAGTTGCTCATAGCTTCTCGAACATGTGTAATTTTTACGCTTTGTGGTCATGAAAAGCATGTTAAGGATTATTGGATCCTGAACATTCTGTAATTTTTTTATTTATTTTTTTATATCTTTTTATAATTTTTTTTGATAAAATCTATAATTTATCCTAAAATTTGTAGAAACAATAATACAATGAATATGCAAGTCATTGGATAACGTTCTATATATGTGTACTTTATGATTTCTTAATGGCTTAATTCCACTTTGCACCCTTGAAATATACCATTTTGGCACTATGCACCCTCGAAATAAATTAATAGCACTTTGCACCCTCGAAATACAATAAATCATGCATAATGCACCCCAAATGATTTTTTAAAGCTAAAAAATATAAATTTAATATTTTAGTGATATTTTTTTAGAATGCCAAATGTCAAATATTTTTTTTATTCATCAATCATTTTGAAACTATAAAGTTCAAAAATAAAAATACATTCCATCAACATATTTAAAAATTATATTGTTTTATCAAAATAAAATATTTTACGAAAAAAAAAATCATTCAGCTATTACGTTATCAAGTTATCTGAAAATTATTTTTTCTTCCAAATATTTTCACCTAATATTTTACAAACAGTGACATAAAAGATCCACAATCGAATAATTTAGTGATAAAAAATTATTTTTTTTATTTTTCTTTTGTAAGATAATGTAGTTTTTTTTAAATAATCCGGTGTAATTTTTATTTTTTCGCACTTTGTCCGCTCGAAATTAGGTTTGAGGTTCAAGAAAACAACAATTTTTTTTTTATTTTGTACCCCAAAAAGAAAAACACCAATGAAAAATAAAATTGCCTTTATTATTCAATTGAGGGTGCATTGTGAATGATTTATTGTGTTTTGAGGGTGCAAAGTGCTATTATTATTTTTCGAGGGTGCAAAGTGCCAAAATGGTATATTTCAAGGGTGCAAAGTGGAATTAAGCCATTTCTTAATTTACACATCTTACTTCTCGCTCCAATCAACCCATCTAGGAATATTACAATGTGATTAAATTAATCTTTTGATTTTGCCGTAACGAATTGATAACGTTCATTGAATCGAACATTGGAAATAGTAATTCTTACTGGGAATAGGAGCAATTTACTAGTTCCAATGGCTACGAAATTTGAGAATTTGCCCGCAAAGATTGTCGAGCAAGTAAGCTTATGTCTGTTGACCCAAATTCGACGCGTGTCTTTTTGTGGTGGAAAACTCCCTTCTTGATAACATTTAACGACACACGTTAGTTTCGTGTCTGTAATTGTTAGGTGTAAGTGCTGAATGGGCCTGCGCTGCCTAAATTTTGTGCGGGCCCGGGCTTGTCGTTAACACCAGTATCAAAAGCAGCAGTCGACAACTCAATAGCATTATTGACATTGCAATCGTTAATCATAACTCTGATTTTCATAAAGTTGCTACAAAGGAAAAAAAATTAATCGAAAAGATTCTAGGACAAATTTCGACCATCCTTGAGGTAAGACCAAATTACTAAAATGCCCTTCTTATTTGTGTAATTGCAACCACCCCAACTATGTATTTTCTTACAAACAAAACCCTCAATTAGTAGATAAATTTGACCGCCGAAAGGATGGAAATGTAAAAACAATATTACTCCAAAACAGATGCATATAACTACTTAATAAGGTCAACATTTTGTACTTGGGGAAGGAACATAACACATTTTACAATTGTTCACAGACTCCATACTAGGATGTAACTCAGGTTTACACCGGACGTTTTATATATATTTTTTCAACCCGACTCAAATACCAATAATAGAATGGTAACTCTCATAACCGAACTCTCACATCATTAATTCCGACAATTCGAAACTCAAAAACCGAGGAAAGGCTCAAGAACTTGGTCATGCATTTTTAATTAATCACTTATTACAAAGGCGAACTTCAACGACTGCTTTTATCATCCTTAACGCTCTTGTCGTCTTTGTCGTTTGTCAGGGGAGAGTATTGGCTGGTTGAAGTAGGGGAGTACCCTGGTGCACTTGGAGAGTATCCAGCACTTGGGCTGGAAAAAAAGCCGAAAAAAAGAAATATTTCATGACCAAATATTTTTACAAAAAATGGTAAGCAAATTGCGTTAAGATTTCGATTGACAGTGGAGTAATATGCACTCACCTATACTGCTGTGGAGAGCTAGGACTGTAGTCTGGATTTCCACTAGAGCTGTATGGGCTGCAATATTCATGTTTTACGAGTTAGATAGGATCAAAGTACCTTAGCAATCTTGTAGATGAATAAACGGATACGCTAGCACAAAAATCAAAAAAATAAGAATCGAAACAAGTAATATCACAGTGGCAATTAGCAGCTTAGCACATGCAGTTGTTCTGGCGTAAGAACGTGTGTAGAACGAAGTAATTGCGAATAAAAAAAGTAATGATTAACGCCTTGATTGAAGCTTAAGATATAGAGCACATACCTGCTTGGGCTATAACTTGGACTAGAGGGAGAATACGATGGGGATGTTGGAGAATATGAAGGTGACGTCGGGCTGCAAACACAGTACAAACAATTAGTGACTAAGAAGCAAATTGCGAAAGAAAAAAGCAATATTTTGAAGCAGCGGACTTTTGCATGTCTCACTTCTCACAATTTATCAACTAAAAAGGGAAAAACTGATCAATCAAAAGCTACAGAGGTCAACTTGATCAATCAAAACTCAAAAGTTAATGAACTTAAGCTATTCTTACTTATTCCTCAATGGAAAAGCAGGAAACTTGTTTTTTTTTCCTCTTTCTTTTTTTGTTCTTACAAATGTAGAACACAAAAAATACAACGAAAAGAAGGTGATCGATATCATTTTCTAGCCACTTACATGATGCGGTTAAAAAAAGTGACCGTTAACCAGTAACAATTTTGATTTCATTTTTCAATTAAATTCACTCTTCACAGGCAGTATCTAGGTTCTCGTATTTTCAACATAACCATGAGTCAATAGTTGGAAATCTTGGAAATCATGAAGAGCAAATACAGCAAAAAAACAGTTTTGCCCAAATTACCTGTAAGTAGGAGAGGATGGACTGTATGGGCTCGACGGTGTTATCGTAGGACTTGTAGGTGAATATGCCAGGGAAGGACTGTATCTTGCTGAAGGGTTATAACTCGGAGATGTAGGACTATAACTTGGCGAGGTAGGACTGTAGCTTGGTGAGGTGGGGCTATAACCAGGTGAAGTTGGGCTGTAGGCAGGTGATGTTGGACTGTAAGATGGAGATGTTGGGCTATAAGACGGAGAGGTAGGGCTGTAAGAAGGTGAAGTCGGGCTGTAAGAAGGAGAAGTTGGACTGTAAGAAGGTGATGTTGGGCTGTAAGAAGGTGATGTGGGGCTGTAAGAAGGAGAAGTGGGGCTGTAAGCAGGAGAAGTGGGGCTGTAAGCTGGAGAAGTGGGGCTGTAAGCTGGAGAAGTGGGGCTATAGCTTGGAGAAGTAGGACTGTAACTCGGAGAAGTTGGGCTGTAGGTAGGAGAAGTAGGCGAATACGATGGGCTGGTGGGAGAATATGCAGGGCTTGTTGGGCTATAACCTGGAGAACTAGGGCTATACGTTGGAGAAGTTGGGCTATAACCAGGTGAAGTAGGGCTATAGCCAGGTGAAGTAGGGCTATAGCCAGGCGATGAAGGGCTGTATCCAGGAGAAGACGGGCTGTACCCTGGAGATGAAGTAGGAGAAAAGGCCATTCCACCAACATAGGGAGAAAACTGAGCATCTGTGACAGGGGATAATCGAAGATTTGGACTCATCAGCAAATAATTCGGTGACATCATCCCATCGTGATACGGAGTTCCTGAGTGGGGAGAACGGCCAGGTGTCATGCCGAACTCCAATCCACCTTCCATATAGCTCGGCAAAGGGATCTCGATAGCTTGCTTCAGCATCTGTTCGTTCAACAACAATGCACAGTCCCCTGTGCCTATAGGTGCAAGCTGACCCAACATAATATTTTCAGTCACACCCCTAAGGCAATCGGTTTCCGCAAATACAGCAGCGTCGAGCAATATGTCCACCGTTTCTTCGAACGAGCATCTCATCATGGGGCCTGTGTCGTTTCGATTGATTCCGTGACGAGTGATGGCCATCAAGTGGCCGCGGTAAGTCATGGTGTCGCACAATATCGCCAGGTGGCGGTAGTTCACGTAGGACCCGTCGAAAGATATGACGACACGCAGCTCGTCCAGCAAAGACCTTCTAACCGCCTCTATTCCGAGAACTTCGATAACTTCGATCAAGTGATTGCTCGTTGTTCTACGCACATCCACTTCTTCGTGGCACATGACAGCCAAGAGATTCACGCCTTCTGTATCGAGCATCCACTCATTCTCCGCCTTGAACCCATCGTTCTCGTCAAACTTATTCAGCTTGCTGTTCTTTATGAACACCTTGTTGATATCTGGTATGCCTCGAAGAGCCATTTCTGTAAGCATGTTACCCTCGATCTTTTTCAGAAACACGTCATCCTCAGCCGATTCATCAGCCAACTCACCCTTGGGGGCCTGCTCATTCATTATACGAATACGAAGGATCAGCTTTTCGGCGTTGTCATCGTTAAATATGCACGTCAGGTCGTCGCTGAATTCAGTATTAATCTTCTCTGCAATATCTGCCATGCTTAGCTTCTTATCGACCATCATCTCTCGATTTAACTCTATGCGAAGCAGCCAAGGAGAGATCTTGTCTGGGTCAATTTCTTCGTCGGGCATCTCATAATAGGACTTCACAAATTCAACATCTTCCTCGATAATAGTGCTCATAGGATCAGGATCGTACCAAACCTCTGTGGCTTGTGTCACACTCCGTAGAGTTGTATACTCTAGAGCACACTGGACATTTTTAGCCTTCTCCTTAGTTTTACTCACATCAGGCTTCAGGTACACGGAGAGAGACGGTGTTTTTATTTTCTTCGCAACATTAATAATCTCCCTCAGCCTCGGCACACCTAAAGTAACATTCTTAGCACTCACACCAGCATAATGAAACGTATTGAGAGTCATCTGTGTAGCAGGCTCTCCAATAGACTGCGCAGCAACACATCCAATCATTTCCCCAGCTGCAACAAGCGACTGCAGAAAACGAGATTCTATCTCACCGATAACCCATTCAAACGCCTCACGTGTAAGTCTGTACTCCTTCAAAACCCTTTTACTTGCTAAGGCACTGCGAAGCAATATATTGAAGAAAAGAGTAGCATTTTTCTGGGCTTCAGTACTCAGATAATCATCACCAACAACCACCTTAAGTCTCTCTTGTAACTTATCAACAGCTTCCACTATCTCCATTGGGTGCATATCAGAAGGCCTCCGGAAATCAACTTTAAATGTCTTTTGTGCGTTTAAGACAAGCCTCTTGATATTAACAGGTAAAGGCCAAGAGTTGTCACCCGTGGTCGCAATCTCTGTCCCGAGTTGGAACCTGTCGACTTCGAGTTTCGTAACCTCAGCATCAAACACACTGCGAATTTCCCTAATTGTTTTCAGATCTTCCACAGCTTCAGGTAACATGTAATTAGGATTCCAGTTTGAATTATCAATCTCGTATTTGTACATGTCATTGAAGTCTGATTTCTTCAGCTTCAGCGACTCAAGAGGTTGCGATTCAATCCAAACAGCATCCATACCGTCTTCACCATATAGAAACTGAATCACATCACCCAAGGAATTCCTAACAGTCCCATCATACTTAACCATGATATCCTCCATAGCCTTCACCAACCGCCTTTGAATATATCCAGTCTCAGAAGTTTTCACAGCAGTATCAATAAGACCCTCCCTACCTCCCATGGCATGGAAGAAGAACTCTTGCGGAGTCAATCCCCGAAGATACGAGTTCTCCACAAACCCACGACTCTCTGGACCATAATCATCTTTGGTGAAGTGTGGTAATGTACGATCGACGAATCCAAAAGGTATTCGTTTGCCTTCAACATTTTGCTGCCCCACACATGCAGTCATCTGAGATATGTTAATAAAACTTCCCTTTGATCCTGCAGTAACCATAGCCTTCAGGTTGTTACTTTCTGACAAACTCTTTTGTGCGCTGCTTCCAGCGTCATCACGGGCCTTATTCAACACCTAGAGAAGAAAAAATTGGATCAGACTTCCTTCATCAAGCGTTGAAATGAAAGCAAAGTAAAGTAAGCTGTTTAACATACCTGATTCACTCTGTTTTCAAAAGATTCCATCATAGTTCGACCAGGTTCAGGCTCCAACTGCTTTTCTTGAGCAGCCCTGATAAGCTCTTTCACTTCATTCTTTGCATTTGAAATTGTTTCATTGATCTTCTCCATTGTCGCAGCATCAGCAATTGTATCACCAATTCCCATACTAAACGCATTCTGCAGGAGCCAATAATTGACGAGCCATTGTGTATGTCCCAAAAATTTACGAGCTGCATCTGGACCGACTTCTTCCCTGAAATCATTGGGTTTAATTACAAACAGAAACAACAACAAAAGAATATTTCACGGGCTACCATTCAGAAGTTTCAAAACCACTGCCAAAATAGCAGAATGGAACTAAGATGGTATAGAAGGCATATGAAGTATTCTTACTCTATAAAATAGCATCCCTAGTTCTTGTTACTCTCGCTAAACTCATAAAATGTAGCAATGTTCACAAGCAAAGGTCTTGAAAGAACATACCAAATAACATGAATCAGACTTCCAGTGGATGTCCCAAGCGCCTTCTTACACAATGTGCCAGTAAGTAACTCCCCTTTCTCTATTCGTACTTGAGTATCCCCTGGAGTTATAAATCCTTTTTCGGTTTCTTGATGCCATGCCGAATACCTCAATAGATTTATCTGCTTTGGTATGATCAGGTTAAATACTTGTTTTCCAGTCCAAAGAGGCCTAGGTTTCAGGATAGCTGGAGCAGGTACTTTGCCGTCAAAATCCTCCCACCACATCAGAATGTTCATGAAAACATCCTGCATAAAACAAAGATAAAAGTTTTAAAAAATGGAAATAGATACCTGTCGATAAGAACTCTAGGAAGAAAAAACACCAAATCTTACCTTCTCAATAAATGTGTCCCTTTTAGTAATTTTTCTGCATCCTAGAAGTGTATCCTGCACAATCCCCATCACTGGCCGATTCGCTTGCGGGGACACGATACATTTTGGAACCATCATCAGTTCCAAAACTTCCGCTCTTGTTTCAAATGACTGGGGAACGTGCATGTTCATTTCATCACCATCAAAATCAGCATTGTAGGGAGACGTAACAGACAAATTCAGGCGAAAGGTTGAGTAAGGCATGATCTTGATTCTATGCCCCATTATAGACATTTTGTGCAGACTCGGTTGCCTATTGAACAAGACGAAATCTCCATCATTCAAGTGTCGCTCCACCTGTACCATTTAATAGTTAGTCGCAAAATAAAGCACTTCCAGAAAATTCACATATAAAGAGCAGCATGGATTCTCACCTTATATCCAAGTTCTAGATGCTGATCACTGCTTTTCTTCAAGTACCGAAGATCAAGCCTCTGGCCATCATCCCTAATTATATACTTTGCACCAGTTTTACCAGGAGGAGGATGAGGTCCGTTTTCTACAAGCTCTTTCAACCTATTATCATGGACAAGTTTTGGTGATTAAGTAATCAAAATGTCAAAGAGGGTGACTATCGAATAGCATATAAAAAGAGTCGCACCTTTCAATGTTATACGGAGTTACAGTTTCTGGATATGTGAGATTTAAGGCAATACTCCAAGGTACACCCAGTTGATCAATGTTGATTGTCGGATCAGGTGTAATCACAGTCCGAGCCGAAAAATCTACTCTCTTTCCCATCAAGTTACCTCTGATCCGACCTTCTTTTGCCTTAAGCCTGCTACATATCGATTTGATTGGTCTACCAGATCTTTGGGTAGCCTAGAGTACACCAAAGTACTTCCCTGGTTAGATTAATCGTACTCAAGTATTTCAACGATAGATCCCCTATACATGAAAAAACAACCATACCCTTGGCTGTCCAGGTAGTTCATTGTCAAAGTATGTGGCTACATGAAACTGCAGCAACTGTGCAAACTCTGAGATGATGTGTGCAGGAGCCCCATTGCGCTCCTGCCTCTTCAAGTTCTCGTTGTGCCTAATGATCATCGCCAGTTGATGAGTTAAATCATCCTGCATTAGTAGATTGAAAATCAGACTTTCCACTATGGCAAAGTGGCAATTTTCCATTCAGAAGCCGACATATTAGAGCCACAGAAATATCGAAAGTGTTCTGATAATTCAGGAAACAAGAAGAATAGGCATACCTCACTCCTAGCAGAAGTATCCATCATGACAGAAGGTCTGACAGGAGGAGGAGGGATCGGAAGAACTTGAAGAATCATCCAATCAGGGCGAGCAAATTTCGGATTCAAGCCCAACAATTGACAATCTTCATCAGTTATTCTCTTCAGAATGCTAAGTACCTGAAATTAAAAGCAGATAAGAATCACTCGAATAAGCAACATGGGTCAAACTAACACAAATCACAAGGATTGGAAAGGAGAACATCCATTTTTTTTTTGTGATGTGTGCCATATAGTACCTTTTCAGCAGATAGCTGTTGTTTCCGCTCAACAGGTTCAGGCATCTGATCCTGGTCATCACTTTTCTTCTTCTGAAGCTTGTATTCAGCAACCATCTTCATCCCATCAATAGAAATTTTTGGCTGCTGAGCACCACACCCACCCCTAGACTTCTTTACAGGTTCTTCTGTATCTTGACTGTGCCCATCAATCTCATCACCACCGTCACATTTAGTTTTGTTTTTGCAGGCATCCAATATCTTCCTAAGTCTATTTTTTGGGTTTCTAATTCTCATCGCTTGCTTGAATTTCGGTTCCTCCTAGAATAAATTAAAAACACAACGTAAGTAATACTTGTCGGAAATGAATTGTTTCCTGTAAAACTTCATTCAATGTTTTCTTCCGGAATAATTCATTAGAGAAACCTAAGGGTTATTTATAGAAACATAACTTTTAATATTAGCACCAGATGCAAGCAGGCCATAGAACATATCAAACGCTTCCAACTACACAGGAATGCAACACCAATTAAACAGGGATATCTAGTACGATTCATCAGAATGGTCAAGCAAACATTGTCTGAATTTCTAGTATATGACCAAATACATGATGGAAGCATCATCCAACCTTCTAGTATATGTTGCACAAATGTGACACCAAGTTACTCAATGATCAGTCAAACCAACTTATCAGCTATCATCTTGTTCATGCTTATTATATACCTCCTCCTTCAAATCATTAACCGATATGCGGGGATTTCAATTTAATATTCAACATAACCAATTCGAGGCACAATAACAACTATTGCTTATACACAGTTCAGCTTCACCTAGCAATTAAAAATCAATCACCGATAAGTGGATGCACGAACGACAATTCAATCCACAACATCTCATTATTTGGCAATTCGATAATTCATCAAAATTACCTCATCGGCCAAAATTTTGGAGCAATTGAAGCAAACACAACGGAGAATACTGAGCACAATCTTCATGAATCCAATATGAAACATAGGTTTCGCGAGCTCGAGGTGACCGAAATGCCCGGGGCACTCAGCCATGTTCGCCATACACGTCTCGCACTTCATCTTCCGATCAATCGTCCCAAGCCGCGGGTCGCTCAGACCTCCAATCTTCGGCTTGCCCCTTTCTGTCGTCTCGCTGTGCTCAATATGCACAACCGACATTTGCCTCTGCAAAAAAAAAAAACAAAATCGCACCATTACTCCACTGATTCCTACTACTGAATCTGTTCCAAAAAAAAAACTACTCAAATAGTGAAACCAACGAGAATTGATAAAAATAAAATTACAATTTCGTCGGGGCTGAGAATCCCGAACTGAACCACGCGGACTTTGGCCACCTCCGCCGGAGAGAAGGGGAACCGCAGATCCATGGCGATTCGCCGGAGTGAGTGCTAGGGTTTGTTGAAATTAACTGTGATTTGAACAAAAATTATATCTACTTTTTCGTTTTCTTTTGGGTACAATAAATTTGATTTCAATTTTCTGTTAGCCGTTAGAAGTATTTCAGGGTTTTACAGAGAAATCTGTATTCAGGCCCTCTCTCTGCCCCTCTGAAGAAGGAGACTTTTGGAAACGAAAGTGCATATCTGAGGGTTTGGTGTTGTATTTATAGACGGGGAAAAGTGGCGGTGTTTGGTTACAGGGATAGCTATAGGCGGTTTTGGATTAGGATCAAAGATTAATTACGTGTTTGGTTTTAGGTCTAATCCAATTAAGAAATTATAAATTACTATTAAAAAACTTTATGTGTAAATTAATATATATAATTATTTTTATCTAGTAACATAAAATTCTCATATATTTAAGGAAAATTGCATTGAAATCACGTGATTTTTTTTTAAGAATTGGAATAAATACATGATTAATAAATCAATACACACAAATAATTATAAGAAGTTTATTGAAGTTATTTCAGCCCAATTAATGACAAAATCGAAAAATTATTGGACTTTCTAATAAAGCCCAATTAATCATAATTAATCTTATCGATCTAATAAAGTTATTGGACTTTCAAAAAAAAAAAAAAAATTATTGAATTGCTCTATGAATCGGTTGTCCTGCCAAACAACGCATACTAATTATCTGTTCATTTATTTTTACCGCAAATAGTAGATTAATGTGTTCTATTAGATAGGACAGTGGTACCTGATCCGGACTCATTTTGGCCTTGAGGAGAATCCCAAGTCCAGTTAAGTGAAGCCCAGACAATCAGGCCCGACTTAGGCCCAGGTCAAGTTCAAAGGAAGCCCAATACCACAACTATCGTGATAGACCGCCGAGGGTAAATACCGAGGTATAAAACCTATGAGATAGACTTCCGAGATAACCCGACGCCTGACAAAGTAGGCATTACGTTGACATCTCGAAAGTAGAGTAGGGGACAATTTTGGGACGTAAAGGAGGGGTGGCAGGCTTGAACTGATGGAGGAACAGTGAAAAGAACTAATAAGAACTCGCCACGTAGCCGAATAGACAGGATGACGACTTTTCTATCTTGGAAATATAAACAAGCCCAAAAGAGTCCATATTGTAGTAGTATATATACTAGGTCATGTATAGAGAAAAGGGGAAGTTTTTGGAAGGAGTAAAAAAAGGAATTCAATAAATTGGGTTATTCATATACATTATCTTACGCACCTCATTAGTTAATTAGACCACTCATATTGTCTAATAATCTCTCTTATTTACATTATTTAGTGATTTCATACACATACAAGGTATGAATGTTCAAATCCATGGCAAAACCTAATAATTTATAGAATAAAATAAAAGGGGAATCTTATATTATTGTATGTGACTAAACTTAGCACATCAGTACCCAATATCATTACCACGGCATCGTCATATCGTACCGTTATATTATTAATAAATAAAGCTATATTTTTATAATTATATTTTCAATGATGTCTTATTGAAAAAATGGAACTTAAGGAACAAAAATTTCATTATTGGATAAAGATCACTCATGTGGTAAAATTTGGCCACATAATAGATATATATTCTGTAATAATTGTGTATTTTAATTTAGATAACGGCTGTAAGGTGGTGTTTGGAAAAAAAATTAAAAACAGTTTTTGCGTTTTTTTCTTCTGGTAATTTGTTTTTGGGTAAATTACAATCTTCCCCGGGGTATGGTCAAATTACGAAAAAACTTCTTTTGTTTGAATAATTACATGTACCCCTCAGCTATGAATCTTCTTACACCTCCACTTTTATGGTGTCAAATTCAACATAATCATCTAGATTCCGTGGAATGTGCTCTAGTTTGTACTCGTTTTGTGTAAAAATACAGTTTCTGATTCACCATAATCTGATATATATATACAAGCCAAAAAACACATCTTATGATCATCTTGCTTCAAAATTTGAAGCTCGAATGGGATAAAACGGATACAATAGTGATAATATTCCATATGATTAAGAAGATTCCAATAAATTTGAAACCGCAAGGATGGACGTGTAAGAAAATTTATAGTTGAGGGGTTGTTGTAATTACCCAAACAAGAGGGAGATTTTTGTAATTTTACCATACTTCAGGGGTGTGGTTGTAATTTACCCTTTTTTTATTATATCATGGATCGGATCTTATATTGACTAATCTTATCTTAGGAACCAACCGAGGCCTAATACATAATGGCACTACGCGTAAATATCATCCGATTAATTAATTGTGGGTCCCGTTATTATCCAGGCAGCTCGAGCTTTGGCGAATTTAGCTAATATTATAAATACACTAATATGTATACTTTTAATATTTACACGTTTCACTTTTAATATCGTTTCCCCGTTTAACCGTATCGCACTTTCCGCGTGCTTGCGTGCATGCTACATAGGTATATATGGAGGGTTAAAGAAAGCTCTAAAAGAATTAGTTACAAGTTACAACTAACTAACTAACGAACTTAATTCTAGTTATGAGATGAGTTAACAGTACTAACCCTCCATCTCTAACTAAATAGAGTTGTGCATGAACGCATTTTGTTTCTAATATAATATGCGTTTAAGGGTACAAACGTAATTGCATAAACCTCAGGCAGGTTGGTGTAATTCAATATATATATATACTCTATTCGGCTCGATCACGCAGTAGACCCACTAAATGTAACCACCGTATTATTGAGAGAAAAAAACCCAGCATGGATGCAAGACACATTCAATTGCAAGTCGATGGTATGCAACTCGCACTGGAGCTTCTGATAAAAATGAATCACGGCCAATCCGTCGAGCAATGCATGGCTCGGCTCGCAAGTGCAAATATCTCATTGATATATTTTTTGACGTTGACTTACTTTTATAGGGGAGTCATTGTTAATATTTTTAACACGAGGGTTTTTGTAGCGAATCTGTAAATTTTTTAATTTTGAATTTAATGGGTATTTTGGTCTTTTTCATGTAAAAAACACACCCATAGACGCATAAATGGTGAGTGAATTGAACAATCATCTCGCAAGTGCTAATATCTCATTGATATTGATATATAGTCAAAATTAAAATGGAATAGAGTTAATAATTTTGAAATGGAATATCGTTAACAATTTTATGACCCATTTAAATGGGTTTTCTCGGATGTATGTTTGCTAAATATTTATTGATACATAGTCAAAATTAAAATGGAATATAGTTAACAATTTTATGACCCACTTCTAAATTGGCTTTCTCTAAGGTATGTTTGCTAAATATTTATATGCAACGAAGCTTAGATTGTTTTCTTTCCACTATATATATGAGAACCGGATACTTAATAGACGACCGAGATCGATCTATTACTATGGTTTGCAATTAATCTTTATAGATTTCATATTTTATAAAATATTCAAAAAGGTTCTACAAGACAATAAAAGATCCTAATACTGTTGAAAATAAATCCTATAATGTCATATGTATAGGAGAAAAACTCTTAAATCCTTTTGAAATGGGATATGCATTGGGCGAGCGAATAAAACATAATAGCTTAATACTTGGACGAACCCCACCGCCTCGCCCACTTGTTGACGGACCATAAAGTCAACAACTGAGCCTACCCCAATGTTCAAAATGTTGTGGGCCCGCCTGATGAAGTCAATTGCCTTGTCAGTGAACGTGCGTATTTTGGGGTCGATCATCGAGTACTACTTGAGACAGAAAGTCAACGAACCGTGGACGGTGCCGGAGATAGTGCATTTTCCTCTTATATCGTCTATCACAACATCTAGTACCGTCGAGTCGATGATTTGATCTCCAATGTCGATTGTGTTCATGATGAAGGTGGTCTTGATCCGGAAGACGATGGTTCTCTCTAAACCAGGTGTCTATTCGTAGTCGTACGATGAGAGTAGTTCTTCCTTGATCGAGAAATCGTATCCCCATTTGTAGCCCGCCACTCTAGTAACCATCTAAAAAATCAAGAAATCAAGTCAAATTTGTGGTGAGAAAAAGAAAACCAAAATAAAGAAGAAGAAAATCATAGAAATACTAAATTTTAAAATTTAGCTTATCTCGTTCCAAAAATTTTCATTCCGAATTCTAAAAGATCCAATATCCATTTTTTTCAATTTTTTTTCGAACGACATTGGAAGACGTATTAGATTTCAATTTTCGATCCAATTTTAAATTTAATAATTTTCCAAAAAAAATGACTTTTTCTTTTTTTCTTTCGAACATTATACTTATAATATCAAATATTATAATGTATTAAGAATTTTCAGATCCCGTCAATTCTAAAAAAAATTCAATTTTGGATTAGTTTCTTCACCCCACTTTCTATTTTTTTTGAATTTTTTTTAACGGAATTGGAATTAAAAATAATAAGAAATACCGATTACCACCGAGAGAGGGAACTTGAAATGGTCCACAAAGGTCACTATGAATGAGCTCCAATGGTGACTTTGATTTCCAATTTGACTTGGAAGGAAATAGCTCTCGGTGTTGCTTCCCCAATTGACATTCTTCACAAATTTCGTCAATGGCTTTAATGTTCGGCAATCCTTGAACAATTTCCTTGTTTGATAACTCCTTCAAACTTTGGAAATTAAGATGCCCGAACCTATCATGCCACAACTTTGAAACAGCGTCCTTCACAGTTAAATGGCAAGAGGCTTCAAAATTATCAAGTTTGATCGGAAAAATATTATTTCCGGTCATACCGATATTTGCAATGTGTTGATCCTTATTTTTCAAAATGCAAGTGAAGTCGTCGAAAAACATGTTGAAACCTTCCCTCATCAAGTGACCAACACTTAGCAAATTACTTGCCAAGTTAGGTACATAGTAAACCTCGGACATTGTTTCGACTTTTCCGGATTTTGTTTTGAAGACAATTTCTCCAACACCTTCTAATGTGTAGGTGTATCCATCTGCTAGCGTAACTGTCCCATGGCTAGCTTCGACAAGGTTTAAGAATAATTTTTTATTCCCCGTCATGTGCTTTGCTCGCACCACTATCCAAATACCAAGTATTTTCATAGCTACCGTACCGTTAGATACAATCAATAAAGTCTCCATATTTTCGATTTTACTTTCATGCAAATAACCAACTTCTTGCCTTTTTTCTGGATATTTTTCCCAAAAATCGTTGATTTTGTGTCCCGGTTTATGACAATAATGACACTCAACTAAGGCCTTGTACCTTTATATGATCCCCGGCCTCTTCCTCTTTGAAAATTGTTCGAAAAATATTTCTCCTCCTCTTTCGCCTCATCATTTGATTTGGCTTGTCCACGGTAATTGTTGTAAGAGTTTATTCCTCCTCTTATTTGGCCACGACCTCGACCACGTCCACGGAACGAGCCACGGCCTCCCGTGAATGTAACTTGGGATTTTAATGCTTGATCCGAAGAAGAAATTTGAGGATTTCTTTGAAGGATCCTTGCTTCGTGTGCATCCAATCGTCCTTGTAGACTCTCCAATGCCATTGATGAAGATCTTGTGACTCTTCGATAGCCACAATAACATGATCAAATTTCACCGGCAAACTTCGCATAATTTTTTCGACAACCCTTTGGGTTTCCATGACTTCGCCATTTGTCGCCATTTGATTTACAAGAGAGGTGATTCTTGTAAAATATTCAACAATTTTTTCGTTTTCTTTCATCTCCAATTTATCGAATTCAGCCCTCAAAGATTGCAAACGAACCTTCTTTACTTCATTTTTCCCGGCATAGGTTGATTGTAGAATTTCCCATGCCTCCATGGAACTACTCGCCTTGGTTAGTCTTTCATAAACGGGAACTTCGATGGCTTGATATATTTGAAAAAGAGTTTTTCGATCTTTTTGCCTTTCGGTTCTCAAAGTTTGCCTTTGTGCATTCGTCAATTGATCCTCATTTTCGGGAGTCTGAACACCGACTTCAACAACGCTCCAAATGTCTTGAGATTCAAGACAAAGCTTCATAAGATTACTCCAATACTCGATTTTTTCTCCATTGAAACGAGGTATAAGAGAAGCAAGGTTGGTGGACATTTTTAACCTGGTTATGATACCAATTTGTAGGCACCAGGGTGGGATAAAAAATGATTAATCCCGAATTTGAATTTTTGTAATTTTGTGAAGACTTTGAAAAATAAATTTTTTTGAGTAGAGAAAGTAAAAGACTAGTGTTTTGTGGATGGGAAAATTACTTCTCTTTTTTGTTTTTTTTTGTCTTCCTTACAATCATCTATAGCACTCCATATTTATAGTGAGGAGTACATTGATCTACTAATAAATTACAATATGACTCTTAGACTAACAACTCTTTTAATTCTAATTTAATACTTAGGAAAATCAAAAGACAATTGTCTATACATCTAGACAATGGTGCTTCAAATTCACATTTATTCTAACATTCAATCATCCACTTATTCCAACATGAATACCCACTTCTTCCAACATGAATGTCCACTTATTCCAATATTGAATTGCCACTAATTCCAATATTGAATTCACATTTATTCAATTTATTCCAACAGTATTGATGCTGGTAGTTTGATGTAGACACAATTCATATCTTGTTCTAATCCAACTGTTTTCTTGACATTAGTAAAAGTTTCCTCTCTCTCTCTCTCTCTCTCTCTCTCTCTCTCTCTCTATATATATATATATATATATATATATATATATATATATATATATATATATATATATATATATATATATATATATATATATATATATATATATATATATATATATATATATATATATATATATATATATATATATATATATATATTTCAACGATTTATCGCCGTTGCAAATTAGCTATGGATTCTACCTCGTCCCCGCTAAAAATTAGCGACGCGGTGTTAATTATCGATGGAACCACAAATCTCCTCCGATCACACGCGGCAAAACTCACGTTTCTTGGAAACGGGATTCTCATGCTTTGGATCATTTATAGTGAAGGAAGGAACATGGAGACAAGAATTTCGTGTTCTTGATGGTTCTTTTATTTTTTATGATTATTAAAGTTGTATTATTAGGAGGAAAGGATAAATTACATCCACACCCCTGAGGTATGATGAAATAACTTTAAGGTCCTTGTGGTATCGGTAATTACACTCACCCCTTAGTTTTATGTTGTCTCCACCATTTACTAAAAGTAATAGTCCGTTAGAACTCTATTGGAACAACGTATCTAATGCATTATCCCATTAGAGTTTCTAACTATGTTTCAGAGTGTGAGTGTAATTACCGATACCACAGTGACCTTAAAGTTATTTCATCATACCTCAGGGGTGTGTGTGTAATTTATCCTTATTTATATTATGTTTTTTTTTTAAATATCTCTGCAAAATTATAAATAGTATTTAATTAATGGGAGGAGGTTTGCATAAGTTTTCATACTATCCGGGATTTAATTATAATTATCCAAATTTGGGAGGAGGTATGTGTAATTTACTCTTTCCTCCTAGTCCCAACTCTTTTAGGTCGGTCGATTTTATATATATATATATATATATATATATATATATATATATATATATATATATATATATATATATATATATATATATATATATATATATATATATATATATATATATATATCAAGGTTGTAAAAATCGGTAATCGGGTCCGAGTCGGTCAGGCACCGACTCACGATTAATCGGTGCGGCGGTGATTAATCGGTGATAAATCGGAAATAAATCGGTTTTTAAAATTTAATATAATATATTTCTAAATATTATTTATAAATACTCCAAACATATATAAAAAGATATTTAAACATAGTTATATCTCCATCATGTATATATCCAAATAACATAATAAAAGTTTAATAATCATAAGATCATAGTAATAAATATCCTTATAAAATATAAATAAAAAATTAATTTTTTTGAATTTACATTTATTCTTAAACATTCGTGGCATACATCATTAGTTCTTTAACAATAACAATTAACATAAAAAAATAAGGCATCAACTCATATTTTCTTTTATTAAAAATCCAACTTTTATTTTGAATTATAAAAAGAAAAAAAAACCGATTTTTAACCGATTTTTGCCACCGAGTTTGACCCGCCTTAAAGGTTTGACCGCCTCAGACCGCCTCGGACCGCCTCATACCGCCTCACAGGCAAAAAACCGATTTTTCAAACCTTTACACTAAAATCGTAAAGGTTTTGGACCGCCTCCGCCTCGGAGACCGATTAATCGGCCGCCTCGGCCGATTTTTAGAACACTGATATATATATATATATATATATATATATATATATATATATATATATATATATATATATATATATATATATATATATATATATATATATATATATATATATATATATATATATATATATATATATATATATATATATATATATAATATAAAAATAATATTACAACTCTTCAGAGAGGAGGATGTTCTAATCATCTTAATTAAGGTGGGGTTGTCTAGGGTCCGAGAGGGCTGTGCTTCTCGGATCGTAATCTACCAATGAGAATGCGCCACATATGAACAGTACGTATCTAGTAAAAAAAAAGTACGATACCTATGTTATTATTAAATTACATAAAACCCCTTTTTAATTAAACTTAAAAATATCTTATATATAAAAAGAAGATATTTTGACCTATAACCCTAAACCTAACTTAGGGCACTTTAGATAATTCCTATTCTCCATAGTTTTGTGGCAGTTCTTACAATATTCACGATATTAAAACTGCTCCAGTTGCAGAAGAAGTTATTTTTTATTTCCTTTTCCACAATCTAAAAACTTCTCTACGAGCTGTTATTTCTTTCACGTTCTCTCTTCACGATTATTCCTCTTTCCAACTTCTTCTTCAACATAAATTTGCTGCGAATGATTTTTTTTCCACACCGGTTTCTATAATAGCATGATCGACTTGAACTGAAAATTCGAGGAATTCCCCGATTCGGACTATTAAGCGCATAAGGTCGTTTTTTCCACTGGTTATTTGTAGTTTATATATACTAAAAATTTACTAGCTCTTCTCTTCAAGTTTAATCTGCTTATTTTTCGTCCATTAGCCATATTTCATGGATTTTCTCAAAAAAAAAAAAAAAAAAAAAAGAAAAAACCCATGTTTCATGGATTTCAGGATTTGATGAGAGTTGCTGTTGGTTTTTGATTTCATGTAACAGAGTTTTTGTTCTTTATGTTTTTGCTTCATAATAACTTTTTTCAACCATTCATCCATTTTTGTATTGGTAATGGACAAAAAATACATTTTTTTAGACTGTCTTCTTTGTGCGTTTTGAGTCGCTGCCATTGTTGCAATTGTAGCAACTATTATGTTAAATATTTAATGACATTGCTTCATGATCATTTTCTTTTTTTTTTTTTTTTTCTAATTTGCAGTTATTTTTCACGTGAAAACTGATCTCTGATTCATATATTGTCTTCTTTCACGCGCAATCGAGAATGAAAAGGCGTAGCTGTGGGATTTATACAAAGAGGCATAGTGTATTAGACATGTTGCTTAAAAATTGGAGCAATCAAGCTACAGGGCAAATGATGCGCTTTAATTCGAGAATA
Organism: Erythranthe guttata; assembly: GCF_056151865.1. Lineage (NCBI taxonomy): Eukaryota > Viridiplantae > Streptophyta > Magnoliopsida > Lamiales > Phrymaceae > Erythranthe > Erythranthe guttata. Next base: position 14,724,273 of record NC_142546.1, on the reverse strand, counting down.
TTAGGAACTTAATGCTGGTATTTCTTTTTCTTTTGCATTTCATTGGAAATATAATTAGTTCTTTGTTTCAATAAATTAAATATATTTTCTTTTGTTCATATTGATATTTCTTTGTCTACCGGTCTTCTTCAGCGCACAACCACTTTTTCTTTTGGTAAATGTAATTATTCGATATATCTGAAAGTCAACATTTTGGTTACTATAGATATGTTTGAAGTGTTTTCCTCCGCACATCCTTTTATATTTGTATTTTTGTGCGATCAAAAGTTCTGAACTCTCTAGACCACGAGGATGGAAAGAAAGATTTCAGAATTTGTGGCTGAATTCCTCTTTCAATTGAGGCAAATTATATTTGATAACTTAGATAGAGTTGAATGAAATTTAGGGAAGCATATTTAGTCTGTCATTTTCAATTGCCAGAAAATATAAGGGGTGTATTGCTATTTCTTTTCGGCCGAGGAGGGGTGTGAATATTAAAGGAAAATATGGCCGTTTGCTCACGGGAGTTGCTAAAAAATGAAGAAATATGATGATGGCTGCTCTCTTTCTTTTGCCATGATTGGTTAATTTTTATATACTATAGTACCTATTTGTTCATGCTTTATTGTAGATTTCTTATTGTTTAGAAAACAAAAAGCTTGATAATGATGGATTGATGATCAGTGAGGAAACATCTTCTTCGGAAAATGCTATGCCAATTGCGCATTCAAACGAAAGGAGATAAAACTTATTTGAAGGTGTATGATGAATTACATGTGAATGCCTTATCAAGTCACGATTATGTAAGTAATTTTTTTTATCTAAAAGTCCAGGTAAGAATGTATTGTTTTTTGCCATAGATTCAAGTGAAAAAAAAAAATGTCTTAAACATGTGAGGAAAAAACATATCATTGATGGTACGTACCTATTTTTAGAACTTATGTAAGAAACCTATTTTGTATTTCTTAAATTTTTTGACATATTTTGCAAAAACAAAAGCTCTGTATCCCATTTTTTGTTTTTCGATGAGATGCCTGAGAAAACTATTGTAAGATGAAATCATTCTATGATAACTTTGAGACATATATAATTGCTGCTTATAAGCTTCCTCATTTTGGCGCGAATGATGATGAGTGAACCATCATAATCAAGATTTAAATGTCCGATTAATTTTGGTTTGTGTTTATGTAATGAATGCCTCGATTTTACTTAGTATGTGATATTTTAATTTTTTATGTTGTTATCTTTGTTGTTAGAAAAATACCGATGGTGGTAATGAGTTAATATTTAAAATGTATGAATTCCAAAAAAGTCGCAAGTGTCGTGAATTTATATTTATTTTAAAATGAACTCTAACTCTAAAAAACACTATTCAAAATCTTATTAACAACATATTCTAGACACCAAAAGCAATCAATTCAATATCCAGACAAAGTTGCATATAAAATATTAATAATTTCATGCAACTCTAATGCAAACATAACTTTAATATAGATAAAAGTACGTATCTCATCGAATTTCCTACATTTTCTTTAATATCCAAGACCAACTTCAGTATAAAAATTAATAGAATTCGACTTTTATATTTGTCGTCTTAATATACTTATTTAAATATTTTTATAAAATCGACAATTAGAAATATACATTTTCCGTGCGATCTAATGTAAGTATCTGCAAGAGAAACATGAATTAATTACTCAGAATATGATTTTATTTTTAAGACATTATTTTATTCCTCCTATCAAATTCATGTGTTTGTAATTATTTGATTTCTATGTTACCCCGTGCTACTGTTACTAGTAATTAAAATATCAATAATTTAAAATCGTACTTAAAGAATCTAATCATTCTTTCACAATCTTTTACCCTAATCTCTCTTTTCTTTTTTTTCAAAATCATCATCGATCTTTCCTCCTCTAAGAACAAAATAATCCTCTCTCATCATCCAAGGTACAATCTTTTTCTTCTATGTGGAAAAAGGAAAACAAAAAACTAAAGGAGTAGGATTTTGATTTGTCGTTTTGTTTATCTAATTCAAAAATTGCACAAGTTCTTTTCTCATTGTGTTTCGTCTAATTATTGTGTGTAGTGAAACAAAATTATATGTTTCATCAAAAGAATCTCAATGAATCAAATATATATAATTGAATATATTTGTTTTTACCAAATGTATGTTCTTAAAAGTAAAATATAATTGTTGTTTTCGTTCCAATTTTCACCACTAGTTTATCACACAAGTTGTATTTGTGTAATTTAAGAATTATTTTTATCAAAAAAATAATAAATTGTATTTACGTTTTATATTTGTTGGAATAATTGATTCTCAATTGGTTGTTCGTGCAAAAACTCTACCGGGATTTGGAATATGCTAGGCGAGATTTAAGGACTTAATGCACAAGACGTTTAGTCTTCATTATGTTTTTGGGAGATAAAACATGGTGGCCGATTGCCTAGCGGATTATGCTCATAATCACATTCATCGTCAAGTTTTTTTTTCCAGCAAAATGATCTCGCTGCATCAGTCTTACAACAGAGACTTGTCTGGCACATGGTCTTTTCGTCCGTAGGCAGCGTTTTGGTATGAGGAATTCTATTCTTTGCAAAGAATATTATTTGAAGCTCGTGTTGGTTTGGTTCAATTTCGGTTTTGTCGGAAGATTGATCAAGTATCAAGACAAGTATCGGTTTTGATGACCGCTTGAAGCTGATTGGACATTTTGGGTTTTCTCATATCCAGAATCCAGCCGCTTTTGGGGGCAAATTTGCTATTCCAGGAATTCTAGTCTTAATAGAAAATCTGTTTTTATTACATTTTTTACCCTCTTTTGGGGTTTTCTTTGTAATGAGTTTCGGTAGATAATAGAAAGAAAAAAAATAATTATTTGTGATGAATACTCGTTAATGTAACCAATTCCCGAGCCGATTTTAATTTTCAATATTTCCCATTATTTTCTAAAAGGCGTTGTTATCTGAGAGTGTGCACTTTCGCCTAATTCTATAGCGTCGAGTGCAGTACAAGCTAGTAATAAACTAACAAAAGTGAACTCGTTAGGCTTTTGGTCAGCAGATTGCATATGTCTTAATACATCAAAGGCGTTGTTTAGGTTGCGTACTTTGTGCATAAACTGAAACCATCGCACTCATTGCAATTAGATCTTTCTGTCTAAGATGATAAAAAAGATATTCCTAGCCGACTCAATATCACCAAATTTTGCGTACAAAAGAAGCTCAGTCATCACAGTGTAACAAATGCAGCAAATCCCATTTCAAGTACAACACTGTGAGATCCATGCCTGATATAATTCTCATCCAATTGTGAATACGCTCCGATTACTTCTTGCATGTCTAATATTTTTTCCAACTCGAGAAAGATTTTCAATGTTTTCTTTGGCCTATTATTTACGACACAACCATGTATCATGATCCTCCAAGAAACAATATCTTTGTTCGGCATATGCTTGAAAACCCGAAGTGCTTGCTGCCTCTAAATCCCTGCATTTGGAATTTATATAGAGAAGTGAATTCCACAAAATCGTACGACAATAAATTGATATTTAATTTGATAGAATAACCACAAAGCATCATTTTATTAAATAATTTTAAGGTTTCGAAATATTCCTTATTGCTCCTCACACATGCAGAAACCATTACACTGCACAAAACCACATCTTCATTACGTGTGTCTGATAAGTGTTCGTTTTGCACGATTTTTGCTTATCAAATCTTCGAGTTTTGGTCTTCGTTCGTCCGAGTTTCGGCTATATTTGTATATATTATTTCGTTTCTTGTTTTATTTCTATTTTTAGGTTTTGTTAGCTATTTTTGCTGATTCGAAACGATTTTGAAAGCGAAGCCGAGAATCAAGCAAACAGGAGCAAAAATTGCAATCAAGTGGATGGTGGCAGCGTTCGGTATTTTACGCATTACTTCTTCATACGACCTCCGATTGAGCTGATTCAAATGGATTTACAAAGCCAACTGCAAGGGCTACAACTTTGATGAAATGCATTTTTGCCACATTCGGATTGAAAATTGCTCAAAACAGAGCTTGAAGTTATTGCAGTGACCATATCGAGATATAACCTCCCATATCGCGCGATATCACCTCTCATATCGCGATATGGCAGAAAACGAAACAGAGAGCTTGCAATTTTACCATATCGCGCGATATCACCTCCCATATCGCGATATGGCAGAAAACGAAACAGAGAGCTTGGGTTTTTGCCATATCGCCCGATACTGATTCCCATATCGCGATATTGCCTCGGGATGTGTAATAAATATCTAAAAAGCCAAATCTTCCTCAATAAGATTTGCCTTACTATAAATAGATCCCTTGTGCCATTTAACAAAGGGGAGAACTTCTTAGACCGACTCTTCGACTTCTTCTTCGGTTTTCTCTTCGGTTCTCGCCAGTTCTTCGCGGGAAGCTTCGACGAGGGTTTCGACTCGGGTTTTTCATAAGCTTTTTCTTTACGTTTAGTTTATGATTTCTCGTGTTCTTCATTTTGATGCTATGTTTGTAATGAACTAAGCATTTTCTTTTAGGGAAATGAAACCTTGTATATATTGATTTTAATTTCCAGATCTGTGATCTATTTGTCGTTCTTTGATTCTGTTTATGTTTTTCTGTATTAAATGCTTTCGATTGTTTGGCCAACAGTTGAATTGATTGTAAATGGGAATGAACTCGAGAGAGGATTTCTCGTTTGAAGTTAGGAAAACATAGCTCGGGGTGTAGAAACGAAGACGTGATGCACCTCGAATAGCCCTTAAGGACTTGACCTAAATGCTCTCTTAATATCAGGTTCTGAACGGAGACGTCGGACCTGTGGGTAGACTCTAACTACACTGGAGACGGGGGTTAGAGTATTTTAGTGTCTGGGTTAGCGAATATAGAATTGACATTAGATTCGGATATGTAGATCTTTATCGATAGTACACTGGTGGATTTTCCCTAGAAGCCATCACACGTCGGAATTCCTCGTTTATACTGGCAGACCGTTGCTTTTATTATTGTTTCTTTATTTTTAGCTTCATCCCCCACCCTTTCGATCGTCTAGATAAAGTGTAGGATAGTATAATTACGGTACTTGGTAGATTTAGGAACTTAATTCCCTGTGGATCGATATCTGGAATTCACTATTCTACAAAACGCGATACTGTACACTTGCGGTTATTTATACGTAGGTTTTACGCGTATCAAGTTTTTTGCGTCGTTGCCGGGGAATTAGTTAATCTTGAATCTACTAATATCGTTACCAACTATCCTTACTTTACTTTAGACATTTTTCTTTTATTTTCTTTTTTCGTTTTGATTTATTTTATTTATTTTCACAGATTTGTATACATTGATGGCCTCGATTTTTGATATCTCTCTTTACGAGATTCAATCCAGAGCAGATTACATTCAACAGGAGTTGGAGGATATTGAAAGACATCGAAGGTTGAACCCAGAAAATGGAATTGCACAGACAAATGAGCACTTGTGCTATTTACAAGACGAACTCCACTTTCTGGCAAATATTTGGGAAAAATTTCAGAGATGTCACAGTCCCGAACCACATCCAACCATCCAATATGAAGACAACGAGGTATTTACAGATTTTCGTATGAACGACGAGGCTGAGAACCTTGAGGGAATTATTCATCCTAGTTCTGTAGATACTTTTGGGTGTGAAGAGAATGGGATGAAGATGATGGTAGATGCGGAATTTGACGAAGAAAATCCTATCCACATCGTAACTCCGGATTTGAGTGTGAGAGAGGAGACGAGTATCAAATTTGAGGTAGAGCTCACTCCAAAGCTCGAATATCTTGTATACGAGTTTGAGAGATCGGTAGGCAAGCAACCCATCCTAGTCTCCTACCGACTGATTTCCCAAGAAAACGAAAAGTACCATGTTCTGAACGGAGACGTCGGACCTGTGGGTAGACTCTAACTACACTGGAGACGGGGGTTAGAGTATTTTAGTGTCTGGGTTAGCGAATATAGAATTGACATTAGATTCGGATATGTAGATCTTTATCGATAGTACACTGGTGGATTTTCCCTAGAAGCCATCACACGTCGGAATTCCTCGTTTCTACTGGCGAACCGTTGCTTTTATTATTGTTTCTTTATTTTTAGCTTCATCCCCCACCCTTTCGATCGTCTAGATAAAGTGTAGGATAGTATAATTACGGTACTAGGTAGATTTAGGAACTTAATTCCCTGTGGATCGATATCTGGAATTCACTATTCTACAAAACGCGATACTGTACACTTGCGGTTATTTATACGTAGGTTTTACGCGTATCAGTGTCCGATGAAATAATTTCCATGCAGTCCTCATATCCCAACAAGTGCAGTCACTATTGCCACATGTGAATCAATTAACCCCATCTTTATTGAATATCCATGAATCCCACATGCCAAATCTTTCGAGGCTATTGAACCGACAACCTTTATCACACTTAAGACAGTCACAAAATTTAGGCCTTTCTCCTAAGACGAGCATCACTTTGAATAAACCTATGGCCTCCTCATACCGGTTTTCCTTACCAAACTGAATATTCTAAACGACCATCATCTTGGAATATCCTTCTGTTTTAAATATTCTACAGGGTCTACCGTATTCAAAGAAATGTGGGCTTTGCCGTTTGGTGAGGCCTGATGAGCTGTGTGTCTCTTGGTAACCTTATCAAACAATTTGTGGGCACAAATTCCAGAGCTAACCACATCGCTCTATGAGGCATTTACTCGAACACTTTCGCTGCATATATTTCACCTTCCTCAACACACTTATCAGAATTCAACCCTTTCTCATGGTTCCTCGAACCTCAGCTTCGATTTACAAAATCGCAAGAACAACGATTTGGGGTTCATAACCTCTAAATTACACCATATTTCCCGAGGATTCCAACTTTCTTTATTCTCTTGGCCATCAGAAAAGATTGAAAGGGACCGACTCATACGTAATTAATTAATACAAGAGAAAACGATAAAAAATCAAGGAAGAAAAAGAATACAAAGCAAGAATCGTAGACTCGTAGTCAGTAGTTTCCTTGTTGACCCATGGAATATTCTTGACGGATGAACAAACAATTAATTAAAGTCAATATTGAATATTTCCATATGATCTCAGTTGTAAAAATTAAAGAACGAGACGATGAAGCAGCCTGAAGAAGACTTCGTTTTTTGCTTAATTTCGATCAGCAGATTTTTTAATTTTTTATTTTGGGAGAACATTTGATTCTTGTTTAATCGTGTATTATATGTTAATTGATCTGATTATTATAATAGTTTTTTTAGTGGAAATTTAATTCATTGATTTAAAAATATAAGGTTAATTAAGTAATTTTAGCAAAGTACGATGTGTGTATGATGGGGTACGATGTGTTTTTACTGGGTTCGTACCAAATACTAGTATCGTACTGACTCGTACTGGGTCGTACTATAAAATTAATGGATGAGATTAAAAGTTGGGGTTGTCTAGGGTCCGAGAGGGGTTGTACTTCTCGGACCTAAATAATACACGATTATGAACTTAATGGTTAGTTATATAAATGAGCAATTAATAAAGCAAAAATTAATACAAACAAAACATAATTACCGATATTCCTATATAATTTTTGTTTCATATATTCATATATTAAGTTTCAAACAAATATAACAAATAAGTCTTTCATCTTCCAAATAAATGTATTCATGTAATACTCAGATTTTATAAAGCTATTTGTTTTTGTTATTTTTATAGTATTACGTAGTAAAATTTAATTTCCAAACAAATAAGTTGAGATGTACCAAAAATAAATGCAATGTAGTATCTTAATCTCTTAAGATTTACGATATATGGATGAAAAATAGGAGATTGATGTTGGAGGGATTCTACCCGATTATGTTTCAATTTTGATGATGATTGGAAAATATAGTTCGAAAGTTAAAGAAAAATATTAAAAATTAATAATTGTAAAAATGTCATTAGGATTTCTTAAGTTGCCCTATCGTTTCTTTCTTTTATATATACTAGTAATTGTACCCGTGCGATGCACGGGACAACAAATTGCATTCTTTTGATGTTGTAAGAATATAAACAAACGTTTGATGTATCGTATGATCAAAATTCTATTATACTGGAACATTATTAAGTATACTACACACAAAAAAAAAAGGACATAACTTTACTGTTGAATAATTTTCCAAATGAATTGAATCAGCTAATACCAGTAGATTGAAAATTTGAACCAGGAAAAAAATCATCAATTATGTCTTCCATGTTGAGCTTAAAAGTAATTAGATTTAATAACTAAGTTAACATAATCAAAACTAAACTATCGACAACATACCATCGTAAAAGGCCATCTATACATCTTGCATCGGAACTAAGCCCTTCTCCACTGCCTCATTTTAAGGTTGTTTTGCCATTGGAATTAACAATTGGAAAATTAAGAAACAAAAATAAATATAAACAATAAATTAAATATCGCATACAAACAATAAGTCTTGAAGGTCGACTTCCAATAGCTTGTGGCTCCGCCCATTTTTGGTTAATTTTCTCAAATCATCCCTTTCAATAACATGTCCAATAACATATAAAATGAAATAATTGTTATACATAAAATTTGAAAACTTTGGTATAAATTAATGAAACACATAATTTAACAAAATGAAATTACCTATAAGCCATGATGGAAAAAGATGTAAACTAATTGCCACACATGCAATAGGATGAAGAAGAAGATAAGAAACAAAATCTAAAGTCGGGTTACCAAAAGAAGAAGCCTTAGGTAGGGAAGAAATAAAATTCAAATGTTGCAGACATTCTGTAAAACGATGTCACAAAATCCGCTAGGGATGAAAATCAGATTTATTTACCCTTTTCTGTAAAAATCGAAAATCAGATTATTATAAATAATATCTAGGAGAATTTGATGAAAATCGATAATAATATTTAAAATAATATTTCGGAGATAAAATTTTGATAAAAAAATCAAAAAATAATATTTAGGAGATAAAAATCAAAAATAAAATTTAAAACAATAGTTAGGAGATAAAAATTTGATAAAATATCGAAAATAATATTTCAAATAATGTTAATGAGATAAAAGTTGATAAAATATGAAAATAATAATTAGAATAATATTTAGGAGATAAAATATTATTAAAATCAAAATTATTGTTTAAAATAATATTTAGGAGATAAAAATTTGATAAAAATCGAAAATAATATTTAGGAGAAAATAATCTGATAAAAAAACGAAAATAATATTTAGGAGATAAAAAACTAATAAAAACATGATAAAACTCGAAAAAAATATTTAAAATATTATTTAGGAGATATAAATTTGATAAAATTCGAAAATAATATTTAGGAGATAAAAATCTGCTAAAAGTTGAAAATTATATTTAAAATTATAGTTAGGACTTAGGAGATATAAATTTGATAAAATTAAAAAAATATTATTTATAATAATATTTAGGAGATAAAAATAAAAATAATATTTAGGAGACAAAAATCTGATAAAAATAAAAAATAATATTTAAAATAATATTTAGGGGATACAAATATGATAAAATTCAAAAATAATATTTAAAATAATATTTAGGGGATACAAATATGATAAAATTCAAAAATAATATTTAAAATAAGGGGTAAGTACATATAAATCCCCAAATACAAACTTAAAGTGCGGATCAGTCCCTACAGACGTTTCATAGGCGTATCAGTCCCTAATGCAAAGTTTCACATGCAGTTTAGTCCCTAGGGGCAAGTGAAAATTCTAAAATATCATTTACTTTAATCTGAAATTACATACTTTTTCATTTTCTCTCTCTTACTTTTCTCTTTCTTCTCTCTTTCCTCTTTCCTCTTTTTCTATGTCTCTTCTCTCTCTTCTTTTTTTGCCTGTTCCAATTCATTTTATGTTATTTTTCTTCAAACAACAAACGAAAATGAACACGAAAATGCGCAAGAAAACAAACTCCTAAATCAATACAAGTGAAGCAACAAGAACAAAGATAAGGAAGAACCACGGTAGTAGAAGAAGAAAAAAACAAAAAGAAAAGAGGAAAGAAACCCATTTTCGAAGAATGGTGAAGGAGAAGAAATAAGATTTGACTTGTTTCCCCTAATCATTAACTCGGTTCCAACATCTATTATTTTGTTGTTCGAGTTTGTAAAGATCATTTATTTATTGTCGATTTTGAACACTCTTCTCTTGGGTATTATTCTTCGGCGATATTAGCATGTTCCCAAAGCATTTTTAGTCCTAGCAAAGATTTGATGTATGATGTTTGATGACTTTGATATAGGAAATGAGAAAAATGTTTATTGTATTATTCCTGGTGATGTTGTAGTATATGCCATATGCAGTAGTGGTATTCCTAGTGCATTTGGATGGTGTTGAAAGAGAATATTGGAAGTACTAGTAGTGGAACTTTGTAGTGGGTTATATTTGATATAATTGTAATTATGTGTATGTGGTTGCACGAATATGTCATTTGTTATATAGCTAACAATACTATTGATCAGCTCTACTCGTACTTTATACTGAAAACATTGTACCATATATTTTGATGAATTGTACTTAACTGTTGAAGTCATGGTACTATATTGTGTTATGAGTTGAGTTTATATGGTTGACTTTGCCACAAATTAATATAAATAATATAAGCGTACCATACTAATGAACAACACATATTTTCTAGTTTATTTGAAGATACCGTGTCCATTCTAGACATGTACTTCACATGTGTATTCATTATACTTACGTGTTTCATACATCAGACTATATTTTATGATGAATTGAGTTATACCAATTTCCATGACACTTTAATGATCAATTAGTATAAGAGATGCATAAATTATGTTTTAGGTGTGTATGTTAAGGTTGGTGAGCATTATTATGTTGAATTTCATACATGATACTCATATAAGTGTACAAGATACCATAAATGTGTTGGATTTATTACATGATACTCATATAAGTGTATAGGCTCATGCGTAGAGCTAAAATTGCCCTCAAATGTTCCCATAATCTATGTTGATCAACTCCTACATCATCTCTCATTTCATGTTAATAGTCTTAAAATTAAGAAATGCGTCTTAAAATGATATTATATGGATGCATTGACCCCACAATAATATAAAGAATATAACAGTACAATATGAATGGACAACATATACTATATGAATAAACTCGCAATACTATATGCATGAATAACTCTAACTTTACCAGTTTATGCATTGTACTTATAATTTGTGGAACAAAACATACTATATTTTGTGATAAATTGAGTTGAATCAATTTCCTTGACACTTTAATGATGAATTAGTATGGGAGATGCATACATTATGTTTTAGATGAGTATTTTAAGTTTGGTGAACATTGGTGTTACGTTTGGAGTCCACAAATGTGTTTGATTTCCTACATGATCACATATAGTACAAGACTTGTATGTATGACTAGTATTTTTCTCAAATGTTACCATAATTGATTGGTGTTTATGGATTCCCACGTTATCTCATTTCATGTAATTAGTCATAAAATGAAGGAATGCCTCAGAAAATGAGTTTATATTGTTGCATTGGTTCCAAATTAATATCTATAAAGCAAGCGTACCATATAAATGGAGAACATCTACTTTTTCATTGAAAGAAAGCGTACTCTATGAATGGACAACACGAGCATCACTGGTGTAATGCATGCATTTCTATGTAGAATAAATTGTACCATAGTTATAATGAATTGAATTGTACCAATTTCATAATAAATTTAGTGATTAGTGAGTGTGGGAGGGACATAAAAATTATTTTAAAGGACTATTTAAAGATTGATGAACAATGGTGTTGCGTTTAGAGTTCAAAATGCCTCAAAATGCCGACATGATACTCACTTAGACAACACGTACTTCACCACTGAACCAAATTTACTTGATTCTAGGCGTAAGTGTACTATGTTGACGCATTTATTCTACTACATGACTAGCAATACTAGTACTTTTCATCTCTTATTTCAACACCATCCAACCACACTAGCAATACTATTGTTTAATATGGCATATACTAATGCAGTCACGTAAAACACAAAATGTTTCAAAAAATAATACGAGAAACGTCTTTCTCAGAACCTATATCAAACTATCAAACATCTTTTAAATATATCACTAGAAAAACAAAATCAAATCTTGTTTCTTCCCCTTCACAAAATCAAATCTTGTTTCTCTTTCCTCTTTTCATTTTGTTTTCTTCACGAGTTTTTTCTTGCGCCTTTTCATTTGTTGTTTAAAGAAAAATAACTGAAAATTGAGTTTTGAATTGGAACGGAGCAAGGAAAGAAAAGAGAAAGAGAAAAAAAAGAAAGAGGAAAAAGAAAAGAAAGAAAAAAGGAAGAGAGAGAAAAATTAAATGAAGAGAGAGACACAGAGAGAAAAAAATAATATAATAATATAAACATAGGGACTGAACTGCATGTGAAATTCTGCAGTAGGGACTGATCCGCCTATAAAACGTCTGTAGGGACTGATCCGCGCTTTAAGTTTGTATTTGGGGATTTATCTATACTTACCCCTTAAAATAATATCAAGGAGATAAAAATTTGATAAAAATTGAAAAAAAATTACAAATATGACATTAGGGTTTCTTAGGGTTGCCCTAGCGTTTCTTTCTTTTATATATAAGATAAAGATATTAGTATTAGTATTAGTATTAGTATTAGTATTAATATTAGTATTAATATTAGTATTAGTATTAGTATTAGTCTTTAGTATTAGTAATATTATTAGTATTAGTCTTTAGTATTAGTAATATTATTAGTATTAGTATTCGTATTAATATTATTAGTATTAGTATCAATATTATTAGTATTAGTATTAGTATTAACATATTAACATTAATATCAATTAACATTAGTATTAGTATCATTAATAGCGTTAATATTAGGATTATCATTAACATATTAATATTAGCCTTAATATTATATTTAGCATTAGCATATGCATATTAGTATTTGCATTAGCATTAACATTAAAATTAGGGGCGTGCTAAATCCCACACATAAATTATAAAAAAATTTATCTCTACTCAAATTCTCTCTAAAATGATTTATCCAAGTCACTCAAAATTCATTATTTTTTTACGTGAATAATCATAAAAAATGAGTTCCGTTTTATTTAATATTTATTCAATTTCATTAAACCTTTTTAATTATTCAAATTCATATGAATTCGATTTTTTTTTTCTCAAATTCCATCATTATTTTAGTTTGAATGTGTGAAGATTTTTGTTAAATTCGAACTTGGAATGGTAGGGATGTTTTTAGTGTGTGATTTTGTGAAAAAATTAGGGAAAAAGAAAAAGTGTGGGAAAGGAGAAAATAAAATTTTAGAGAGAAGTTATGTGCAAGATTTGGTAAAAATAGTGTGGGATTTAGCATTTCAGTTAAAATTAACATCTTTTTTAATTCATATAAAAATTTATAGAGGTATTCGATTTACATCATCGGTATGTTTTAGTTCGTTGATTTAATTCATTTTGATCATAGAATTGATCCCCGTGCATCGCACGTGTGAGGTAGTAGTTATTATGAAAGGATATATAATTTAAATAAAAAATTAACTAGAAAAGAAAAAATTAAAATAAGACCCCACTCGTAGGCAAATGTAGTGGGCCAAAGCCCAAATTGAGTGTCCAATACCTTTCCCTAATTCCAATACTCATCAAACTTTCAAACCCACACTTTTTAAAAAGCAAAAAAAGTGATCCAATTTGGCCCACAAATAAAGATTATAAAATTAGTTTTTTTATTATTATTTAAAAATAATAATAATAAAAAAATACTTTGCTAATCATTTTAATCACTAAGTTTTAGGCTTTCATGGGATTGATGACCCACATGATAACTTCTTTAGTTGTGAAAAAAGTGTATTTATTCTCAATTTCAAATCATTTTTATATTATCTTGTCCCCCTCATTATTCATTTTTTTTAATTCTTTATTTGTTACTTTAATTAATTCATTCTTTTATTTTTGTATTTTTCTGATAAATGAGTTTGACCACTTGATTTGAATGTGGAACCATTATCACTATTATATATATATATATATATATATATATATATATATATATATATATATATATATATATATATATATATATATATATATATATATATATATAGATATATATATATATATATTGTAGCAATAATACTAAATAGGAATTTTATTTTTATTTTTTTAATTGAAATTCCTTAATTACAAACTTAATCAATCAAGAGAACAAAAGTTTCAAGAATTGGACAACACATTTAAAGTACTTAGACCAAATTGTCTGCTGCAGAATTCAACTTATTAGGCCGGAAAAAAAAATTGCGTTGGCACCCTTATTGTTTACTCTAATTATTAAATAACCCCTATTTATTATTTATTATTACCAATATCCCCTTATGAATAATAATTTTATTAAATATAAATCCATATTAACATGTAAGAACGAAAATTTAAAGAATATGAATTTTATTGCAATTAAAAATAATATATATAATTAGGGGACCAATGGCATAGAGCTTCTATTATGAGTCACTCTTATGTTATGCTCTTTGTACTCTACTTCGACATCCACACTCACACGTCTATTTCATATTCCTCGTTTATTAAAATATATTTATATATCATGACAAATTACTCGGTTTTGAGGTAAGATCAAATTACGACAAAAAACATTTTTTGTTTGTGTTATTACAGTCACCCCTCAACTATGTATTTCCTTATACGTTCACCTTTACGTTGTCAATTTTACATAGGGTTTGTTCATTCAGCCGGTAAACTGACCTAACCGAACGAAAATTCAGTACATGCCGATTGCTGAACCGGTAATTCGGTTTGATATTCAGCTATTCATACTATATATAGTATTTAAACTAAAATTATTTAAAAAAATTAAAAATAAAATTTTTAAAATCTTTTTAATAAAATTTCGATAATTCACTTATTTACCGAAGCGTACGATAAATGGTATGAAAATTTGGCGTACCGAAATTTCGTAATTTGACCTTACCTCAGTGATAATTGTAATTTACCTTGATATAGGCATCGAGAAATATGTAAAAAGAAAAAAAAAATAGATTAAATTCAAGTCATTACAAGGAAGAAATATGTAAAATTGAGAATGCAATAAATAATATAGTCTAATTTTAGGATATGTATTTACTAAATTAAATAAATAATTTAATTGAGTATTTAAATATAAAATAAATAGTATATAATGGAGGACGTGACCTAGGCGAAGAAGCTGTCCCTTGGGGTTGCCCCTCTGAAAAGACGTGTTACACCAAAGGAGGAACAGCTGTGGGTCCCACTCTGGGCCATTAACGGTCGCAAGTGGTCCCCACATTCTTTATTTCCCCACCCTTATTCGTGCTTTTGCCACACCATTTTATCACTGTTTTCACACTACCGCCCCTTGCTACTTTGGGGTTTTTTTTTTTTTCTTTTTTTTTTTTATTTGAAAAAGGTGTAAAAAAAATTGATGCCATGTAGTGTTTTTCAAAAATCTTTTGTCATATATTTATTTTTATTTTATTCTTAACTTGTTAATTACATTGATTATAAAAAAGTAAAATAGCATAGATAGATAAATTTCACCGTGTTCTTGCGCTATAAATATTATTTTATGTTTCTTTATTTTCTACCATGGAGGTTTTTCATTTAGCGGCATGAACTCTTTTCACGTGGTAGATATTGGGTTTCAGATCTTTCTCAATATGGTGTTAAAGGTCATCCTAGTAGCCCGGCATTCTTTCACTCGTACCAATTTTACAACCTCTAGTATTTCATGGATACAAATATAAATTTTCTTATTCAGTCGTTATATAAAATTGATCCGATGGTAAATTAATCACTAATTTTATCGAATAACAACACCTATTTGCAACTTTGCGTTAATCATTTTATTAACTGAATATGTTATTAACTCCTAATCATTAGTCACTAAGCCTTCTATATATTATTTCTCAAGGGGCTAGAGTGATATCAAATATAAATTCACCAAAAAAAAAAAAAAGTATAGGGGTAATTTCGTACTTTCAAAGTAGACTACAAGACCATACTATGAATATTGACAACCCCTTGGAGATCTGCCCATAGCAACTTTATTTATTCAACAGTCGTCACAGTGAACACATGACTAAAGCGCCCAAAAGAATATAAATAAATAAATAATTTGGAGAAAATAAGAAAAAGGAGAGAGAAACTAGAGAGAGAGAGAGAGAGAAGAAAAAAGGCAGGAAAAAAAGAAAAGCTATACTCCTACACTGCACACATAGCATCAATCACTCTTCTTCGCTACACAAAGATTTTTTTCATATACAAATTCCTCTGCAACAAAAAAGCGAACCCATATCGTCAAAATCCCCCCTTTTATTTTCTCTTTGCTGCAGCAATTTTTGAACGGAGAAAAATAAAAATAATAAATTAAAATTAAAGCTCAAGTTTTTATTTCTTTCTCGCGATTTTTATTTCTTACCCATGAATGGAAATGCATGGTTTTCAATTCTGCAGAGGTATGTATTTTTTTGAATTTTTACTTGCCGCTTCTGATTTTTCGGTGCCTTCTGTTTGTTTTTTGTTTTGTTTTGTTTTGGGTGTTTGTTTTATGTTTCTAATTTATTGGTTTTTTTTTTAATTTATTTATTATTATAATAATAATGTTCTTGTCCACTGTGTGTTTATTTATGTAATTTTGTCCATTGTATAAGATAGTGCATTTTTGAATGGTGTAAAGAGAAAGTGAAATTGGATTAATTGCACTTTTTGTAACATTATTGAAGATGGAGGATTTAATTTAAGCTTTTGTTTTTGAGGAGAGAGTTCACAAATCACAATTGAGTTGTTGCCTTTTTTCGAGTTTCGAACGATTTTTTCCGGTGATCATAGCACATTAATTTATGGTGGTATTTGCTGAATTTGTTAGTTTCTTGCTTTGTTGTTTGAATATTAGTGAAATGCTGTATTATTTTCTTTAATTAGTGTCGAAAGAGAGAAAAAAACCCGATTCTAAAACCGTATTTCGTGTCGTTCCTTTGCAGGATAACCTCGTAAAAAGAGAAGATACTTGTGTAATGAATTAATGATACATAGTGACCGAACATGGAAAGGCGATTACCGTTTCCTCCTAAGGCAACAAAGAACCACCCGACTTTATCGAGAGACGATATTCGAAATCCACCTACATTCAAACCCCCTCAAGAATTCGATTTACGACCCCCTTCACTAGCGTGGAAAGGTAAAACCTTTCTGCAAGAGGACGAAGATGAAGACGAAGAAGAACTAATGACCGACGTTCTTTCATTCAAGATCGGTCAAGATTCTTTCGAAGAAAACGGGTCCACTTCATTTCACGGAGTGAGTCACCCACCGGAACCTATAGATACAGACACGATGAAACCCGTTTACGTACCGATCGCCCACAATAAAAACGAGGTCGGAATCAAAACCCTAACCAAGAACGGCCCGTTTCTCAAAAGCCCGTTATCCCTCTCACCTTCCGATACCGTAACCGAAGAGGCGAACATGCAAGATTCGGACGAAAAAGAATGCGTGTGGGACACTTCGTTGCCACCGAGTCCACTCAGTAGCATAGATAGTGTAAGCGTCGCAAGAACTATGAGCATAGCTAATAGCTACGCAAGCAGCACTTACCGAAGCGATGGTTTAACGACGAGCGACGGGATGCTTAGTATGACGAAAGGGAATATTCTCGGAGATTCCCTCGAGAGTACGAAAACCAGCCATAGTCGAGCGAGTGATAGTAGCGGACTCAGCGACGACAGTAATTGGAGTAATAATACGGGGAGTGCGAATAAGCCTCATAAGGGAAACGATCCTAGGTGGAAGGCTATAATTGGTGTTCGAGCGAGGGAGGGTATTTTGGGCATGAGCCATTTTAAGCTGCTTAGGAGACTTGGGTGTGGAGATATAGGGAGTGTGTATCTATCGGAGCTGAGTTCGACTCGGTGTTTTTTTGCGATGAAGGTTATGGATAAGGCTTCGCTTGCTAGTAGGAATAAGTTGAATAGGGCTCAAACGGAACGGGAAATATTGCAGCTTTTGGATCACCCGTTTTTGCCGACTTTGTACACTCATTTCGAGACGGATCGGTTTTGTTGTTTGGTTATGGAGTATTGTCCGGGTGGAGATCTTCATACTTTGAGGCAGAGACAACCCGGGAAACATTTTTCGGAATATGCTGCGAGGTATATTCTCACTCTTTCTCTTTTATGGAGCACATTCGAAAAAATTCCGTTCCAAAAAAAAAATCGGAAAATTCGGATATCTGAGTTTTGGAATTGGAATGAAAAAGCCTGTCTAAAAAATAAAAATTTTGGATCGGAATTTTTCCTTTTTTAATATGAAATATATAATAACATTGATATGATAAGTGTAATTTTTCGGAAATTAAAATCGAATCAGAAATCGGAATCTATTATATATTCTGAATTCGGTCAAAAAAGAAAAATAGAAATCGGAACTTTCGAAATTCAATATGAAAACTATTGTTCCAAGATCCAAAATATTCGCATTGGAAACGTGTAATTCGGTTCGAAAGGATCTTTTGATTCTCTTCCTTTAAGAGCATTAAATGGCTATTTTCAATTATGTTTCGTCTGCATCTCGAAAAAAACGTTCTTGATCATTCGCAGTTTCCCGGCATAAAGTATCAGATTGCTTACCAAAACTACTCTTCTGACGTGTCTTAACGATTTGTCTCGTTTAAATAAAAACAGATTTTACGCAGCGGAAGTTCTACTAGCACTCGAGTACCTCCACATGCTAGGAGTGGTCTACCGTGACCTAAAACCCGAAAACGTCCTTGTACGCGACGACGGCCACATCATGCTTTCCGATTTCGACCTCTCCCTCCGATGCACAGTCTCTCCAACCCTAATCCGAACCTCCGCACCAAACTCCGGATCTGGATCCTCCTTCTGCATGGCAGCGGGCCCCACTTCCTCCGCATGCATGAAGCCCTCGTGCTTCCTCCCCCGCCTCATCTTCCCCCAAAAGAACAAGAAAAAGTCGAGGAGCGAAACGGTAATTTCGCCCGGAGCCCTACCGGAGCTTCTGGCGGAGCCCACCTCGGCTAGGTCGATGTCTTTCGTCGGGACCCACGAGTATTTGGCGCCGGAGATTATTAAAGGGGAGGGGCATGGGAGCGCGGTGGATTGGTGGACGTTCGGGATTTTTTTGTACGAGTTGCTTTACGGGAAGACGCCGTTTAAGGGGGCGGAGAATCGGAAGACGTTGTTCAATGTGGTGGGGGAGCAGCTGAGATTCCCTGATTCTCCGGCGACTAGCTACGCGAGCAGGGATCTTATTAGGGGGTTGCTTGTGAAGGAGCCACAGAATAGGCTGGGGGTGAAGAGGGGGGCGACCGAGTTGAAACAGCACGCGTTTTTCGAGGGGGTGAATTGGGCTTTGATTAGGTGTAGTACGCCGCCGGAGGTGCCGAGGCCGGTGGAGATGGAATTTCCGGCAAAGTTTCCGGCGAAGGTGGAGGAGGTGGTCGGTGGTGGTGGCGGCAAGAGGGTGGTGGGGACAGAGATGAAATCTGGGGGGAAGTTTCTTGACTTTGAGTTCTTTTAGGCTGGTAGGAGAATTTGGTATTCTTGTCTTTTTTTTCTTTTTCTTTTTCTTATTTAATATTTAAATCAGTTTTATTAGTTGATGGTAATTGAATTTGTATGTCCCAATTTGAGGATACTTGATATTTAGTAACTGTATTTCAACCATAATTTGAAAATTGGGACAAATATTAAGATCTACTGTTAAATTTCTACAAATTAATTAATACAGTTGGAAATAGTAAAATTCTTTTAATTTAACAAAATAGTAAATTATTAAACTACTAATTTAATACGTTTTTTAATCAAGTAGGAATCAAAAGAAATTATTATTTAAGCAATGTTATTAATTTATCGAAATTCTGTACATATTACACACACATACACATGTATGTGTGTGTTGATTATATGTGAAATATCATTATCCTCAACTAATTAATGAATCAAGAAATAATATAAATCCAAATTAAACATTCAATATTTATATTTCAAAACAGTTAAATGGCATAAGAGGTGGTGCAAACTGAATCAAGAGCTTCAGTAATCAAAGCAGAGAAGCCGGTGACAGCTTGAAAAACACCCGGCAAGCCCGTCTGTATATTATTCAGCGTCATCGCCCGAGTCACCTCCACCGCCTTTGCGTGCTTCACCATCTCCTCCTCCACCCTCCTCCGCCACGTCACCATCTCCGCCTTCTTCTCTGCCAGCGGGTCCCGCCCGTCCAGAACGGCGGGCCCCACGTCGGGAGGCGGTCCCACGCCGACCATCGAGTAAGATTGATAGTACTTCCTCTCGATATTCCTCAGAGAGGAAGCCCTCTTCTCCAAATCCCTCGCCGCTGATTCAGCCCTTTTTTTAAGTTTAATCTCCTCGGTCTGTTTCGAGGAGATCGAACGGACCACGTTCTCGAAGCTCTTGATCGCCTCAGAGGCGACTGTGTCCGGGACTCGGTCAAGGACGAGCTTCCACTCGTCGAGGAAGGCGAAGACCGACTCGGTTACTTGACTCCTTTCAGTCCGGGTTGACTCGGTCGAGTTGACCGGGACGACGGTCAGTTTGAGCCATCCGTGGAGGGAGCGGATGAAGTCGCGGTGGAACTTGATCGTCCGGCAGAAGCTGGAGTGCCAGGTGGAGACGGCTGATTCGAGGTCGCGGGTCGCCTGTCGGTGGAAATCTGACGTGGATGATGATTTTGTGGTAGGGACCACGAGACCGCGGACTTGCTGAACTACATCGTTTTGGAGATGGTGGAAACGGTTCATTGATCTCCACATGTACATGAAACTGCATTTTTTTGTATTTATCGAGCACTTTTTTTTTAGTATGATGTCATAAATCAAAATAAAATCGTTATTTCTTTAAGATATGAATCAACAAACTTAAAACTTGAAACGAATTCATCGGAAAATCGAAATCCTAAGAGTTTAACAACCACTAATCTAACTAGAAAATCGTAATTTCGAATATAAGAGATTGAATTTCTTACCCGTGACAAAGTTCGACAAGTTGAGGCACAAGATCGGAGTCTCGTAAACCGATAATAGCAAACGAGGTAGTTGAAACAGCTTGTGATGTCACTAACTGTAAAGACTGTAGCCTCTTTATCGATGCCTTTGTCTTGTCCACCTTGGCTTCGTCGTCCCCTCTATACTCTTGACTTTGAAGTGCCGACAATTTTTTCTCGTTCTCGAGTTTAACTCCTTCTCTAGCCTATAATCACCATCACAACACAAATATTAATCGGCACGCAAAAAAAATAGTAGAATTAGGCACTTCTAGAGGTAGAAATCGGACATATTGGATTACAATTAGAACTTTTGTAAAAAAAACCAACTTTTTTCGGAAGTGAAAAACTAATTCCAGTTTTGTTCCAAAAAAAATCGGAAAGCAGAATATCGGAAATTTTTGGGTTGAACTTGACGTAATTCGGAATTTCCATTTTTTTAGCACTATAATATAAAATACATAATAATATTAATACTATAAGTATAATTTTCAAAAAAAACAAAACAAAAATTTCTTGAAATTAAAATCGGATTGGAAATTGGAATCTAATATGTATTCCAATTCCGTTCCCAAACAAAAGTCGGAAAAGTGGAATTGGAACTTTCGGAATTCGGAATGAAAAATAATGTTCCAAAAATGGAAATATTCATATCTGAATCGACGGAATTCGAAAATTCAATTCCAATATACACCCCTAGGATCATCGCGTACTTAAAAATTATATTACTATCCATCACAAAAAGAAAGAATCAAACTGTAAATTAGAAAAAACAACTATAAAATTAATTATAATCCAAAATTAGTACCTTGACTTCTTGATATAATTTATTTTCCCAAGCCAAGATTCGTTCCAAAGTCGAACACAAAGTACCCTTCGTATCACCGGATTGTTCGAGCCGGTATTTAACCGCCAACGGAGGCTTCGAAGTCCAGCTTGAACTCAAGTTACTCAACATTCCACTTGAATGATATATCGTCTCTGTAAATTCCGAAAAAAAAAATTAATTTTTTTAAATATAATCATTTCGAAAACTTAGCTTCATTAAATAATTTGAATTCCTCTGTTTGCTTGATTCGATTAACCGAAGAATAACAACACTTACTTCTCGATTGCATGAAGCTCCACACACACACACACACACACACACACACACACACACACATGTTTCAAACAGATACACTCTCTAAGACTGAATTATTTGCTGAAAAACCAAACTTCTTGATTTCGATAACCGAACAATAAACGAGACTTACTTCTCAATTGCTTGAAGCTCCGATCCAGCTGAGCGGGGCCCGCCTCGAGAATCTCGGAAACCTGATCTCCGGCCGAAGCAGCCTTATCAAAATACTCACTCAGTGCCCCAACAATTTCCTGTAAATCTCGATGCCTAACGACAATTCTACTTTCCGAATTCACCCCTTCGCTATTCCCGTTCCCCCAATTAACAGAAGATTTCCCATCTTCATCCTCCTCAGACGAAAGCTTCTCCGATATACTCGAGAACTTGGCGTTCGAATTCACATTCGTCTTCGCATTCCCATCGTTTTTTACCGATCCGAAAACATCGGACCTTGTCGTAAAATCAGATCTCGACCTCAAATCACCTTCTTCGTCACTCGAGCTGCTTGTGCTCGTGTAGTTATCATGGTCTCCCCATTCACTGCACTCTACTTCCTCTCTCTCAGCTTCTTCTTCTTCTTCTGAACTTCCCCATTTCTTCGAATTTTCTGCTTTTCTCATGAGTGCTGCTGGTTTGGGGGTTTGATTTTTCGCGTGATTGTTGCCTGAATAACGTGAGTTTGACGAGTAATTGGACGCCACGTCATCGAATTGCTTATCATCGTCGTCATCGGAATTGGGATTTTCGGGTCGGGTTTCGGATTTGTGGAAGAATTCGGAGTCTGGGGGTGAAGGGGGAGGGTAGAAATTATCCCAATTCCACACTGAAGAAGAAGAAGTTTGAGAAGGTGTGCTTGAGTAGGTTGAATTCGCTCTTGTGTTGTATGTGAAATTAAGGTTTGGCGGAGGGGAGGAAGAGAAGCTGGAGTCGGAGAGTATGTGGGGGAGTTTAATTGGTTTTCTCCGGCGCGGCGGCGGCGGCGGGGGTTTGTGGTAGGAGGAGGTGGTGGACATCGGCGGCGGCGGGGGAGGTGGGCGGACGGAGGGGGAAGGAGAGGGGTGGTAATTAGGGTTGTGGTGATGGGAGGGCGGGGGTTTGGTGGCGGGGGTGGGGGTGCGGAGGAGGACGGCGGGGGTGTGATCGGAGACGGGGAGGGGTTCGCCGGAGGCGAATGCGACTAGGGCGGAGCCGGTGAGGCGGAGGGATGTGCAGTAGTCGAAGTGGGCGGCGGCGAGGTGGTGGCGAGCGTAAACAGCCTCCTTCATGAGGTGGCGCCGCTCCCTGCACCGCTGCACCGTGTCGTCGTTGTCCAGCTTCGACACCGTACAACCCATCTCTCTCTCTCTCTCTTTCTCTCTCTAGAAGTTTTGGAGGGAAAATTGATCAAATAAAAAGGGTAAGGTGGCGGAGGAAGAAGAAGAAGGTGAGAGACTGAAAGTACTATTTATTTTCACACAGTTCACACACTAATTTTCACTTGCTTTCTCCTCTTCTTAAAGAAAATCATTTAAAAAAAATCTTTTTTCTTTTATTGAAATTTGATTTAATAAAAAATATAATAATGTTTTGATTTTGTGGGAATTTTTAAAATTAATGATGATTATAGCTATAATGAGTGATTAGGTTTTGTATAATTGCAACAAGGATTGTCTTTTAAGAATTAGGGTTACAGAAAAAAAATAAAAATTATCGAGTACTCCCTCCGTCTTAAAATATGTGTCGTCCAAGATTTTACGAATATTAAATGTGACCGGATTTTAGAAACTACCTCATTTGTCCCATATTATTTGTCTTTTAAAAAAATTTATTGTCCTACATTATTTGTCATTTTACCCTTTATCACTTTTAATTAATTATTTGGTACACAATTCATGTGGATGGTATTTTAGTGATTTTCTATATTTTTTATTATAATCTATACACATTAATTAATTTTCTTGATACGTGCGCAGCAACACAAAATATGAAAATCCAAAAAAGTAATGGAAGTTTTTGGCAATAAATTTGCATATCGTTTCTACAAAATCAACAAAGTAAATTATTGAGAGCTCCAAGGAGAAGAAGAAAGAATTGCATGTAAGTTGTGGTGGGGACCCTTTTGGTATTTATATTCTGTATCTTCTTATCAACTCCTTCGCGCCTTTTTTGACATCTCGAAAAAAGGAGGTATATTCAAAGCAATGTGGTCAAAAGATGTTTCATTTTTGTTGGGGAATAAATTCTCTTGATAAATTAATAATTTTGCTTAAATAATAATTTATTTTTGTCTCGAATCAGTGACAATCTGTTAAATTATTAATTCAATAATTTAATATTATACTTAATTAATCAAATTTTGCTAATTTCAACTGTAGTTTTATTCGAATTGTCTTGCAGTACAAACTAGATAAATACCGATATTACATTTTCTTGGTTGTAAATATTTATTTCGAACATATATAGACTGTATTTTCTTATAATTCTAATAAGTAAAAGACCGTTCATTCCCAAAATTTAGGCGATCGAAATTTGAAGATACATACTATAATAAATATTTCAACTTAAACTCAAAGATATCAACTTGACAAGATTTAAGTTTATTCTTTTGAGACCAAAGCTTACTAGGATTAGATGTTTCATATTACTCCTATCAAGGCATGGAAATGAATTAATTTTCTTACCCTTTTCCCCTTTTTGAGCATATTTTGAGCATCTAGGTGGCCTATTAATTAACACACACACACACACACACACACACACACACACACACACACACACACACACACACATATATATATATATATATATATATCAATTTCAACCATAGAGCCCACAAAAATTACACTTCATATTCCAATATGACTTTGTTGAGTGGATTCATACTTTTTTATTGGGACAAAGAAAGTAAAGACAACATAGGGGAGGTGAAAGTAAAAGGTTTGAAGTTTGTGAAAGGAATTTTCTTTCTAACCCACACTTGTGTTGGACCCCAACTATCAAGATCACCCTTTTATTTCCACATTTTTATCATTTTATTTTATTTTTTTACTTTTATTTTTGGATTATATTTAAGGGTAAATTACACCTACACCCCTGAGGTATAATAAAATAACCTTAAGGTCCTTTTGGTATTGATAATTACAGCCACACCCCTGGAACAATTACCAAAACCAAAATTTCATGTCCTAGGGACAGATATGCATTACACAAAATAATAAGGATTTAACAAATATTAGGAGAGTCATATCACCCCCTAGCTCTATGTTGTCTCCACCACTGCATGAAACTAATAGTCTGCTAAAACCATAACGGAATAACTTATCCAATGCATTATTCCGTTAGGTTTTCTTACAATGTTTCAGGGGTGATTGTAATTAACAATACTACAAAGACCTTAAAATTATTTTAGCATACCTTAAAGTTTTCTTACTAGTGACATTGATCAGCCGGAAAACTTTGAATCAAAACGAAGTATGTGACAAAGAAATATGTTATTCAACACCATGTGGATAAAATTTCACAATTAACATGTTCTTGAATTTCGAATATCCAAAATGACATGCATTCTCGAAATTATTTCTCATACCTGAAATAATAACTGATAAAAATTGCTTGCGATGATGCAAAATTAATCACCCCCATCTAACAATTGTACGATCAATATCAGTACATATTACACAAGAGTAACACAATGACAATAAATAGGGAAAATAAGGAAACAGAGGGAAATGCAATTTAGGAAGAAATCACCCTCGTATAGTTGTTGCAGAAGGGGACGAACCTGTCACATGCTCCTCGTTTGGAAAACCGAATTTCTCGAATATACCCTGAAAGTATTAAAATAATTCAATTACTAAATAGTATGCGCAAATCATTAGGTAAGGAATTTATATATCTCTCAGAGACGAGGGCATACCGATGCATCGTTGATTGCACAGACCACACAGTAATGCTCCTGGAAAAGAAATAATTTCAGAATTATCAAAATGATTAAAAGATAATAGCGGTATGGAATAAATATATGATTTAGATCGATAAAATCCAAGAATTTCGTGGTCAGAAGAAATTGAATACATGCCCATCGAGCTACACTGACATGGTGAAGTGTACATGCAATTTACGAGAGAAGCAATTTTGCAAAGTTTCAGATAAATGCTGAGGAAAAGAGCATGTCGTGGCTCGTAATAGCTAATTTAATCAAGTATAAAAACAACTAGGTCCGTCTAAAAAATCGGACTAAAATACTTGAATTTATATAAGACAACCAAACAAACCTTCGATAGCTTTACGACCAAAAGTTGTGATCACATTTTAAAGATTTGAATACTATACGGAGGTGATAAAAATTTGTAAAAAAAGCAAATGTGCAACCAATAAGGATCTACGAGTGATTAAATTAATTGAATCAAATTATACGATGCCTCCTTGAGACACCAAAAAACTCCTTATCTTTAGGTTATAAGAACACCCATTAAAACATGCTTTTAGATTACAGTGGTATCGAGGATTTACAGTCCAGATATTTAATTATAAATATTCTCACGAAACATCTAATATTAGTGGATAGCATAACCTTGCAGCAGTATATATTTAAAACACACAATTTTCTAAGGAATTCATATTTGTCATAGGAGAAAAAGTATTATTTGGATGTACTTGCCTGCATCATGTACCACTCTTCGAACTCATCGAACAGTTCGAGCCGTTCAATCCTATTCAACGTTAGAAGATAAGAATGATTAAAAATGTTCATTCAGCATCCCAAAAAGGTTGAAGGGATAAAAAGGAGCAAAAGTATGTAAATAGATTTGGAAAAAAGAATAAACTCTTTAAGACTAATAATACAAGGGCACCTTCAAAGCTAGAAAAAACAAAAGGAGAAAGGGTATGAATCTTTCACATGTATTGGAAACTCTCAGACAGTTATACTAACTTCCTTTAGTAATCTAAAACTTTCAGACAATCAATCAAACTCCGAGGGTAGCATGTAATTAGGACAAAACACAAGAGTTGATCACAAGCACATGCATGAATATATGATTATTGTCAAATTAATGAAGCAGACACTTGTAAAAAACCATTAACATTTCAATCTAGGGTAAGCTTTTAATCATCAGGCACTTCTGCTGTATAATTGCACAATCAATGTAAATATTCTTGTCAGATTAAAAAATAAATATACCTGCGCCTTTCTTGGGCTTCGATGAAAGTACTGTAAACTTTCAGCATGTCCCACGCAACAGCTCTCTACAAGACAACCCAAGTTATTTATTTGACAAGTCATTTCAAAAATCGGTATGTCAAGTAACAACATAAATAAGCAATGTGATTTAACCAAATTTTCATAATTAAGACCAAAATCGAAGTTTTTACAGTTTTGCAAAATAAATCCGAAAACCAACCTATTCAAATTGCTTTGAGGTTTAAATTATAATTTACTCTTATAGTGCATTCCGTGTTACATTTCTAACAAAGTAAACCGTATAGAGTCAAATCTAAATGTAATTCAGTTGGATAATATGCAAAAACAAGATAGACATTGTTTTCTTGTATTATCATGACCGGTGGGTTTATGAGAGAATACCTGCCATCCTTGATCAAGAAAAAGTCTTTCCTTCGCATGTAAAGTAGGTGTATCATAGATGCCCAATAGTGCACATCCCCGACTCTAAAATGAAAATAATTTTAATTAACCTTCATGATAAATGTTACTCGCATAATACCTTATTACATAATTATTGCAATTTTTTTTCAAGAGAGGGATACAACCATCAACATCTCTTGGGGAACTAGTCTGCAAGAGTATGAGATTGCAAAATTTCACCATAATATAAATCACGAAGGAAGATGCTCGATGTTTTAAAAACTTAATCTATTTAAAATTGCTATTATGATGCCATTAATAAAATATCATGCACACTTCTCTCCACACCATACAGCACAGGTCATTGCATCCTCCTTTTTCATTCCAATGTGAAATATTTGTTATTTACATCTATTATTTGAAAGGAATTTTCTCTTTCTGCTCTGCAAATCTTTTTCTTACACTTGCAAGATGAAGTAATGAAAAGATTTACCAGCACAGGTTTGGAACTATATTGCAAGAGTAGTGTTGAAAATTGATGCTCACGATGAAAACACTAAATCCTCACTGACAGAATACCAATTTCCAATTTCCAATCATCTATCTGACTCTGATTCTATACGAAAGGTAACGAGAATATGGAGATAATGCAACAATACCTCCAGATTCCTTATCATCTGTTGTCCAAAAGCATCGTCTGGATGAATCTGTGGGGAGAACAAATGTATTATCAGGCCACTGCAGAGCAACTAAGTCAAGTAATGAAAGAAGCAAGGAAAAAGATACCAAACTTGGAGAACAAAACAGACAAAATTAGATAAGAAACTGATAAACATCGTGTTATATTCAAAATTACGATACTAAATGTTCCATAACCTGTTCGTATAAGAAAAATATAGCTGTCGAAAATGTCCTAGAAGCCCATCCGACTATCGCACGGCTTGAATCTGGATCTAAGTATATAAGAACACATTCTGCAATTATAAAAGTAGGCAAACTGATAATAGCATTAGAAAAGGATAGCAGAATCCATTCCAATGAGGGGATATGAGGAGAATAAACATGGGAATACAAGAGAAAGAAAAGCTACACAGATAGGAGAAAGCATGCGAGTTTTTTGGGTAATTATAAATAGACGTACGACAGAATTACTCAGAAGTCTCTGTTTTCAACATCCAATCTTGCTCCTCATAAACACTACAATGATTTATGGTTGTATTCTTGTAATTCTTGAATCCACATTGTGAATGACATATGTGTCAGAACTCCATGACAAGGGCACACACACACAGAGACTTGATGAATATATGAATGGACCGAACATGGAACGAGAGGGGAAATATGAATATAATAACCAGCGCTCATTAATCAAATAAACATAAATGCAACCTCCTTAAAAGTTAAGAACGCTGCAAGAGAATAACACCTAACAACCCATTTTAGACTTTGGAGTACAATGGAACCAACAATAAGTTGCAATAGTTTCTAGCTACAAATTTCGTAATATACAAAAAGTAATTTCATCACATAATTATTGAAATAAACTTAAGAGAAAAATACGAAAGAGAGACTACAAGGTTTAAATGATTACAATAAAGTATAATTATTATGCTGTTGAAGACAAAATAAATATCCACATTTCCTCAGGTGGTTCAGGCAGCATGTGGCTAATGTAGTAAATGAAATTAAGTAACCAAAACAATTACACATACCTTGGATCAATATTAGCAAGAGAAATTAGATCGTCAAGTTTTTCTATTTCGCGCAGGTCAACAGGGATGAGTTTGTAGTGGTCGCCAAGTACTTCCCCTTTCTCTGAGCATAATTAGGGTGTCAGTTATCGAGATAAATATACTTCATAATATCATTTAGTGTAGAAATAAACTATTATTTCCAATGTCAATGTTCAGTCGAGTAAAAATGTAAATAGCACCACACTCTTAAGGCATAAATAATACTAGGAACCATACATTTCAATCCTAGAGGCGTTGAAAGTGGTTGTACAAAGAAAATTCCTACAATTTGTTGACAATGGTGTCCTTTCTTCTTCTAACATATCTTTTCATGAGAAACCAATGGCATAATTTAATTTTCTGAGATTCATTTCGAAGCTAATCAGTTTTTCAAGGTCAGAATCTGGGATCAGAACCCAATTATTCTTACCAGTAGAGATCGATGCGGATTCACCGACTCTGGCCCTCAACTGATTAGAGCTTTCAATGAGAGAAGTTTTCTTACTCGTCACCTAATAAACAGGAGAACCAAGTTATGAGATGGGAAAGCTGCCAGATAAAACTAGAACCCGAAAGTTTCAATAGATTCAACTTTATCTACTTAATAGATAAAGTTGAAAGCAGAAGTAAAGTGGTCAAACTTAATAAATTATTTGAATAATTTGTTTCCCCGTATGTCTACACGAAAAGAAAATCATGGGTAGATTGAGATGGAGGGGAAACATTTATGACAGCACAGAATCTATACCTCTTTGAAATCTAATTCCACGTAAAGATAAGGCGCTTTCCCTTCATCCTGGAAAAAAAAACAGTTCACATGAAGGCCTGTAACTCGTAGGCGTATTAAAAACAAGAAGCATAGAGCCAGATACACAACCTCAATAGCATTGCAAAAACTAACGCAAAATGAACAGTGAAAAGTAACACATATACACAATGCAAGGATCTGCCAAAACCCGCTATACAGCAAGAAATAAATAATATCTCACATGAAAAATCAAGCACCTGTAATTGAAAAAACGTAGTATCAAAGCCAGCCCCAAGGGACAGTATTTGCTTCTTATTGCTTTTCTCATCCCCATTTATATCACAGTCAAGAAACTCGTAAAGAAGCTTCCTAAGCGCCGCATACCGAGCAAAATATCCTTTATTTAAATATGCAAAAAACACATTAGGAAAATGAAAGGAACCATCCATATCAGAATAAATTTGAAATGCTAGTGAAAGTTTAGGGAGATCTTCGATTCATACCACGGTTTATAATAGGGGATCTCCTTACAGGCCTTTTAACGAACAAATGAACATAGTCATCTTTCATGTATCCCTTTTTCACGCAAGACCTTTTTACAGCAAAATGGATAGCATTAGAAAGAGTTGTTGCAATCTAAATATTGCCACTTGTGTTAAGATCGGAATTACGTCGGATGAAGTTCTTGAAATTACATAAAGCATGAGCAAGATTGGTATTCATAAACATCATGAGAACACACTGGATTTGAATCCTGCTACTGTTGGAGGTTAAAGGAGGACCCTTTCAAAAATCTAAAATCCTTTCAATTCAAATGAAATATGCAGCTACATTTTGAAATGCTTAGATTTCATAATAACCATTTTTTTCTTTGTATTCTTTTTATTGAAATAAAAACATTTACCTGATGTTATAATTGAAACTTGTGAAAGGGTGATATTTCTCTGTTTGAAATGGACACACATTTACTGGAAATTTAAAAGGAAAACAAGTCACTTACATGCGGCGAAGGGTGTGTATACGGTGAATAACAATAAATACTACGGTGTAAGTTTGCTTTTAAATTTGTTTTACATTTCGAAAATTAAAGAAAAATACAGATCATCAGCAAACTGGTTAAAAACTTAAAATAGAAGCATAATCGAAAGATATCAGGCCCTACACCACATATTGCAAGAAAATATGAAATTCTCACACATTCACAAGTCACGGATGGATGCTCGGACATGTACATTATGCAGTGTTTTAACAACCGGCTTAGACAGTCTTTTACATTTCGCCATTTCTATTAGGTTAATTTCTGAAAACTGCGGCAGATTTAACCAAACCACTTCAATTTTCAGTTAAATTACTTGGATGATATCAAACATTCTTCACAGTATAAAATCAACAAAATTAGGAGGAAAAAAAAAATAATTAAAAGAATCAAACATATTTCATGCTCGCCTTAAACTTTGAACAATCCCCAAAAGCCCCCAAAAGCAGGAAAAAGGTACAACGAGTACTTTTTCAATTTTCCTCCATTTTCCCTCAAATTTCATTTTACCTAGATTTGCCCGTACAATCAGGGTTTGATTATTCTACAAAATATCAGTTTACATCTCAACACAACTAATTTATCGGAGAAGGAAAATAAATGCAGAAAGAGGAATATAGAAAAACCTACAGCTTGCTGGCGGAGGCATCGTCGTTCGTAGCTTGGACCGCCTTTCTGTTGCTTCGCGCATCCGCCGCCGAATTCGCCATCCGATTATTCGCACACAGTAAAAAACACACACAGACGACGATGCAATATGAGAGATGCGAATAATTGAATCACGACTTCAGTCGAAATACTGTAGTAAACAAAGAAAATGGTTACAACGATTTATTTATTGGGCAATTAATTTCAAGTTCTTTAATAATAATAATAATAAATAAATAAATAAATATTATTATTGTTATTATTATGTAGTTCTTATAATATTTATGGCATATTCAATTACATATGTTAGATTAATTTACATTGGATTAACTCGTTACTAACTAACCAATTATTTATGGCGTATTCAATTCCGTACGTGATTTTGACCATTTTATTGTTGATTTTCGTAATTATTTATTTTTAATATTTTTTTTTACTAATTTTGTAACTATATTATCAAAACTGACACGGGTCGTGAAAAAACTTATAGCTTGAACCTCTTTTTAAGAAATGAAGATAGAAATTTGATTTGTTAAATTGATTACTTTTTTTTTTACTTTTAAAATTCGATCTCATGCATCGCATTGGGGAAAAAATGCTAGTAGTTTTCTAATATAACGGTCCTAAACCATCTAAACTGAATATTGGTCGACAAAATTATTCATAAATCAATTACATTTTGAATTTTAGATAACACAAAATATCAAAGTTGTGGTCAATGTTCATCGATTCATTCATATTTTTCTCAACCGACATCCGGATCTTGATGATTCAAATTAAACTATAAAGCTAACTTTAAGAATTACATATTTGTGTTTTGAATTTTATCGAATTCATACTCGAGAACAGTCAAAATCACGTTTGAAATCGAAACAACATTATTAAACTAAAACATATTCGTCCCATCCTTCGCAAGTGAACAACAACATTGAACAGAGAGATTTAATTTTTTTTTAATTTAGATCTTATTAATCGAATATGTTACTAATATATTGACTTAATAGTGGCGGCAACAAACGGGCCTTCAATTTTAATTTAATTTAATTTTATCCAATAAGAACACAAAAAATTGAACCCGGCCCGGTCCGTCAAATTGGGCTTTTAAATTATACAAAATCCGTATAAATACGGCAGTCCCTTCAGAAAAGGGTAAATGTAAACTAAGAAAATCCCTCTTTAATTTTTCAAACCCTAGAGCTTGATCACTAGAACCAGAAGCCGAGATTTTCAATCTCCATTGTTGCTGTTGCTGAGAAGATATACATACGTACATGCGAACAAGAAACTCACGCGCTTAATTCTGTGTAATTTGATTAGTTTATTTTGGTGAAGATCAATTATAATGGATATTGAGGAAAAGCAATCGGAGCACATTGACTTTTTTGTGAAGCAAGCTTCGATTCTCAGTGGTCCGGCGCTCTCAAACGTCGTCGTTCAGGCTACTTCACACCCCTCCCTTTTTGCTTTCTCCGAGATTCTCGCCGTTCCAAACGTCCTTCAGGCATGCCCTTTTTCTCCAATTGTTGTATATATATTTTTTTTAATTTAGTTTTGTTACTGAAGTTTGTAACTTTTTACTTGTGATTATGTTGGTTAATTTAATTTGTGATGTTTTTTTTTTATGCGTTTTGGGTTATATATGTGTTAATTGCAGAATAAGAATGTTGTTTTGGACAAGTGATTTTTGTTGTATTGATTGCAGAGATTGAAACTGAACGGTGGAAAAATCGAACTCATTTTGGAGTTTTAAAATTAGGAATTTATCGAAGCAAATCAGATTATTTAATTTTTAGACGATCTATTGTGATTTCACTATATAATGTGATACTAAAGAGAGATGCCCTTGATATTCTCGATTACCTAAAGTCGTAATTGAAATTGTTAAATGGCTCACCTCGTTTTTTTTTTTTTTTTTTTTTATGAAATATTTATTATTGCTTTTTCTTATAATGTTCTTAATGAATATGTCTTTGTACAGCTTGAAGGAACTGACAGTAGTACATTCCTTGATTTGCTTCGCATGTTTGCACATGGTACATGGAGTGAATACAAGCGTAAGATTCAATTTCCCTATTTTATGTTATTTATTTTACTTCAAATTTCATCATTTATTGAATTGCTCGACATTATTTGTTAGAAAAAAAAATTCTCCTAAGCAATCCACCTTCATATTTTTGGACTTCAACAACTCGTGCCTGGGGTGAAATATTTAGTATACAAACTCCGTCACTGGCAAAATCAGTATTGCATTTTGCTGCACTATTCTCTTAACTAGGAGTTTTAAGTCGGTAATTTATAGTTTTAATCATGATTCATGGGTATGGCACAACAGATACTAATGGGAGGATGTAAACCGAATATATTCAATTTACTCTAGATATTTGACTAGACACTGGTGCAAACTTCTGATAGAGGGGCTTATTGAGGTTTAGGCAATTTTGTGCCAGCTCCATTCTACAGTGCTGTTAGATCCAGCAACGAAGTGACTTGTGCATATCCATTTGTTTCCTTGAGTTTCTTCATGTTTTTTATTGTGTATCCAAACATCTTAGCCCACTGATTTATGCTAGGCAGATATGTATCTTTCTAATATTCAGGCACTTCTCTAACAGTTGTTATACTGCACTTACGAAAAAAGAGAGCCTTCATTTAAATGCTAGCAAAAATATTAGCTGAACCCTTTCATTTATTTGTTTGTACGATGCAAATAAAATATAATGCATATTGCTCCTATAAATGTGTAACTTCTCATGGATTTGAGTTTTCTTATCCTGGATGCATTTTACAGTTTATGTTCCTATGCAGGTGTTGCTAAT
Organism: Erythranthe guttata; assembly: GCF_056151865.1. NCBI lineage: Eukaryota > Viridiplantae > Streptophyta > Magnoliopsida > Lamiales > Phrymaceae > Erythranthe > Erythranthe guttata. Next base: position 14,689,520 of record NC_142546.1, on the reverse strand, counting down.
CGACTTCCACAATTAGTTCCTGATCAAGTCCTCAAGCTGAAACAGCTGACCGTGCTTACTCTGGCTGAGACAGAAAAGGTAGCTTATCATGCATTTTCTGTGTATATGTGATGTGTGTGTACTGCAACATCAGGAAATGTTGAAAACTGTTTGTCCATGTTAAATTACCTGTTCCAGGTGAAACTGTATACCCTTACACTAACTTTGTTATAGTTTTCTTTTTAATTTGGAAGGTGCGATTCGCTTTAATATCTGTTTAAAAAAGTTGCTTGTGAATTGTGAAGATTCTAAAGAATATGGGGAAATAGTTTTTTCCAACTTTCCATCCTAAAACTACTCATTAATGGGTTCAATCATTATATGATCTGTTACTACTGTTTTCCTGACCTTTTTCTTTGGCCCCTATTCTTGCTTGTTAATTATCAAACCTTGCAACTATATTTCGCGTGGGAAAAACCTTCTCTATCTATATATATTGGCCTATACTTTTGCCTAATGCATTATGATTTTTTAGGATGAAATGAAAATTGTCTCTCCATGTTTATTGAGCATTTTGTTTGGCCTTTTGCCCAGATATTGCCATATGATACATTGATGCAAGAGTTGGATGTTTCAAATGTTCGCGAGTTGGAAGATTTTCTCATCAACGACTGCATGTATGTGGTAAGTTTTATAGTTTAAGCCTTTTGTTCCCTGGCAACAATTATTTAACACTTCATATCATTTCACGTATGAGAGGAAGTTGCAGTAGACAACAAAATCTTGTGTGTGTTCATGGGTTCATCCACTTTGTTTTTGTCTTCTTTTACATACCCCCACCCCCTTTGTTCTTATTCCATTCTTGTCAATCCGAATTTCTTTATGCTTCATGTTTAGAACCTAAACTATGCTCTTTATTGAGTATAAAGTTAATGGACACACTATAACTGAACAAAGCGTGTCGATAGTTATGCTGATTACGTTTCTGCTATTGTGGGCAGGGAATAGTCCGAGGAAAGTTGGATCAGTTGCGAAGATGCTTTGAGGTATTACTCTAATGTTCTGGTAACCTAACCGTATATCGGACTTGTAATTTGGTATCTCACGCAAGTGTCAATGGCCTTACAGGTGCAATTTGCAGCAGGGAGGGATCTCAGACCTGGACAACTGGGTAGTATGATTCAAACGCTAGATAATTGGTAACTATTGCTACCTGGCAATTTTTTTTTTTTGTTTTGTTTTTGGTGGTGGGGTGGGGTTATACTAGTGAAGTAAGGTTTCACATTGCTTAGGTTCTTTTTAGTTTGAGTGGCTTAGCATATACGACTTAATAAGTGGATCTCTATCTGGTTGTTGAAGTCTTAATCCCGAGACCTCATTCTCCGTCTTGAATAGTGATGTAATAGAATATACAAGCATGGTTCCAATGCATTGAGTTTTATGGCCTTCTACTTGTTTATACAGAATGAGGTTGTATCTCATTTAGTTTATTTTGATCCTTTATTTCATTTCCCTACCAGTTGTATTGGCATATGTATAACACCTCTTGTATTTGAATCTTGCTTGATAATTTGTCAGGCTGACCACATCGGATAATCTTCTTGTCTCAATGCAAGAGAAGATCAAATGGGCGGATACAATGGGTGAAATGGACAAGAAGCACAGAAAAGAAGTCGATGAAAGAGTCGAAGAAGCAAAAAAGACACTAACTTTGAAGGTAACTGTCACTATGTTCTGTTTCTAATTATATGCTATCAGCCGTTGCATGAAAATATTTCTAGACAGTGAAGGCAATTAAGTTGAAACAGTACATGAAAATATAACTAGATAGTGAAGGCAAATAACTTGAAACAGTACATGCAAATATTTCTAGACAGTGAAGGGAAATAACTTGAGTGTCTATTTGGATTCATGAAATGATACGGTCGAGGTTGTTTGAGCCTATCTTGATTTAACTTGGATGTTATCTATTGCTATCAAACTGATTTTATAAGTTCAAACTCTGCGTCAACTAGTTTTTGTCTCTGCTTGAGCCGCCCACCTGAAGACGTTACTAGACTTTATTTTAAGAATGTTTATATTTCGCAAGTTGTTTAGTTGCCATTTGATTGGATAGCTTTGCTGTATAGTTATCGTCTAAATTATGTTACTTGAACAAGTATGTATGCAAGCTCTGGATATATTGGTCGATGTTCTCTTACTTACGTTGTGGCAGAGATTACCACCTCAAACCAGGCAAACATGGATCCCCGAGGGCATGGAGAGATCTTTTCTGAACTTGGTGGAGTGATGGACTATGACCAAGATCGTAGTCGTTCGAAGAGGTAGCATTTCAGATCCAATTAATCTAGTTTTCTGTTAAATTAGATTACATAATGTTGTTTTTATAAGGTGTATTTTTTTCTTTTTAACATGTTTCCAGCCCTTTAAATCTCCATTATACAACACTCTTTATTCAGTTTATTGAGTAGCATATTCTTATTATAGTAATGGGGACATAATAATAAGAGACGAGGCAGAGGGCTATTAATGCCGATAATTAAGAACATAAAAAAAGCATCTATTAAGTAATATGCCTTACATTGTTGTTTTACTTGAAAAATGTGCAGGAGACGGCATCCCATAGGTTGATGAGATATAACTAAGAGGCAAGGAGGGCAAATTGGTCAAACAACTTTCGGTTTTGGGTTCACGGCGTTGCAATGGAACACAATTGCTGCTCTTGAAGGTCTGTTGATCCCTCTGAATTGGACTAATCAGTCAATTATAGAAATTTGACCCCCCGTTACCTTTTTTTATTTATTTATTACCCCATCATATATTCTTTTTGACTTGATGAGAAACACTTCTAGTTTTGTCATGCGGCTAAAAAAATATGTTGTGAAGATATGCCAACAATAACTTAATGAACCTAAAGAAGTTGCTCCGGTGAACCCTTTATCATTTCATTCTGTGGTATAAGTGCTCGGATGAATGTGCTTCATTATCTTAAATTCAATTATTTATTCGATGTCTTGACTTTCCGTTTCCTCGCGTTCTTGATATTTGTGTCTTCTCTGTGTCTCTTTTGTGATTATTGTGGAGATACGGTGTCTGCTTTAATTATTGCGTGAAGTAGATGATTATGCAAGAGTTTCAATAGACATAGATTAGGTTCAAGCAAATTGAAATAGAAATAAGTATAAATATAATAAGTATAAATACTTCATAATAATATGAAAAGCTCAACGATAGAGTTCGATGAAGCTTTAGTTATTGAAACGAGGTTCTTGAACCATAGATCAAGTCCCAACTTATTTGTTCAGCTATCTATAAATAGTCCTATTATTAATCATCTCATATATAAACTACATCTCCATTCCAATCTTCTTCATACCTCCTCCCGTAATCCCTTCTTAGTTGATCCTGTCATAAAAAACACGAAATATTAAATAAATAAATAAATAAATAAAAACTGCTATAGTTTTTGTGGATGCTGATTAAAAAAACATAGGAAAAAGAAAAAAAACTCACTTGGTACAGTCGACAGTACGAGAGATAGGAATGTCGAGCTGAACGGCACACTTAGTGGGCAGGCTCTGAGCCGCCTCATCCTTTAAGTCGGTGTAGCGGTTAGCGGCAGCTTTGACACAGCCACAACAAGTCCTTTTGTCGGCTGTGGTCGAAGCCATCCCTTTTACCGCTTTTACCCCCGCACAGCAAGCCGGTGATGGGCTGCTGTCGTGCCCGATTAGGTAGTTGATGCACGGCATGAGAGATACGTCCACCTCACCGCATGTAACTGCATGCCCGTGTTGTACAGCCAATTGGAAAACGGCAAGAATTGCGATCACTGCTATAACTCCACCCTTCATTTTTTTTTCTCGGGAAAATGGGATATTTTTCTGATGTGTGGTTTTAATGTGTGATGATGCTGATTGTTTATTGTGGTTCTTGCTTGTGTTTTGGGAACTCCTAGGATGTAGTATTTATAGCCTTTTTAGTGTGTGTGTGTGTGTGTGTGAAATAAGCATTCTGAGAAGCTGTTATGGTGTTTTGGCTTTGTTTGGGAGAGAGAGGTCATATTGCATGCCTTGAAATAGTAAAGCTGATGAAAAATGAAACAGTTTTTATCACCTTTAGCAGTTTTAATACTTCACTTTTTTTTTTTTTTTTTTTTTTTTTTTTTTTCTGGCACTGTTTGTTTTGGGCTTAAATTAATTTATTGTAACGCTTAGAATCCATAATCAAATTAATCAAACTTGTAAATAACATAATCATAGATTTTTCATTTTATTTTTAATCATTCCTCATATATTAAGATTCTTTCTATTTCTCTCAAGCTTTTATCATTGATTTGATTGTCAGAGGGTTTTTGCCTGGACCAAAATCCGACGCACTAACGCTTGCTTGTTTGTGGCGCAAAAAAATATATGAAGTGTTTTTTTAAAAAAAATGGTTCATTATATTTTGTGGTTCGTTTTTTCTCCTAAAGTGTATGTGTATGAATCAAATAATTTCGTCTTTAAAAAAAAAAAGTACCAATATATTCGAAACGATTCAAAAAGACTCAATATTTTGATATTTGATTTGATTTTTCGGTAATGGCACATGATCAGGTCAAATCTCTGCTTTGCTTTGGAATTGATATCTGTTTAAGTAAGATCTGCAAAATAAAAAAAAGAAAGGTCCGGACTTGGGCCTGAGTTAGAACTGCGAGGGCGAAATCAGTGTTTTTCTCTAATGGTTCCTATTTGTAGTTTATGAGTAATAAGGTGGGTGTTGTTACATTGCATCGCATTTATAGCGGAGGGTCGGGACTTCAATTCTACCTTCAATTCAGTTTAATCCGTCTAATTACTTTGGTAAAAATATCTCCGAATACCGTATTCCATCTAATCCATTTACTATGTCTTGTCAATTTATTAACTGCATGTAAAAGTAACAAACATTGCCTGAAGTGACTGTGATGAGACATACATTAAATGTTGTCAAAATACTAAGCGGTACGTTGCTTGCTAGTTGCTCGCCTTCTCGCTAGTTCACTTGCTGCTCGTCTATTTATTTCTTAGGTGCTCTATTTTAACGGGCTTTGCCTTACTTTGGGTTGTCTTGTATAGTGGGCCGAAATGTTGGGATATTCCCGGATCAGCACCCCTACAAGAATCCAAGTACATACATATTAGTGGTGGAAATCGTACAAATCTGAATCGGAATTATCACTTTCGAAACACCTCCAATATTTTTCAAAAGTCAAAAACCAATCTCAATTCCGTTAAAAAATCCGGATTTGAAATTTTATCAGCTTGTTCCAAAATCGAAAATTTTTAGATAAAAAATCGACGAAATTCAAAAAGAAAATTGATTTTTTTAGTGTAAGAAATCCATTTTCTAAAAAATACAACATACGTAATAATATGGAATTATAAATGTCGCAAAATCGGAATTTTCGGAAATTGAATCGAATTGGAAACGGGAACCTCTGTTCCAATTCACATTCGAAAGTAATCAGAAAAATCGAAAAGCCAAATTTTATAATTCAAAATAAAAACCATTTTGGCAAAATCGTAAAATTCCAGATCCGAATTAGCGGAAAGCCGAAATTTGGTCCCAATTTTCAACCTAATATCAATATGTATATAAGCAAAAAATTCAAAAAATATAACACAAAAATCAGAAACAGAGTTAAGGGATGAAGATAGTGACCTACAACGTGAACGGGCTGCGGCCTAGGGTTTCGCAGTTCGGCTCTCTTCGTAGATTTCTCGATTCTCTCGACGCCGATATCATTTGTTTTCAGGTTTTCTCCCCCAATCCTTTTTTTTTTTTTTTTTCTTTCATACATACATCAATTTGGATTCTCTCACTGATTATTTCTGTATTAATTCCATTGGTCTTGCGCATAGGAAACGAAGCTGTCTAGACAAGAAATGAGAGCCGATTTGGTGCAGGCGGAGGGTTACGAGTCATTTTTCTCCTGCACCCGCACTTCTGATAAAGGACGAACCGGATATTCAGGTGGTGATTTCTTCATTTGCTGTATATGTATTTATAGTTACTGGAGTTCATTGATTTAGTTCTTGGATTTTTGATTGCATTTGTCAGTAGAGGAATTCGGCAATTAGGCGTTTCGTTCCGTGAGTGAAATGTTTCTACAGAGAACATAACTATTCAGATGGTTTGGGTGACTTTAGGCACGAGTCTCATGTTTCTTCAGAGAACACTGTAAACATCTCTGAAAAGAGTGGATAATTTCAGGAAAACAGCTCTAAAATGCGTAGTTGCTTACTCTTCGGTTAAGACGTTAGAGAATGAATTACATATCGAAAGCAAAATCAAGTATTGATAGTGCCATTTGTCCATTATTAGCTCATCTTAAAGAGAAGATGGCTAAAATTAATTTTTCGAGTTTTAAAATGAGTACAATCGGGACTTGGTCTCGTTTTTTCCCCAGACTTATTGTCATCGCTTTCTCATTGTATCCATGTTCCGAAACCCTGTTAGGGAGACTATTTCATTTTTCTTTTCAAGTTGGAAAATTGCATATACCGAAAAAATACATCAATGGGCTGATAACTAACAAGAATACCGAGGCACTGTTGCATGCATGTTATGTAATTTGAGTATTTAAATGCAAATTATAAAGCCTAGTCTTTGTTCAGCATTATGCTGTGTAAACTACCAAAACAATTCCAAAGGCAGTGGGACTATAAGTGCTTCTCTTGCGCATTTAGATCCTTAGTGATTTCGATATATGATGTGATTAGACAGAATCAGCTTAATCGGTATTATATTGAGGAAGATGAAGCTAGTTTACTTATGATATATGCTTAATCAGGTGTGGCTACATTTTGCCGTGTCAAGTCTGCATTTTCGAGCAATGAAGTAGCTCTGCCAGTTTCTGCAGAGGAGGGCTTCACTGGTGTTCTTAAGATTTTGCCAGTGTTTGGGTCAAGGAAAACTGAATATCCATCAATAGTGGAAGGGCTTGAAGATTTTTCCACTGATGAGCTTCTGAACATTGATGGTGAAGGACGTTGTGTCGTAACTGACCATGACCATTTTGGTGAGTAGCAAAACATTAGTGGATTAGTACTGCAATGAATATCTGCATATGACACACTGTCAGAACTTGATCGTATGCAGTCCTTTTTTCCATGGTTTTACAGCCTCAGTTTGAACTGCTACATTCCATAAGTTAGTAACAGTGTTTTTAAAAAAAAATTATCTGCAGTTCTTTTCAATGTGTACGGACCTAGAGCTGTACGTGATGATAGAGAGAGAATCGAATTTAAGCTCAAATTTTTTAACATACTACAGGTAATTCTTTTGTCCCATATGCTTGAAGATCATGAATTTTGAACTATGAGACTGATCTACATATTAATAGTGTATCGTTACATGCATATTTCTCAACATTATTATTTTCATACTCTGAAAAGTAGTATTGCAGTTTTGATTTTTTGCTCGGACAAGATTGGTACTATTCTCCTTTTGAATATAACATTCTTTTCATTGTATTTGCTGTTGATCTTGGCTTCTAAGTTTCGTGCTTATAGAATAATGGTATTGATTTGTTGTAGAAAAGGTGGGAATCTCTTCTAGCTCAAGGACGAAGGATATTTGTTGTTGGGGATCTCAACATTGCTCCCTCTGCTATAGACCGTTGTGATGCTGGACCAGATTTTGAGAAAAATGAGTGAGTTTGTATGATTCTTAACGTTTTGTCTTCTGAGTTCTGATTGTGCATAAGAAATGACGGTTTGTAATGGTTAAATGACTTGAAATAGATAATCTAAAATTAGCTTTCAACTTTGCAGGTTTAGGACTTGGTTTAGATCTTTACTGGTGAGAAATGGAGGTTCCTTTTTTGACGTTTTCCGAGAAAAGCATCCCGAGAGGTTTTAAAGCTTTTTTACTTTTGTATTTATCCTTGTCTGTGGTAAAATCATCTTCATATCGATAAGGCGTGTATGCAATCAACTATCATACGGTGTATTTAATATTATATACATTTGTCGCAATGCTACTGAACCAACCCCTTTTGTCTTCTCTAATAATATTATAGAAGAGATGCCTATACATGTTGGGCAACAAATTCTGGTGCGGAGGAGTTCAACTATGGGTCACGTATTGACCACATTCTTTGTGCTGGGCCATGCTTACATAAAGAAGAAAATGGAGGACATAGTCTTGTGGCTTGTCATGTTGAAGTGTGCGACATATTAAAGCAGTTCCAACGTTGGAAACCCGGTAATACACCTAGGTAAGGGACGAGGAACCACTGACTAATGAGTTGGTGAATAAATATGTTAGTCTGGGTTTTTGTCGGATGATGATGCTTTATCACTAGTAATTGCTGGCTGTAGATTTTTTTTTTAATTGCAGTTCCCACTTTAATTGCTTAAACCTGAAGGCACACTTTGTATTCACTGTTTTATGTTCCAATTGGATCATTTTTTCTATTATAAATGTTTTCCTCCATTTTGTTTTTAAATTTCAGGCATAAAGACATAAAGGCAAAAAATGCCAAATTGGAGGGCTCGGATCACGTTCCTGTATATATGTGCTTGGTGGAGATTCCCAATATTCAGCAGCACAACACTCCTTCATTGTCGACTAGATATTGTCGTCAGGTCTCTGGATGTCAGCAGACGCTAGGTGCGTATTTCTCATAATTGAGATATGTTGTTTTTTTGCATCCCTTTATTTGGAATGGAAATGAAAATGTGAAATGACATTTAAAATTTGTTTTTTGCATCCCTTTATATGGCTGTGATGACCAACATCCTCTACCCTGACTTCGCTGTTTGCTAAAATTTGATCCCAAATTTAGGCTCTATATAACCCCTATGAAACATTGCTTTGGCCCTGGTGAATAAACTTGCCCAGAATGCCTTGGGAAGTGATTTGTGGGTTCATTTTAGTGTGCCTTCGTCCTGGATACTTTGCTTTGTACATTTAAAGCTCCTTTTCAGTTGTAATATGTGTATGAAAATTCGCAAATATATCCTCTATTGTTATTTATCCATGTGACGCGATTTGCAGTTTCAATGTTTCCGAGAAGGCAACCTGCTGAAGAAATTAACTTATCTGGAGGACCCAGTTCTGTTTCAGATGAGAGTATTGTTGTTAAAAGGTGCAGTCAACTAACTAAAAGACCCCTAGATGAATGTAGCCCACCTTCGTCTAACTTCATTCAGAAAGATGTATTTTCTACATTGGTCAACTGTTCTGAAGGCTCACATAAAGAATCATCTCTTGAATCACCTTGCTCTAAAAACGGCCGTGCAAAAACATCTCCATCTGTGGTTTGCAAGAAAAGAACAAGAGAAAGTCAGTCGTCTCAACTCTCTCTCAAATCGTTTTTCCAGAAAAAAGTAGCTGTACACGGTGATTCAAGCAATTTTTCTGCTACTGAGAAGCATACTGAAGCAGATATCTCCATTCCTGATTGTGGACCGCATGAAACTTTAACTGAAGGTGGTGAACATGATTCCGCGGAGGAGCGGGAGTCAAAACCTAGTGCATCAACACAAGAAGATTCGTCTCAACCTTCAGAAAAAGAAAAGAATAATGTGGCCGTAGTTGAGTGGCAAAGGATTCAGAAACTTATGCACACTAGCATACCTCTTTGCAAGGGCCACAATGAATCTTGTGTTTCTCGGGTAGTGAAGAAATCTGGACCCAATTCAGGGCGCCGATTTTATGTCTGTGCACGTGCAGAGGTAATTATTGCTATAATTGCTACACCCCAACCCCCCCCCCCCCCCCCCCCCCCAAAAAAAAAAGAAAAAAGAAAATCACTTTCCGGTGTTTGTGTTTGTTAAAAATTGGTAACTGTTCCTCCATGTATATATAATTTTTTTTTTGTGTGCGCGTTATGTCGCAGTAATGCTATTACTGCATACTCATAATGTTTAGAAAATCTTTGTGAGATTGACGTGCTTTGGATACAGAAATCATTGAAATATGAACAACTTTATTATGATTATCTAGAAGGAAATTTCTCTGAATAAATATGTTTTTTCTTGATGGAATATATCTCAGGGACCTGCATCTAATCCTGAAGCAAACTGTGGTTTTTTCAAATGGGCTACTGCAAAATCAAAGAAATAAAAGATGATTTTTATGGGGAATAAACCATGAAGGTTCTGGTCGATAGTTGAAAGTATTTAAACAATAAAGTGATCCACTCCATGTGATCTTCTTGAACTGTTTCGCTGCTTCCAAGAAGGTATCTAGTTCATTTAACATTTCATCTTGTGTTATGTTTTTTGTTTCGATATTGCACCACTTGAAACTGTTCAAGAACTATGCACATGTTACATTACATGGTTCTTACAAGAGAGTCCGTCTCGACTAAATCGTTTCGTTTGTGGAAATGAAAGCAAATATCTTTAGTACCGCTCATTCTCCATCGCTGCTTGACAGTAAATATTTTTTTGTCTCATGAAAAGAGGAGGTTGGCAGCGGAACTGTTAAAAAAGATGATCGCTGAAGACCACGCTGTTGACTGGATAACTTTCAAGTAAGTTAATCTCTTGCCTCAATTATTTAATGATCAAGGGAATTTGCAGATGGAAAACCCAATAATCTCTTTCTACTTTAGTAAATAACTCAAATTTCGCCATTCGCCCATGAACTATTTGTTGGATTGTTATCCATCTTCTCAATATGAAAAGTCTCTCATGATTATATTACATTGTTATCCATCTTCTAAATAATGCATCACAAAAACTAGCAAATCGAGTGCAGTGCTAGTGAAAATAAAAGCAAGAAGAAGTGCTGCGAAATTTTAATCCCATCATTTCTAAATCTGATAAATGTTTCTTTTATTTTCTAAGTTCAAGTCAAGATAGAAAACTTGTTTTATTTTGATAATACGACTGGCATATTCGAACCTTATTAATTATATGTATAGCGTAAAATGAATCTAATGTTTACTTTGTATTTATGTGACGACTTGGGATGTTTGTTGGATAATAAAAGTCTTTAGTGATCTGCTTGGATATTGTATAAAAAGTAAACACGAATTAGAAGAAGTAAACTTGTAAGGCTTAATTTAATAGTAAAGTTCGAAGAACAATGTTCTTGAACAATGGATCAAGAATCTGTCCTTTTCTTTGCTACTTATTCTTCTGGGTACATTAACATAGTCCTATTATTAATTAGGCTCATATATAAATTGCAGCTCCATTCTTCTTCTTCTTCATACTTCTTCCCATCTTAGTTGATCCTGTCGTAAGAAAAAAAATCAGGAAAAACGAAAACAGAGTAATTTTTGTTCTTGTTCATAAAAAAACATAGGGAAAAAAAAATACTCACTTGGTACAGTCGACAGTACGAGAGATAGGAATGTCGAGCTGAACGGCGCACTTAGTGGGCAGGCTCTGAGCCGCCTCGTCTTTCAAGTCGGTGTAGCGGTTAGCGGCAGCTTTGACACAGCCACAGCAAGTCCTTTTGTCGGCTGTGGTCGAAGCCATCCCCTTGACCGCTTTTACCCCCGCACAGCAAGCCGGTGATGGGCTGCTGTCGTGCCCGATTAGGTAATTAATGCACGGCATGAGAGATACGTCCACCTCACCGCACGTAACTGCCTGCCCGTGTTGAACAGCCAATTGGAAAACGGCAAGAATTGCGATCACTGCTATAACTCCACCCTTCATTTTCTTTTTTCTTTTTCGAGAAAATGGGATATTTTTCTGATGTGTGGTTTTGAATGTGTGATGAGTTTGATTCTTGCTTGTTTTTTGGGAACTCCTAGGATGTGGTATTTATAGCCTTTTTAGTGTGTGTGTGTGTGTGTGTGTGTGTGTGTGTGTGTGTGTGTGTGTGTGTGTGAAATAAGCATTCTGAGTTTGCTGTTATGCTGTTTTGGCTTTGTTTGACATCATATGTCATTTCTGTTTCTGGCTCACTTTTTTGTTGATAGGTGTATTACCTATTTGCTAAACCTTAATCAATTAATTTTAAGTTCACTATGTACTGTAATTATATATATTACCCTAATTGTTAAGTAATACAAATTATGATGTAAACGGGTATTATTAACAAATTATTTCTACAGGATGGTAATAATCGAAGTATTTCTCTCTAATGTAACTAATTATGGTGCATTCGGGTAGGGGTGTGAACGAGCCGAGCTCGATCATTTTGTCGAGCTCGAGCTTGTCGAGTTTTTTTTTTTATTTTTGGCTCGACTCGAGTTCGAGTCCATTTTGTCGAGCAAGCTCATTTAGAAGTTTTTTTTTTACAATTTTAATTTTATTATTATTATTATTATTATTATTATTACTAATTTTTTATAAACTGTAATTATATATATATATATATATATATATATATATATATATATATATATATATATATATATATATATATTAATATTTATATGTTATTTTTATATTATTTCTATAATATTTTATATTATTATACATTATTTAAATAAAATAAAAAAATTAAGTGCTTACAAGCCGGTCGTGAGCTCACGAACAACTAAAACAAAACTCGAGCTTGACTCGTCAGAAAGCTCGAGCTTGAAAAACTCGAATTCGAGTTCGAGTTTTTTGCGAGCCGGCTCAACTCGTTTACCACCTCTAATTTTAGGGACTTAACAGATAATTCTTTTTGAAATTGCAAAACAAATAAGTAATTTTAGGGACTTAACAGATAAGTTTTCTTGAACTTGCAAAACAAATAAGGCACTATTCAAAGTAAATTTCCACCCCAAACTCCATTAAAACAATTACTTCACCTCACCATTCGTACATCGAGTTTAAATCCCCGAAAATAGAGCGAAGAAAATACTCGAGACTCACTAGAGAGATCAAACCATGATTAATAGTTTAAAAAAAATTAAAAAAATTACATAATGACGACAAGTAATATATATATCTTATCTACCTTCATCTATGGAGGAACACGATATCGAATTTCTAGAGTAGTCCTCACCAATTGCCTCAGCCCTGGTAGCACCACCAGTTCGGGTGGTGCTACCATTGGTGATGTTAGTAGAACCAGCCGAAGTGGTAGTACTAGTCCAATGGCTTACGCGTCCATGAATTCCCGGTTTTCCAGGTTTAGGTAAAGTGAACGAATCACTCGAAACCATGACGTGGACAGTATTCATATCCGGCCGACTCGAAACACTTGCTTGACAACACAACAATCCCAACTGAACGCATAATATAGCTTCTTCGGGATTATATTTATCGAGGCTTCCGTCCACTAGTTCCTCTGATTTCCCAGCTTGAAATAAGTTCCATGCCTGTAGATAATAAACAAGTAAGGCCTCGTTTGGTTGTAAATAAAGTGCAGTCAGTTATTTAGTTAATCATGGCTAATCTCTCCAACCAAACGAGACCTGGATATATTAATCAGGTTTACGTACATAGTTTAGCAGGTCGGCCTTTTCAGATCCGAGAAACTTATCATGATTTTTCCTTCCACTCACAATCTCCAGAAGCAAAACGCCGAAACTAAATACATCGGTCTTTACAGACAGATAACCATGTATTGCGTATTCGGGTGCCATGTAACCGCTGAATTAAATAAAATAAAATAAATTAAAAAATACAATAAAGTTTTCGTAAGGAAAGAGAACTTACTGAGTTCCAGAGATTTTAAATGTGTTCAAATGAGTCTCTTCACCCGGAAACAACCTCGCCAAACCAAAATCCGAGATTTTCGGATTCAACTCATCGTCGAGCAATATATTGCTCGATTTTATGTCTCTATGTATGATCCTTTCCGGGGCTTCTTCGTGCAAATACACAAGACCTCTTGCTACACCCTTCACTATTCGGAACCGCTTCGACCAATCTACAAGCGGCGACTTGTTTTTATCTTGAAAAAAAAGAACGAAACCCTAATCATCTAGCTTACAAATTTTAATTTTCCCGCGGATACAAGAAAGGTAATATAAAGTAAAAAAAAAATACCAAAAAGAAAGTAGTCGAGGCTCCTGTTCGGTAAATACTCGTAGACGAGCATCTTCTCAGGTCCTTCGACGCAGCATCCTAGTAACATTACTAAGTTTTTATGCTGAACTCTTAGCAACAATTTCACCTCATTAGTGAATTCTTTTAGGCCTTGTCTTGAGTTCAGTGATAACTTCTTAACTGCTACTTGTTCACCATTTGACATCAATCCCTGAATCATATATACGTACACCATTATTTGCGTGCAAAGAACCAATATATATACAGGGTAAATTACGGCCGCACCCTTGAGGTAATGTCAAATTACGAAAACCCCCCTGTTTAACCCCTCTACTATGAATTTTCTTACACGTCTACCTTTATGAAGTCAAATTCAACATAATCTTCTAAATTCCGTGAAATATACTCTATTTTGTACTCGGTTTGCGCACACATACAGTTTCTGATTGCACGACAATATAATATTTACAAGCCAAGAGACACATCTTATGATCATCTTGTTTCAAAATATGAAGGTTGAAGGGGGTAAAACGGGTACAAACTGGAGAATATTCCACATAAGCAGGAATATTCTACTAAATTTGACACTGTAACGGTAAACGTGTAAGAAAATTCATAGTTGAGGGGTGGTTGTAATTAATTACTCAAACGTTTTTTCGTAATTTAACCTTATCTCAGAGGGTTGACCGTAATTTATCATATATATATATATATATTTGGAAAGGACTGAATTCAAAACATATTATTGGCTTCATAATACACACACAAAATTCTCCATTGAAATCATCATCTCTATTTATTTACTAGAATTACTGAAAGCAAATTGGCGAACATATATATATATATATATATATATATATATGGAGGTTTACCTTGTAGACAGGGCCAAAGCCGCCGTGACCTAGCTGGTTGATATCGGAGAAGAAATTAGTAGCAATCTGGAGCTGCTCCAGCTTAAAGAACAAATCGGAAGAATTTTCTGCGCCACCGTCTGCTGTGGCGGGCGTTACCATCAGCCTCCTCCGCAAGCAGCCGCAGATGCCGGAAATTATTCCCATTAGCAGAGAAACACAGCTGCCTTTTCCCCCCCCAAATCGGAACACTGTATGTAATTGTAGTAGTCAACCTTCTTCTTCTTCGTCAACTGTCAACAAAACAATTATAATATACCAATTGGCAAAGTAACAGAAATATGACCCGACCCGACCCGATTCGGGTTTTCCACAAATCGGGCGTTTTCAATTGTGAAGGGCATAATTGAGAAGAAAATATTTGGCGGAGTCAAAATAGTCAACACCAATAATTAATTTTTTATTTGGTAGCTTCGTTTAAAGCACAATACATTTAGGGTATATTATGGAAAACCCCCTAAACTTAGACGACATAACGAAAAATACCTAACTTATCCATAGTTATTGAAAACCCCCTCTGACTAACTATTGAGTGTTGATCGAGTTTTTAAATAGAAAATGTGTAAAGTCCGTTATACCCTTCGGTTAAATACGTAAAAAAATTAAAGAAAAAGTCTGAAACATGTAAAGTCTACATCAGGACCTCGAGCAAGACCATGAATTTTATGAACAACTACATTAATGGTATCTTCGACAGTTGTTTGTGAACAAACGTCAGGGGTATTTTGGTAATTGCGATAGACGGGGTATTTTTCGTTATTTAGCCTAAGCTCAGGGGGTATTTTCGTAAGTTGCCATTACAGAATGGGTTTTTTGCAAAATCTACCCCTGTGAAATCTCTAATTGCTAAAAACCCCATCGTGTTAAAACAATTAGCAACGACCCCCCTGTTAAAATAAGTCAAAGGCAAAAAAATCCCTAACAGCTCATTGTATAATGCACGCGCGACTTGTGCGTGTAGGTGTATGTGTTTTTACTTGAAAATTCGAAAGTACCCTCGGATTGTTTTGTAAAAAAAAAAATCCAATTTGATTTAAATATAAATAATCCAAAACTTTGGATCGCAATTTTTAAAATTTTTTAGACGAAGAAAAATAAATTGAGTCTTCCCCAAATTATTCTCCCCCATTTACGACCACCAACAAACTCCGACGACCACCACCACCAACAAACTCCGACGGCCACCATCACCAGCAAACTCCGACGACCACCACCACCAACAAGCTCCGACGGCCACCATCACCAGCAAACTCCGACGGCCACCACCAGCAAACTCCCACCACCGGCAATCACCTCGTCAAGCTATCGGCTCCAAATAGAGAGAAAAAACATGTCTTCCTCAAAATTTTTCTTCTTCCCATTGAAATCACCACCACCACCAAACTCACAACACCACCTCCGGGCTCCGGCAATCACCTTTTCACGCCGCCGCTACCCCTTCCTTCCACCGCCAAATTCTCAAAATCCCCGTCCCCCTATCTATCTCCCATGTCAGCCACCTCTACTTGAGATTTGATTGTGGCGAAATGTGAGGCATGAACATTGAAGAATCACCATTATTTTTTTCACAGTATTGGAGAAGAGGGACCTCGATTGGAGAAGAAGACATTGGATTGGGTTTTGTTGCAATTGTTATTTGCGTTTTGTTATGTTTTCTTTTTCTTTTTTTTTTTTCTTTTTTTTTTTTTGCCTTACATTTTTGTAAGGGTAGTTCAGCCATTTCATATAAGTCAACGTTCAATTTCGAAACAGGGACCGGTGTGCTTTGAAAAATACAATATAGGGGTTGTTTTGCTAATATTTTTAACATGAGGTGTTTTTCACCAATTAGAAATAACACAGGGGGGTGTGTGCTATTAGCTCTTACGGAATACCTATCGAATTAGCTACAGGTAAAAAAACCCGGTTTTTTTGAGAAGGAAATATGAAGTCAATGAGCTCGCTCAAATTCGCCTTCCTCTTCTCCCTATCTCTCGCCGGCGCCGCCTCCTTCACCACCACCACCGCCGCCGCCGCCACCCCGTTTCTATCACTTCGGAGAATCAAATCCTCTTATTCCCCCTCTCCATCAACAAGGCCCAAAGCCACAGTCTCGGACCTGCTCTCCCTCCTCGGCCCGCCACAACAGGCCAGCTCAGTCAACGCACAGGTGGCGCGTGATCTACGCTCATGCTTCAAATTCTTATCTCCTTACAACCCACCGCCCACCGCCGCAAGGCAAATGCTGAGTTCTAGCATCGTCTTACCGTCAAATCGGAGCAGCAACGAAATCGACGAGCTGATAACGTCGCCTCCGGCGCCCGTACTGGAGCTCGCCCGCCTCGCCGTAGAATCCGGCGGCGATCCCGGCGCCATCCACCGAGCCCTAGATCCGACTCCGATCACCGTTCCGGACGTCGAAGGATCAAATCAATCCCGGTGCGAGCTCACCAGAACTCCTTACGGGTGGCAATTCATAGACGAGGGTTTGAATTCCTACCTCAAATTCTTATTCGACGTAATTGTCGAGCGCGGTCCGGAATTAGGGCTCAATGTATCTCTCAGCCGCTACGATTTATTCCACGGCCACCTATTCATTGCAAACGAATCCGGTAGATTAGGCATTTTGTTTCATGCTAAAGAATACCCCGCTTACGATAAGCAAAAATTCCCCGTCTATATGGGCTATTGCCAAACGGGATCGAATGTTTCTTACGACAATTCGATGAATTTGAGGAATATATTATGGCTTGCTCCACTGCCGTGCAATTCTTCGGATTCATGTTGGCTGGCGCCAGGTGTCCTGGTCGCATTGGATGCGAGTCCCGGTGGGATAGTTTACCGAGATCTTGTACACGACTATGTTCGTATTGCGAGGACATTGTACGAAGAGGATTTTGGGGAAGTTGTTGTCGATGTTAACTATCTCAATGTCGGAGCTCAAGTGCCGGAATTCAAGATATTCATTTGCTGAGGCGTATTGGATTCGGTTTGTAAGTTTCCTATTTGATGTGTGTAATTTGTCGAGAGTTGCTTGCAAATTATGTTATGTGTATATGGTGAAATCGATATTGTTGATGATATGCCAAACCGCATTTTAATGAACCTATTGAAGTTGATATGATGAGCGTATTTGGAATATCTTCGATTTGTTTATTGATTGAGTACTTTCTTGATTTTCGTGATAAATGTGGGTATATCGGGGTTCTAATGTCGTAGTTTATAAGCTGGAAGTGAAACGTGGTGTAGTTCTTGACTGTTTGTACTGATTGATAGGAAAAGTTATTGCTTAAAAAATAAATAATTTATGAACTTGAAGTTTGCAATTTGAGGTGTTTATGCTTCAATAATGCTGAAGTAGATGTTTTTTTCGAAGATTTTCCGGGTTAACATATTGAATTCATGTAAATTGCAATTGAAATAGATGAAATTATACGTAGAAATTCTTCATTAATAACACGTAAGGTTCAATAAATTGACACTAGCTTCTTGAACAATTGATCAAGAATCTGTCTTTTTTTTTTTCCCAACTTATTCTTTTGGTAACTAAACATAATTCTAATATTAATCGCCTCATACATTAGCTGCAGCACGTTCTTCTTCATACCTTTTCCCATCTTAGTTGATCCTGTCGTAAAAAAAAAAAAAAAAGAAGGATTCAGAATAAACGAAAAACAGAGAAATTTTTGTTCTTGTTGAAAAAAATATCGGGAAACAAAAAAAAACTCACTTGGTACAGTCGACAGTACGAGAGATAGGAATGTCGAGCTGAACGGCACACTTAGTGGGCAGGCTCTGAGCCGCCTCATCCTTTAAGTCGGTGTAGCGGTTAGCGGCAGCTTTGACACAGCCACAGCAAGTCCTTTTGTCGGCTGTGGTCGAAGCCATCCCTTTTACCGCTTT
Source organism: Erythranthe guttata (assembly GCF_056151865.1). Classification (NCBI taxonomy): domain Eukaryota; kingdom Viridiplantae; phylum Streptophyta; class Magnoliopsida; order Lamiales; family Phrymaceae; genus Erythranthe; species Erythranthe guttata. The sequence continues at coordinate 14,670,826 of NC_142546.1, read as the reverse complement.
TACCCCCGCACAGCAAGCCGGTGATGGGCTGCTGTCGTGCCCGATAAGGTAATTAATGCATGGCACTAGTGAAACATCCACCTCACCGCATGTAACTGCATGCCCGTGTTGAACAGCCAATTGGAAAACGGCAATAATTGCAATCACTGCTATAACACTCTTCATTTTTTTCTTTCTGGATTGGATAAAAATCGGATATTTTTCTGAGTGTGGTTTAAATGTGTGATGATGGTGATTATTACTGTGGTTCTTGCTTGGGTTTTGGGAATCCGAAGATGCGGTATTTATAGCTTTTTTTTTCTCTCGATGTTTGTTATTGTGAAACTTGCATTCTGAGTTTGCTGTTATGCTGTTTTGGCTGTGTTTGGCAACATAGGTCATTTACATGCCTTGAAATAGTAAAGCTGATATAAACACGAAACAATTCTTATCAGCTTGACGATTTGTTTCTTCACGTTTCTGTTTCTTGGCTCACTTTTTGTTTCCGTCGATTAGTTTTGGTCTATGTAGCACGGAAACTTCAATTTCTTATCGTATCCGCGTTTCGGACACGTTTCGTGTCCGACACTCGAGGACTCCTGCCGGACACCTTATGGGTCATTTTGGAATTTCTGAAAAGTTAGAAACATGTTTGAGTATCGAATTTCCAAACACTTTTGTTGCTTCCCGAATTACTTATATGATTTAATGATCAATTCAAAATGATAGTATTTATTTTGAATATATTTGTACGAAAATATATAAAAATAATTTATATATTAAATAATATCATATATATGTTTATATAGCATATTTATAAATATACCCCTACACTTTTAATGTTTACACGTTTCCCCCAAGTTCCCGTATCCCCATTTTTGAGACATGCTATTTCCCCGTGTCCATTTCCCAGTATCACCGTTTCCGTTGCCATGTCTGTGCTACATAGGTTTTTATATGCCTTTAAACTAACATTTGTGTCCCATATTGTTGGAAATATTGCTAATAATTTGTCTAGAATTAGGTGTATATTGGATATCTCATACATAATCCAATGATCCATGATTAATCCTTATTTCCAAACAATAGATTACAAATATTACATTACATTATGATAAACCTTATAATCATAACTTCCAACCGTGACACGATCTCATATTACATTATCAGAAACAATGTTATCCTACTCAATCTAATCAATCCTATCAATACTCTCTCAACCAAGGCTCGAAGGGAAAGGATTGTGGCCGAACATACTTGTCAACGAGGGTAAGAAAATCCCTCATTTACTTGCTAACTAGTTGTCCGGTTTCGTGAAGTTGCAGGCCAATTGCAAAACAAGGTAGTTACTTCTCTCACGTGGGCGGGCCAAGTTCGTGGTCTCAGGTACAACCCATTGAGCGAAGTTACGGTAACTAACTACTTGAGGCTCTATCTTCCTTTAACATAAGTATATTATATGCTCTGTTTGATACACATGTCTCGTCATCTTTATTATGTTTTTCGGGAAATTTTTTCTTGTCTTTGTTGTTTTGAGATAGCCTGTTCGAGATGAAATTCGAAATAATAGAATATGGTTAAGAAAAAAATGTGAGGTTTGGCGAGCTAGATGACTACATTTTAAATCGATATTGTTGATTGATAAGGCAACCCACATTTTAATGAACCTATCGGAGTTGCGCTCGCACCGTGGTGCACCCTTTTGTGTGTAATATGTGCTACGATGAAATGTATTTGAATATGTTTAGTTCAATCATTAATTGGGTACTCTGTTTTTTTTTGTTTTTTTAATGGTTCTTGATTTTCTTCTCTTAAAAATTTTCAAAAAACATATATCAAGTAGAAAATATTCATTAATAATATGTAAGGTTCAACAAATTAGAAATGAGCTTCTTGAACCATTATTCAAGAATCTCCCAACTTATTCTTTTTTTCGTACATAAACATAGTTCTAATATTAATCGTCTGATATATGAAAGCGTTGCTCCCTTCTTCATACCTCTTCCCATCTTAGTTAATCCTGTCGTTAAAAAAAAAAATCAGAATAAACGAAAAACAGAGCAATTTTTGCTCTTGTTGAAAAAAAAATAATGGGAAAAAAACTCACTTGGTGCAGTCAACAGTGCGAGAGATAGGAATGTCGAGTTGAACGGCACACTTGGTGGGCAGACTCTGAGCCGCCTCGTCTTTCAAGTCGGTGTAGCGGTTAGCGGCAGCTTTGACACAGCCACAGCAAGTCCTTTTGTCGGCTGTGGTCGAAGCCATCCCTTTGACCGCTTTTACCCCCGCACAGCAAGCCGGTGATGGGCTGCTGTCGTGCCCGATTAGGTAATTAATGCACGGCATGAGAGATACGTCCACCTCACCGCATGTAACTGCATGCCCGTGTTGAACAGCCAATTGGAAAACGGCAAGAATTGCAATCACTGCTATAACTGCACCCTTCATTCTTTCTTTTTCTGGATTGGAGAAAAATCGGATATTTTTCTAAGTGTAGTTTTAATGTGTGATGATGGTTATTATCACTGTGGTTCTTGCTTGGGTTTTGGGAATCCGAAGATGCGGTATTTATAGCTTTTTTTTTTTTTTTTTTTCCGAATTTTGTTATTGTGAAACTTGCATTCTGAGTTTGCTGTTATGCTGTTTTGGCTGTGTTTGGCAACATATTACATAGGTCATTTACTTGCCTTGAAATAGTAAAGCTGATATAAATATGAAACAATTCTTATCTGCTTGACAGTTTGTTTCTTCACTTTTCTGTTTCTTGGCTCACTTTTTGTTTCCATGGATTAGTTTTGGGATATGTAGCACGGAAACTTCAATATCTTAACGTATCTGCGTTCCGGACACGTTTTTTAATGTAGGGGTATATTTATAAATATTTATAATGTAGGGGTATATTTATAAATATACTCCTACACTTTTAAATTTTAATATATACCCGTTTCCCCCAAGTTCCCGTTTTCCGTTTCCCCGTTTCCGTGTCCGAGCTATTTTTTTGGTATGGGTATGGATTTTAGTAAACATATGAATGTTGTTTCATCATAACTCAACCCTTATTATCCCACAATCCCCATTTTGCTTTTTAGAAATAATGCTAAGGGTAAATTACAACCAACCCCTGAGGTATGGTTAAATTACAAAAACACCCCTCTTGTTTGGGTAATTACAACCACCCCTCAACTATAAATCTTCTTACACGTCCACCCTTGCGGTTTCAAATTTAGTGGAATCTTCGAAATTATATGAAATATTATCACTTTTCTACCTGTTTTATCTCATTCGAACTCCACATTTTGAAGTAAGATGATCATAATGTGTTTTTTGGCTTGTATATATCAGATTGTGGTGCATCAGAAACTGTATTTTTACACAAAACGTGTACAAACTAGAGCACATTCCACGAAATCTAGATGATTATGTTGAATTTGACACCATAAGGGTGAAGATGTAAGAAAAAAATCATAGTTGAGGGGTAGATGTAATTACCCAAACGAGAGGAGTTTTTTTCGTAAATTGACCATACCTCAGGGGTGGTTGTAATTTACCCATAATGCTAATAATTAGTCTAGAATTAGGGGTATACTGGATTTTTCATATAATATCCAATGATGATGATAATCCTTATTTCCAAACAATAGATTACAAATATTACAGAAATACAATGAAACAATCTCATATTACATTATCAGAAACAATATGTTATCTTACTCAATCTAATCAATCCTATCAATACTCTCAACCAAGGCTCTAAGGGAAAGGATTGTGGCCGAACATACTTGCTAACTAGTTGTCCGGTTTTATATTGGATTTTAGTTTTTACCGTTAAATAACATTTTGTTATATTAAAAAACGAACTACGATAAGAAATTCAACACGAGTTAACGACGACTTGTTTTAGCTAGTTTTTGTGAAGTTGCAGGCCAATTGCAAAACGAGGTAGTTACTTCTCTCACGTGGATAGGCCAAGTTCGTGGTCTCGGGTACAACCCGTTGAGCTAAGTTATGCTTCCTTTAACGTATGTATATGTTCCGATTGATAGATTTGATTGGTCTTAATATTATTATTAACTAAAGTATTTTTTTTTTTTCATTTGGTAGCTTAGTTTTAATTCACATGTCTCGTCAACTTTATTATGTTTTCGGGGAATTTTTACTTGTCTCCGTTGTTTTGACATAGCTTTTTCGATGATATTCTAAAATCGGTATTGTTGATCGATTAGGCAACCCACATTTTAATGAACCTATTGAAGTTGCGCTCGCACCGTGGTGCACCCTTTGGTGTGTAATATGTTTTTTTTTTTTTTTTTTTTTTATAATCATTCTTGATTTTCTTCACTTCAAACATTTAAAAAAAAACAATAAAAAAAATAGAAGAAAATATATATATATATATATATCAAGTAGAAAATATTCATTAATAATATTGAAAGGTTCAAGAAATTATACATGGAGCTTCTTGAACCATTATTCAAGAATCTCCCAACTTATTCTTTTTCTCGTACATAAACATAGTTCTAATATTAATCGTCTGATATATGAAAGCGTTGCTCCCTTCTTCATACCTCTTCCCATCTTAGTTAATCCTGTCGTTAAAAAAAATCAGAATAAACGAAAAACAGAGTAATTTTTGTTCTTGTTGATAAAAAAACATAGGAAAAAGAATACTCACTTGGTACAGTCGACAGTACGAGAGATAGGAATGTCGAGCTGAACGGCACACTTGGCGGGCAGACTCTGAGCCGCCTCGTCTTTCAAGTCGGTGTAGCGGTTAGCGGCAGCTTTGACACAGCCACAGCAAGTCCTTTTGTCGGCTGTGGTCGACGCCATCCCTTTTACCGCTTTTACCCCTGCACAACAAGCCGGTGATGGGCTGCTGTCGTGCCCGATAAGGTAATTAATGCACGGCATGAGAGATACGTCCACCTCACCGCATGTAACTGCATGCCCGTGTTGAACGGCCAATTGGAAAACGGCAAGAATTGCGATAACTGCGATCACTCCACCCTTCATTTTTCTTTTTTTCTTTTTCGAGAAAATCGGATATTTATCTGATGTGTGGTTTTGAATGTGTGATGAGTTTGATTCTTGCTTGGTTTTTAGGAACTCTTAGGATGTAGTATTTATAGCCTTTTTAGTGTGTGTGTGTGTGTGTGTGAAATAAGCATTATGAATTTGCTGTTATGCTGTTTTGGCATACACCCTAACTAGCAAAATATGTTGAGAAGTTGAAACAGAATCCTTCTTTATTTGGGTACATTACGAGATAGCCTCCTGAGGTAAGACTAAATAACTTACGAACCTTTGTAGTATTGGTAATTACAAATACCTCCCTACAACTAACAACTCGTTACAAACTCTAACCGAGTGAATGAATTGTCTAAACTACCCTTTTCTATAAAACAAACAAACTACGAGTAAAATACGAGTCGCCTCCTCAGGTAAGATGAAATATTACATTTAGGAGTTTTTGCAAGAATCGCCCTTGTGTAATCTCTAATTATTGAAAAAGCCCTCGTGTTAAAAATATTAGCAAAAAATCCCCCTATAAAAATTAGTTAGCGCCAATAAGGCCCCTACAAGCTGAATGTATGTGTGTTGTACGCGCGGATTTCGCAGCTTGGAGTATGTTTTTTGACCTGAAAAGACATAAATACCCTTTAAAACATAAATTTAGAAAATTATAAATTCACCCCATAGTTTTTGTAAGACCCAAAATAAAAGTTTCATAATTATCTTTTATTTAATATAAAAAGGATATTATGTTTATTTAAATTGAAATATTTTTAAATAAAATATTAGGGGTAAGTCATTTTGGTTAAGTAAAAAAGAAATTTTAATTAAGGAGTTGTGTACTTTGTAAACATAACATACGGGGCTTATTGCAAATTTTTTTAATATAGAGATTTTTTCGACAATTAGAGATTAAACGGTAGGGGAGGGTTTGTGCTAATAACTCATTCATCCAACGGGGTAGATTTGGAAATTCAGAAACAACATTCCGTTGGAAACTATTTTGTTGATTCTACGTTCAAACATGGCTTTCAGTTGATTTGCCTTCTTCCCGCCATTCTTCCAGACAAAAGATTTTGGTTATCAAATGTATTGATCAATCAATAATTCAACCATGACTGATAAAGGATCAGACTTTTCATGGCTATGGAGTCCTAGAGAGAGAAAGTGTTTATCTCTCCTCCAAATGAAAACCCACCACAGCAGAGCCACTCTGTTGCAGATCCACGCATTCATGCTCCGTAGCGCCCTCGAAACCAATCTCAATCTCGTAACGAAGCTCATCACACATTCGGGCGAACGCCACGCGCGCAAGGTGTTCGATCAAATGCCGCAGAGATCCGATACTTTCCTGTGCAACACCATGATGAAGTCCCACCTCTCTTCCGGCCAGTTCGCCGAAGCCGTTAATCTGTACGCTTGCTTGCGGAGGAAAGAAGGCTTTGTCCCGGACAATTACACCTTTTCCACTCTGACAAAGTGCTGCGGCTTGCGTTTTTCGAGGTGGGAAGGAATGGAGGTGCACGCGCATGTAGTTAAGTACGGTTTCAGTTCCAATTTGTACGTGGCGACTGCACTGGTCGACATGTACGGGAAGCTGGGCCGAATGGGTTTCGCTCGAAAACTGTTCGATGAAATGCTCGAGAAGAGTCCAGTGTCGTGGACCGCTCTCATGACTGGTTATATCAGGAGTGGAGATATGGATGCTGCAGAATCACTCTTTCAAACAATACCCGGTAACAAGAGGGATACAGCTTCGTTTAATGTGATGATCGATGGATACGTGAAGTTAGGTCAGATGGGCCCTGCTAAGACTATCTTCGATGCCACACCGGAGAAAAATGTGGTGTCTTGGACGACTATGATTGACGGGTACTGCAACAACGGCGATGTAGAACAAGCTCGCCTGTTGTTTGATAAAATGCCCAACAGAAATTTGTACACATGGAATGCAATAATTGGCGGATGCTGTCAGAACAAGCAACCCCACGAGGCGTTAGTATTGTTTCAAGAATTGCTTGCCGAAGAAATTTTCGAGCCAGATGATGTCACTGTTGTTAGCGTTCTTCCAGCTATTGCTGATTTGGGGGCACTCGAAATCGGAAATTGGGTGTACGAATTTGTGAAGAGGAAAAAGTTCGACAAGTCCGCAAACGTCTCCACAGCACTGGTCGACATGTACGCTAAATGTGGGGAAATCGAGAAATCAAGAACCGTTTTCGATAATGTTAGGCAAATCGACACGTGTACATGGAATGCGTTGATTAACGGATTAGCACTAAACGGGCGTGCTAACGAGGCCTTAGACGCGTTCACGGAGATGAAGAAAAAAGGGTTTAATCCCAACCATATTACGATGCTCAGCGTTTTATCAGCTTGTAACCATAGCGGTTTAGTGGATGAAGGCAAGAAATGGTTCCATAAAATGCCGGAATATAATCTAACTCCAAAAATCGAGCACTACGGTTGTCTAGTGGATCTTTTGGGTAGGGCGGGGCGCGTGGAGGAAGCGGAATCTTTGATCAAGAATATGCCTTACGAAGCGAATGGAATAATATTGAGTTCTTTGCTATTTGCTTGTGGATATGCAAAGGATGTAATTAGGGCGGAGAAATTTGTGGAGAAGGCGATTGATTTGGATCCGTTTAACGATGGTAATTATATAGTGTTGAGGAATTTGTACGCGGGCGAGAAAAGATGGCGAGATGTCGAGGAAATTAAAAAGTTGATGACGAGTAAAGGGGCTAAGAAAGAAGCTGGATGTAGTGCTATCGAGATCAATAGTGAGGTTTTCGAGTTTGTTGCGGGGAATAATAAAATGAACCGTACCCGTTTGGTGGAGACTCGTTCGGTGTTGGATCAACTGCGATTACATATGAAGGTGCGGGACGACCCACTTTTCACGGTATAGTTTACACACATCCACATGTACGTGTGCGAATCAAAGGCGGGAAACTACTCGGTGTATGCTATTATTTCTGAAAAATGCCGATTTTACCCATGCAGACATGACATTTATATATGCTATTTTTTATACATAAAAATTAACCTCTGGAGTCCTCTACACGGAATCTTTATTCTTCTTAAATAACACCTTGACAACTTTTTTAGTATTACCATTACCCCTATGAGGTTAATTTTCGCGAAATATTCACCGCAGTCAAAAGATTCTGTGAAAAATCTATAACAAACGTCAGGGCTTTTTTTGGTAAGTACAGATAGGTGGGGGCATTTTTCATAATTTAACCTAATTTCCGAGAGGTTTTCGTAATTTACCCTAAAATAAATATTGCTATCTGAAATGGAAACCAAGCTCAATAATATATAGACAATGTCACCTTAAAAATTACCAAAATTTTTGCATAACAATATATGCAAGTGATTCTACATTCATCAGCAAACTATATGCAATTAATCCATATGTAAGAAATAATATGTGCCAAAAGAATAGGACCACTTCACAATTTACAATCTTGAAAAAAAAATATAATAATTAAAAAAAAAAACCCTATATTAACATATTTGCAGATTTAATTCATCATTTAGGACCAGCTTTTACTATTCTGCCCCTCTTACTCTTGCTTTTTTCAATAGCATCGACATCTTCTTCGATATCCCGTTTTCTTTTCGGCGTTTGATTATCCCTCGGAAAATCAGGTTTTGCTAAAACCGGAGATTTTTGTACCGGTTGGATTAGTTCCTCATAATTTCTCATCACTTCCATCGCCCTATGGTTATCGATTAGAAGATCTTCTTCTTCTTCTTCTTCCTACAACAATTAAAAAAAAATTAAAATTATTACCAAATGCAGCAAATCAAGAAAGTAAATCAAGATTTATTCAATAAAAAAAAGACTCACATTTGGAAATATAGATGCAAGAATATCGTCATTTATGTTTCCATTTGCATCGTGAAAAGAATCTCCTTGACTATCGATTCCGAGTTCGGGATGGTCAATAATATACCCTTGAATAAGCTGATACGCAATAGCATCCGCCATCGACATATTTCTCCCACGATTTAGAGGAGAGCTAATTAAATCATTATCGGAAATATCACTAGAAGACGATTTCCCGACTTTTTCACTATTTACCTTCTCCGGTAATTTTCCATTTTTTTCGGTTATTACCCTCTCCGGTAATTTTCCATTATTTCCGGTTATTACCTTCTCCGATAATTTTCCATTTCTTTCGGTTATTACCCTCTCCGGTAATTTTTCATTATTTCCGGTTATTACCTTCTCGGGTAATTTTCCATTTTTTTCGGTTATTACCTTCTCGGGTAATTTTCCATTGTTTTCACTTACGACCTTCTCAGCTAATTCTCCGACGTTTTCACTTATTACCTTCTCGGCTGTTTTTACGTCGGTTTCACTTTTGACCTTTTCGACCCTACTCTTCAATTTACCGACCCGTGACTGTAAAAAATCAATCTTGCGGAGTATTTGCTCCAAAGAATTATCATCGTTTCCATTTTCGATGCACAAGGATTGATCGTCGCCCCAAAATCCAACGTCAGTGGCAACTTTTTGATTCGCCTCTGTTACAAAATAATGAAGCCCCGTCAAATAAAAATACAATCTTTTTTTAGATTACACTCGAAACTACGACCCGTTTAAAATCAGAAATTGATCAATTCACAACTCACCACGATTCCTCAACTCGCCTTCGACAAAAGCACCCCGATCGGAACCCTTCTTACTCACTGCAAAAATACTACGCATAAATAATTCTTAACTCGCGCAAAGAAAAAAAACAAAAAAAAAGGGGGCAAATTACGGCCACCCCTTAAGTTAAGGTCAAATTACGAAAAAACCCTCATGTTTGAGAAATTACAACCACCCCCTCAAATATGTATTGTCTTACACGTCCACTTCAAATTTACCTAGTGAAGGAGGGGTTTTTTCGTAAAAAAAATTACATAGTTAAGGGGATAGTTGTAATTACCCAAACAAGAGGGGTGTTTTTAGTAATTTGACCTTACCCCAAAGGGGTTGCCGTAATTTACCCCCCCCCCCCCCCACATAAAAAGATAATTTTGAGAGCAAAGAAATAATGTACCATAGTAAGAAAAAATGTTGTGATGCGAAATATACGGTAATAAATCCTTTGTTTTTTCAGCTCTTCTTCGTTTCTTCCTTTTCCGAACCTCGTTTTTTCCACCATGGTTTTGGTAAAAGGGTATTGATTTTACACCAAGGCCTTGTTCCAATGCAGATTTCTCTAACCAAGCCTGCTTTTGCTGACTGTACTTCCCGAGCTGTACGTCGTACATTCGCCCTTGTTCCTCAAGTTTCTTGATTTGCAATTCAACCCATTTACAACGCCACCTCAGCGGCTGAACATACGACCTCCAGTCGTTAGTCAGATCTTTCTTCCTAAAGATCAAAAAAAAAAAATCATGAAAAAATACGATCATACGGGTGAATTTTACGAAAGACACGTATAAAAGACCAAAACAACCTTTATAATGCTTAAAATAGTTGGATTGATAAGGATAGAACCGGAAAAAAAAAATCATTCTTGAAACTCTAAAGCGACAAATAATATATATATTTAATTTAGCATAAATTATATCATGAAAAATACGATCATACGGGTGAATTTTATGATAGACACATATAAAAGACTAAAATAACCTTTATAATGCTTAATATAGTTGGATTGATAAGGATAGAACCGGAAAAAAAAATCATTCTTGAAACTCTAAAGCGACAAATAATATATATATATATATATATATATATATATATATATATATATATATATATATATTTAATTTAGCATAAAATTATATCATGGAAAAATAAATTTGAGAGGGAAAAGAATAAAATACCGTAGTCTGAAAGCATCATCGAATCCGAAATTGAGATCGAAATCATCGTCACCGTGTCGGTACAAAGGCTCCGAGTCATCACAGTCGTCGAACGAACTCGAGCTTTCGGTTGCGTCCAAATATTCCTGTGCTTCGACGCCGGAATTTGTAGCTTCCGTTATGTTGACTTTCTCAGTTTGGTCAACCGCTCTAGATGCGAAATTCCTACACTCGTTTTCGAGTTCTTTATCGAATGTTGGATTCGCTTCGTAGGTTGATGAAGCCTTCATTTTTGCTTTTAATTTATCTCCGGCTGTGATTTCGGGTCCCATCGAGAGAGAGGGCAAACAACACATAGATTTAATCGAGTTTTTCGTTCTGCAAAATCAATAAAAAATCGGAAGAACAATTCTTGAAAACGAAACGAAAAACAGCCATTCCGAAACCGAAAACATGATCATTAAAAAAAATTAAAAAAATTGCTGAGCATATGATAATAAAATGAAGCAAATCCCACTATGATAATACATCAAAATAAACCGAAATCGAAACCGAAACCGATATTTAGAACACATTAAGCAAATCCCAATATGGTAAATAATATCAAAATAATAAAAAATAATAATAAATTAAAAAAACAATTGCGATCAGAACTCATTCGAAACAAACACTGCAAGAAACCAATATTTCAAACAGATTAAGCAAATCCCATTACAAAAAATCAAGAATTTAATTTTTTTTATTTGAACTCAATCATTACTAAAAATCAAGAAATAGTACCTGAACAAAATTTCTGAACAGCCACCGCCGGAGTTCGTCGTCCCACCGTCGATTACGCGGCGGTGGGGGGAGAGAAACCAGGTTCGTCGGTGATCCTTTTTGGGGGGCCAAAATCTTGGGGTTTTAGTTTCTACACGTGCGGAAAAAGAAAAAGAATTAAAAAAAATAAGAAATTTGATAAATAATAAAACTCTTGAATTTTTGGAGTTTGTGAAATCGTCGATTCTCTCTGTCAGTCAAATTATTTTCTTGTTTGGTTACCTTTTTTTCTTGAATTTATTACTTTATTTAATTGTACTTTTTTTCCTTTTATAATAATTTATTAATTATTAGTTTTGGTATATCAGGATTCTTAGCAAATTATTTCTTGAGAGTCCAAAGATTTGTTTATTTATTTATTTTATGGAGTAATATTTATATATGAGAGTATGATTCGCTATAAATACTGAAGAAAACGTGACGTGGATATTGATATTAAAAAAAGAAATTCCAAAATTGATTGAATGTATTTCCCACGAGTTCAATAGTTTATGAATTTACTAATTTGATGTGTTGCCAATATGAATTTAATTAGTACTTTTATTTTATGTGTCATCAATTATTACTAGAAAAGTTCTTTTATTTTTTTTATTTTTAAATAAATAAAACAAATGGACGTATTTTATTAAAATTTTGCTCCATTTATATAATTAGTAAAATATAATTAATAATCGAGTAAAAATCAATATATTTGTACTCGATTTATATATTACTAGTAACCATAACCCTTGCGTTGCACGGGTACCATTATAAAACAAAAGATATTTAAAACTTAATATGTTAAATATAATGAAATTAAATAATTGAGAATACATCATATCATAAGAAAATCATAAAAAGATGAATGAAAATAATATTGAGAACTTGATTAATACAATCAACAATAGTTTTCACGATTAACAAATCAAACCCAAGGCTCTATAGCTTGTCGAAGTATAACATATTGTCACTTGCCATCTCTTGCTTCATTGTTTCTCAATCCTCAAGAGTCAAGATTGATACAAAACTGTGTAGTAAAACTGAGAAGAGTTACAACATACTGAATGGTATGCATGTATGAAAATGTAAGTAAACTACCAAGTAGGGGCTATAAAAACGATCAATAGATTGATACCGGTAAAAACCAAAAAAAAATAATTTTTACAGCTCACAAATTTACCTATCAAATGTTCTCAGAAAAAGCAGCATCAGCAAAAATACCAAAATGGTATTTCCATAAGGCAAGTCTTCAGAGGAGCATTATGCGCTTTAACAGTCAATCTATCAACTAAAATCACCAAACAATTGAACCAAGAAATATCGACCCGAAAACCTTCTAGGGCTTCCCTAGTCCCTCTTTAAGAACATGTTACGCCTTTTCCCATGTAACTATGTCTCCAAGATACTTCTCTGGTCTTTGGAAAATAAAATAAGGATATTTTTTTCTTCAATATCCACAAAAATCAGGTTTTACATGTACATAAAGTTATGGTATATATGCACTTAGAAGTTAGGACCATGATAATGATAGAAATTCTTCGAAAAAATATACATAGTAAAATATAACATAATTTGAAATTAAAAACTATTTCCAGATTCCACGTATATGGCTTGATTAAATCACATAAGTTGTTGAAGGAATCACATAAGAATTATCAACTATCGGGATCAAAACCATACCCAAGTTCAGGTTGGAGTTCGGGTCCAGACTATTGTCTGAAGAGAAATTTGACGAATTCCAATTTCATCTTACCATTGCCATCTCATAATTCTCCTCTTAGATTCTCTAATCGACGATTCAAATCCGTCAGTCCCAACTGCAAAACCTGGAACATCATATTCTACACTGAACAGAACAATTGCATACTCTTCATCTTTGCTTCCACAATTTATCCAATGTAGCAATAAATGACAAAACCTACCAAAGTAAGGTCGAAAATTAAATATAATATAGTCCTTAATTATTCAGCAGTTTTAGTGAAAAAAAATAAGAAAAGAACCCTTAAATGCTCACTCACTATTTTTGTCTGAAAGCGTCTTTCGTCATGTTATCCCACTTCTTGACATCACTTGTTTTTCCAAATTTTCACTCACCAAAATTGCGGAGTTATATAGAAACTTGTGTGCATCGGGGAGCCTCTGTATTCCCCGTCATTCTCATAATGTAACTACAACAAACAAATGGGGTTAAAGGCGTTGTATGAATTTCTAGCAGAAAACGGATGAAAAAAATCAAACATTCATATCTATTCCTAAATTGTTGTATAAGATCCTCATTATCTGATATCCTTTTGACAGTGATAATCTGCTAACATGCTGATTTTTGCTTTGAATAGAATGTCTCTACCAAAAAATGCATTGTCGCGTGCATTCTACAAATCTGTGACAAATATCAAATACCATAATATCATTAAGAGATACATTAAATCCAAAAAGTTGTTTACAATTATGTTTAATTACTTTCAACGAAATTACCAACTTCTGTAGACTTGGCACCAGTGTATCAACTTGTTTTGGGAAATCAAATTACCAAAATTTAGTCAAAACGAAGAAAAAAATAACATATGTTGGAAAACGAAAAAAGCACATGCAGATATATAAAAATCGGAAACTAAGTAATACATCCAATCGTTAACAATAAAACCAAAATGATTAATGGAAATTTGATGTCAGGCGATTGTAGAAACAAATCGAATACAATATATAATTCTAATTTCGAAACACAAAACATAACTGCCCGACTTACTTGTTAAGAAAGATCTGGCTTATCTTTGTCCTATCTCTGTTGTTTGCCTTTTTCCTATGTATTCGAATTTACTAAGCAAATCTTGCAGAAATGAAGTGAGAAATGGTGGGTGAAAACTTACAGTGCATGTATGAAAGAAGATGAAAAAGAGAAAATTATATATATATATATATATATATATATATATATATATATATATATATATATATATTTGTTTGTTTATTATTATTATTTTCTTGAAAAATATATATGGCTACAACGTGGGTTCTTTTTACAAACTACCAAAACAAAAAGAATATTGTGTACTGTGTTTTGTTCGGAGTGGTGGACCGTTTTTGTGTGAAAAAAATGTGAAAATAAAAGCTGACTAAAATGCCCCTAAATTTAGGTTTAGGATTATAGTTCAAAATATCTTCCTTTTATATATAAGATACTAGGGCAAATTACGGCCACCCCACGAGGTATGACCAAATTACGAAAACTCCCCTCTTGTTTGGGTAATTACAACCGCCCCCTCTTTTTGAATATTTTTACATAAAATTTATGTAATTCGGATATTTACCGAAAAAAATCGTATGTTAGTTCGATAAACGGTATGAAATGTTGTCCTACCAAAATTTCGGTTCGGTTTTACCGAATTAACATCCCTAAATTTGCCTATGGAGAGATTTTTTCATAACATAATATATAGTTGATGGGGGTGACTGTAATTACACAAACAGGAGGGGGTTTTCGTAATTTGACCATAATTCAGGGGTGTCCATAATTTGCCCGTACGATCCATTTATAAATTAGTAAATTATACGAAATTATGGATAATAAACACTTGATGCATGATTAATCGAATCAAGTTGGATTTGTAGCTAGCAAAAAGCCAATCTTATTATCTTATGACGATGCTCGGAACCGACGATTCACTGCTCGAAACACGCGGTTCAAGGTAAGGAACATTCGACATTTTAAACATTTATTCATCATCCACTTATAGCCTGCTTGGCTAAACTTATTTTAAAGCACTGATAAGTTGCTCTTACATTTGATAAGTTACTTTAAGAGTTGATGAGTTACGTCTTATTTTTAAGATTATTGTTTGAAAGTGATTGAATAATGAGTTTACAAACTATTTTTACTATCTAAATAGCTTTCAATTAGCTTATTTTTAGAATTTTTAAAGATCTTAAAAAAAAAAAATTACCAAACACTTTGAAAGAACTTATAATCATTTAAACATCTTATAAACTATTTTCAACTACTTATAAACACGTGTCAAGCTACAAGTGGACAATTACACCTTTTCTACTCATGTAGATGTAGTTAAGTGCGGTTTCGAGTCTAGTTTGTACGTGGCGACTGCACTAGTCGACATGTACGGGAAGCTGGGCCGAATGAGTTTCGCTAGAAACCTGTTCGATGAAATGCCCGAGAGGAGGCTGGTTATATCAGAAGTGGATTATGGATGCTGAAGAATCGCTCGGGTGTTGTTCGATAAAATGCCCCACATAGTTTTTACCTTGAACCTCGTTTTTACCACCACAGTTTTGCGAAAAGGGAAGCGCGTTTACACCAAGGCCTTCTTCCAATGCAGATTTCTATAACCGAACCTGTTTTTGTTGTACTTATATTAAGAAAGTTAATAAATATTGGTGAATTTCAGGAAAATACAAATATAAAAGACTAAATTTACGCTTAAAATGCTTAACGTTAATTCGACTTTGAGATATATGATGAGTGTTCATTTTGCATTATTTTCACTTATCAATTCTTCGAGTTTTGGTCTTTATTCGTCCGAGTTTTTGGCTTTATTTGTATATATTATGTTGTTTTTGTTTTATTTATATTTTAGGTAAAGAGAAGCTATTTTTGCTGATTCGAAACGATTTTGGAAGCGAAGCCGAAAATCAAACCAAACACGTGCAAAAGTGCATTATCGCGGGTTGTGACACTATTTCGTATTTCAAGCATAACTTTTGCATACGACCTCCGATTGAGCTGATTCAAGTGACCTTAGAAAGCTAACTTCAAGATCTACAACTTTTGTGAAATGAAAATTGTCAAATTCGGGCTACAAAAGGGTCAAAACAGTGTTTGAAGTTGGCGCAGAAGACCAGATCGCGATCCAGCCTTTCTGGGTCGCGATCTGGGGGGTCTTACAGAAGGTTTTCTTGATCAGGACCCAGATCGCGATCCAGACTTCCTGGATCGCGATCTGGGGGGTCTCACAGTACATTTTTTGATCAAGAACCAGATCGCGATCCACCATTTCCGTATCGCGATCTGGAAAGGCGGTGCGCAGTTTCCAAGGCTGCCAGATCGCGATCCAAGAAGCCCAGATCGCGATCTGGGCACAAAATTCGAGACGAGATATTTTTCTTTGATTTCGTACTATAAATAGAAGGTCTCTTATTCATTTTAGAAGCTCTCGACCAACTCTCGATTATCTCTCGACTTCTTCTTCGGTTTTCTATTCGGTTCTCGCCAGTTCTTCGCGGGAAGCTTCGACGAGGGTTTCGACGAGGGTTTTTCATAAGCTTTTCTTTACGTTTAGTTTATAATTTCTCGTGTTCTTCATTTTGATGCTATGTTTGTAATGAACTGAACATTTTCTTTTAGGGAAATGAAACCTTGTATATATTGATTTTGATTTCCAGATATGTGATCTATTTGTCGTTCTTTGATTATGTTTATGTTTTAGCTTTCGATTGTTTGGCCAACAGTTGAATTGATTCTAAATGGGAATGAACTCGAGAGAGGATTTCTCGTTTGATTTTAGGAAAACATAGCTCGGGTTGTGGAAACGGAGACGTGATGCACCTCGGGTAGCCCTTAAGGACTTGACCTAAATGCTCTCTTAATATCAGGTTCTGAACGGAGACGTCGGACCTGTGGGTAGACTCTAACTACACTGGAGGCGGGGGTTAGGGTATTTTAGTGTCTGGGTTAGCGAATATAGAATTGACATTAGATTCGGATTTGTAGATCTTTATCGATAGTACATTGGTGAATTTTACCCTAGAAGCCATCACACGTCATAATTCTTCACTTGTTCTGGCGGACCGTTGTTTTTATTTTTGTTTCCTTTTGGCTTCATGTCATCTCCCATCTTTTTCTCCCGTCTAGATAAAGTTTAGGATAGTATAATTACGGTACTTGGTAGATTTAGGAACTTAATTCCCTGTGGATCGATATCCGGAATTCACTATTCTGCAAAATGCGATATTGTACACTTGCAGTTATTTATACGTAGGTTTTACGCGTATCAATATACCAGGGGTCTCTTGGATTCTTCGGCAAAATTAGCAACTGCGTCGAATCCAACGTATGAAAAGAACACGACAGTTGACCCGGTCAATATTGAATTAAACCCGTTTGGGGCAAAAGGTCTCGAATTTACGACATCAACCTTAAATGCTCCAACTATGATGACAAAAAGAACCACAGTCATGATTGAATTCAATATCGAAGATTCTCCGACGCCTCGACAAAGAACCACAGTCAGAAGAATTAAGAGTATAGGAGCTAAAATATTAATCGCAAAAGGTCCGAAAACTTTTTCACCATGGCCCACGCAACTCGGGATATTATCCTTGAGGAAGGGAATCAACTCTGGTACAGTTACCACACAGCTAGCTAAACTACGCGCTATGATAATCGAGCATTAACTGGGCAAAGACGAGCAAAGCAGTTAGCTCGTTGAAAGCTGTGTATGTGTAGAGATAAGCTACCCCGACAACTTCTGGAAAACGTATCGACAGGTCAGCGTAACAGAGTGCGTTCAGCCCACAAGCTAAACCTGCTATTGCGAAACTAATTGTAACTCCTGCATTGATGAGTTATACGGAATGAGAACATCGTTGGACGAAATCAAAACAATGTCGTTCGTTCGAATTCTTCGTAAGATTTTCGTATGGGGGATGACTTTTGGAAAATTAATCGATTATGAATCATAATTGTAATTAGATGCAATCTGAACAATAAAGCCTAATGATATATAGATCAATGATATAGATCAATTCTACACTAGGGCAGGAACACCTCCATGACTATGCTTAAGATTTAGATTTCCTATATAAACCAGGGCTTCGTTTTATTTTCCCCCCACTCTCACTATCTGCAAAAAAAAAAAGCTCTCCTCTTCCCCTCTGCCTCCATTAACAAGTCTCTCTCTAACCTCCTCTCTCTTCTCTCTCTAAGAATTTTGCAGTTAATCTCTCTTCTCTCTCTAGAATTGCAGTTAATCTCTCTAATCTCCTCTCTCCCTCTTCTCTCTCTAAGAATTTTGCAGTTAATCTCTCTTCTCTCTCTAGAATTGCAGTTAATCTCTCTAATCTCCTCTCTAATTGCAGAGTTACACAATAATGGCGGCACCGAGCTCATCTCAGGCAGCGGCGGACACGGCGGCAGCGGCAGACACGGCGGCAGCAACAAGCACTTCTGAGATCTATCTACCGGCTGAGATCTATCCGTCCTTACTGGTAGTAACCTATGCTCTCCAACATAGGTATGAGTGGTAATACATAGTTTATTTTTATGATATCAATTTTGACATTTTCGAGTCGATTGGAATCTCGGTTAAGTCTCTCGGGTAAGGGTAATACATAGTTTATTTTTATGATATCAATTTTGACATAACTGATCCAGAATTTGATCAGAAGATCAAGTCTCCCTTTGGAAAACAATCATGGAAACGGTCAAACCGCAGAACGATGATATTTACTTTGCTTATCAATATGGGAAGGATAAGGGTAGTACATGGTTTATTTTTATGAAAGTTTTATTAGATCATCCTTATTTATATTAAGAGAATTTTCTAATCATAACTAGAATGGTCCAGACATACTTTGATCTAATGACTATTATTCGTATATTAGAACTACACATAAATTACTTAGAAGTTTTAGAAATCTAAATATTTCTCCAAAGACTAGAACATGTTCAACTTTTTTGGATTTGGCTAGATGATCTAGTAAATTGAAACTTGTTGGATTGCTGCTCTTTTTTTTGTTTTTTTTTTGTTTTTTTTTTTTGATTTGGAGGTTGGACTACAAAATTACCATTCTCGATTTGAAATTACTATGAACCGCAGAGAAGGAATCTTCGCTGAAAACCATCAACTTAGTCCAAGATTCTTCGACTCCACACTCTTTCATCAAGTTGTGCGCATGAGGTGGGCCCGCTTATCTATCGGACAAAATTCTTCGATACATAATACCGAATCACGATTGCTATTGTCGTCTTGCTCATCGTTGTACGCATGCCAATGGGCATTGCCGTTGAAGAGGCTCCCTATTATGATGTAGGAGCCGAAAGAGATGACTTTCTTGAACTCTTGCGTTGACTTCCAACGATTATTTATCACAACTTCTGTCGGGTGGTGGTGGTGGTGGTGCACGGCCGTACAACGAGGTGCATTTTGGACGATTTTGTCCCTAGGAAAACATTGTACTCGCTGTCGTGGTGTCCTAACCAGAAGCATGTCGTTCTGTCGGAAAATACCTTTATTTTATTTTTTAGTACTCTGTTAACTGAGAAGTCACAGCTGACACAATCGAGTTCATATTAATTGATTAACCAACACATTTACAGCTAAATTCTCGAAAAATTAACTATATTATTACACGATATAACAGACACCTCAGAAGCTTAATAGACAAATAATAACACAAGAGATGAACTTACATTAACACGTGTTAATTTATCGAGCTTCTTCAGTTGGTGCACGATGGTAAACAATGGACGAATTTGAATTTAGAGGGTCCGCGTGATATTGCCCGTAAAATGCGTAGATACCGACTGTAACAATTCCGAGGACTATAAATCTCACCCATGCTTCATAGTGCAGCTGCAAAAGAACATATTTAAATAAAATTTGATTATTTTTAAGAAGTTTATCCAATTGCAATTCATCATGGTTATATATTTAATAATGAAGGTAGTGAATATGAATTACCTGAGCGAAAAGAAAAATGTTGAAGAAAATGCTAATCGATGGAATAATCGGAACTCCAGGACACGAGAAACCTGGCGGGTCTGTATAGACCTGCAAAAGGCAGAAAATTATTAGTTATTAATCCTAGGTTTTGCCAATGTTTGTAATAACTAGGGGTGAAAATTGGAACGGAATTTCCAAATTTTGCCGAATTTTTTATCTGAGTATTTCCAATTTCGGACCAATATTTTTCATTTTGAATTTTGAATGTTCCGATTTCCAATTTCTTTTTGGAACGGAATTGGAATACATATTAGATAACGATTCCAATACGATTTTTTGACTAAAAAAATGAAAGTACGGAAATTTCTAATTCTGGAATTAAAGAAATTCATTCAAATTTCTGAAAATTTGATTTTCGAATTTTACGATTTTTTTTGGGAATTGTTTTCTAATTCCAATCTCATCGTACAAATGACATGCATGACGAATTGCATATTTAACTTACTTGTCGTAGATAAAGAGCCGCGGCGGAAAAAACTGCAATAACAGCAGCTAAGAGTGTAAAAACATACGAAGCATCAAAACGAAAGAAAACTCCAGCAGCAAAACCGCAACACGCGATTGCGGAAAGGCAAATGACGCCTTCGCCCCTTCTAGAAACTCTCCCACCAAAACCCTCGCCAGAAATCTTATCTTTCCAGCGGAGAGTTACTACACATGCCGAAACAACGGAATATCCTGTCTGAAAAACAAATCCATTTTCAGGTCATGTAGGAACAAGGTTCAAGTCTACCAACTTTTCATGATTCAAAATAAATTAAAAATAAATAAATAAATAAACATACCAAAGATCCAACGGACAAGATATGCGAGAGCACACGAACATTAAGAAGTCCTGACAAGACAATTGCTATAAGACCAACCCAAACTTGCGAATGAATCGGGGTATGTCGTTTTGGGTGTACTCTGGCGAATATGGCTGGTAATAAACCGTCTCTTCCAAGTCCAAGATATAATCGAGACTAATAGGAATAATAAATCAAAATAAGTCTAGTATTAAAATTATAAAAAAAATAATTAAAAAAATAAATTAAAATTGCAGTTCACCTGAACATAAAGACCAACTAAAAGTGTTGTAGTAAGTCCAGCAACAGCACCAAAGCTGATTAACACAGACACATATTTCATGCCCCTTGTAGTAAAAGCCTCAGCTAAAGGAGCATCTTCTCCGAGAAATTGGTACGGAACCATTCCGGTGAGTACTAAACAAACACCGATATATAATGCAAGACATACTAGGAGGCTACCGATTATGCCAAATGGTAAATCCCTCTGAAACATGACAAAAAAAATTTTTAGTAAAGTAAACGGAGTTATGTAAGTAAACTTGACTTTGAGATATACCTGGGGTCTCTTGGATTCTTCGGCAGAATTAGCAACTGCATCGAATCCAACGTATGAGAAGAAGACGACAGTTGACCCGGTCAATATTGACTTAAACCCGTTTGGGGCAAAAGGTGTCCAATTTGAGACATCAACCTTAAACGCTCCAACGATGATGACAAAAAGAACAATGAGTACCTGCCGAAAATATCTCATACTGTCAGCTATTTACTGCTAATTATGAAACATAATTCATAACATTCTAAAACATGTAAGAATGTAAGAAGATACATGCGCCGCATAAGCCCTAAAGACAATTATAACTTTCCCCTTTAATCTTAAAATTTGTTATTACATCTTTGACGATGGTTAAAAAAAACCTAAAAAATGATGGTGAAGAAGCACTTAAAGAACACCAACATCACACACTCGTATTTCCATATAAGCCAGTAATATTCAATAATACGCAGATAAAAAAGGGAAGAAAAAAAATGCGAAGAAACTAAGTTCACCTTTGTAACTGTCATGATTGAATTCAATATCGAAGATTCTCCGACACCCCGACAAAGAACCACAGTCAGAAGAATTAGGAGTATAGGAGCTAAAATATTAATCGAAAAAGGTCCGAAAACTTCTTCACCATGGCCCACCCAACTCGGGATATTATCCTTGAGGAAAGGAATCAACTCTAGTACAGTTACCACATAGCTAGCTAAACTACGCGCTATACTTGCAGCACCGATATGATAATCGAGCATTAACTGAGCAAAGACGAGAAAAGCAGTTAGCTCGTTGAAAGCTGTGTATGTGTACAGATATGCTCCTCCGACAACTGCTGGAAAACGTGTTGACAGCTCAGCGTAACAGAGTGCGTTCAGCACACAAGCTAAACCTGCTATTGCGAAACTAATTGTAACCCCTGCATTGATGAGTTATAGGGGATGAGAACATCGTTGGATGGAATCGAAACAACGCCGTTCGATTTTTTCGTAAGATTTTCGTATAGAGGATGACTTTTGCAAAATTAATCGATTATGAATCATAATTGTAATTAGATGCAAAATCTGAACAATAAACTTTTTTCCCCAATTTCTGCTATAGCATTTATTGATAAAGCCTACTGATATAGATCAAACATTGTATTATTACTTAATACTGAATCAAATTCAAATGCAATTGAAATTCAAATGAACCAGGAAAGAAAAAAAAAGGAATCAAAACCACTGACCTGGACCAGCATCGCGAGCAACGGTGCCGGTGACGACGAATATACCGGCGCCGATGGAAGCGCCGATGCCGAGTAGAATCAAATCGAAGAGGCCAAGTCGTCGGACGAGTCCGTCGCCGGAATTGAAACGGACGGCGATATCCACCGCCGGAGATAGGGGTTTCGATCGGAGTGCCGACGAGCAGAAACGAGAGAAGAAAGAAGACGCCGGCGACGATGAGGATGATGACGTCATTGCTGAGTTCAGCTCAATCTACGTGCGGTGATAAACAACCGTGGGAAAATTGAGGACCTCGTTTTTTTTGGGTATATAGAGATGGGGGGAATCAAATGTACAACCACTTAACCGTGAGGTACTACCAACAAAGCTTTACTGGTACGAACGTTCGAAATTGATTGAACAGTTATTGTTCCGTGTTTGGGCAAAGTTTCTATTTTGCACGTTTTGCCCATTGGTGAAAATACACGTGGCATAGTTTGAAGGTACACTGTTTTATATTTAAAATTAATTGAAAATACTATTATGATTTTACGTTGTAATTAATTATTTTAATCTTACTACTAAGGCGGTGTTTACAAATGATTATTTAAAAGCAGAAGTTAATGATTGTGAGTTAAGTCGGTTTTAAGTGCTTATTTCTAAAAGTTGGCGGTGTTTGCGATTATTCCGAAAAATGAACTTAAATAAAATAGTAAGGTTAGCGGTGCTTTTAAAAAAATCTTAAAACAAATTATTTTAAGAGAAGCAAAAGCAAAAATTGATTTTGCAAACATCTGAAAACAGATTATGAGCAAAAAAAGCTCATAATCACTTTCAAAAATCTTTTGCAAACACCACCTAAGACTTTCTGAAACTAAAATACAAAAAATCAAAATATAAGTCTAAGGGACCTGTTTCGGCAAGCTTATTCTAAATAACTGATAAGCTTTGATAAACTCTTACGTCTTATTTTCAGAATTAATTTTTACATCAAAAAATTCTTATTTGCTCTCCACCGGCCTATTTTTGAATTTTTAATCTTTTTCTGAAAAAACTACCAAGCACTTTTGAAAAAATTATAAACTCTTTTTAACAGCTTATGAGCTCAGCAAAACACCCTCTAAGAGCCCGTTTGACTAAGATTATTTTAGATCTTTTATAAAAATATTGCCAAACAATTTTTAAGAGCTTATAAGTTATTAAACATCTTATAACATATTTTGAACAACTTATAAGCTTAGCCAAACATACTCTGAATATCTGCTTAATTGCTAACTTAAGCAAGAGCCAATTGCTTTGACATTCCCACAAAGCTCAAAAGCTAAATCTTTAACAACTCCACGTCAGCATCAGAAAAACCAAAGACTCAAAAAAGAAAAAAACTCAGCAAAACAGAGTTCAGGCTAAAAAAAATGTAACTAAAAAAATATATATATATCAAACCAAAAACCTTCACTGGGACCGGCCTTCAATTTATATACGAGACGAGACCCCCGTTTCTCGAGATATAATTTATGTATATTCCGACCTAAGATTCAAGACTGATGCTGCTCCAAATTACGAAGAACAATGCGAGAAAATATCTTGGCCTCTATCGGTGCACCTGCGGCTGCCGCAGCCACACGCAGCAACCGTGGAGCTGCAGCCTTCTGGAGAAGCCCTACGTGGTGCATCGCATGCCGTCCCCCCGGGATTGTGAACTGCCGTCGAGAAAAAGTCAGCAAAAATTCTAGACAGTTCCGATACGCTATATACACACACACACACACACACACACACGAGCACATTGTGCACAAGGAGAATTAATGTGATTCATCTAATACCTGAAGAAGAGCAAATGCAGCACACGATTTCAGTGTAGGATTAGGGTTTCGTAGCATAGCAACGAATCTTCCGATTTCAGCTCCACTTGAGTAAATAAAATAAAAGAAAAAGAATCAGCAGAAAATTGCACATGTAAAACAATATACAGTAGAACCTCGATAAATTAATAAGCTCGCTTAAATAATAATTTCTTTCGGTCCCGGCTCGGTAAAAACGTACTAAATTATTAGTTCGATAAATTAATAATTTCGCTAAATAAATAGAATTTCACTAGTCCCGACTATATTAATTTATAGAGGTTTAACTGTATAATGTATATAATGCCATATTGTAGAGAAGAATAGAAAAATCAGTTGGATTTATAGAGAACGAAGAAAATTCAAGAAAAAAGCTCAACGGTTCATAAACAACATGCAATACATGCATACATATATATATATACAGAAGTGACGTATGATTACATTTAAACCTAGACCCCTCAGGTTTGAGAAATTACATTAACCTCCGCCGAAGATTTGATTTGGCAGCCTAAAATTCAAGAAATGACGTTTATACCCTCGTGAAAGTAACGTATGATTACATTTAAACCATTTTACGTTTAGAAAATTAACATTACCAAAAGTAAAACCATACTAGACTAGGACTACTTAAAAAAAGGGTAAATTACACCTAGACCCCTCAGGTTTGAGAAATTACATAAACCCCCCATGAAGATTTGATTTGGCTAAAACTCCACCCCATGAATCACGAAATGACGTTTCTACCCTCGTGAAAGTTACGTATGATTACATTTAAACCCCTCTAAGTTTTAGAAAACTACTAAAAAAAATGGGATTTGAGAGAGAACCTGCATCTCAGATGACCTGCTTCTTCGATACGAGCAGATTCCGTTACATGAGTTAACGCAGCAGGACCCACTGAAGCAGCAGCGGCAGAAAATGCTCGAATATCAGAAAATGTCATAACAAAAGCTTCGATATTTTTCAGTGCCATTCTTCTAGCCCCATCTAGGTTCACACTCTTGGAAGTGCCCTCAGTCGACGTTGTTCCTGTAGGGGCAATATCGTCCATTCTGCACAAACGAAAAAAAAATGCGAACTCTCTTTTACTTAATGATAAAATTAGCCGACACTAAAATTTTAAATAAAATAAAAATCGAATACCTTCCATCAAACATGTAGGAAAGTGCTAATGCAGACATAAAACGTGCCATTTTCGATAAAGACGAAGAACAAAGATGTACTAGGGCAGGAACACCTCCTTCTTCTACAATGCGAAGGGCATTTCCGGAATTGAACGCAAGATTCCAAAGAGCCCCTGCAGCTGTCTCGTGCACATCCTGTAATAAATAAATAAAACATTTAAGCGTTTATCAAGAGGGTTAAATTATGTGCAAGAATCTTTAATAGAAAATGCATGGGTAAAGTTATGAGGTTTCTAGTGTTGACCATTTTGAAAATCTATACAGATAATATTTGTAAAATTACCACAGCATTTGATCGAGCCAACGCTATTAGTGGGGCCACGCCTCCTTCTCGACCAATAGCAATGCTATATTACACGTAAAATTATCCGTTAGTAACAAATAAAAGCTAAATATTCACCAAATGCAATTGAACATTTAAATAGAGTACATAAGCTTATTTAAATATATATATATATATATATACGAGCTTACCTATTTGCTTCTGACACAGACAATCCCCAAAGAGCACCCGCAGCTCTCTCTTGGAGGCCATGTGAGGCATTTGAGCACGAATGTGCTAAAGCAACCTAAAAACAAGACGAAAAATAAATCAATATATATATATATATATATATATATATATATATATATATATATATATATATATATATATATATATATATATATTTTAATGATAGTAGAAGCTTTCGGCAAGTAATTCAACAAATATTTTTTTTAATACATATAAAAAGGTCGTACCAATGCCTCAACTCCGCCAGCTGTGGCAATCGCTTCTCGATTTCTGTCGTGAAATGATAAATTCCATAATGCACCCGCAGCTTCTTGCCTATAACAATCAATATTCAGACACAAAAAAAAAATATATATATATATATACATATAATAATAATAATAAATTAATCTTTCATACGACATGTAAAAAAACTTTGAAGACGGAAATCAAATTACTGAAACTTTTGACAGGTAATAATATCATTACCTAACACCATCATGAGGTGCGCGAGTAAGTTGCACAAGAGCATCAATTGCACCTGCCTCTTTTCCTACGGCTGTATTGTTACTATTGCTATCACCATGCGCAGCTAAATTCGCCAAAGCTCGAGCTGCCTGGGTAATAATGGGACCCACAATTAATTAATCGGATGATATTTACGCATAGTGCCATTATGTATTAGGCCTCATTTGGTTCCTAAGATAATATTAGTCAATATAAGATCCGATTCATGGTATAATTATAGATAAAAAAAAAAAACGGGTCGACCCGGAAAATTATTGGGTTTACCAAACATCAAATAAAGTCCAACTATTTAGTTAATCATGGCTAATCTCTCTCGACCAAACGAGGCCTAAGTGTTGAAGTTTATCATATGAGCATTTCTTGAAATGCCACCATATAGTTCAATATTGATCGAACTATTTCACAAAAATGCCACTCACTTCTAGACCGAAAAAACCGACAAAGACAGTGCACAACTCATTGATACAAGGGATTTTACTATTTTTTTTACAATATTGAAACATAATATAGGGTTTGTGTACCTATTAGTTGAAGCAACGGCCTTGAACTAATGTATAATATTCATTGGCATTCATTTAAAAAATAAATAAATAAATCCCACCTGCTCTTGAACTCCTTCGATTTTGCAATTCCGAGCTAGTGTCACTAAAGCATGTACACCACCCATGGAAGCAACTGCAGTGCTGCATTTCTCATCTGCTGCAAGATTTGCCAATGCACCGGCTGCCCGTTCCTAACAAATATCATAAGAAAAAATGATTAAATAGTGATCTGTCGATTTTGGTACACCGTAATAAAAAAAATATAATAAAAACCGAATCTTGAAAAATGTCGAACATACCAAGACTCCTTCACCGCAACTAGACTGTGACCACTTGTATATAAGGTCGACCAGAGCTTTTACTCCACCAGCTTCGGCAATAGCACCCTACAAATAATTTTATTTCGCAACATAAGCATTTAATTATATAACAATATTGCAAGAAAAAATAAATATAATAAATAAATAAAATAGAATAAAAACCTTGTGCTCTTCACCAACGGAGAGGTTCCACAATCCTCCAGCAGCTTCTTCAGCGACCAATCGATTAACAGACCTAGCAAGATTTACGATAATGCCAATGCCGCCTTCTTCAGCCACAAATTTCGCAACTTTAGCATTCACCGATAAATTTGCAATGGCCTACATGAAAAAACATCAATTGTGAATTGATAATAGATAGAGCTTTTCAACACTTTGAGAAATTGATTATTTCGCAATTCTTGAAATTTGTACCTCCGACAAAGCAAAAAAAAATATTACAAGAGCAAGGATACGGTGACAATATCATAAAATGAAATCCCAATTAAAATCCAAGCAAAAAATTTCGAGTTTGGGAGTAAAATCCCTAAAATCTTGAAAATATACGAAATTATTACAATTTTAACGATTTTAAGTGGGGTTCATAATCTGGCTAGAAATCATTTTTTTTTGGGCCAGACTCAATTTTTCCGCTTCAAAACAAGTGAAGCTCAATTAAAGCCGAACCATTTTCAACACTCCCAACGAACGTTTTTTTCATTCAAGCAGCAACAAATGTCCAAGAAACGAATCCAATGGAAAACAAATCACCAAAAACACGTGTCTTATTTATGTTGTTGAACACTTAATTCACGTTGGAAGATGGTTTATACACGTAAATGAGACATAAATTAAAGCTACCTTAGCAGCTTCGGATTGAAGACCCTCATGCCAAGATCGAGCAAGATCTAGGAGAAGGCGTAAGCCGTTATTCTGCATAACCGCTTCAGCTCGTAAAGGATCGATACTCGCGCTCTCATCGTCGGTCACTACAAAAGTTGCAATAGCCGTAGCTGCCCTTTCTTGAACCTCCTCGTTCGAACTCTGCACAAGGCTAAGCAACAAAGGCGCACCTTGCTTGAGCCAGAAGTTATCCAATCCAGGTGGATTGCTCTCGGAAATACGTAGAAGCGAATTCGACACAATCCACTCCAACCAATTTAAAACCTCGTCCAATCTCTTATCCTTCTCCGAATTTCTCCAATGCAGGAAAATATTAGTTTCATTCTCTTTAAGAATGTCGCTGAAGATGGAAACTAGCACTTTACCTTTATGGTTATAGTTATTATAGACGAAAGTGGGGTCCGCTTCGAGTAAAGGACAATTCAACGCGCACAACACCTTCAAGCTGAGTGACGACGAGAAGAATCTCGAAACGTTACTCGGGCTAATGTCTGTTCTAGAAACATCCAAGCCGATTAGATGAGGCAGCACGAACAAGCTCCATTTCATGTTGGTGGACCCCGCGAGAGAGAGAAACCGAAGCGAAGCGATGTTCCCCAAAGCAGCTTCGTCCACCTTCCGACAGTCGATAAGTCCAATATCGTTCAAATTAGGACAATTCCTCGCCAAGGCATTGATTGCACTAGCATCCACTTCTTGAATCCCCGAGATCCGAAGCTTCTTCAGTTTAGGACAGCAAATCGCGATCGCTCTTACAGCGTCGCTGCTGATTCTCTCGCAGAAATCCGGTCCGATTTGAAGGCACTCTAAAGCTTCGTGGCGAGCCGCGAGCACGCACAGGGTCGAATCGGTCATTTTCCTACAAGAATCACCGCTAATCTCTTTCAAATTCTTGGCTTTAAGGCTTATTACAGCATCGGCCGAATCGGGGCCTCGGAAATAAAGCTTCTGGAGATTCTTACACCGAGAAGCGAGCGACGAGGTGGCGGTGGGGTCGCATTTGTGGGCCCGGAGATCCAATTCTTGCCACAAGCACGGCGATTTACCGACGGTGCGCCATGTTCGGCATGTAGAGGATAAACTAGCACGGTCCCGATAGTTCAGGAGAGAGAAAAGCTGAATCATTGTATCATCGGGCAACCTAGTCCAATCGAGCTCGTCTTTTTCGACGATATCGACTTTCTCTACTCCCCTCCTAACAACCTTTCTACGCACTCTTCTACTCATGCTTGATTCAGTTTTACTTACTACACACAATACAATAACCTATTCGATTTTGATAATCATGATCAAAAGAAAGCACAACTCTTTCTCAATTACCAACTTACACATCGATCAAAGACTACAACTTTTAACAAAACTATTGATCAAGAAACATACCACCCATATAAATAGTAACTTCAAATTTCAAAACCCAAAATGCTGAAAAGATTAAAGCTTCCTAAAATTGGGGTGAAATTGGCAATGCCCTAATTACTGAATCCCCACTCTCTACATGTTTAAGCAGAACCCTAATCAAGAAAATGTGAGATTAAAAAGAAAGAAAAAAGATATATCGACGATGAAAGAAATTGTGGCGCAGCCCAATCAAGAAGGGCAATAACTCGTTTTCTCCTTCAATCAGTGAGAAAATAAATATGTGTTCTTCTTAGCCCTGTGGGCCCTTTTGGAAAACCTTTATAAAGCTCCAGTCTTGACAATTAAATCGATTGCGGCGTTTATATAGTGATGCATAGCAAGATACAGATGTGAAAAAATGATTATTTCATTTTACCTCAGCATATGATGTATAGATACGTGTGTGTATATATATGTATGTATGTGTGTGTGTGTGTAGGGAGGGAGAATAGAGATAAAGAAAAGGGAGGAAGGGTTGGAGAGAATTCAGGCAAGTATATCAAACATGTGAGTGAAAGCGGATTATTTCTATGCTACACCTACACCCGGTGATTACATTATATCGGGTATTTTTTTACCGTTGATTTACACACACTAATGTGGATATGTGTGGGCGTGTGAGTTTGTGCGTAAATGAATGGTATAGATCTAACCAGTGTATTTCATTCGGTGTAGCGTAGAATAAACCGTGAAGACGAAGCTAAAACCCGAAAAACTATTTGTCCACTATTTTTCTCTCTCACGCACACACGCACACTATTATAAGTGTCAATAGTGTATTACAATTTACAAATAAGGAGTGATGAAGGTGATCAATGAGTGTTTGGACAATTCAAGAAATGTGCAATTACTTCGTTTTGATAATGCCACTATAGTTTTCAAACGTGGTTTCGACCATTTTTTAGGCTGGATTTTCTCAAATTTAAAACACGTGATTTGTAGTTATTTGAGTTAGCTTTTTAAATCCAACTTGAATCGCCAAATTGGACGTCAAATGAGAAAAATATGCATGTATTAGTGAACATTGCTCACAATTTTGATGTTATGAGTTTTCCAAAATTTAAACTGTAACTTCACTGATGCATAACTTTGTCACCAACATCCAATTCAACTTATTCAAATTTGCTAAGAAAGCTATTCCAAAGGAGTACATTTTTTGTGATTTGAAATTTGCCAAATTCAGATTAGAAGACGGTCAAAATCGCGTTCGAAGTCAAAACTGTATTACTAAAATTTTGGACGACATTTCAGTTATCGTATATACCTCTTTAAGGTAACAAACAATGATCTAATTGTTGGAATAAGGGATATTTCCTTCTCCCGAAGTCTCCGGACTGATCTAGGATTCGATCTTGATTATGTGATCTTCACGCAAGATGTACGTTCTTCCCTTATCTTTTTACAAAGAATATCTTTCGTATCAGCCTCTACATCAGCTCGGCATCACGTATTGTTTAAAGCATATAGGCGAACTCGTAAGTGAACTAGCACTCCATTGACCGGCGATCTTCGTCTCGTCCGCAAACTGTTCATTCCGATGAGTTTCCCAGCTTATTTAACTTTTATTGGGCTTTCGTCCCAATATCTTCGCCTTGGCATATGTAAGAAATTTCAACAGAATTCAGCCCAATAAGAGACAATCTATTTTTTACACATGTTGAATGGGCCAAATTAATTTCTGATTTTAATTGTTTTAAAATAAAGTCAATATTAAAATTTATTTTACAAATACTACACCACTCCAAATTTATCTATTTTTACGGTTCCTTCGACCCTACACCCGGTGATAAATACTGGGTGGGTCTTCTGCTGGCACGTGTCCTTTTTTTTATTTTTCTAAAATCCCTAAAGGTAAACCCTATAGGAGAATATATTATAAAATACAAAAAAGAGACACGTGGCAGCAGAAGACCCACCCGGTGTTTATCACCGGATGTAGGGTCGAACAAATCTATTAATTTTTTCAAAATATTTTGCAAACATCACTCCAGATTTATCTCATAATAATATCGAAATGAAACTAATATATTCTTATTCAAACCGTAATTGCAGAATTCCTTTTTTGCCCCTTCATTATTATTTCTTACAAGTTCTAAAAATAATTTCGAAATTCGATTTCTATAAAAAAAAAAAAAAAAAAAAAAAAAAAAAACCCGAAGGAAACATCACTAGGTGAATTCAATCTAAAATATTTAAAAAATAATAATAATAAATAAATTCATTTTATACCTTTTTTTATATTTATTTAATGCATAATTAACAAATGT
This sequence comes from Erythranthe guttata, assembly GCF_056151865.1. Classification (NCBI taxonomy): domain Eukaryota; kingdom Viridiplantae; phylum Streptophyta; class Magnoliopsida; order Lamiales; family Phrymaceae; genus Erythranthe; species Erythranthe guttata. Next base: position 14,638,498 of record NC_142546.1, on the reverse strand, counting down.
ACTTGAGGCATAAGTAAAATAAAAATAATTTACTAATAATATATATACCCATTCAAAAATCCTTAAACCCTGGTCTCCATGAAAAGACTATGTTACTGCTACTCCGCCGAACCACCACCACCACCGCCGCCGCCGCCGTCGTCGTATTCTCTCGATTCTCCTCCTCCACCACCGCCGCTTCAAACCTCCCCAAACCCTTCTCCCAAATCCCATGGAAACACAGGTCTAAAGCCATCCAGGAATCCCAAAAAGCCCTCTCCGAATACCTCCACACCACGCGCTCTCTCCCCTTCCCCTACGCCGACAACATCGCCAGAAATTCCCCCAATTCTCTCTCCAGAATCGTGTCGGAAATCCCCTTCTCGCCGGCGACTTTCGAGAACTCCTTCCAGCGATTCCTCAGGTACCACCCAGTTAACGAGCTCGAATTTTTATCAGAAAGCATCGGTTTGAACTCCGAAGAAAAAATTACCATTTTACCCCCAAACACTTTTTTTCTCTCCGATTGGAAGCATTTCGATGTTGTTTGTGCTCTGGCCGGGTTGGGTTTCCCATGGATTAAACTGGGCTCACTCTGTAAAGAGCTGCTCGAAATCGACCAGTGGCAATTGCGTAATAAAATTGCCGAAATCAAGGGTTTCTACGGGTTCAACAGCGTCTGCGTGATTAGTATTTGCTTGGTTTTCCCTCGGGTTCTATACGATGAGATGGATGGTTTGCTAACCGATTTGAAAACACTATTCTTGGATTACGATTTATTGAGTTGCGTGGAGGGCAATGTGGATTCAATGCTCGATGTTTGCGAAAAGATCAAGACTTTTTACGACTTGGGTTGTGAAATGGGGAAGATCGGCGAATTGATGGGGCGAAGCAAATCGATTTTCGTCGAGTACTCGAAAGAGGGGTTAATTAGCAAAATCGACTACTTTTGTAAATTGAACGTACAAAAGGATCGAATCGGGTTGTTCCTTCTTTCGAGACCGGAGTATTTCGGGTTCGATTTGGAAAGTCGGGTTATTTCAGTTTCGGGTTTCTTGAAACACTTTGGATTGAACGAAACCGAAGTTGAATCTCTCGAGAAAAAGTACCCTCACGTTTTCGGAAGGAATCGAATAGCTAATATGCCTCATATTATGAGGTCGGTTAATTTAGGCGAATGGTTTTTCGAGAGGCTGAAAAACGAGAACCCGTCGCTTTTGGATCGTTACGCGATTAGCTGTACGGAGGATTTGGACAAGCACTACGCGGACAATTTGACGAAAATACGAGCTAAGAGAACGTACGCTCACGGTTTAAAGAAATTGAATTTCTTGCACAATATAGGGTTTGGGGAAAATAGGTTTGCGATAAAGGCGTTGTTTTTATTAAATAGTAGTAGCTGCCAACTTCAGAGGCGATTCGATTGTTTACTCCGATGCGGGATCGAGTACTCGAGTCTTTGTGCGATGGTGAAGCTGTCTGCGAAGATTCTGAACCAGCAAGAATCGATTCTTGAAAAGAAGATAAGATTCCTATGCAGCGATATGGGCTCTTCTCTGCAGTACCTCGATGTTTTCCCGGGGTATTTGTGTTACGATTTGGAGAAACGAATCAGGCCGAGATTCGAGCTGCACAGGTGGCTGATGGAGAAGGGCTACTGCGAGAAGGAATATTCCATTTCGACTATAATTGCGTCGAGCGAGAAGGCGTTTGTGGCTCGTATTTCTCGGATTCATGAGGGCGCTGCGAAGAAGTGGGAGGAGGGTTTGAGTGAAAGAGATGGTGAGTTGGGGTGTGGAGAGGGGGCGGCGGCCCCCTAGTTTTGATGGAGGTGATTTTGTGTGCATATATTTTCTTGTTGTATGAGTCTCTTTAACTTGATTTTGTAACACATGTATAGTGGGAAAATGTGTTTGGCTATGGTTTTGAGAATAATTTCGTAGACTCCGATTTGAAAATTTTCGATTTTGGAATAATATTTTCATTCCAAATTTCCGAAAATTTGGATTTTTGATTTTTTTTTTTCAATTTCTTTATCGGCATTGGGAATTTATATATGGAACTACAATTTCGATCGGATTTTAATTTATGTAAATGATTCAAAAAAAAAAGATTCAATTTTTTTTTCACAGAAAACTACACTTATTATATATCAATATCGTTATGTAATTTATATTATAGGTGAATAAAATAAGGGCAAATTACCAAAACCCCCCTGAGGTAAGCCTAAATAACGAAAATCCCCCCCATGTTCTCGTAATTACGAAAACCCCCCTTGACTAACGGTTGACCGAATTTTTTTAACCGAAAACGTGAAATGTCTATTATATCCTTCTGTTAAATATGTGAAAATAAAAGAAAAAAGCTGAAAAAGAAATTATTTTGAGGGTGGAGATTTTGCTGAGCTCCGGCGGGAGTTTTCCGGTGAGTTGCTTCTTGAAGAGGAAGAGCGATTCGAGTTTCGTGAGGTTGCTGAGTTGTTTAGGGATTTGGCCGGAGATATTTGCGTCGGAAATCTCAGATTCCCCAGCTCCGGCGGTATTGCGCCGCCGAGGAAATTTCCGGCGAGGTGGATGAACTCGAGCGATTTGAACGAGCCGTACTCCGGCGGGATTGGACCGCTGAAGTAGCTTCCGGCGAAATTCAGCACTTTGAGAGACTCCACCTGAGAGACGTCGGCCGGTAGGTTTCCGGCGAAGCTGTGGCTATCAGTGGCTTGGCCCCGTCTCGCCCGAACATGAATATAATCAGGTTTTTGAACCTCGGAAAATTTGGAGCTTTCCTTCGAACAAGTGTTTCCGGAAGTTTCCATTTCGGTTTTCGCGGTGATCTCCGATTTCTCTTCCTCTGCTTCGACTATGTTTTCGTTGTTTTCTTCGATATCGAACTGAGATTTAAAACACGAACGAAAGAAATAATTAAAATAAAAAAAAAAAAAAAAAATCAGATCCCATAAATAACATAAGTAGTATTATTATTATTATTATTATGAAACCTGTGCTTTTCTTTTTTCTCTATTGATCAAGCTACTACTGTTGCATTGCCATTCGGGTTTTGGGATTGAGTGGTAAGGGAAGTGGTGAGATAGATCGACGGCGGAGAGGAGGTCCACGTGGCGGGTGTCTTGGTTGTGCCAAGAATTGGTCTGTTCTTGATAGAGGTGGTGGCGGTGGTGGAGTAGGGCGGAGCTCTGCTTTTGCTCCATGAGATTTTTTCCAGAGGAAGAAGAAGATGATGACGTGGATGGTGATGATTGGTGGAGGCGTAACATTAAAATGCTTACAATTACCCCCCTAAGGTTAATTTCGTGTACAAGGGCAAAATTGGTATTATCGGAGGAATATTCGGGAGAATCAAAAAGATTCTATCGAGTCTAACACCGTTAGAGCGATTTGTAAGACGTCTGCATACCTCAGGGGGGTTTTCGTAATTACGAGAACATGGGGGGGATTTTCGTTATTTAGGCATACCTCAGGGGGGTTTTGGTAATTTGCCCATAAAATAATATACTTTTTTGTATCCATTGATACCTATATAGCACGGAAACGGTTATACGGGAAATGACATGTTCTAAAAATGGGGATACTGGAACTTGGGGAAAACGTATAATTATTAAAAGTATAAGGGTTTATTTATAAATATTCTATATGAACATGTACTATAAGGTTTCCGGCATATGTCTTCGAGTTTCTGACACGAAACGTTTTTTGCAACGTGGAAACGTTGCTACTGATCCGAAAAGTTCTGATTTTGGAATAAGTTTTTTTGTTCTAGTTCTTAAAATTTCAATTACCGATTTTTCTCGAAAACGGAATTAGAATCGAAGACGGAGTTGCTTTTGGGCTTTCTGGCCTGGTTAATTCTCCTGGCCCGAACCCATGCTTGATATCCCAAACTCGATGATATGATTTACATAGGGAAAATTACATTTTTGGTCCATCAAATTTCTTATTTTCACATTTGGTCCCTCGTGTTCACAAAAAGCACTTAGTCTCACATATTTCAATAATTCAACACCTTTAATCCTTTATATAAATTTTCCATTAATACTAACAGAATCAAGCATGTAGTCATCACTGTCTAACTGACGAACTAACAATAAATTGAAGAAAATAACCTAAAATGTTAAATTATTAAAACACGAAGAACTCAAATTTTTTTTATGAGCAAAAGGGACCAAATGTGAAATTAAGATCAACTTAAGGAACGAAAAGTGCATTTTTTCCCATCAACATAATATAACAAGTTACAAGAAGTTCAATGTGAAGTTACTAGCAAACAAAAAAATAATATTTTTTATTTCACAAAATGAATTATTTGCATTATTAAATTACAAAAAAAAAAATACTAGGAATATAAAAATCAATTTAATTGAATATTAACCTAATTAGGGCAAAATACTGAATTTGCTCACAAATCCCTCTTCCTTCGATTGAGTCGTGTGTGTGCCTTTGTGTATGTGTGTGTATGTATATTATATATATATATATATATATATATATATATATATATATATATATATATATATATATATACATATATATAATATTTCTTAACCTTTCTTCTTCTCCACCTCACTGCCCTTTCACCTCTTCTCTGCAAACTTATTCTCTCTCTCTCTCTTTCTCTCTCTTCTCTCTCTCTCTCTCTCATGGAAAGATCCTTTCTTCTGAGAGTTCAATTCATTTAACCCATCAACTACTGCATCCACCCACTCAAAACACCCACATTTACATGCACTTTTTTTTATTCGGATTTCGATTTGTGTGTGTGTGTGTGAAATTCATTATTCCGATGCAACTTCGCCGGCGATCACGCGTCATATAGGGGTTTTTTACTCTCCTTTTTCGATTTGTGAATCCGGTGGAATTAGCCGGTGACGGTTTTATCTGAAATCCATCGGTGCCGTTTTGAAGAGCGTTGGTTGGTTTTACTGCTATGGCGTCCCCCTTTCCTGCGAAATCTCAGACGCTGCACAATTTTACCCTGCAGCATCTCCGATGGAACAAGGACGGTCAATCCAGCGGCGGCCATCCCCACCGCCGCCGCCGCTCCGTCAAATCTCCGTCGAGGAGACCTAGCCCTTCCTCCGCTTCTCCTGTCCGCCAGTCTCCGTTCCGGGACTCCGTCTCGTCGACCCCGCCTCGGTATCAGTCTCCGCTGCGAGATTCGGCTGCTGCGGCGGCGTCGCCGCCGCCGCCGCGGAAGTATTCGGATCAGTTGAGAAAGAAGTCTCCGACCGGCGGAGAATCATCCAAATCGTATCAAGTCGGAGGGTTTGTGAAACCCTCACCAATTGGTGCTGGCGGTAATCGTGTACGGCACTTCCCCAGCCCTGATTTGGCTCCGCCGCCGGAGCCTTCAGGCAAGGGTAAAGCTTCCACAATTGAGCACCGAAGAAATCATCATCCGAAGAATTCGCCCTTCGATAATCCAAAGAATGGGGTTTATTCGACACATTCCGATCGACCTTCTCACAAATTCGAGACGAAACCCAGGGTGAAAGAAGCCGATGCATCTGGAATTAAGAAATCGAAAATCCTAATCAAAATCCCCCCTCGCAAGAACAGCAACAACAAAACAATCGAAGATCCTCAATCAGAGCCACCAAAACCCCCCGACAGTAACACCGAAAAAATCGACGAAGCCGAACAGATGCGAGAAGAGGGGAAGATCAACAATGCTACTGATGAAGAAATCAAGACATGGAATTTGAGGCCGCGAAAACCTATTCGGAAATCCTCGAATGTGAATGGAGGTACCTCGGTGAAAAACAACGGCGCCCGCGCCGATATTCCCATGCCGGAAAAAATCAAAGCCGAGTCACCTTTACAGAATCCGAACAGCAGATCGATGGAAAATAAATTGAATCCCGGTGAGAAAAAGGAGAAGCGGAAACTGAGTGTTTTTGTATCTCTATCCAAAGACGAAATCGAGGAGGATATATTCTCTCTCACTGGATCAAAGCCTGCACGAAGGCCAAAGAAGAGAGCAAAGAATGTACAGAAACAAGTAGATGTAAGCCAATCTTGAGTTCGTGTTTCTTAACCCGTGATTTGTTCATCTAATTTAGAACAAAGTATATTTATCTTTCTTCTTTTTCGATTGCAGTCTATTTGTCCCGGATCTTGGCTGGTGTCGATAACCGCAGATTCGTACAAGGTATCCGAAAATTCAATGAAGGTATAATCTTGATCTGTTATAATCAGTTCTTTGTTTCGATTATCCGTGTGTTAGTTAGTTTGGCTTACTTACTGAATACTGATACAGAATGAATGTGATATATGTATATATATACAGGGTTAGATACAATTAACTGGAGAATACGATGCTGCTGCCATTTTCGTCTGAATTTTGGTGATGCCGTTCGAAGGTACAATCTGCAGAGTTTGTATTTGAAAGGAACGAATAAATGTCGATTAGGAATTTATAATTTTCTTTTCTAGATGCTCTTAAAAAAAATCAAGAGCTGGATGATAGATAGCTCTTCTTGTTTATCAGTAGTGGCAGTTGTAAATATGAATCTTCTCAATCTTAATCTTAATCTCAAAGATTTTTCATTTTTTCATTACTCATTTGGTGTTTTTTCATTACCTGTTTTGTTTGTTCAATGTTTCCTTCTAGACATAGTTGAGTTTCTCACACACACACACACACACACACACACACACACACACACACACACACACACACACACACACACACGCATATTTTGGCAACAAGTAATAATGGATGGCTTGACTTTTGAGATGAAGGAGAGAGTCTTTGCTCTGTTTTGAATTGGTCATGTGTTGTTCAAGATTGGGGGTTTGTTGATTGACCCCCATTTGATTTTGTATAAATTTCAAGTGGCTATTACAACTTGTGATTATTACATGATCTCTTTCATCATGTTTTGCTAAACCGATCTCTCTCTCAAATTCAAATTACGGCCACCTCTGAGGTTAGGTCAGATTTCGAAAAAATTCCCTCTTGTTTGGGCAATTACGACCGCCAGTATGTCAATTTAACACGTGTAAGAAAATGTATAGTTGAAGATGGTGGTTGTGTTGTAATTACCTAAAAAGAAGGATCATTTTTCTTCGTAATTTGACTTCATCTCAGGGGTCACCGTAATTTGTCATTCAAAATAAATGACTGTATTTCAATCAAAACAAATTTAGTATGTGAAATAAGTTGACTATCACATGGGATTTACAAAGGGGGCTCTTTGAGAAAACCCCCTCACTACTTTTTTTAATTGAGGGAGGCCCAAAATATTTTAGACCATTTGAGAAAAGCCCATGATCCAATTCAGCCATTGTGTTTCCCAGCTTTACCCCCGCCCGCCACCTCATCACAGCTGGGCACGCGCTCCAGCGATTTTTTTTTTTTTTTCCGTTTTTTTAATCGACTATGAAGCATAGTCGATTAGTCTTAAATCGACTATGCTTCATAGTCGATTAAGGAAAATCTTTAATTTTTTAATTTTTTTTTTAATTTTTTTTGGTTTTTTCAAAAAATCATTGAAATCAATAAACAAAAAAATATACAAACATTATAATTGATTTATACATTGAAATCAATAAACAAAAAATCAAAAAAAAAAAATCAAAAAAAATTAACAACTGGAGTCGGTTAAACCTTAATCGACTACCGAACATAGTCGATTAAGCCTTAATCGACTATTGACATAGTCGATTAAACACACGTAGTCGATTAAGGCCCTGCCTGCGCGAATTTATTTTTCTGCGCGAATTCAACGAACCCATCGCAATCTTCCACCCAAAACCGCCGCCGCTAGCAGACCCATCGCAATCCTCCACTCAAAAACAACGCCACCAACAGATCCATCGCAATCCTCCACTCAAAACCGCCGCCACAACCATTATTACCATCACTCATGAACAGAGTACACAATCCCTATAATCGTCCGTCACTACCACCGGTCACCGAGTACACACTCCCCACCTGGGACGATTACATACACAGTAAAAAAAAAACACACACACACACACAGTCAGCTTTCGATTAACGGTCAAATCTTCGATTTCAGCGCCGTCTTCCGCCAACCAAACGACTCTTCAAAACGGTACCGATCGATTTCAGCGAAAACTGCCGCCGGTTGATTCCACCGGATTCACAAATCCAAAACGGAGAGTAGAAAACCTAAACGATGCGTGATCGCCGTAGAAGTTGCATCGGAATAATGAATTTCACACACACACACACAAATCGAAATCCGAATAAAAAAAAGTGCATGTAAATGTGGGTGTTTTGAGTGGGTGGATGCAGTAGTTGATGGGTTAAATGGATTGAACTTTCAGAAGAAAGGGTCTTTCGATGAGAGAGAGAGAAGAGAGAGAGAGAGAAAGAACAAGGTTGCAGAGAAGAGGTGAAAGGGCGAAGTGGGGTGGAGAAGAAGAAAGGTTAAGAAATAAGGGTGGTTTGGGAATTATTAAATAATAATAAGGGTGGGATATTAGGTAAGGGGGTTTTCTCTAATTATTTTTGGAAGGGGGGTTTTTCTTAACTCATTTACCTAGATGAGGGGGGTATTGCTAATTATCCCTTTACAAAGAGGCAGAGGAATACTTGTGCGAAAAGTCAGGGGAAAGGTTGAGTAGATGGAGTCAATTATGATTTTCCTTTATAATAAACAAACAATTATGATTTTTTTTTTTTAAATATTTATAAAAATCAAGTTAATCGAAGTTCGACGATTATTTTTCGAGCTTGATTCGGTTGATCATAAAATTCTATTAATAATTTATTTTGTTTCTCTAACGGGCACATATTCGAATAGGGATCCAGGCTCATAAGCTGATTTTCGGATGAATTTGTCTAAACACGAGATTTAACCCATTTAATACATAAACTAAAGTATTGTTTCGATTGTACTAATATAGTTTTGAAATTGAATGTGATTATGATACCCTTTTCTATTTTTATCTCGGCCAAAAATCATGTGACAAAGTTATGTATCTTTTGATTACTCGATATCGAATCTTGGTGATTAAAGTTAGATTAGAAAACTAACTCACAGAACTACAAGTTCCTTTTATTTGTGAATTTTACCAAATTCAGATTGAAAATGATCGAAATTACGTTTGAAATTAAAACGGTGTGACATTTATCACCTAAAACCATCCAACCCGACCCGTTTAAGTCTAAATTCATACATACCCGTTCTAAACCCGAATTAAACGGGTCGGAAAAGCCCACTTCAAAATTGGATATATACCTACGTAAACAGAAAGCCCATCAGCCCAATATGAGCTGCAGTTGAGAAAAAAAGGCAGAGTTTTTTTTCATGGAAATATGAAATGGAGGAGAAAGAGGAGCTTAGAGCGGTGAAAGCCGATGGGTTAGTTATAGATGAATATTGGTGGTGGACCGCCGCCAGCGCCGCTCAATTTGGTTGGGGGATTTCCAAATTCAGAAGGGGCTTCGCCGGAGACTCGCATCTCATGCCCTTCAAGGCCGTCGCCGTCGCTTCCCTCTTGGTCGGCGGCGCCGCCTCCGCCGCCGTCGCCTCCCTCCGCGTTTTCGGTGTCCGATCGGTCAGATTTTATTGATTATTACTTGTTAGCTCACATGATCCTAGGGTTTTGTGGCATCACCAATTTTATAGGTGTTAAATTTGAGATTTTTATATAATCACAGCAATTAAAATTAGGGTTAGCTCATAAGAAAATAATATAAGCATATTCATTATTTAAAAATAAAAAATATATATATTTTTAGTTGTCGATCGGATTTGAATAAGAGTATTGATAGTTTCTTCGAAGTGAGATCATTCATTGAGATGGTTCGAGAACAACCGGTGTAGCTCGAATTCTCATACATTAAGATAACCATATTTATCCTCGAAAAAGGCCATTTGGTTGCCAAGATAAGCCAAGATTAACTAAATAGTTGGACTTAATTTGATGTTTGGTATCCCAATAAATTGCCGGGTCGACCTGCTAAAATTATGTAATCATGGCTTATCTTGCCTTCTAGTGTGTTTTTTTTGTTGGACGTCGCGAGCTCCAATAAAATAATTGCGTTTCATTAGACTATTTAATCTTATCTTGGCTAATCTTATCTTGCCAACCAAACAGGGTCTGAGTTATGAATTTAGAAAACCTCTAAAATCTTGTAGAATTAAGATTTGAAACAATAAGATTTGAACTAAGATTTGAAACAACGGTGTCAATTTCAACAGAACCCCGTTTCAGCAAATTATATAGGATGCAAAGGAAACGGAAATGATGATTTAAAGTTGCCCCGTTTTCCTCTGCCCTGTATTTCTCTTTGTTATGAATTACAATTTTTTTTTTGAGATTTCCGTATGCCGTTTTCGAAGAAGCTATTTTGATCCTTTTTTCCTCGTCAAATCCGGCTATTGTTATCAATTATCATTAATCAAAGAGAAATGTTGTCGATTACATAAATTCGATTGTTCTTTGTTGTGCATAATCAGCATCTAATCGTTCCTTATTTGTTCTGCTCGAATAATTTGATGATCGTGTTTGCTCGATAATAATACGTGCAGGTGGAAGATGCGAAGTCATTAGGCAGAAATGTAAGGACTGGGCTAGGGGTACGCCCTAGGGGCACTTGACGAGTATTCCGTTTTTCAATTTATCGAGGAATTACAATTAAGCTATTTCGCGTTTGATGATGTATAAGAAATCGCAGATGAACTATATTTGTTTAGCTGTTAAAGCGGATTATTGTGGTCTTTTTCTTTACGAAATATGATACTACACCCAAAAAAATTGCTATTGCCAGCACAAAACGAAATCAAGAAAATGATAAACTTTCAATCCATAAAATTTCTTCAAATCGAACCCAAAATTTTGTGGTCTCTCATTCACGCGAACAACGCACCAAATTATTCTCGAAATAACCAGCTAATCCCCAAAAACCACGGTCGTCAACATAATAAAAAAGATTAAAAGGTAAAACGTTCGCCAAAAAAAAATGGACCATCACGAAGAAAACGAATAAAATTAATCGGGACCGTCAATATCTCTCTCTCAAGCTGGCACATAAGACTCGAGCATGAGCTGAGCTGGCGTAGGAGAAGTGACTTCAACAATTAGATACATAAACTTCCATTGCTTGTCCTCTTTGTCTTTGAACATCTCCGAGTAAACTTTCCCCGCCCCATGTGGGCCCCGAACGTGGAAATTAACCTACAATTAACCAATAAATAAAAAATGCCGCATTCTTGAGATATTTTCCGACTATTGTGTTTCAAGAATTTAATTTAATTCAAAATTCAATAAATCGATTCTCAAATAGGAACTTACCACGACATGTTCAACACCATCTTCATCAGTCCATGTTTTGTTGGGAATTCGTTGACGAGCAGCTCGGTTTCTACTTTCTGATCCGTACCCTGTTATGGGAGATCCGATTCTAACCCTAACCTGTTGCATGGCAATAAAATAAGTCGTTTTGTTTTCAAATCTTAATATATTAATTTTCAAAGCAAATGTTATTTATTTTCCTTTCGATGTTAAAAGTGTTGTAGTAATTATAATGTCGGGGGGTTAAAAAATTATTCAAACCACAAAAAATCTTTTGCTCTCGTTAATCGCAGTCCTACAACTTTGTTATCAACTGTGAGTTGGTTTATTGCATTCGATACCCTTGTACTTTTGCTAATTGCTAAAATAAAATCCCCGTGTTATTTTATTAGCAAAACCCCCCTTACGATTCAATTTTTTTCCCCTAAAAACTCATTTTTTTTAAGGGGTTGTGTGCTTAAAAAATGCATTATAAGGGGGTTTCTGCTAATATTTACAACTCCGGTCATTTTTTTAGCAATTCGATATAACACAGGGGTACTAAATGCAACAAGCTCCAAACGATATTCAGGTAATGAAGATCTGTAACTAATGAAAAAGCGAAGAAAAAGATTCACGAAAAAAATTAGAAAATCGAGCGAAACGTACTTGGCTGTCGTTTTGAACCCTTTCCAGAGCCTTGTTGAATATTTTATATCTATAAAAAAAGACATTGTTAATATCATATAAACGAGGGGAAAAAAAAAACAAATTCTGAAAATTGCTACTTACTCCTTTGGTTGAAAAATAAGTTCCTTAAAAACCCCATATGCTGCAGCACCAGCAACACCAAGACCAGCAAGAATTATAAGACTATACGAAGCTCCCTCGGTAAACGTGACTGGTTTTTCTGGGATATTATATGTTGGGGCATCAAATGGATCTTCAACGGTGGATATTTCTTTTCGAGCCTGTCAAAAGAAGAAAGGTACAATAATTCCACTATCAACAAATATTCGTAAATAAATAATAAATTATATAACCAAGTTAAGCAAGTGGTCGTAAATATATCATAAAAACAAAGATTAACGCCAAGTCTAGCATTACAAAGGTCCTAATAAACGATTAACACCATAAATATTCTTCACAACCGAAATTAATTCGCCATATATAATAAAGAAATATATAATAAGTAACACCTGAATCCTGTCTGAAATAAGTTATTCTCTGTATCCAGAAATTAGCACATGCCAAAAATAAAAGTAATGAAAAAATCCAACACTACCTTAGCAGAACAATTTCATATCAGCTTCTTTTAAAATGCCGAATAAGTATTTTGCAATACTAAGTAAAAAATATTTAGAGTATTTTTAACTTTGAAGGACAAACCTCCGATTGTTTTGGTTTGTTTGACTCTGTAGTTTTGGATGCAAAGCATCGAGCAAAGCCAACGCTTGTCATATTTTGTCCAGTGCTTGTGGCAAGTTGAAATCGTGACCGATAGACCAAAGCATTTTGCGGGGTCCACTGGTTTCGGAGTAGGATGGAGTTTCCTGCTAAAATGGTCGCCAATAAATATTAATTGCAATTCACAGAAACTGTACTGAAAGCTACAAGTTTATACGTGATAGGTAAGTACACAAACAAAATTGTTATTTTTTACCTTTTAAAAATATTTCGACTCTTAAAAGTGAATATTTGAAAAATACGAAGAAAAATAAAAATCAAATACATAATAGTGTCGAATCCATTTTTGGTGCAGCACTTTTTCGTATTATGATTTGCGAAAGGAACTTGTGATTTTCAGAAATTATATATATATATATATATATATATATACACGTATCTCTCTCTAACACTACTCATGTAATGGCTTGAAAAGAAACATGTGTACTAACCTCCAACTTGACGAGCAACCTGCAAAACAAACAGAAGAAGATATAGATTAATCTCCTAACTTTAAGTAATCATTAACTGCGATGTATACTAAGGCCTCGTTTGGTTGCCAATATAAGATTAGTTAAGATAAGATTAAATAATCTAATGAAAACCAAATTATTTTATTGAACCGCAAGACGTCAAACAAAAAACATGCCTAAAAGGCAAGATAATCCATGATAACATAATATTTGCGGGTCGACCCGGCAAGTTATTGAGGACACCAAAACATCAAACAAAGTCCAATTATTTATTTAATAATGGCTAATCTCCCCAACCAAACGAGGCCTAAATAATTAATGCCATTCCAATCATAAACCGATGAAGAAACTGAAACGGATGCTTCTAGTTACTTAAACGTGGCAGAATGTTTTAAAGGGTAAAATTGTCTTTACTATCTGACTACTAACCAACTATACTGTGGATTATCTAGATCAAATTAATTATAGTTACTAAGACAACCAAACTCGAAGTAACCACGGTATAACTTTGTACACACTTCAAATATCCACAATTGAACAAAGTTTAGCCACATATATCGAGAAACTCGAGTAAAAAATCACGACCCTCCAACTACGTACATAAATTCCTAAACATAATTGGGAAATATCAGACACTTTTAGTAAGAACCAATATTCGGGTTCGGATATCAGCCGCTAATTACGCTATATCTGGAGAGTAATACACACCAAACCACCTGCGCAATGACACACACAAACATGCACGCACACACACACACACATGTTTATGTGTGAATAAACGGTAATATGTTACTCGATGAATCATCTACAACACCTTGTAAGCAAAAACAGAAAGGGACCTTACACTAAGAAACTTTGATTTGCATAATTCCATTCATACGAATCTTTCAAGATTCTACGGCAGATGCCGAACGGAAAAATCTGATCAGAATAACTAATTCATGTGCCGTATATCTTATACGAAACACATGATATCTATTTTAGATAGATACAATACGCAAGCAAAATAACCAAAATAGTCTATATATATATAAACAATTCATCATCATAAAACATGCACCAAATATATAAACATATCTCCCCGAAATCAACTAACTATTACGAAATCGAACAATGTGCACCAAATATATATATCTCCCCAAAATCAACTAACTATTACGAAATTGCATAAGGAAAATTAATGCCAATCATCAATTTTAAACAAGAATTAACACACACACACACAAACACACACGCATAAACACACACACAAACACACAAACACACAAACACACAAACACACAAACACACACACACACACACACACATACACACACACACACACACACAAACACAAACGCAAACACACAACACACACACAAACACATACACACAAACACAAAGACACACACACACGCACGCACACACACGCACAAATTTTATTTTATTTTTGAAGAAACGAAATAAGTGACATACCCTATTGGAGAAATCAGTTGCTATGGATCTTTGCGTTGGCAAAGATGAAAAATTAGCGAAGCCCACATCAGATAAAGCACTGCGGTTCAGCTCCTTGTACGATGATCTCAGAATATTCATCCATTTATTCTTCATTGAAATCAAAATCAACTTCTTCCAATTGCTTAATTTATCTTATTTATTACAGATTCTTTTGCTGTTCTTCAGCTGCTTTTTTCTTCTCTTTCTTTCTACGCTTTGTTTGCAATCGAAAGACGATGAATCGTAAGGGGGAAAATGATTATATATATATATAATTATATGTATATATGTAGTAATTGAACACAAGAATTTAGAAATCGGAAAGAAGGAAAAGGGCTAAGGGTTCAACCCTGGAATGAAACGAAATGCCAAACAGGCTTTGGGGGTTTTTGGTTGCAGGGCACGTGCGAGTTGTATGTACGCACGTGACACCTCCTTCCTAACAATTTAATGATTTAAATAAATAAATAAAAGATATTCTGTCCTCACCCGGGATAACATAACGTGCTTAATTAATAATTCACTGAATTTATAAGATAATACATATTTAAAAATTTTAAGAAGCCCCATATAATATATAAATTAATAATGCATAAAATGAATTTGTTGAAAATAATAAAAAAAAAGTTATAAATTAATGTATGAATTAATAATTATTAATTTATCGATAAGTTAATATTTTATTAAATTAATAGGATTTTGATGGTCCCAATTATATTAATTTATATAGTTTTAATTAACTATATTGCTACATTTTGCAAAATTTGATTTTTTTTTTTTTAATTTCTATTGCTAATGCTATTGTAATCAAATTCGAAAAAAAATGTGAAGGGCATTTGAAAGTAAGTATAGTAAAAAATATAAATAAATACTTAATAAAAATGGTGGATTAAAATTTTACGAGTTCGACCCAATACAAATTTATAAAAACTTCAAAATTAATTTGTAGTAGAATCGAATATTTTTATCCACCTCGATTTAAATCTTTGAAATCGGACAAATACTGTTGAACTTATAACAAACCAACAATTGGATTTTAAATTCATAATTGTTTGTTTGGGCTTAGATCAATTATATTAGGTTTCTACTTGGATTTAGGCCCATCAGTCATAAGTAATTCTACTACTATAAATTTATTTTATTTTGTAACAAATATTTTATTATGATATTAGTAATTTATTAAAATAAATAAGCCCATAATACTTTTATTTTTAGTTTCAATTTTGCCTATTTGTCTGCCACGTGTCCCACCTCGATGGGCTGGATTAAACATGGGCTTATAGGATAATCACTACTACTCTTCACCCACATAAAACAAGCCCATTATTTTCGGCCCAATAAATAAGAAAAAACAAAAAACACGTGGCAATTAACTATTGGCCTAAAAAAATTATATGAAGGGGAAATTAGTGGGCAGATAGTGGCAGTAACTGCCTTAACCGTCACTATCCTAATCTTTCTCTCTCTCTTAACAAAATAAATAAAAGACAAGATCACAGTTTAAAAGAGTCCCATGTAAAATCTGCAGATAAAATTTGGAAACACGAAAAAATAATTAAATCACAAATTTTATTTTTTTTTAATTTTTTTACTGTGTGTCAGACAATATTACTAGAAGTAAAATTAATGGAGGAGGAGATGATAAAGAAAGGGCCATGGAAAGAAGAAGAGGATCGAGTTCTGATCGAACACGTGCGCAAATACGGGCCGGGTCACTGGAGCTCTCTTCGATCCAAAGGACTCCTCCGCCGCACCGGAAAATCCTGCCGCCTCCGCTGGGTCAACAAACTCCGCCCCCACTTGAAGACGTAATTATTAAGCAACCACGTGTTTTTCTTTTGTGGAATAATCCTCTCTCTCTATCTCTCTCTCATGTTTTCTCTCTCTCTATATATATGTGTGTGCAGTGGGGAGAAGTTTACAGCAGAAGAGGAGAGGAGAGTGATAGAACTGCAGGGGCAATTCGGGAATAAATGGGCGAGAATCGCCACGTATTTAACCGGAAGAACGGACAACGATGTCAAGAATTTCTGGAGTAGCAGACAAAAGAGGCTGACTAGGATTCTCCACACTTGTTCGTCGTCTTCTTCATCCACCACTAATCAACAACTCGAATATTCCCCTGTTCCTCACCATCTTCCCTCTTTTCCGGTCAGAAAAAAAAAACTCGTTTAAAACGAATCCCATCATTTTCGCTCATAGTATTAGATATTTCCACGCATATTCGATTAATTTTAGCTTTTGTTTCTCGCCATAATTTCGCAGGCACCGAATTTCGCCTCGCCACCGAAGCAAGAACACAACACGTTTCAACTAGAATATACTTCTCAGATTCCGAGTTATCTAAATGAGTTCGAGCGATCCAACGGACCTTCACCGGGCCCCACAGAACAACCACCTATTATGCCAGCATTTTTCGGGCAGGGGCATAATTGTCAAATCGCTCCAATGCAAGAACCTAACGGCGAAGTAGACATCGACTTTATGATCGACGACGACTTCCCACCAATCGACATGTTCGACTCTTTCTCTACTCCAGATCTAATCTAACATAACATTCTGCTTGGCAATTCTGTAATTCTACTTTATTTTATCTATGTGCAAAATGTTATTATTGCAGCATAGTGTATCCTTAAAAACATAAAACAATGCTCTTTCACAAAATATCAATAGGAGTACGTACAGGAGTCTTTCTCGTAAATTCATACAAGTGAAATTTATGCGTAAATGTATCGTTCGTGTAAACGTTTTCATGACCATGAGATGCTAAAAAAAAGCAAGTAAAAATTGATTTTTCGACAATTCTAAAAAGTAGTTCGACAACAAACGGCTGATTTTTTTTAAATGGAGATTTCATCGGATGCTTTGGCTAACGAGATGCCACCTAGACCTCTAGGGGACCCCACAAAATCTCCAGCAGTAAACGAACGATTCTCACTGAAAGCAATTGTTCTGTGTGAGACTGTATACGCACAATACTCGACATCATATACCATTACATCTTTTAAGCATCCCGAAACAACCGCTCCAACTCCTTCCCCTAAATAAATAAATAAAACGGCAAAAAAATATCGTTAAGATTATCTAATTCTTGAAATGCAAATATGCTACGTAAAAAAACCGAGGATTAATTACCATGTGTTACTAGCAACAAGTTTTCCGAAGGGTATTTGTTGGAAAGAGCCTTCATTACATCGAGATATCTAGCCCTAGCTTCTTCAACCGTCTCTTGCCATTTCGGGAGCTACAATCATTACAAGAAAACTAGGTTTTAGCACACGACGGCTTAATTGTGTAAAAAAGTAAAAAATCGGCAAAAGAAAATCACCTCCTTATACACCATTTCGGCGCTAGTATCGATAGTGCCAGCTGGCAAGACAGCTTGACACTGTGAGATATCGAAATTAAAAATCCCGTCTTTCGGAGCAACGTTGGCTCGTATAGCTAGGTTGTTCATCATTTCAGACAATCCGTACTCGATCGAGACCTGAAAACACAAGAGTATTGATACTTATAGGGTAAATTACGGCCAGCCCTGTGGTATGGTTAAATTACGAAAAAACCCCTCTTGTTTGGGTAATTACAGTCACACCCTCAACTCAACTATGAATCGTGAAATATTCTCTCTAGTTTGTAAAACTCGTTTTGTACAAAAATGTTTGATTATAAATTAATGCTTGTTCACAATAAAAATGGCATCTTAATTAAAAGCTACGAATTAAACGACTGACCTTGATTTTGGAAGGATCAATAACGACGCCGTTTGAGGACAAGTCATTCGGATCGTCGGAGCGGTTAGCGACGGCGCACAAGCCGGCGACGACTTCGGCGGCGGTCTGGAGGCACCGGAGAAACGGAGATACAATAATCCGATGGATCGGAAAGCCGAGCTGCTTCCGGAACTTTTCTCCGATCCCGAAGGAGCGCACCAAGCCGTCGTCCGCCAGCGGCGGGTCCCACGGCCGCGGCGCCGACGCCGCCCACAGGGGCACTAGATTGTCCATTCTGTCGCCGTGGCGCATTACGACGACGTTTTGGAAGGATTGCGGCTGCTTGGAGGCGGCGCCGTTGACAAAGCCGCCGTCGCAATCGGTAGTGTTCGATCCCATCATTGAGATTTCGGAGAGAGTTATTATTATTAATGAAATAATTTCTCTGCTTTTTATAGTTGTTGTGTGAGCCTCTGATTGGTTGGGGGAGGAAAGATCGTCTGTAACTCACAATAAGAGGGCTCCACTTAAAGTGTAGACATGTACTACTAATATGGGTAAAATTACGAAAAAAACCGACTGAACTTTAGACTAAATAACGAAAAACATTTATAATAAAATTCCTCTCTGATTAACTGCTGATCGAGTTTTTTTAACAGAAAATTTACACAGTCTATTATACCTTTTGTTAAATAGGTGAGAAATAAAAGAACATACCTGAAATTATGTAAAATCTATTCATAATTATGAATATGTGGAGGTTGGTGTAAAACGAAAACAAACATCATGAGGTTTTTGGTAATTACAAATAGGTGAAAGTTGTTTTTGTAATTTAATCTAAGTTTAGGGGAATTTTCGTAATTTATCCTACTAATATTTCAACTTCTAGAATGCAAAGTGGAACTAATTTTGAAAAAAAATTAAATTAATATTCATCATTAGTATTTTTATGTATTTTATATTTCAGGTGAATGGGAGAGATGGAATTTTTGAATTAGCAATTTGGAGAAAAATAATATTTTTTTTCGGAAGTGAAAAATTATTTCTATTTTCGACCCAGAAAATCACAAATCGGAATAGAAATAAATAAAAAACATCATTACAAAACTAGAATTTTTTCATTTTGGGATTGAAATTGATGAAAATATGAAATTATATTTTTATTCACTTATAATATAAAATAAATAATAATATCAATATGATAAGTGCGGTTTTCATAAATAAACTACTCAAATAGGATCGAAAACTGGGATCCCGTATATAATTCGATTCCGGTCTAAAAAATAAATCGAAGTTCAAGACTCTTAGAATTTGTTCCAAAATCGAATTTTGTTTTGTTTTGTTTTGTTTTGAAGAATATTCGGAAATTTCTTTGGAATTTCCAGTAATGGTTTAATATTTATAAATGGTTTTAATTCTACGACATGGGGGCCCCACTATTATATATCAACACATAATCCGTGATTGATGATGTGAGCAAACATCTTCGTGGAAATCGACGTCAATGGCGGGCGGGGGCGTACCCTACACACCAGTGGGGTGCATGCACATGTGATTTAAACTTGATTTGGTCAACGACCCGAAGTTGGACGCAACCAAAGAATTCCAAGTGTAGTGCCAATTTTGTGAATTTCTAGGTAGCTTCGAATAAAACAACGATATTTTTGAAAGGTTTTTGTACCTTCCACGTAAGCATCATTTTTGGATAATGTGATTTTCTTTTTTAAATTATCTTTTGAAGCATAGTATGTAAGATTTTCTTATGTGTTTATTTCATTATAGTTGATAATTATATCCCAATTAAGTATTTATTTCACAAAATTATCTCTAGTCATTTCAACATACTCATCACAATTCTATAAATTAAAATCCCAATATAACCTACAATTTCATTATTTTGGGAATCGATATTTTTACTTTTTTACATATTTATATAGTTCGTATTTAATTTCAGACATTCGATTCAGATTGGTGTGTGAAGATTAACCATAAAAATTCATCCGGTATAGCATAGAATCAACCAGGGTATTTTTTTCTTCTCAGATGGTTGAAATTCCTAGAGTTGCAGGCTATGTCTACGAATACGATTTCTCTATCAAGGAAGAACTAATTTCACCGTATAACGACAAATTATTCCGCTTAAAATGTACGAATATAATCCTTGCGGTCAAAACTAGTTTCATCATAAACAAAATCAACGGCGGAGAGATTATCGACTCGGAGGTAATAAATACCATGATCGACGACGACGGAATCAATGCGTGTGCAATCTATTTGAGTTCAAGATTCGAGGACTATTGGATGGCCGATAACGAAATACAAAGGCTCGAGACCGAGGCCGTTGACTTCGCCAGACGGGCCGTCAACACAGCTAATTAATCCCCTCGCCACGTGGTACCCATTTTCGTTGACTTAAAAGTCCGCACTATTATTTGACTTCTAAACATATTTGACGATTTAGCAAAAAATAAAATCAAAAAAATCGCAAATTATTTGTCGTGTTAAACTTTTAACGAGTAACCGATTTTTTCTTTCCAAATTTACCTTACTATTAATAGTTAATACGATTAACTTCAATGTAGCTTTCGACAGCTAAATCCAGCAAAAAAAAAAAACACATTCTGCTGGTTTATTTGCTAAATAAGAAAACAGTAAATAAATTCACGAGTTTTAAGAATTCAAATTTACGAAGAAGCCGATTAGCCGTCGTTACGAGTGACGACGACAATCAGAACAATAACCAAAGAAAGTAGCAACGAAGATCGAACTTTCTCTTCCAAAAGATCTGCAACACTATCCGAATTCGATTTCTCCTTAGGACCTGTTTGGAGGATCTCATTAACCAAAAACCCGAATTTCTCGACCAGCTCGAAAACCTTCGACTTAGTGAATCCCATTATCCACTCTAGGACAACGATTGCTATGTCGGTTTCTTGGTTGCAGTTCACCCCTTTGATCTCCTCTTTAGCTGCTGCATACATCAACAGTCGAAACAACGTATTATACGAAAAGTTAAAAAAACACGTTTTTTTCCCTAACAAAAATAAAATAAAAATTATCGACCTGGAGGAATCGAGCCTCGTAAATCATGAACCGCGTTATTACTCAAGATAGCTTCCCAAACAGCTCGGTCGCATGAAATGGAAATAACCATGTTCTGTAATAACGAAAAATTATTAACCGTACGTACAATCATTAGACACATTAAAACAAACAATCGTGTCGGAATTTAAGTTCATTAATCAATTAGATTAAAGCAAACAAATTTACCTGAAAAGATGGTTCTCTTTGCATCATGGAAAAAGTGTCGCGGAATTTGAGAAATCCGGGAGCTTGTAGCATTCTTGAATACTCATCTTCATTGCGGACCAACGATTGAAGCCCGTCGAGCTTCGGTTTCGTATTCGAAAGGCCATGCATTAACCTAAGCATTTCGTCGTACAATCGCCATGTCAGCGACAGCCAAACAACATTATAATCGTAGTTAAGTTTACGGGCCCCACATTATTTTTCAAGAACCTACGATTTTATTTAGATTTTTTTTATCTTTAGAATGGTTTAGTATTGTCATTCGATATCTAGAATTGATTTTTACGGAGTATTGGTCCTCGCGAACACAAAATTCTGGCTCTGCCACTGTACATATCCAAATCTAGGTTGCTAGAGATCATAATAAAACATACAAGAAAAAAGAGAGAGTTCGATATGAATCAATTTGACAGAAAAAAGGAGTTTCTTTAGTTTTAAACATTTTTATCACCGCATTTTCTACATAATTAAACATTTTTTAGGGTAAATTACGACTATCTCCTTAGGTAAGGTCAATTTACAAAACAAAACCCCTCATGTTTGGGTAATTATAATATTAACCTCTCAATTATGAATCTTCTTAAACATCCACATTTTTTGTGTCAGATTCAACAAAAGCTTCTAGATTCCGTAGAATGTTCTCTAGTTTGTACTCGTTTTGTCCAAAAATGCAGTTTCTGATGCATCACAATTTGATATTTACGAGCTAATAGACCCATCTTATGGTCATCATGTTTCAAAATGTGGAGCTCGAATAGGGTAAAAACGGATACAATCTAAAAAATATTCCACATAATCTAGAAGATTCTACTAAATTTGACTCCGCAAGGGTGGACGTGTAAGAAGAGTCTTAGTTAAGGGGAGGTTGTAATTTTCTAAACATGAGGGGTTTTTTTGCAATTTAACCTTATCTTAGGGGAATGACCGAAATTTATCCTTTTTTTTTTTATGTAAATAGTAAAACATTTTTGTTCTTTCATGAGGGAAAAAGTAGACAACACCATACCTTTGGAGATCAAGAATAGCCTTTTCGACTTCGAATCGGGTCGGTACCGACCCGAATACGGACCCGCCAATATTCATAGAAGATGGATTGCTCTGGTTGCAAATCGCCGCCTCCGAATAACGAGCGTCGAAGCTTCTGGTGGTGCCGGAGGCGGCGTAGAGCGACGGGTTTGCGGCGGCGAAAGAGGCTGACTTGCCACTCAACATGAATCCTCCACCCATGATTTTGATACTGTAAACTATGTTACTTCTGTATTTTCTTTTCTTCAGTTGTAATGAAGATGAAAACAAAATGATTTTTTTTTTCTATCTTGTTTATCAAGAAAAGGATATTATTGCATTTTGTTAAATGATTTATTGCATTTAACACCTTCATATTTAGCTTAATTGCAACAAAGTACTCGTAGTAAATATAGGGGATGATAATCATATAGATCAAAAAGTATTTTTTATTTGGAAGTGAACAATTAATTCAATTTCCCTTCCAAACATTTTGCCAAGTTTGAATAACAAATTTTCGGATCGAAATCGGCGAAATTCGAAAATATCACTTTCTTTTTTTGTATTTCTAAATTACCTATAATAATAAATAATATATTGATATTTAAATATAATGTTTGAAAATTAAAATTGGATTGAAAACTTGAAATCTCATGTATATATAACCAATTTTCAATCAATAAAAAATCCAAGAAAAAAATAATCAAAACCCGGAATTCGGATTGAAAAAATATTGTTTAAAAATCAGAAATTTTCAGATACTGTACATTAAAGCTTTTTAGGCGTTTGAATTTTTTTTATAATAATAAGTTTTTAAATATTAATTTAGTGAGAAACTAAAGTAAAAAAAATAAAATCATTCACTTACTATTTATTCAACCTTTTAATTCCTTTAAATAATACCTTTATTTATTTATTTATTTATTGTTTTTAAGCTATTTTTCTTCCCCTTAAAAATGGCCAAATTCTCTGCCTACACTTTGCATCAATCACTTATATTTCCAACTAACTTAACTGCTATTTCCTAATTACCATATTTCACCCCTTTATATTTCTTACACTCTTCTTCTGCACATAGTTTCTCCATTTTTAAGGTTACTTCTTCTCTCAACTACATCTCTATATTATATTATATAAACAATTATTTATAAATGTATATATATGGTTGTCTGTATTTTTTGTGATTTATGTAAAATTTTGATGAATATATATATTTTTTTAATTTACCAGATCGAAATCTACCAGAAATGGCGGTAGACGGAACATACGTGAAACTAACCGAGGATCAGAATTCCTTACAGAATGTCACGCCCGGTGAATTAAATCAAGCCATCGATATCGAAAAGGTACATATATAAAATTATATAAATCATCAATTTCAGATTTCATATTGGTAGATAAAATTAATCTACAATTTTTTTTAATTTAATTAATGAAAGATTAGATAAATTTCGAAATTAATTACAGTTTTTTTTTGTTTGATTGAATTAAAAATTGTAATTGTTTTACTGACAAATGTGTTAAAAATAGCTGACTGCTCGCAGATGTGAGCAATGTGGACAAACGTTACCTGCATCCTACACTCCGCCGGCCGACGAAGATTGGACTACCGGCATTTTCGGTTGCTTTGAAGATACCGATAGTGGTAAAGATCCATTTTCCAAAATGTTATAATTCAGTGACGAAAAAATTGAATTTTTTTGGATTTCGAAACAAATTTTTGTATTCCAAATTTTGAAATTCTTGGTTTCCGGTTTTTTTAGGATCCGAAATGGAACTAGTATTTTGCTTTCGATTTTTTTTTCTTTCTCTTCTGAAAGTGTTAATTACTATCCAATTTGGTCCGATTTTCACTCATAAATGATATATTACTCACCGTGCTATCATGAAGGTGAAAATCAGACATATCGGATCGAAATTAGCACTTTCGAAGAATTTCATTTTTTTTGTAAGTGAAAAACTAATTCCAATTCCTTTTTTTTTTTGTAGAAACCGAAAAGTGGAATTTCATAAATTGGCAAGAAAAAAATCGGTCCATACCGAAACATTCGGATCAAAATCAACAGATTTTGAGAAAAAAACCTATTTTTTAGTCAACTTAAATCTAAAATGCACCATAATAATAATAATAATAATAATTATATCGTAAGTGCAATTTTTGAAATTATTTTAGAAAATAAAAAAATCGAAAAGGAAATCGGAATCTCATATATATTTCAATTTTGATAAAAAAAAAAAAAAATTGAATGAAAAAACGTTGTTCCAAAATTGGAAAATTTCATATCGAAATATGTGGAAATCGAAAATTTTCGTTCCAATTTCCAGCCCTAGTTCCACCTTCACGTAAACTATCCAATGGGCTGCTCTATTGTGTATGTATAGGGTTGACTGGACTATTCTGCCCCTGCGTGCTGTTCGGGCGCAATGTGGCAGCGTTCAACGACGAGATAACTCCGGAGAGGGCGTGTGTGGGGCACGCGATATGCATTGAAGGTGGGATAGCATTGGCGGTAACTACAGCAGCGTGCAGCGGAGTGATTGATCCGGATACCGTTTGCCTTTTAACGGAGGGTTTGCTGTTTGCTTGGTGGGTTTGTGCTATCTACACCGGCATGGGCCGTCAGTTGCTCCAACGTAAATATCATCTTAAGGTGCGACCACATTTTAATTTCCAAAAATAAAGGTTAAATTACGGACACCCCTTGAGGTAATACGGTCGAATTACGAAAACCTCTCTCATGTTTGGATAAATACAATCACCCCTTTACTATGAATCTTCTTACACGTCCACCCTTGCAGTGTTAAATTTAGTGGAATTTTCTAAATTAAATGGAATATTCTCAAGTTAGAACCCGTTTTATCCCATTCGAGCTCCACATTTTGAAGCAAGATGATCATAAGATGTGTTTTTTGACTTGTATATATCAGATTGTGGTGCATCAGAAACTGCATTTTTGCACAAAACGAGTACAAACTAGAGAAACATTCCACGGCAACTAGAAGATTATGTTGAATTTGAAACAATAAGGATGAACGTGTAAGAAGATTTGTAGTTGATGGAAGTAGTTATAATTATCCAAACATTAGGGGGTTTTTTGTAATTTGACCGTACCTCAGGGGTGCGGTTGTAATTTACCCAAATATGTATTATTTATTTATGCTTATTTTATTTATTTGCAGGATGCACCATGTGATCCATGCTTGGTGCACTGCTGCCTGCACTGGTGCGCAATATGCCAAGAGCACCGAGAAATGCGGAACCATCTCTCGGAGGGCGCCACGTCATCCGAGGACACAATCGTAAATCCACCACAACTTCAGGAGATGATGAATGTCAACGCCGATGACCATAAACGTAGTAATGACAATCACGACCATGCCGCGTCGTCGTCTTCTGCCGGCGAAGGCTCCGGCGCGGGTCAAAATAACCTACAGCTGCAGCTGCAGCCAGTGTGAATCTTAGAGAGCATGATTGGGCCCAAGCCCGCTAAATAAAGTTTGGGATTGGTAAATAGAGTTTCTTATTTTGTAATTTGCAATATTTGTATTGGATTAGAAATGGGATTGAGTAAGGTATATTGCACCATAGCTATTTAATTTGAACCATAATTACATATATTCAAATTAGTGGAGAAGCCCATGTAAGAACAGGGGGTCATGCCCCCCTCAATTTTTTAGTTTTTTATTATTACTATATATATATATATATATATATATATATATGTATATACAATTTATTGTTCTGTATTGTGTGTTTCTATAATTTTGAACAATTTAATTTAATTTTAAAAATAAATTAATTATTTGTAAAAGAAAAATTATAAATTAGTGTAACAAATTGGATAATGAAGTTATGAATTGTTGCTCGACTCCAACCTCAATTGAAAAACATTCCACTACATTATACCTTGATATTTATTTAGCACACCCAAAATTTCTAATTTAGTCCGTAAAAAAATCAAATTAATTCAAAAAAGTCGTAAAAGTATTCTTTTCCTATCTTTTGGTTTTGTAAAAAAGAAAAAAAAAGCACAAAATCCTTTTTTTTTTTAATTTTTTTTTCGGAGACTCTGCGCCTGAACCCTCGAAGAATTAGACCTACCATGTGACAAAATCTTCCAGTCGTCACTTCTAAAACAATCATTGTTGTCATTATTTTTTTTAGGTTATTATGACGAATTATGACTTCGCCACCCATTACATAATGGAAAATATATTAATCAAAATTTCCCTAAAAAAGAAAAAGAAGAGAAAAAAACCGAATCAGTTTTATCTTATCAATATTTTCAAATGAGTCCTTGAAAATATATAAATTATCTAACCGGCCCGCACACATACCCGGATCCATCATGACCCGAAAACCACATTTGTGATTCGACTGAGAAAATATAAGTAGAAAGTAAGAGCTAAAAGCCCTTGGGCTATTCGAAGCCAATTGAAGCTCCGTGAAAAAATGTCAGTAATCGCCGGCGAATCTCAGGGAGAAACATCGGCCGGAAATCCAACGGACGGTACTATTCCTAAATTACCAGCGTCAATCGACGGTCGGGATATTCCCTGGACGGATTACGCGCTGGAGCAAGCGCAGATTGCACAGAAGACCATCGAAATCACCGTAGAGAACGCAATCGAAGCCACAAGATCGCGAGTTGATCGTCTTCTCACCACTTCGTCTGCGCATCTCAACCAAACAATTGTAAATTCTGAATTTCCACTGTTTTTTCCCCTTTTTATGCTTTCCTGCAAATAAATGTTAAGTTGATTGTAAATTAGATTCTTATTGTTCTATATGCTGCTAAAATAAAATAAAATAAATTAGGAGATTCACATGCTTCCTTTGCTGATTTGTTTTTTGGAAAAATGAATAGTAGAAGGAATTCATGTATATGCATATGAACAGAAATCATTTGTATATCACATGTGAATTGAAAATTCTACATGTTATAGCTCTGTAATGTCCTATATAAATGTGTATTTACAGCTCCCTCCCCTAAGTTCGACATATTTTGCGCTTATTTAGATCTTACATAGAAAATGTAGGTTCAATTTATTTGTAGGGTAGGCTCTAAGAGTTCTTCTTACCGATAAATGACGAAAGCTAACAAGTTAGTTGCAACTTATCCGCTTGTAGAATAGACTCTTCGAACCTCAATATCGACATTTTAATTCGAGAAAATGCAGTGTGTTTTGCATTTCTATTGAAACCTGCCTCGGAAATTTCTCGTAATATTTCTCAGTTTAAGCAGTATGTAGCCTCAAACAAGCTGCACACCCGCCCTTACCCATTGATAGATATTTATTATGTTGATTGGATTTATTCATTGCATACTTCCGTGATATGCTTGTGACTCGAGAGAGAACTATGTTGCAGGATTCTTTGCAAGAGTTAAAGTCTGAGTGCAGTACATATGAGGATATTGTTTTTGGAAAGATGAAAGGTCTGTTTGAAAGTGAATAATTTACACAACATAAATACGTTTGTGTAGCCACATGTTTATTAACTTAGTTCGTGATTCTGTTGTGCGCAGAGGGTTTTCTTCTTGCCTCTTCGCGCCCATTCGTTGCAACTGGAGTTGTTCTTGGTGTGGGAGTTCTCAGCCTAAAAAGTATGTCCAGTGCATGATTTTAAGCAACTATTTATGGTCATTCAATTGGTCTCGTAACCTTTGCTTTATATTTATTTTGAATATTATCTGCAGGAACGAGACAATTCCTATCCCACAGCACAATGCGCCTCTTTCTTAGTGAAGAGGTAATAGAACAAATGTTGATAGGCACATTTTCTACTGTAGTACTCATGCCTACTTGATAATTGACTTAAAGTTTGTATTGCATGATCTACTGGAAAAATACCGAGGTTTATCTAATATACATAAATGATTAATTATGGATATAGATGCAGAAATTACTCGTGTCTAGCAAGTTACATGGTTAGAAATACAAGAGGAACTTGATATTGTTGAATTAGCATTAAGCATCATGTGATTGAATATATCAGCATATTAAGCATCTCGGCGGTTGGAAATATATGACAAGGAAATAATGATTTTAGTAAACGGTGTTTGCTCCAGATAATGCTTTCGAGAGCTAATGCAAAAGTCAAGGAGTTGCGGCAGTCAATCGATCTTTTGAAGGTTGAAAGCGAAAAGTTGGAGGTATTTTTTTCAACATTTATTACGTTCTCTTGGAATACGTCATTTATGTTGCATTCTTTGTTCCCCCCATATAGCATTTAAATGTTTACTCCTTCCTTCCCAAACCCTTCTCCATTTGTTGCATTGAAAGAAAAAGAAAAACAGTATCAAATTAGTAAGTTCCATGAAGGATTGAAATCGGAAATCAATGTGCGTAATGGATAGAAGACCCACAATTTCAGTTGTCACTTGAATGTTAGGAAAGGTGTAAATAGATGGCGCATGTGTATTTTCTCGGCCTCCTTCTCTTCAAATGCAAGCTAGGATCTCTATTTTTTTTCACAACGATCAGCCCCTATAAACTCTTTTGGATCATGGATATTGTAGAGGAAAATGAAAGAAAAAAGAGACAATGGGGCGATGAAATAAGGGATTGCACGTGCTTTTTTTCCCTTCTGTCAAAAAAAATGGAAAACATTTTTTTTTTGGTTTACTGCTGTATAAAATTAAAATAAATTCATGTATGCAAACCCACCCCATTTCTTATGTTTCCAGTCTTTTTCCTTCCTATAATTCGGGGAGGCGGTTGAATTATATACATATAATATTCTAATTATAAAATTTTGTAAACCTTTTTGTTTAGGGAGGTTGGAATTTGTTATACAACATGTTGAATGTCTTTGCTTTGGTTGTCAAATGTCAAGCATCTTGTATTTTAAATCACGTCTTATGACATGATATGTATTCGTGCTAACAGAAAAGGGCATTGCAAGCTGAAGAAAACTTGGTGCGAGGGAGGACAAAACTCAAGTATGCGTTTTCTATTGAAATTTAATTTATCTAGTTAGTTAAATTTCCAGTTCAAATAATGAAATTATTGTCCTGACAGGCAAGCAGGAAAACAGATTCACGGTGTGATAAACTCTGCTTACAAGATAGAAAGCCAAGCAAGAGGTATATGATCTGCCTCCCTCCCTTGTGCCCGTACATGAATGGCAGATTATTGATTCCGAGGGATCAAGAATTTGTTCACTTTTTTCTTTACTGTGATATCTAATAATTAAATTGGCTAAAATTTGCGCCAGGCTTACAGGATGTTCTTACGGAGCTTCCCAGTAGAGAAGCATCCAGATTTCGAACACAAGTAAGTCCCCCCCTTTTTTCTTTCTGAATGATTTGGTAACTTACATTATTTGAGGGAAAATTGCAATTTTTGTCCCTCAAGTTTGCATCAATTTTATATTTAATCCCCCATGTTCACAAAAAACACATTTGGTCCCTGATGTTTCCAAAATTTAACATTTTTGGTCATTTCCGTCAATTTTCCGTTAGTACTAACGGAATCACGTGTGTGCCTGTCACTGCTTTAACTGACGGACTAACGGTAAATTAATGGAAATGACCAAAAGTGTTTTTTTGTGAACACGAGGGACCAAATGTGAAATCAATGCAAACTTGAGGGATGAAAACTATATATTTCCCCATTATTTAATCATGAATATCAATCAGCAACAAATGTAGCAACAAACATAGTAAAATTAATATAAACTACAACTACTCTGGAAGTAGAAGAATACATACACTTTAGTCGAATAAGGTCCTAATAGTTCTCCTTATATGAAAGGAAAAAAGACGTGAACCGAATAAAGGCTTATCAACCAAGCCTCATTAGAATCACTACTTTTCCATTCGTAAAAAAATTTGAATTTAAAAAAAATGTAAAAAAAAATAAAAAACCCGAACAAGGTTTGAATTTCTGTTTTGATTGCATATGATCTTTGCCACAGGTGGATATTCTATTACTTTCCTCCTAAAATTCTCGTATGGTTAATTTTTGCCTCTAGGTTAAGAGCGTTGCTAAGGAGGCGAAGAAAGAAAGAAATGCTCTATCCAAGGAAGTTACAAAGATCAGTAATTACGGTATATCGGTCTGAATCTCACCTTTTTGTCTCTCTTTGAATGGATATTATTAAACCTTTTTGTTATTTGTTGTTGAGTTTCTTACATGCTTAAGCCGGTAGTTTTTTGGTATCGAATAAAAAGATTACATCGAGTACATACATGGCATCTCTCCTCTTCTTGAATGAGTTATTATTTCAAGTGTCGTTGTGTGAAGTTTAAAGTAACAAGGGCAATTCCGTTTCGGTTCATTCGCGTATCTGTGCCCGTTTTCTTTTAGTCTGTCGCTTATAAGAACGTTTTTTTTGTGATAAATATTGACATGGTTGGTTGTCGAAATTACTTTATTGTCTTGGACATTTGGCCTAAAGGTAAACCGTATTATGTAGAAATTTTTAAAACAATATTTTCGCGTTTGATGTTTGGTTTATTCTAAGATACGTCCGATGAAGTAGACGGGGGGGTATATAGTAGTACATGTGCGTATATATTTTCCAAATGTTTGACACATATTTACATATATATATATATGTGTGTGTGTAATTATGGATACCTTTACGGTGAAAAATGTTATCCAGTGCAAGAAAACGATGAAATTTTTACTATGAATCTTTTTTCACGTATATATATAATCTTCTTTCACGTATATATATGATGAAATCCAAATTATAATTCTCCTAACTTATCTATTTATAATAGGATTTGATTTTTTTCTTTAATGAAAAGCTTTACTTAATTTTTGCAAAACTAATTTATTTTCCACATTCCTATAGCTCTAACTGAAAACGACACCAAGCAAAACTGTGGTCTATCTGTATATATCTATGTCTTTATCCATCCACGCATGACGGAGTTACATACATACATGCAGTGGCGGATCTAGCTATTGGCTAGGGTGTGCAGCTGCACACCCTTGATTGTAAATAAATAGTACTGTTATACATAAGTTTGATTGAAACTGTAGTTGGTTGAGGTGGTAAAGATATGTTTTATTTTCTTAATAGGTCCCGGGTTCTACACCCAGCCCTTACAATAATGATTTATTTTTTAAATCTTAACATTTTTCACCTAAAATTTGTAAATTATAAATTTTTGGTCCAATATTTTTATAATTTAAATTTTTGGTCCAATATTTTTATAAAGTAATATTTAAATTTTTTTATTCTACAATTTCGAACCCCCTTTAAATTTTTGGTCCAATATTTTTATAAAGTAATATTTAAATTTTTTTATTCTACAATTTCGAACCCCCTTGGCAAAACTCCTGGATCCGCCACTGCATACATGTGTATATATATATATATACACAAATATATAAATTGCACGATTATTTGGTCTCAATTAAAGTAGAAGATATTTATTTACTTTGTATGTGACAGTACAAGTACCAACTTGTGACCCTAAGCCTAAATATATATTATATTCTTCACTCTTTTCGTTTAAAAGGATTTTATAGATGCTCTGCTCGATGAATTACCTCGGGTGATCCTACGCCATTGATCGAATAATAGTACATATTTATGTATACATTTACTTAGTGAATAATTATTTGCATAGATTTATGGTGTAAAATGACCGGGTCGGATGAGCCGACTCCTAGATGGCTTAAAAGTAATAAGGAAGCAATAAAATTAAATATTGAAAGTTAGGGGTCCCCATTTGGTACTTATCTTTATTTTGTTATAATGAAGTCGTCAATCCGCTTTTCAAGAAAATAATATATTTGGCATATCTTATAATATACATGATTTTTTTAAATAACGAACCTCTGACCTCTACCGAAATAATTCTTGTATCATTCGAATAATTTGCATCCTTTTAAAATAATTTAATACTAATATTCTCCGATTGATATTTTTCGTAAACAGTAGATTTATAATTCAAATTTTAATTATACGGTTATTATATATATATTTCAAAGAAGAAATTGTATATATATAATATAATATTTGGTCAAAAGTAAATAATATTTTGCCACACTCCTACAAAAGGTTTGCAATATTTCTATCCAACTGAAAACGACCCCAAACAACCTCTGCTTTACCTGTATCTACTATGTCTTTATCCATCCACGTACTCCATATCATAATACATACACATGCATACACTGCACGATTTTGTCTCAATTATTATTATTTTATTAAATATTATTCTTTTTATTCAAATATACATTATTTTGTATCTATACCAGGATTCAGGAGCCAACATAACCCCTGTCAGTTCCGAAAGTACATTAATCTATTATATATATATATATATGTATAAATATCTCGATAATTTATGGATAAGTTAATATTTCACTAAATTAATATAGTTTTGATAATCCTAGCTGTATTAATTTAAAGAGCTTTAATTGTATTTAAATATATGTTTGATCCACGAAAAAATAAATCCCAATTCTATCAATCGGCCGAAGAGAAAGAGAAGTGTAGCCCTTAAAAAAGGTCCAATTAAATTACTAGTTAAAACTTTATTTGTTGTTTGATTAATTAATTAAATAAATTATTATTTTATTTGTAGGGAAATTTTTAATTAAATAAATTATTAATATGTAGAAATTGTGTGCCTGGCCTGCTGTATATAAATAGAGAGAAGCGCACACCGACTTGGAGCCACTAGTAGTCTAGTACTAATTATAAGTTTCTCTCTCTCTCTCTCTCTCCATATACATATACATATATATGTGCGTGTTTGTGTGTGTTTTCTTCTATCTCTAGCTTCAAAGCTGTTTTGTTTGGCTGTTTGTTTTCTTAAAACCTTGTCCGAAAATGGTGGATCTCCGTACAGTTTGTTGTCTGTGTGGCGACGTTGGCTTCTCCGACAAGCTTTTCCGATGCTCCAAGTGCCTCACGCGCTTCCAACACTCGTACGTCTAATCCCCTCTCTCTCTCTCTCTCTCTCTCTCTCTCTCTCTCTCTCTCTCTCTCTCACACACACACACACACACACACAGAAACGCGTATATCTGCGCGTGTAATAGTCGATTCCAGCTTTTTTTTTTTTTTTTTTTTTTTTGTATAATTCGAATTTAAATGGAATACAATATACAGTAACGATCAGATTTTGTATGAATACTTTAGGGGAAAATAAATAAATAGTATATATATATATATAATTGATATGAGTATCTAACATTCTCGAACTGCAGGTACTGCAGCAATTACAACTGCAGAGAATACGCAGAGGCAGCAGTGCTACAAGTGTGCGATTGGTGCCGGTGCGACGAAAGAGAATATAACATATCATCATCTAAAAATAATAATAGCCACATAAGATCACCTTACTCCGGCGAAAAAATAAAGCAGCAAACGCCGGAGAAATCCACCGGAAAACTCCCTTCGCCGCGTCCCTCCGCTCGCAGGTACAAGCTTCTCAAGGATGTAATGTGCAGCACCAGGTGAAAGTTACACTCGGTGTCTTTTTACTGTTGATTTACACACACCAATGTGGGTGTGTGTTTGTGTGTATATATGAGTGACAGTGATCTATCCAATGTATTTCACCCGATGTAGCGTAGTATAAACCGACATCAATAATAGTGTGAGTCTTGACCAACATATATGTTGCATTACGATCTGAGCCAACACAGGATCAGAAGGCCACGGTCTCCCAACATTTCGCAAATCTCTATTAAATTTTACGTGTACAATAGCATTAACAGTTCTCCTTCAAATTTTTTTAATGCATTCGCCCTACCTAATTTAAAATTATAGCTCCGCTAGTGATTATGACTATATCTAAAAAAAAACTTAATTATGTGAATATTGAAGGATTGAAATTTAACAAGATCCAAATCAACTGATATGATCCACACAATTTGTACAATCTATAAATGTTAATTATTTTTTGACGTACATCTGTAAAATTTGGTCAAACAACTTATAAGTTTTTAAGTATTTTCTCCTCTTGATAGATTATTTGAGAGTTTATAAAAGCTATTATAACCCTTTGCTCTACCAGTGAAGTTCTCGAAGGAGTATGGACTTGAGTTTATAAACGAAAGCAAATGGAGGGGCTGTCCTCGAATCTTCGTAAACTTGTTTGTAGGCCATTATTTTTAATAAAAATCCATTACGTTTTTTTTTACTCAATTTCGAACACTCTCGACAAAACTCACGGATTGGCCACGGTCAATTCTTTTTCCACTAAAAAAAAATTCCATTTAAGCATTGCAAGATAAATATTCTTGATTAGCATAAACGAAGGTCAAGATCACAAATTCACGTGTGGGGTTTCACACATTTCTATGGTTGGTTGAGCCCCATTAATTTCATCCAATCAAAGTAAGCCTCGTGGCAGAGACTTGATGGATGATGATTCACGACCCATGGACACGTGGTGCTCCCCAGCAACCGGCACGTGTCTGTCATTACCTACCCAAAATGGTCAAATGTCAACTTTGAGGCACACTAATAAATGTGCTGTTCTTTGTGGAGGCAAGATGAAAGTGATGTTAGTAATGAATAATATATACAATTCCTTTTTTTTTTTTTTTTTCCCATTTTCAATAAATATTTAATAATATACTATTTCTTTACATGAAATAACAAATATACATGTAAACAGAAGTGACATTTTATTTAAATAATTATTACATTAAATCATTGTGAAATTGAGTATATATACACTGCATCAAATATTACATTTATGGTATTTAGTAAGTGACACAAGATCCATGTACCACTACTTGTACACTGAATGTAGCACCTAAATCTTATCAATTTAGAGTAATTTTTATTTGCATCGAATTTTCCAAATAATAATAATAATAATAATAATAATAATAATAATAATAATAATAATAATAATAATAATAATAATAATAATAAATAATGAAATAAAAAAAGAACCCACTACTTAAATGTTCTTGATGAGAGTAGTTGCAGGACTATCGACGTAGACAACATTTTAAATAGGGTAAATGGCTTTTATTTTATTTTTGGCATACGTAAATGTGAAATAAAAAATAAATATATTTTTTTCAATAGACGGTCTAAAATATTAATAATGATCGATGATCAAATTCATAGTTAATGATCTGAAATCGAGTATCGAGCGGCTTACGAATAAACGATTAATTATTTTGTTTATTTCCAACTATGAGTAGAAACTACGCTTTGACTCGATTTTTTTTTCCTGTGATGATAAAACGACGACGACAGTGAGTGACAGACGAATGGAAATAGGTTGTCCGAGTGTGGGTGACTCAATTGAGGCATGAATATGCCAGTGATTTTTCCTCCATCAACTCTTTTGCAGTTGCATCCATTTTCTCCCTTGAAAATTCATCAATCTTCAAACCTATATACACACACGTATAGTGTGACATATGAGCTAAAAAAACATAAGATGGGGCATTTATGCGAATAACAATACTACGAGGATTTGTTAGCAATTCAGAATAATAAAGGGGGTATTTTGCAATTTTACTCTTATTTATTTATGGTTTAAATTAAAGGTGGGAATATAGTTTAATAATAATAATAATAATAATAATAATAATAATAATAATAATAATAATAATAAATGAATTATAACCTTGCACAATTGACCATTCTCCTTTGTCACAAGTAACTGGGAAAGAATAAATTAGGCCTGCTGGAATTCCATATGACCCATCTGAATAAACCCCCATTGACACCCAATTTCCCTGCACCAAAAAAA
This sequence comes from Erythranthe guttata, assembly GCF_056151865.1. Lineage (NCBI taxonomy): Eukaryota > Viridiplantae > Streptophyta > Magnoliopsida > Lamiales > Phrymaceae > Erythranthe > Erythranthe guttata. Next base: position 14,602,142 of record NC_142546.1, on the reverse strand, counting down.
AATAAAATAAAATACATAAAATTGAATTAGCAATAATTAATTAATTTAATTAATTAATTAGGGAGTAAATTAAATAAAATAAAATAAAAACCTTGGGAGTTCCTAAAACCCAATCACGAATATGATCACAAGCAGAACTTGCAGCAGACAATGCACTCGAAAGCTTCCTCGCTTTAATAATCGCTGCGCCCCTTTGTTGCACCGTCGCAATAAACTCCGTTTTCAACCTAATAATAATAATATCGAATTCAATTCACTACTAATTCGATAAAAAAATCGCAAATTTTTTTATTTTTTTTAATATAATAGTACCATTTATCGTCTCCAACGAGGTCGGGTACGAGTTTATCGCCATTGACCGTATTGACAGTAGCATGATTTGCATCTGGATATTGAGTTGAAGAATGGTTACCCCAAATGATGACGTTTTTTACGTCGCCAACGTGTACGTTGAGCTTCTCCGAGATTTGTCCTAAAGCCCGGTTGTGGTCGAGTCTTGTGAGACAAGTTATGTTCTTGTCTGGGATTGAGGGAGCAAATTCTTTTAGGATTAGTGCATTTGTGTTTGCTGGATTTGCTACCACCAATACCTGCATTGATATGTAATATAGCAATTTTGTCGAAACACGAATCGAACCACAAAATTGGGCGCCAAAAAAAAATAGATCGATTTTGAATGTATTTTAATTAGAAAATTATTTAATTCCATGGCCGGTCGGATTTGCAAAATATTTATCAAGGATTTTATCAGAGGGTTGAAATTGGAATGGAAATTTCGAGTTTGTCTTCCGACTTAGAAATTTCCGATTTCGGAACAAGTTCTTTCATTCCTGTATATGAAACTCCAAAAAAGAAAAATCTATTTTTTCTTAAATGGATTTAGAATTAGTTTCCACTTTCCAAAAAAAATGATTTTTTTATAAAGATTTTATGCATCCGATATACGTCCGATTTTTATCCCTAGATTTTATGCATTTACATTACAAAAAAAATGTTTTTTTCTTTTTCACTCCATGTTTACATTTTACTATGAATGAACAATGAATTAAATTAGAGTCATTGATACTATGAATAGATTCTTATAAATGTAAATTACAGTAGAACCTCAAATAAATTAATAACCACGCTTAAATAATAAAATTTTCAGGTCCCAGTTCGGTACAAGCATACTAACTTATTAGATCAATAATTTAATATGTCACTAAATTAATAAAATTTTGTTAATCTCGACTGTATTAATTTATAGAGGTTTAACTAACTGTAGTTTGCAAACTCCAATCGGGACCGGGTTAGCTTTTCGTTTCAATATTAATGAATAATAATAAATTAAAAAAAATACAAAAAAGTAAAATCAAATAATAAAAATTGAGTACCTTGCAATCTGGGGCAGCATGTTTTTCTAGGGCAGAGGCTTGAGCCTTGTAAATAGATACATTCTTTGACATTACATCTTTCCTCTCCATACCTTCCTTCCTCGGGAATCCGCCCACCATAACGGCAATATTAACGCCGTTACAAGCTTCTACTACGTCCGTCGTGGCAACTACGCCTTTGAGAAGTGGAAACGAAGCGTCAACGAGTTCCATTTTAACGCCGTTAAGTGCTTCGGCGGCCGGTGAAATATCAAGCATGTGTATTATTACCGGTTGATCTGGACCTAGCATTGCCCCTCTTGCTATCATTGGTACCAGTGCATACCCTATTTGTCCTGTCGAAAACAAGAATTCCGATTATTATTTTTATGCCGATTTTCGAAAACAATCCAATTTTTCGAAAAAGTTGTAAATTTTGGATCGGAATCAGCTGAATTCGGAAATCCAGTTTGGATTAGCAACTCGATTATCAAATAGTCCATAATAATAATAATAATAATATATAACTAGTATTAATATGTATTGTGAATGGATTTTATGGGGAGAACATGGAATTATTTCTGAAAATAAAATTAATTCGGATCGAAAATTGAAATCGGAATTCCATATATGATTTTAATTATGATCCAATTTTTGTGGAAGAAAAACATCAGCGAAAATTTCGTTCTAATTTTCACCTATCAATATATATACCACATAAACTATATCAATTATTTACGAAAAAACAACCTCAAAAAAAAATTAAAATATATATATATATACATATATGTATATATATATATATATTTATATATATAAAATTAAATTAAAAATAAAATAGAACATGCCTGCAGCACCAGTAACAAGAACAGTAACAGGTTCTTTATCAACAATCAAGAAGCTCCATATGTGCTTAATAATTTTCCAAGATAAATATACACAGCCCAAAACAACAACACTCTTTTCTATTGACACAAAATCATCCATTTCCAATTTTTTTCTTTAAATCAAGAAAATAGTACAATTTTTCGACCAATTATAATGGGATTAAGTTTTATGATCGAGATTAATTATATATAGTTAAAAAAAATGCAGAAAAATCCCACGGTAGCTAGGCTTAGAGAATTCGGCGTAAACTTGTAGACAAAGCAAAATAAAATAGCAAGACAAAGTCCAGAAGCCATGGAATAGTACAATATTAATTTCTTCTTCACAAAGAAAAGAACAAATAGATATATATATAGTAGTACTATAGAATAATTAACATGCATGTGTATTAATATACTTAAATAACATGCAAGGAATATTGTATACATCTTATGTTAAAACAATGTAGAGAGAGAAAACGCATATGTATCGTATATATATGCAAGAAGATCGATCGATGAGAGAGAAACGCACCAGCTGCACCGGTGACAAGAACTTTAAGAGGGTTTTTTGCCATGCCTACAATAATCTTAAAATATTGAAATTTAATTAATAAAAGCTTTCTTCAAATCCTATATACATATACATATATATATATATATATATATATATGTATGTGTTTATACGATCATTTGACTCAGTAGTTGAGGATAGCGCGAAAAAAATCGAGATTTAGCGAATATTGAGGAACAATATAAGGGATAATTAAGGAGCTGGTTTCTTTTGCCTTCGGTCAATTAAAATTTAGGGTAAATTACACACACCCCCTTGAGGTAAGCTTAAATAACTGTAAGGTCCCTGTGGTATCGATAATTACATTCAGCCCCCTGAAACGTAGTCAGAAACTCTAATGGGATAATGAATTGGATACGTTATTCCGATAGGGTTCTAACGGACTATTGGTTTCAGAAAGTGGTGGAGACAACAAAGAGCTATGGGAGATTTAAGAAATGTTCGGGAATGTTCGGGGAGCCATGTCACCCCATAGCTCTTTGTTGTCTCCACCACTTTCTGAAACCAATAGTCCGTTAGAACCCTATCGGAATAACGTATCCAATTCATTATCCCATTAGAGTTTCTGACTACGTTTCAGGGGGCTGAATGTAATTATCGATACCACAGGGACCTTACAGTTATTTAAGCTTACCTCAAGGGGGTGTGTGTAATTTACCCTAAATTTTAATTTTGATCCAATTTTCATGCGTCTGTGTTTACCATGATGAATGCGATCCCGTACGTGCAAAGCACCGGGCATTAATTATATATATATATATATATATATATATATATATATATATATATATATATATATAAGTGGGCCTTGAATGGGTCCACTAATTATTTTGCTATACTGGGCCGAAAGCTAAGGCCAAGCCCGTTGGTTAATTACCTTAACGAAATTAGAATTATACTCTAATTAGAATTCTACTATTAATTAATATAAATAAGGCCTCACGGTAAAAGGTACGTTATATTCTCTAGTTCTGATACCTCTTGCAGGTTTGAAATTCAGGTGTTCCTCTTTACGTGACACCGACCATCTGCTCCCGTTTAATCCACCCAAGGTGAGTGCCCGTTTAATCCACCCAAGATGAGTGATACGTTTAGGATGATGTGGACTAGGGGTTTCTTTTCCCCTGTACGTTATACAATTTCTTTTCCTCAAAGTTATGGTTATGTTGGTTATATTATTTGATTTTTTTTTCTTTTTGTTTTAATGTTGGTAGGTAATAGGTATATTTATTGGATAATTACGTAATTCAAGAAACAATGGTTTTATGGTGGGGATGCGAAGCTTTACTTGGAGTGGATGCACGTAGAGTCGCGGGGTACGAATATAACTACCGTTTCTCGATCGACGATGAAATGGCTCCGTTCTATAAATTCGAATTTCTCCATGGAAAAAAAACACATATCTTCGAAATCAGAACAAGCTTCATCATGAAAAAAATCAACGGTCAAGATCAGATTATGGACTCGGAGAGATTCCACGCAATAGTATATGGGGATAGTCAAACTTGTCTCATGGGACGTGTGGCGGACCGATTCGCGGAATATTGGATGACTAACGACGAAATCGGTATCTTTGTCCGTGAGGCATTCGATTTTGCCGCCCAAACGGGCAAAAACACCTCCCGATCGTTAATCCCTATAGTTGTTCATATCGACGTTTGCACAGTTCAGCAAGAAAACGAGACGGTTGACTCGGTCTGCGACCGAGTCATCAGAGAGGAAAAATTGGTCCCTTTTGACGTTTGGCCATTTAATCCAGCGGCTGCGGATCGGGGGAATTTGGATGGACAACTTTGGGATTATTTGGCTCGGTTAATGATGGGGTGGCCTGGATGTGGAGAGTTGGACTCGTCAAATATTAGGGTTGAGGATGTTGGAGAGGGAATGACGGTTATGCCCATCTGTAATATTTGTTCGCGGGGCCCGATGATCGGGACTCGCATATCGGTGCTCCCTTCGTGCAATCATGCTTTCCATTTGCATTGCATCGTGAGGAGGATGCTCGGCAAAAACTATATGTGCCCTACGTGCCAAGTTCCTGCGTATCCGTATCAATATCCCCCACTACTTGAAACATGAGAGACTGAGTTTGCATATTTGTTTTTATTATTAGTATTATTAAAAAAAATCCTAAAGTAGCGCGACTTTTTATCGGAGTTTTAATTTGTGGTTCTTTTTTTTTGCCCCGGATTTTAGTTTCATTTGAGCATTGTTCTTGAATGATTTTTGACAAGTCTGTGTATATTTTACATTAGGATTGGAAACGTTTCCACGCACGCAGTTGCGATTCGTCCGAAAGAAATAAAATCACATCAGTTTCTGATCCACAAACAAAAAGATGCCGTGCGTATTCTTCATAACAAAATACGCACGCCATCAAGAAAATAAAAGAACACAAAAAAAAAAAAAATTGCGCCTTTTTGCACAATTTGGCACCAAAGACAACAAACAAACAAACTGGCCCGTTTAGTCAGCCTCCAACGAGGTGGCGTCTTTTTGCACAATCTGCAAAATAAGATGAAGGGGGTCGAATTAGAAACAGAAAAGCGAAACGAAAAAAAAAACTATGGTCCAAAAGAAACCGAACCGAGCAGGAAAATATAAAAAACTAGACCTTAGTTACGTATTCTTTGATTCTGTCATTAATTTCTGGATCTAAAGCTCTCTCAGCAAGCTCGTAATATACAGCGCTACCTTCGGGGCCGTTAACTTTTTCTTTCTGCAAATATCTGCACAACAAACAGCAAATATTCACATACAAAATTCAAACTGAAATCCAATACGAACATCCCGACAATCAATCACCTCTGCTGGACAAGTGCTTCTACAGCCAGTTTCGTGTTTGCAAAATTCGGATGGCTTTCGTTGTTTTCATGCACTCCCAATCGCTTCAGATGATGCCAAAGATTCTCTTCAAGACAATAATTTTACGTGAGCAACAAATCTAGAAAGAGCCTATCTTTACAATTAAACTAAGTTTAATAAGTAGGTAAAAACTGACTTATGATTATACATATACCTTCCGTGATTTTGCCTCCGCCTAGATGAATAATTCCGATAACTACAAAAGTTAAACCGGTCACGTGTGACGAACTTGTGTCCTCCACAAATTTTTTATAGATATCCGCAGGTAACTGACTTATGATTATATACGATTTTGCATCACCGGTAGCTGCAACACACGAAACATCGTAAGAATCAGTATTGTATACATAGTTACGAAGCAACGAGAGCTGATTACGGTACTTAGTATTTTGACTGTCTTAAGTCAATTGAAACAAATGCAAATGGATGTAAAAGCATGCTCTGCTTCCCTTCAGTTAAATCAATCGAAACAAGTCGTTGGTCTCTTTATACTAATCCCAAAATCGAAAAAAACAAATGTACCAAAATGGTAAATATGTATAAAATTCAATCGGATAAAAATAGATTAATTAATTAAAAAAAAAAAAAGAATTTTTTTTTGGATAAAACTCACAGAGGTGGGATTGTGAAGCGCGGGTAGATTTAGAAGAAGCGGAAGGGCGAGAGCGGTGAAGCTCTCTCAATTCATAGCCGAAAATGGAGGAGAGTTTGGATTTGGCCTCGTTGATTACAAATGCGGGCAAATTCCTCTGCTTATAGCCTTTACTTGTGATCAGCTGAGTTAAATCTTCCCTTCTTATCGGACAACCTGAACTTTGCTCGGTTTTGAACAGGATGTACCGGATCACTTCTCCCACCAATTTGTCCTTTTCCTGTGCCCAACAAAAACACAGTCATATCATATTGTATACTCTCTCTCTCTCTCTCTCTACACACACTCACACACTCTCTATCTCTCTCTCTACACACACACACACACACATACACAATCTCTCTCTATATATATACACCACACACACACGCACTCTCTCTCTCACACATACACACTCACACACTCACTCTCTCTCTCTCTCTACACACACACACACAATCTCTATCTCTCTCTCTACACACACACACACACACACAGTCTCTCTCTATACACACACACACACACACACACACACACACACACACACACACACTCTCTCTCTCTCACAAACACACGGCGGCGCTGGTAAAAATGGAGGAAAGAAGAAACTTACATGGTCTGAGATGTCGAACTGAGAGGAGGTTTCATGAGTGGCGGACATTCTATGGAATCGCGATAGTTTGGAGCCCTAATTTCGCCCCCCTTTTTTTTGTTGGGGGTGAGATTCAAATTGAATGCGTAAAAATGTCATACGTGCGTGGAATTGTACCTCGCACGTGCGAAAATTCAAATAATGAAATTTGGTGGGGTACGCGCGAAATCTTTTTTTCTTTTTTAATATTTAGGGTGTTTTGGTGGTCTAATTTATACTATATCGGGTGTAAATGTAATACACCACTCACACCCATATTAGTATGTGTAGATCAACGTTAAATAACCGTAAATTGCAAATCAAATTAGACAATAATCAATTATATTTTTTTTTTGTAAAAATGTAAAAGAATCAAATCAGAGTCAAATTCAAACATTTAGTCCAAATCGAAACAGAACCAATACGTATAAACAAACTATATATGTCATAGGGAAACGAAATTGTTACCTGAGATCAGAGATCTGAACTATTGTATACCCCGCCGGTATACAATTGATCTGCAATCTTATCGATCGTCCACGTGTTAAATTCTTTTTGGTTAATTCCTCGTCTAAATGGTATACGCGACTTTGCTTCATCAAAGAGTAAATAGTTGAGCGAAAATCCATCTTCGTCTTTACTTAGCCTCCACTCACATTCTATCACGGTCTCCCACTCCTCCATCAAATCTAGCAGTAGTGCCACATCATCAAATTCAGCCTGCCTATTAAAAGCGTGCTCCGCCCTAGCTTGAGGGTACACACGCAATGCATATACAATCGGATGCTCGTCAAGAATCGGATCAACGAGAACCTTTAGTTCTTTACGCAGACATGGGAATCTGCCCTTCGCCTCTACGGGCAAGAAAGAAAAAACTGATCTCAGAATGTCGTCGGGCAGCATCAAGAAACCGGACTCTCCGACGGCCGGAGCTACGCCGACGACATTTTCGACGACCGCAGCCGGACCTAAGTTTCCGACAATTCCGACGGCCGGGACTAGGTCGCGCGAGTTTACGACTGCCGGAAGTACGTCGCCGGCGTTTCCAGCGGCGGCCGGAACCTGGTTCATCTCGCCGTCGCCCCCTTTCTTTCTCTTGTTCGACGTTGCTCTATCTTCCATTTTCCTTTTGCCGCTCTCAACCATTTTTGTTTTCTCTCCGGCTCGAGTTCCGATTCAAGAATAAATGCCTCGAGTTCCGATTTCCGATTCAAGAATAAATGCCTCGAGTTCTGATTTCGCTATTTGGGCCCTTAAATATTTGGGCCAATGATAAAATTGCAGCTACCCTGACATTATCTCAAATTACAAAAAACTCCATTTTATTATTATTATTAATATAATAATAATAATAATAATAATAATAATAATAATAATAATAATAATAATAATAATAATAATAATAATAATAATAATAATAATAATAATAATAATAATAATAATAATAATAATAATAATAATAATAATAATAATAATAATAATAATAATAATAATAATAATAATAATAATAATAATAATAATAATAATAATAATAATAATAATAATAATAATAATAATAATAATAATAATAATAATAATAATAATAATAATAATAATAATAATAATAATAATAATAATAATAATAATAATAATAATAATAATAATAATAATAATAATAATAATAATAAAATGTAATCAGAGAGAAAAGAATAAGAGGTAGTTTCCTGATACAAGTGAAAATCTTTTCTAAAGTATTATCTCTTTTCATCTTACGCTTGTTTTCTCCTTTCATCATCCGAGGTAATAATTCTACCGATTTTATTTCTGCCCGTGAATTGTCGTCGTATGATTATTGTAATAATATATATTTTTTTTTAATTTGTGGCTCTGTGTTGCGATTGATCTCAGATTATTTTGTTATTCTCCCCTTTCTTAATTATTTTTTCTGGGTACGTGGTAGAAGTTAATTCTCATTGATTAAGCTATGTGAGCTCTAGATTGTTTAAACAGAAAACAATTTTTAACTGATTTTTTTTTATTTTGTGTGTGTGTGTGTGTGTGTAATTAAACCTAGAAATACTGAGAAAGAGTAGGTAGATATCTTGTAATGATGTCTCCTAATACGATTAGGATTCTGCAGATCTATTGATTAAGTGGTTATTTTTCTTTTTCTATTCCCCGAAATTTTTGGTTTAATTATTTGGTTTTGAATTGGTATATCGCAATTTCTCGATTTTATTTTAATCATAAGATTGTCCCTTTTTTTTTGTTATAATTAATGTTGATAATAGGTATATTTTAATTGGATATAATTAGGTAGTGCAATGAACAATGGCTCTACGTGGATGCCGAACTGTAACTGGAGTGGCTGCACGTGGAGTGGCCGGGTACGAATATCGTTATCGTTTCTCGATCGATGAAGAAGATGAAATAGCTAAATTGTATAAATTCCAAATCCACCGTGGAAAGAAAACCTACCTCTTCGAGATCAGAACGAGCTTCGTCATCAAGACAATCGACGGTCAAGAGCATATTATGGACTCGGAGAGATACGACGCCCGAGTATATGATGATAGTAACGAATACGGTTTTATGATGATGGTGGAGCATCGGCTCGCAGATTATTGGATGACCAAGGATGAAATTAGTACGTTTGTCCACGAGACTTGCGATTTCGCCTTTCAAATAGGCAAAGATCCTAAAAACGAATCTCGATTACTAATCCCTGTAGTTATCCACCTTGACATTTGCACAGTGCAGCAAGAAAACGAGTCGGTTGACTCAGTCAACAACCGAGCCATCAGGGAGCAAAATTTGATCCCGTTTTACGTTTGGCCGAAAGCGACGGGTGTGGATCGGGGGAAGTTTAATAATTATCTTCAACTTTTTTGTTTGAATCTGGTTATGGCAAGGGCTAATGTTGGAGATGTTGTTGACCATAGATCGGGGATGAGGCCTAGGGTTAGGGTTGAGGATGTCGAAGAGGGAATGGCGATTATGCCCCTCTGTGATATATGTTTGCGGGGCCCGATGATCGGGACGTATGTATCGTGGCTCCCTTCGTGCAATCATGCGTTTCATTTACATTGCATTGTGAGAAGGCTGCTGATCGAAGACAACCACTTTTGCCCTACTTGTCAAGTTCGTGCTTATCCGTTTATTCCTCTGAGATTTACTCAGCCACCACGTGCTTGAAAAACAAGGGAGGGAGTCTGCAAGTTTTTTTTTTTAAATTAGTGTTTATAATCTAAACTTATGTATTTTTTAAACTTATGTATTTTTTAATTTAGTATTTATAAACTAAACTTATGTAGGAACATTCGATCCGAGTTTCAAGTTTAAGTTAACAGTGTGATTGAACAGATGTCTAATATCGATTTCATTACCATGATAAGAAGTCAGCGATTGTCAATAAGCAAGTTTCCCTTTTCATTGATCCCAAAGTTAACCGAAAAAACACAACTGTTACAAATTAAAACGAAAAAACAAAACGAAAACAAAATCCTTCCGGAAAAGCAACCTAAAGTATTATAATATCTATTACTGCCGTAATCCAAGTTCAGGATTAAGCCGACATTGGACCATCTTCTCTACTCTTTACGGACAAAGTAAAGCTTGCCCATCACATGAAGAATGGCAACAAAAGCAATGAAGCCAATGCTCATTACAAGAACAACATTAGGAGAGATCTTGAGTCCCGGTGCATCGTCTGTGTAAAACTGGAGCATGGTCCCACTCGCTCCGCCAGCAGCTCCGCCGCCAGCTGTCCTTCTCCGGCGAAGATTAGCTGCAGCTGCTGCTGCTGTTCCTCTCTGGGGTGCAGCTCCACCTGTTGCCATTTCTGCAATCCAATGTTTCAAGATTCAGAACAAAAACAAGAACCAAAGTGCTAAGAATGTTTTTGCTCACGTGCCATCGACACAAAATCTTTCCACTTATCATTGTTTGTTTTGAACATCTTCTTACAATTACTAAGAATGTTTTTGCTCACGTGCCATCGACACAAAAGTTGTTGACCGGAGGGATATACGATCTCTATAGCCTTCATCAAAGCCAACTCTCGATCTGTGACTATACAATTAGGTCTAGGACAACTTTCCATGACCTTCGCCAAGCTCTTCAAGGCCCATACGTAATTGTCTATTTTTTCCGCCCGAAGGTATGCAAATGCAACAGAGAACGTTTTATTCGTAGAAGTAATACCCACAATCTCCAGGAATGGGAGTCCGTATATGTTGGTTTTGTATGTACAATCCATAACCAATACATACGGATAACTACATGCCAATTTAATGCACGTAGGGTGGGTCCACAACAAGTCCATTACCTCGCCGGTCTCCTCCAAATATCTGTGATACTCGAAGTAGTTATTTTCGGACAACTTCAACATCAACAATTGCATTTGAGTTCTACCAGCATTCTCTTTGAACTGGATCTTCTGACGAGCATTATAAACCGTCTTAATTAAAGACGCATTTGTCGGATTCTTCAACTTTAGTGATGATAAGATTGTCTTTGGTTTCACCAATGCGTTTGACAAGTCTTCTACCAGTGCCATCTCTTCACTTGTTAATCTTCCAGCATATGAGTGGCCTTGAAAGTTTTCAAAATCTGAGTGGTTGTGACTACCACATTCAACTGTCAACACCCACCCAACTTCTTCTTCATCCATGCCCATTTTTTGGCCCTTCAACTCAAACGGACACTCACATTTCTTGGACGCTGTTTGCCTTTTTCCCTTTCCTCGGTCGTCTTGACCGGGTACCTTTTTGCCACGATACACCCCCGCACGCTCACATACAAGTACCACGTAGGGCCTTCTACGTCTATTTTTTCCCGGGTTTGAAGACTTTACTGACATTATCATTCCTAGTCACATACCAACTTCGCGCACCCATGTGACTAAATTGTCCCTTGTTGCAAACTCCTCATGGGTGGTAAATTCATGTGAATAATCCAAAGCTAATTCCCTACATGCATTAGCTCCACTACACGCGCTAGGTACAAAACTCTGCAAGAAAAATCGAAAAATTGGTTACACAATTGTAACAGTGATAATTCGACACACTAGCGTCGAAATATCCGTTTTCTATCGACACCAGAATGTCGATAATTTCAATATAATTCGACAGTTAATGAGTGTCGAATTATTTTGAAATTGTCGACACTGCAGTGTCGATATAAAGCGGATATTTCGACCTGTACATGTCAAAATTTTTGTACGTGAAATGAGGTGCGAAAAACGAGAAAAACGATCACAAAGTACAATATTTCTTACCTCTTTGTGTTCTTCGACCTTAGAATCCTCCATATTTATATCTTGTGTATCCATAATGTCCTTCTTTTCAAGTTTTAGTAAGATTTGAGGGTTTTATGTGATAAGGGTTTTGGAGAATATGGAAGATTTTTTTGTGGAAAAAATGTGTAAAATGAGGGTGAAGAAGAAGATGTTGGTGTTTTGTTGGGTGAGTGAGTTCCCTCTCTTTTTTCTTTTTTTTTTTTATTCTTTTTTTTGTATTTATTTTTTGGTCTTGCAATAGCAATTAACTTAATTTAAATTAATAATATCTAAATTATTATTGGGGTTATATTTGTAATTTCCAGTCTCGATTTTAATAAATTTATTTATATTTTGGTCTTGCATGAAGTAAGGTCTTGCACTTAGTAATTTTCGTCTTGCAAATATCTGCAGCCATGATAAAATTGCAGCTACCCTAATAAATGACGAAAAACTCCCTTTTATTATTATTATTATTATTATTATTATTATTATTATTATTATTATTATTAATAATAATAATAATAATAATAATAATAATAATAATAATAATAATAATAATAATAATAATAATAATAATAATAAAAAAAAAAAATGAAAATCAGAGAGAAAAGAATAAGAGGTGGTTTCCAGATACAAGTGAAAATCTTTTCGAAAGTAATAAATATCTCTAGGGTTTTCTCTATATAAACTGCCCTCGCTTACTTTTCTTTTCATCTTACGCTTGTTTTCTCCTTTCATTCTCCGAGGTAATCAATTCTACCGATTTTATTTCTGCCCGTTAATTGTTGTCGTATGATTATTTGTACTAGTTATTATTGTAATAATATATATTTTTTTTTAATTTGTGGCTCTGTGTTGCGAATGATCTCAGATTATTTTGTTATTCTCCACTTTCTTAATTGTTTTTTTGTAATTAAACCTTGAAATACTGAGAAAGAGTAGATAGATCCTCCTAATACGATTAGGATTCTGCAGATCTATTGATTAAGTGGTTATTTTTCTTTTTCTATTCCCAGAATTTTTTGGTTTTGAATTGGTATATCAGAACTCAGTGAACCAATTTCTCAACTAGGTAGTAGAAAGGAACAATGGCTCTACGTGGATGCCGAACTGTAACTGGAGTGGTTGCACGTGGAGTTGCGGGGTACGAATATCACTATCTTTTCTCTGTCGATGAAGAAGATGAAATAGCTAAATTGTATAAATTCCAAATCCACCGTGGAAAGAAAACCTACCTCTTCGAGATTAGAACCAGCTTCATCATCAAGACAATCGACGGTCAAGATCGGATTTTGGACTCGGAGAGATACGACGCCCAAGTATATGTTGATAGTAATAAAGTATATGATGATAGTAATAAGTTCGGTTTTATGATGATGGTGGAGCATCGGCTCGCAGATTATTGGATGACTAAGGATGAAATTTGTAGGTTTGTCAACGAGACTTGCGATTTCGCCTTTCAAATAGGCCAAGATCCTAAAAACGAATCTCGATTACTGATCCCTGTAGTTATCCACCTCGACGTTTGCACAGTGCAGCAAGAAAACGAGTCAGTTGACTCAGTCAACAACCGAGCCATCAGGGAGCAAAATTTGATCCCGTTTTACGTTTGGCCGGAAGCGACGGTGGATCGGGGGAAGTTTAATAATTATCTTCTACTTTTTTGTTTGAATCTAGTTATGGCGAGGGCTAATGTTGGAGATGTTGTTGACCATAGATCGGGGATGAGGCCTAGGGTTAGGGTTGAGGATGTCGAAGAGGGAATTACGATTATGCCCCTCTGCGATATTTGTTTGCGGGGCCCAATGATCGGGACTTATGTATCGTGGCTCCCTTCGTGCAATCATGCGTTTCATTTGCATTGCATTGTGAGAAGGTTGCTGCTTGAAGACAACCACTTTTGCCCTACTTGTCAAGTTCGTGCCTATCCGTTTATTCCTCCGAGAATTACTCAGCCACCACGGGCTTGAAAAACAAGAGAGAGTCTGCAAGTTTTTTTTTTTAATTAGTATTTATAAACTAAACTTATGTAGCAACATTCGATTCGAGTTTCAAGTTTAAGTTAACGGTGTGATTGAACTGTGGGTGGATGATGTGCATATGATTTTTTGCTTTCTATGATGTCAGAGCTGCAAGATGTCAAACCCAGATCAAGCTCAATCAAACAACCTTAACACAACACAAATGGATAGTGTTGCCTTAGTTTCCCATATTCGAAACTTACATAAAAATCGAGCAAATGCATCAGGTTTCCATTACTTTACGCTGCCAACAAGCATAATCCTTCCGAACAAATCGATAAGATGTCAAGTTTCCCTTTTCATTGATCCCAAAGTTAACCGAAAAAACACAACTGTTACAAATTAAAACGAAAAAAAAAACGAAAACAAAATCCTTCCGGAATAAAAGAAACCTAAAGTATAATATCTATTATTGCCGTAATCCAAGAATCAGGATTAAGCCAACACAGGACCATCTTCTACTCTTTACGGACAAAGTACAGCTTGCCCATCACATGAAGAATGGCAACAAAAGCAATGAAGCCAATGCTCATTACAAGAACAACGTTCGGAGAGATCTTGAGTCCCGGTGCATCGTCTGTGTAAAACTGGAGCATGGTCCCACTCGCTCCGCCAGCAGCTCCGCCGCCAGCTGTCCTTCTCCGGCGAAGATTAGCTGCAGCTGCTGCTGCTGTTCCTCTCTGGGGTGCAGCTCCACCTGTTGCCATTTCTGCAATCCAACGTTTCAAGATTCAGAGCAAAAACAAGAACCAAAGTCGAAGTTGTATTCCCAAGAAACAACAAGAAACAACAAGAGAAAGGTAATTTTTTTTCCCCATAAAAGTCGAAGTTGTGCATTTGCATATTGCTAATGTTTAACGTGGATATTCAAAATCAGTAATGGAAACTTCATGTGGTCATATTGACGGCATTATTAGGAACTTATACAACGAAAACTGAACGAAAAAATAGTGGCATACAACATGTCATGAAGTACACTATTACTCGTAGAAACTATAATATCTCCAAGAACTACAATATTCCAAAGAAACAACAAGAAAACGGTTTTTTTCCACATAAAATCGAAGTTGTGCATTTTCGTATTGGTAATATTTAACACGGATATTCAAAATCAGTGATGGCAACTTCAAGTGGTCATATTGACGGCATTCTTAGGAACATATACAGCGAAAACTGAACAAAAAAATAGTTGCATACGAAATGCAATAAAGTGCACTATTACTCGTCGAATCCATAATATCTCCAAGAACTACAATATTCCAAAGAAACAACAAGAAAAAAGGTTTTTTTTTTTGCCCCATAAAAGTCGAAGTTGTGCACTTGCATATTGGTAATATTTAACACGGACAGTCAAATCAGTGATGGCAACTTCAAGTGGTCAAATCGATGTCATTCGTAGGAACTTATACAACGAAAACTGAATGAAAAAAATAGTTGCATACAATACGACACAAAGTACGCTATTACTCGTAGAATCTATAATATCTCCAAGAACTACTATTGGAGACATTTGAAGGAGCTACAAATTGACATAGCATGAATATACCAAATGCATGATACGAAACTCCATCCACCGAAAAGCAAGTCGAGAACAACGAAAAATAATTCCCCTGATCAATCGACACATGGTTCTTTGACTGTTTCGATAAAATTCATTTTAAGGCATTAAAAGAACCTAAATCAACAATTGCAGAGGAGAGCTCGAGACATCCCAAATCGAGTTTATCCGACAGACACAAAAATTTTATAAACCAACATATATGCTCGAGACATCCCAAATCGAGTTTATCCGACAGACACAAAATTTTTATAAACCAACATATATGCAGCTTAAATTCGACATTATTTCAACTATGCATTACTTTACACACTTACTTAGCACAATTCAATGCGAACAAATTGTCGAAAAAATCAAACAGTAAAATTAACAGAAATCACATTCGAATCATCATGCATGCATTTCAAAGGCAGAAAGGGCAACGAAAAAAAAACCCAATTAAAAATAGTCAAAAAAAAAAAAAAATCTTCACTATCAAACCCAAGCAGAGATCAACTTCCAGAATCTAGATTTCATAACGACGATCAGTAAATATAACATCGGAGAAACCAGATCCATAAATCTGTGTCTTACATCCAATCAGCAATTGCGAATCGAACGCATATATAAAATAATAAAAGGAAATTCGATACGGAGTTGGATCAAGATCTGATTCGAATCAAACGAGTTGAGCGATTCATAGCAACTCACCTTAATTTTGAGAACTGGAAACTTGGGTCAATTCGGTTGGATTCTCTCTCTAGGGTTTCCTCAATTTCAGATCGAAAATCGTCGTCAGAAATAATGTTGAAAATTATGGAATTGAGGTGAATTTAAGAGAGAGAGAGAGAGAGAGGGAGAGAGAGAATCCTGTTGACCTTTGACTAAATTTCATTACAGTATAGATTAAACCGAAATTGTGAAAGATTTATTATAATGTTTATTCATCGAATAATCAATTGTATTTCAAATAATATACTATTGCTATAAATACTCCATATATGAGCTTTTTGAAAGTGATTATTATCCTTTTTTTGCTTATAATTTTTTTTAGGTGTTTGTAAAATTAAGTTTTGCTTTTGCTTGCTCCAACTTACCACCTCCGGAACCAGTTGAGCTACACCCATGCGGGCTAAGTTTTGCTTTTGCTTCTCTTAAAATAAATTGTTTTAAGCTTTTTTTTTTTTTTTCTAAAAACATCCGTGTATTTGTTTTTCTATTTAAGTTCATTTTCGAGAATATTTGCAGACATCCCCAACTTTTAAAAATAATCACTTAAAATTAACTTAACTCACAATCACTAACTTCTACTTTTCAATAAGCATTTTGCAAACACCACATATTTTTAATATTCGGTTTTTGTAATTTCAACTAATTGTTTTCGTCTTTAAATTTTTGACAACAATTTCGAGCAATTATTGGTCAAATTTAGCTAGATATGTATGCTCCTAATCTTATTAAATTCATATAAATGAAAAAAATGCACTACAGTAGAAACCTCGATAAATTAATAACCCTCAATGAAATAATATTTTTTACCAATCTCTACTCGGTGTCAACGTATTAAATTTATAGTTTAATAATTTAATATTTCGCTAAATTAATCTGAATATTTAAAAACTAATCGCGATAATAATATTATTTATGGGCTATTATTGTGTGTGGGCACTCATTGTTCAAAACCCAAACATGTAACAAACGGTTTATTTATGCAGGCTTGTTCATCAAGAGCTCAACATGTAAATGGGCCTGCTCCATTAACTAACAGCTCACAACAAAATTAAATACAAATAAAATTAGTCCATCTAAAATAAGGGACATACTAAAATAAATAAATACTATTTTTTTTTCTCAGTCTAACAGACCAAAATAAATAATATAAAATTATATTAATATGCTTAGTGAAAATCAATACTACACAAACGCACAAATCAATCATATTTTCTTTGTTCCAAAACCCTTCTTCTTTATTACGATTATGTTCTATTTTTATTTTTTTAATTAAATCAAACGATATGTCAATGAAAATTACTTTAAAATCGAAAGTCGAAACATTGTGATCCATTTCAAAATTTTGATTTTAGATCTTTTTGGTTAATTGTCAATGATTTTTTTTTTTTTTGTTCTTCTTTTTTTTTTTTTTAATTTAATTTAATTTACTTTGTTTTTTAATGAGCAGTAAATTAAATTGTCATTGATGGCGTGTGAAGAATATGACATGAAGAAAAAAATCGGCCTTTATGCACCAGAATCTTACTTCACTCTACCCTAGACAATCTTTTATTTTATTTTATTATACACAAACTTACAAAACTTTCATTTATTACATGATTAATCTTGTCCCTTGTCACAATAAAAGATTGAGACATCATTCATTCATTGCATCTTGTATATGATTGCAGTAGGTACACATGTAATTGGGCGGTTTTTTTTAGTATACTTATGGATATTAATAATCAACAACAATAATAACAAGTTCGAGGGGTTATTTATAATTAAATTGTTAGAATGCACTTTATTTAAATGTTAGTGAACTTATAACATTGAATTAATGGATTGACCCGTTAGTTTAATTATTTGTAGATGAGTTTTTATTATTTCGATCATTTTAAATGGCCTGGAGCACAAAATTTGCAATATATATATATATATATATATATATATATATATATATATATATATATATATATATATATATATATATATATATATATATATATATATATATATATATATATATATATATTATTTAGATATTTTCAAATTCGAGAAGAATTTTTTTTTTTTTTTTTTTTGTGGTGGAAATAATAATACCTATTAATTCGGCTATAATATTGAATGAGGAAATTACATTTTTCACCACTCAGGTTTGTACTAATTTCACATTATTTGGTCTTCCTTATTTACAAAATAATATTTTTGGTCCCTCATGTTTCAATAATTTGACATTTTTGGTTATTTCCACCAATTTAGTAGTAACGAGAAATTGACAAAAATTACCAAAACTATCAAATTATTGAAAAATGAGGGACCAAATATGTTTTTTGGGAATATATGGAGCCAAATATGAAATCATTGCAAATTTGAGGGACTGAAACCGTATTTGTTCCAATACTGAATTAGTGATAGTTAAGATATTTACATAGGAGTCCTAGAAAATAGGGGAATTGCTAACTTTACTCTAAGAGCGTCGGTTAGAAGGTCCACGTCAAGCGCGTGGACGTGACATGTGGACAGACCGCCTCCGCGTTGTCTGGACTCCAGACCACCTTAGTTTTGAGACGCGTGTCAAATTCTGCATCACTTGCTCCTGTCCAAACTTTAGATTTCCCACGCGCGCACCCCGTAGCGTCTCCGCCAATCGAGTTTAGCCGCAAGATATGGCTGTGGCCGTACGGCCAATATCCCTAATCACGTGTCGTTTGTTTTAATTTATTTTTGCTACATAGGGACTAGTTCTTTTTAATACTTTATTTTATTCTATATAGTAAAATTAAATATATGTATTCGATGACATCATAGGATTCTTAGGAAATTAAGAATATATAATATGTAAACAAATATGAAATAATAGATAGGATAATACAAATGCTGAAATGTTGATGTCATTTAGCGGGAAAACTGAGGGCACAATGGTAATTACTTAGCTGTGGTATTACCACTAGTAGAAAATTTGCTTTTAACTACGAAATTGTTTGCTACAGTAAAAAGTCGTAGTAAATACTGGAATTTGTCGTAGCAAAAAAGTATTTGATACGGCTATTTACCATAGCAAAATTTTTGTCACGCCCGTATATACTTCTAGACAAATCCGTAGCAAATGCTAGCAAAAGCCTATATATACTACGAATTTAATACATTTTACTACGGTTAATGGTCGTAATAAAAAGCCATTTTTCTACTTGTGTACCTAGCATATAAATAATGAAATTTAAATTTAAAACCGTGGTTGATGACAAAAAATTGCATTTCATCAAAATTTAGCCAAAACAAAATTTTCTAGATGCTACAATACTCTCGTATAATAGTTTGGTGAATAAATAAAATTTTCATATCATTAAAATGTAGCTAAAACAAGATTTTCTAAATGCTACAGCACTCTCGTATAATAGCTTGACGAATAAATAGAAAATTGCATATCAAAATCTAACTAAAACAAGATTTTCTAGATATTACAACATTCTCGTATAATAGCTTGACAAATAAAAAAAAATTGCATATCATAAAAATTTAGCCAAAACAAGATTTTCTAGATGCTACAACACTTTCGTATAATAGCCTACAAACGAGAGACGTAAACCGCACTAGGCTAACCATGTGTGACAAGCTCAATCCAGTAGTCATTGGCATCTGAATTAATTAACACATACTCACTTGCTCCAGTGCGCTAGGTCATCCCTTGCGAACGTGCTTACTAGATAATTACTTGTATATATAGATATATGGTGCAAAATCACTGGATATTTATCACTAAGTGTATCATCTGATAGACCGACCGTCAAAACAAATTCGAATATTGAAATTATTAAAAAAAGAAAAAGAAAAATGATTCATCTCTCCTTTTCAAGAATCATAAATATGCAGAGTGATCCCTTTTGCCCTTCCACTCTCAAAAAGCCCACACCCACATATAATAATATATAGAAAATATAAATTATAGTTCCCTTTATAAATTTTTGTTACCCAATATTCCACGACCAAGCACCAAAAAGTTCACAAAAATCTACTTTTAATTTCTCTTTATATAATTATTTTTCCAATTACAAAATTAACTATATTTGCAAAAAATGAGTCAGTGTGTTCCAAGTTGGGATACCGACGACTACTCCGCCGCGCCGCCGCCGCCGCCCCGACCCGCTGTCTCCACTCTTTCCGATTCCTCTAATTCTTTGGCTCTCAATGTCCCCTCGTAATCTCTCTCTCTCTCTCTCTCTCTCTCTCTCTCTCTCTCTCTCTCTCTCTCTCTCTCTCTTCTTGGATGAATTAAAATTAATTATGTTTCATCAGATTGGAATACGAAGTTGCAGAGCTAACATGGAAAAACGGGCAACTAGCCATGCATGGGTTAGCCCCATCGCGCGTGGTCAACAAACCCCCCACCGCCGCATGGGAAAAGCCACGCGCCGGCGGTACTCTCGAGTCCATAGTCAACCAAGCCACCACCCAACGCCTCCCCAAGTTCGCCGCAGGCATGAATCCCAAAGAGCTGGTGCCTTGGTTCGACAACCACCGTGCCGCCGCCTCCGCCGCCGCCAACTCCGGCCCCACCGCCAGCGCCTCCCTTACCGTGACCATGGACGCCCTCGTCCCTTGCCGGAACAATATCCCCAGAAACGACGACGATGAACATAATCCAGAGAACTCCGCGCACGTGCTCGAATACGTTGTTGGGTCCTCCACGCACGTGGGGTCGTGCAGCGGAGCGGCCGCACACGGCGGCCGGTCTGCACTTGCGGCGGCATGCGGCTGCAAGGTTGTTGGCGCGACGACGGCCGCGAGCGAGAGCGCCACGTTCGGAGGGAGAGACGACAGCTTCCAGTTGACGCTTGATACTTGCGGCGGGTTGACGTCAACTTCCATGTGGTCGCCGGAAAACACCAGCTCCGGCAAAGAATATTCCAGGACCTCCGCCGATGACCATGATTATTCCGGCTGTCGCAGTAGATCACAGGCATGTTATACATCGCTACACATATATTCAAATTTGGGTAAATTACATTTACACCCCTAAAGTATGCTGAAATAACTTTAAAGTCCATGTGGTATTGATAATTACAATCACCCCTGAAACATTTCTTAAATAACACCTAGCTCGATTGTATCTCCACCACTTCCTGAAACTAATATTACGTTACAAATCTATCGGAATGACGTGTCTAATGCATTATCCCTGTTACAATTTCTAACGGTATTTCTGGGGTGATTGTAATTATCAATACCGTAGGGATATTAAAATTATTTTAGCCCATCTCAGAAGTGTAAATGTAATTTACCTTTAATTTTTACGTATGTATACGGAGTATATATTATAAAAATAATTGAAAATAAAAATAAATAAATAATTGTCTCTGGTATGCAGAGTGAAGCAGATGATTGTGGGAAAAGAAAATTAGGGCATGGAAAATCCTCAGTTACAATCAAGAAAACGAGGGCAGCTGCTATTCATAACCAATCTGAAAGAGTAGGTTTTCTCTTTCAATTTATCTCTAATTACATATATATAGATTGATAAATATCTATTTTAATTTGCACAGTGAGCTTACGAGATCTTACATATGGTGAAATACAATATGTGATTTAAAAATTGTGGATTTTCATAAATAACTCCGTACCTACTAATCACGCATACACATGAGAGTGTGTGTTATTACGTATAGATCAATCGTGTAAAACTACATGATGTATTTCACCAGATGTAGGTTACACAAAACCCATCTACGTGTATGTATTTGTAATTGGTGTATAAATATATATATGACGTAATATTATTCGGAGTATTATGTAGCATATAATGCAAGACTTTTTGTGGGTATTCGTGTATATATATATATATATATATATATATATATATATATATATATATATATATATATATATATATATATATATATATATATATATATATATATATATATATATATATATATATATATATATATATATATTATTTTTCTTGATACAAATGTTTAGCTAAAAATGTTGAATTTTGAGGTATATATAGTAAAACTAAATAAATGTATTCTCATGTATTGTCCCAGAAAAGAAGAGACAAGATTAATCAAAGGATGAAGACGTTGCAGAAGTTGGTCCCAAATTCCAGCAAGGTAACAGAAATTTTGTATAATAAAGCTTATGGTAAATTACAAAAACCCCTCTCAACGTAGGTTAAATTACAAAAAAAACGCCCCCCATCCATTCGTAATTACTAAAATCTCCGCAATGTTTGTTTCCGTCACCAACTCCCTTAATTTGTAACTTTTCACGGAATTTTTTTGAGTCCTCGGAATATTTCCCAAAAGGGGTGATAGTAATATTTGTGAATGGGTCACTCACTATAAGCAGAATATAAATTCCGTTTAAATGCAAATGCCTCATAGGGTAATTTTTATCTTCTCAAATGTAGCATAAAGAAATATCACGTCTCCAATGATATAATCAACATTTTTTGGGGAATATTCCTTGTTATAATTTTTTTTCTCTTAAAAAAAACATCATAAGGGGGTTGGTGTAATATTGGAACAAATGTGGGGTGTTTTGGTAATTATGGAAATACAGGGGTGTATTTCGTAATTTAGCATGAGTTAGAGATAAGTGATGCAAATCATTACATACTTATTAAAAAAATCTAACATTATCTGTTAGACATAAATCCGAATGATCCAAGTATTGTTTTTGGCCCCCCCTCACAACTTTTGCACCACTTCTTTATTATAGCTTTATTGAAAAATCAAATCAAAAAATTTCTGCCCTCAATTTTTAAAAATAATTAAATAATGTGAAAATTGAAACTTTAAATTAATTATATTAGACAATATAATGCAGTGAAAAGGTGGTCCATATAATACTTATAATGATGCCAATATTCACACACAAAGTGTTTTATTTTTGGGGTAATATATATATATATATATATACATATATATATAAAAGTGAACTTAGTCCACATAATTAAAATCTCGAAACTTAAGTCTATGTGGGACAGACAGTTATTTGTTAGGAAGACAAGAAAAATTAATACCACATGTGTTATTTATTTATTTTCTTGGTGGGGCTACCCTTTTGGAATATATATATATATATATATATATATATATATATATATATATATATATATATATATATATATATATATATATATATATATATATATATATATATATAGAGAGAGAGAGAGAGAGAGAGAGAGAGAGAGAGAGAGAGAGAGAGAGAGAGAGAGAGAGAGAGAGAGAGAGATTTTTATGTTTTAGAATACTGAAATGTTAAATTTCGTTTTAATTTATTAGTAATAATGTTTTGACTTTGAACGTAATTTTTACCATTTTCTAGTTTGATTTTGGTAAAATTCAAAACTCGGAAATTGTGGTCGTTTGAGTTAGCTTTCTACTGCAACATGAATTAGCTGGATTGGATACCTGGTGATAAAGTTATGCATGAATGAATTACATTTTAATTTTTTTGGATAACTCACAATGTTAAAGTTGTGGGCAATGTTCGTTCATTCATTCATATTTTTATCACCCGATATCCAATCTGGTAATTTAAGTTGAATTAGAAAGCTAATTCAAAGAATTAGAAATTCCGTGTTTGGAGTATAGACAAATTCAAACTCGAAAACGGTCAAAATCAACTAGAAATAATACAATCTCTTATGCAGACAGATAAAGCATCAATGTTGGATGAAGTAATAGAATACCTAAAACAACTTCAAGCACAAGTCCAAATGATGAGTAGGATGAACATTCCATCTATGATATTACCACTTGCCATGCAACAACAACTTCAAATGTCTATGATGGGTATGGGTATGGGTACTGGTATCGGTATGGGCATGAGTGGGCTCATGGACATCAATACAATTGGCCGTGCCGCAGCTATGCCGCCACCACCTGCCGCCGCCGCCGCAGCCTTCATGCCTATGGCGGCCGCCTCGTGGGATATTCAGCAAGACGGACGATTGCAACCACCGCCTCCGGTGATGTCTGATCCTTTATCTGCGTTCTTTGCCGGTCAATCACAAGTGAGTATTATTCAATTAAACGTAAAAATGTTGAAAAAAAAATGAATTCGTTAATTGTTGTTTTCATATATTTTGAATTTAGGAAAACACACTTTTCGTCTCTTAAGTTTACCTCAGTTTTGCATTTGGTCCTTCCTTTCGTCAATTTTTCGTTAACTGACGGACTAACGATAAATTGATTGAAATGACCAAAAGTATTAAATTTTGAAATACGAGGAACTAATTGTTTTTTTATTTTTTGTTTAAATAAAGGGAACCAAATGTCTAATTGAGGTAAACTTGAAGGACTAAAAGTTAATTTTCTTCTTATGCAGCCAATGACGATTGATGCTTACAGCAGATTGGCAGCTTTCTACCAACAATTCCAACAAATTTCTGGTTCAAAGAATTGATTATTGGGAGAAAATTAAAACAAGTGTGCTATAAGACTTTAATTAAGAAGTTAATATTTGTAGGTTCTTTTTGTGTATGTTTATTACAAGTGTTCAAATTTATGTCTTCTTTTATCAATTTCAAAATTTTCTTTTATCACTTAGGGGATGATTTCTATGACATATAAATAACATTATTTATTTGTTTCAATTCCCGAAACGTATCGAAAAATGTAGAAACTAGAAACTTGTCTTTATATTGAAGATCCCCTGCATACTCGTATAAGCTAGACACAACGAAAATTAAAGATGAATTTTGTTTATCAAATCGTCGCCCGGTCTACACATAAAACGGGACCAAATTTTCCACTCTGACGACTCGATCAACTTGACCGAGTCAACCGTGCAGACTCGTTTTCTTGTTTCAAGTAGGTGGCAGCTGCGTAATTCTCGGAGGAATAAACGGATAGGCACGGACTTGACAAGTAGGGCAAAAGTGGTTGTCTTCAAGCAGCAGCCTTCTCACAATGCAATGTAAATGAAACGCATGATTGCACGAAGGGAGCCACGATACATAAGTCCCGATCATCGGGCCCCGCAAACAAATATCGCAGAGGGGCATAATCGTCATTCCCTCTTCGACATCCTCAACCCTAACCCTAGGCCTCATCCCCGATCTATGGTCAACAACATCTCCAACAGTAGCCCTCGCCATAACTAGATTCAAACAAAAAAGTAGAAGATAATTATTAAACTTCCCCCGATCCACCGTCGCTTCCGGCCAAACGTAAAACGGGATCAAATTTTGCTCCCTGATGGCTCGGTTGTTGACTGAGTCAACTGACTCGTTTTCTTGCTGCACTGTGTAAACGTCAAGGTGGATAATTACAGGGATCAGTAATCGAGATTCGTTTTTAGGATCTTTGCCTATTTGAGAGGCGAAATCGCAAGTCTCGTGGACAAACGTACTAATTTCATCCCTGGTCATCCAATAATCTGCTAGCCGATGCTCTACCATCATCATAAAACCGTGTTCGTTACTATCGTCGTATACTTGGGCGTCGTATCTCTCCGAGTCCATAATCTGCTCTTGACCGTCGATTGTCTTGATGACGAAGCTCGTTCTGATCTCGAAGAGATAGGTTTTCTTTCCGCGGTGGATTTGGAATTTATACAATTTAGCTATTTCATCTTCTTCGTCGACCGAGAAACGATAACGATATTCGTACCCCGCAACTCCACGTGCAGCTACTCCAGCTACAGGTCGGCATCTGCGTACGGGCATTGTTCCTTAATCAATGAGAATAGCAAAATAATATCAGATCAATCGCAACACAGAGCCACAAATTAAAAAAAAAATATATATTACAATAATAAAAAGAAACATTCGAATAATACATAATAGTATAATCATACAATAACAATTTACGGGGCAGAAATAAAATCGGTAGAAAATAAGAATTTATTACCTCGGAGGATGAAAGGAGATTATTACTTAGAGAAACCCTAGATATATTATTTAGAAGGGGTCATTAGCAATACACCCCTCCAATAGATAAAAAATAGTGATATGTCCATACCATAATTCTTCCTTTGTGAAAACCCCTAGAATATTTATTTCCAATTTTACCCTTATACTACCCATTTTTTTTAATAATTATCTAGTATTAACAAAATTCCTATTAATAAGGCAATTAAATCCGCACTTTTTTTTTAATAAATATCTACTAATTACAACATTCCTATTAATAAGGCAACTAAATCCGCATTATTTACAAAATTCCTATTAATTAGGCACTTAAATCCCGCTAATTAGGATTAATTAGTATAATTTATCTCAATTATTCCTTTTTTCTCTCTTTCTATAATAACAATTTAATTCCTAAAAATTTGCTTCCAAATTCCTAAAAAATTGCTACCAAATCAAAAAAAAAAAAAAATCGGACTTTATTTTTTTATTTTATATTTTATATTGTTTTCGGACTTTATTTAGTCATTTTTTTTTATTTTTAATATTTTTTAATAAAAATAATTTTTTTTTTTATTTTTTTTAAACAAAAAATTGATTTTTTTCTCTCCACAGGTTTGCAACGCCGAATATGACTATGGTTGAATATGACTATATGTGACTATATTAACTGTAGTCATATTCGACTATATGGTCGAATATGACTATATTAACTGTAGTCATATTCTCTTTTTATATTGTTTTTTTTTTATATTTTGAACTTACAAATTCCGATTATATGGCATAGTCATATTTACCAAATCATATAAAACAACGAAGATTCCCTATTGTTTACGAAAATAATCCAATCAATATCCACACAAAAAATCAATTTGAATCTACTTACTCGAAGTCAACTTGAAAACAAGATGATAGATTATATTCAACAATAGTCATATTCGAAAAATACATAAATATGACTATAGTCATATTCGAATATGACTATAGTCATGTTACTGCTATTGTTCATATCTGAAAAAAAAAATCGAAAATACAAAAATAAAGATAGAAAAATAACGAGAGAGAGGGATGGGAGTCGACGACAACGGCGGTGGTGGCGGTGGTGAAGGAAAGAGAGTGAAAGAGGCGGCGATGGTGGTGGTGATGGCATCTGGAAAAAAAAACCTGAGAAAACGATAAAGATAACGAAAAAAGAGAGAAAGTGCCTTACGTGGAAACGAAGGAGGAGGCGACGACAACGAGCGACGACGGTGGTGGTGGTGTACAAATCTATGTGGAGACGATGGTGGTGTAAAGAGAGAGAAATCGACAGAAACAACGAACACGAGAAATTAATAAATCGCTAATCGAGTGAATCATCGATAGTCATATTCGAACCAGACTATAGTCACGTTAATGCTTCTGCTCCAGATCTGGAGAAAAAAAAAATCGAAAGTAACGAAAGAGAAGGAGGGGGAGGCGACGACAACGACGGTGAATGAAAGAGAGAGTGGGGAACAAACAAGAAATTCATAAATCACTAATCGAGTGAATCAACAATAGTCATAATTATTAACAGAACAGTGAATATGACTATTATGTGACTACTCTGTAAATCGAGATAAAATGAAATCATATACAACTCGGACGACACAAACCCCATACATTTTGCTCTGAACAAAACAAACGTTCGTAAATTGCGAACCAAACATTATAATCCATAGACTAAATTAAGAAAAAAAAATAAAAAAAAACAATTACATACAATCTTTGATCTTTTTCACGCAATTTTTCTTCAACATCAAGCATAGAGCGCTACAAAGACGACGACTAGGCCCCTCGATCTCGCCCAAAAATACTTGCATATATACAGATCTGTCAAAAGACGAAAAAAAGGAAAAAAAAAAAAAAGACGAAGAAGAAGAGAAGATGAGAGATTGAGAACGTGAGAGAGAGAGAGAGGGGGAGTGAAATAGTGAAATAAATTATATCACATTAAAAACCTAATCACATAAGGGCACTTTAGTCTTATCATGTCTAGTTAGGGGGGTCTCACTAATTAAGAATGAAACTTGGGTGTAGGCAAAAGTTTTTAATAGTCAATTGGGTTTAGTTCAAAATATTTTCTATTTGAGGGGGTTATTGCATATTTCCCCTATTTAGAAAAAGATTTTTACTTGTATATATATTAGGAAAACGACCTCTTCTTCTTTTCTCTCTGCAGATAGACTATTTTTATTATTATTATTATTATTATTATTATTATTATTATTATTATTATTATTATTATTATTATTATTATTATTATTATTATTATTATTATTATTATTATTATTATTATTATTATTATTATTATTATTATTATTATTATTATTATTATTATTATTATTATTATTATTATTATTATTATTATTATTATTATTATTATTATTATTATTATTATTATTATTATTTATTATTATTATTATTATTATTATTATTATTATTATTATTATTATTATTATTATTATTATTATTATTATTATTATTATTATTATTATTATTATTATTATTATTATTATTCATTAGCCCAATTTAAATAATAATAATAATAATAATAATAATAATAATAATAATAATAATAATAATAATAATAATAATAATAATAATAATAATAATAATAATTGAAAAACTTGTACCAATACTAAAGCTTGAACCCAAAAAAAAAAGAAAAAAAAAATTGTTAACACACCACTTTTAAACATATTCTTTGAGGGAAAATTACGGCCATCCGCCTGAGGTAAGGTATGATTATAAAAAAAACCCTCTTGTTTGCATAATTATAATCACCATCTCAATTATGTATTGTCTTACCCATCCACCCTTACGATGTCAAATTTAACTGCATGTGTTCATCCGGTTGGTAAACCGATCTAATCGAACCGAACAAAAATTCATACATGTCGATTACCGAACCGTTAATTCGGTGTGGTATTCACTTTTATTTTATTTATATTTATATATGCACTATTAGTATTTAAACTAAAATAAATTAAAAAAATGAAAAAAAAAATCAAAAATTTTAAATATACAAAGATGAATGGTTTTTTTTTTTTTCGTAATTTGTCATATTCCTTGAACACTCATGTCTCATAGTGATGGATCCGGTATTGTTATTTTTACTATGGGCTTATGAACTTCTAATGGGCCTAGTATGGCCTATCTAAGGGTGTTCCGATTTCGATCGAATATTTCTGATTTTGAAACGATTTTTTTTATAGTCGGATTTCCGATTTTTTTGAAAAAAAAAGTATCGGAATCGGAATGTATATATAATATTCGGAATTTCCGAATTCCGGTCCAAAAATAGTTCCAAAATTTCCGATAGTAATTCCAATTTTTTTCCGAAATTTATATATATTTTGAATTATTTTATACATACATATTACTTATTAATTATTATTCATATAAGACTTAATTCATTACTTTGGCTGGACTGAAAAGTTATTTGCTTGGTAAATAATTAATTTCGATCCAATAATATTAGCTCATACAACTACCCTCCTTCAAGCAATTGCCCTAATTCTGTGCGTAGATTTACACCGATTAAGTGGTCCTGTTGTTGGTTTAATTATTTGGTTTTGAAATTGATGCATCTACTCTACAAATTTCTTGATTTTATTTTAATTTAATTTAATGTTGATGTGTAATTTGTTGTAGGTAATATAGGAGGTATATTTATTGGATAAAGGAACAATGGAAGTACTTGGAGTGTCTAAACGTAGAGTGGCTGGGTACGAATACAATTACCGTTTCTCGATCGACGACGAAATAGTTAAACTATATAAATTTGAATACCACCGAGGAGAAAAAACCTATCTTTTCGAGATCAGAACAAGCTTCACCATGAAGACAATCGAAGGTGAAGATAGGATTATGAACTCGGAGAGATTCGACGCCAAAATGTACGGCGATTGCGAACAAAGTCTTATGGTAGATGTCGTTTACAGGCTCGCAGAATATTGGATGACTCAAGATGAAATCATAGAGTTTGTTGAAAAGGCATTTAATTTCGCAGTTCAAACGGGCAAGGAGCCTAACAATGGATCCCGTTGGTTAATCCCTATAGTTGTTCATCTCGAGGTTTGCACAGTTCAGCAAGAAGGCGAGTCGGTTGACTCAGTCAACGACCGAGCCATAAGGGAAGAAAAATTGGTACCGTTTGTCATTTTCCCTAGGGCTGCGAATCCGAAAAATTATCCTAACAATCTTCTGTGCAATTTGTTTAGACTAATGACGGGTTCGATTAAAATCGGAGAGGCTCACCCGGCCAAGACTAGGGTTGAGGATGTTGAAGATGGAATGGCGATTATGCCCTTATGCGATATTTGTTTGAGTGGGCCGATGCTGGGGACTTATATATCGGTGCTCCCTGCGTGCAATCATGCTTTCCATTCACATTGCATTGTGAAGTGGATGCTCGGCAGAAACTATATGTGCCCTACTTGCAATGTTTCTGCGTATCCGTATGTTCAGGCGGGTCTTAATCATCCACTTCCACTTCCACGTCGTCCGGTTCCACGTTGAAACAACGAGACGAAGTTTGCAACTTTCTTTTATGATTATTACTATTACTCTATTATTGACAAAAAAAAAAAACCTTGTTGATTCGAGTTTTAATACGTGTTTTTTCCCAGTTTTAATTAATGTTGTTATTATTAATATATTATTATGCCTTAGTGTTGATGAACTTATATATGCAGGTTTTTAGTTTTCTTTCATGCTTATTCTTGTTGTTTCAGCATACTGTATACCTTGATTTATTTATGTATTGTTTTGGTTTAAGAAACTAAACTACCACAATGCATTGTGAAGTTGTATACATAATAAATTAGCTACTTAAAGTTGCTTCATATATACAGATAAAAAAAATATAATTAATATTAATGCTAAGCTCTTTAACCATAAATATTTTAGTTATAAATTTTATGTTTAGGTTCTCTTTCTATGACCATATGTGGCTTGGCACGATGTTACACTTGATGAAATACATCGGGTAATTATTAATTGTTAATATAGTGAAATAACTTCTCGTTAAGCACACATACACATGATTGTGTGCAGATCAAGGGTTAATAATTACCCGATGTACTCCACCGGATGCAGGATCAAACAAAATGACAGATCAATGGTTAATAATCCCATTTGGCTCGTCAAACTCTCCCATCATTAGGCTAAACAAATAATACCCGGTGCAATAAATGGACCAATTTCTCCTCTCGGTCGTTGATAATGCAATGCAAAGTTAGTAGATAAAAAATCAAAAAATAGCTTAATTCTTTTACCTAGTGAATTTCCCCAAATACAGACGCATGAAAAATGGATCAAAATTAAATTTACATTGACCGAAGGCAAAACAAACCAGCCCCTTAAACATCTCTTATATTGTTCCTTAGTATCCGCTAAATCTCGATTTTTTTCGCGCTATCCTCAACTACTCAGTCCTAATCAAACACTAATCTAAAAAAAGAAAGAATAGGGTTCGTAGTCTCTCTACATCTCTCTTGTCATATCCTTGTTGTGTTTTTCCTTAATTTCATCCTGAGGTACTTTCATTCTTCATATTTTTTTAATTTTTTTTATTATTATTTTATTTATTTATTAAATTTGTGATTCTGTACTGTGGTGGATTTTATATTATTTTGTTATTAATTATCATTCTGATTAAGCTGTCGATCTTGAATTCAGATTGAAATGCTTTTCTCATCATGGTTTTTTAAACTATTAAATGATTATTTTTTTAATTTAAAAAAAAAATGGCTTTTAATGTCTTGTTTGCCTTTGTAGGTATAAAATGGCTCCACGTGGATCGGTTGTGAATTTTTTCGGAGTGGCCGAACGGACAACGGCAGGTTACGAATACCGTTACCGTTTCTCGTTGGACGATGAAATAGCTCCATTGTATCGATACACACTCGACCCGGACCTCAAAACCTATCTCTTCGAGGTCCGAACTAGTTTCATCATCAAGACAATCGACGGTCGAGATCAAATCGTGGACTCGGAGAGATTCGACGCATGTCGACATGGTAAAGAAACAGTTCACATCTTCACGGATGTGTCTTGTAGACTCGCGGAATATTGGATGACTAAGGACGAAATCAAAGAGTTAGTCAACAAGGCGTCCGATTTCGCCGCTCAAACGGCCAACGACCCGCGAAACGCCCGTCGGTCGTTGATCCCTATAGTCGTCCGTCTCGAGGTTTGCACGGTGCAGCAAGAAAACGAGACCGTTGACTCGGTCAACGATCGAGTCATCAAAGCGGATAATTTGGTCCCGATTTGCGTATGGCCAACTGTAACGGATGTGGGTCGTGAACAATTGGATAGTCAACTCTCACTTTATTCGTTGAGGGTAGCGATGATGAGGAGAAGAGTTGAAGATATCGACAAGGAATTGACGATTATGCCCCTCTGCGGTATTTGTTCACGGGGCCCGAAAATTGGGACCCACATATCCGTGATTCCTCCGTGCGATCATGCCTTTCATACGCATTGCATTGTTCGGAGGCTGCTTGAGAACAACTATTTTTGCCCTACGTGTTGTGTTCGTGTATATCCGTATCGTTTTGACGGTCCTCTTTTTTGAACAAATTTATTCCCCTCGTTTGCAATCGTTTTCACCCGTCGTTAGTTTGATTAGCTTTTTTTTTTTTTGGGGGGATTTTTTTCGGATATTAAATTTATTGATTTTTACTACTATGAAGAGTGTTACTAACTTGATTATATATATATTCTTTCATGTTTTAACAATTAACTTGATCCAACATTTTAATTGAAACGTACATTCCGAATTCTTGGTGATTTCAAAATTGAAATTTTCGATCGAATTTTAGTTTTGAAAAATATTTATGAAAATTCCATCTTGTTTCGAAAATTAAACTTGCAATATCCATATTAATTTTTACTCTAGTGCTCTGTCTCTCTTTCCCTCGCGTCACTATTATATAAATGGAGATACAATATTTCCGCCGCCACTCTCGAGTCTGTAGATAAAATTGAATCGAGTAAAATCAAGAAAAAAAATCTTTTAGTTATTTTGAGTAAATTTAATTTAACAAGTGTAGGCGATTATGTTCGATTATTTATGTCAGATTTTGGGAAATTTTAGGTCTCTCTATGCATCCCCAAATTTTGAACAATTCTAACTAACTCCCCACAGATAGTAGTCACTTAACAAAGCATTGTGGATCATGTGATTTATTTATTATTTTCCTACGTTTTGCACTCTTACTTGGATTTTTTTTTTCTTTTTCTTTTTATAATTTATGAAATCATTTATAACTATTCTTTTGTAAATAAAAAATATGTATTACATCCATAAATTTCTTTTGTATTTTAATTCACTATAAAATATTTTTATGTTATTTGTATAATATTTATTTTATTAATTTATAATGCTTATATTTAAGGAGGTATTAAAAGAAATAATAAAAAAAAAATAAAGCAAAATTAAATTAAAATGAAACATTAATAAATATAAATATAAATTGATGATAGTTATATATATTTACCAAATAAATAAAAAAAATTAAAAATATAATTTCATAATTATTATATTTATAATGAATATTTTATTAGAATTTAATATTTGAGGACATTTTACCGAAGAAAAAAAACCAACCCATTGGAGTAGATTGAAGTTTGGGGAGTATTTAAGTGGGACCCATTGTTTAAAGACGTGTTTAAATGTGTAGGTGGCATGTGGGATCCACATTTGGAGAAGAGTTTTAGGAATGAGCATTGTGGATGCTCTTAGTTGTCTATGTTACCTGTAATTACTATACACTATTTGACATAGAATATATTACGAGATATTATATTTAATAGAATTGTTCATTTAAAAAAATATTATTTTACACTACATAAAATATAATATTTTTATAATATTATTGTATTGAAGGGACGAATTAACCAACATGTTGTAACTATGATTAAAAAAACTCAATCTTTCAAAAATGACCCCACAAGATATTTTTTTAATGATTGTGGCCACATGGCACAAATTCTCCCTGTTACTGATTATTAACAGTAAATGTACGCACAATTACACACACTTATACGTATGTGTGTTCAGTGGATCATTATTTAACCTCATTTGCGATTAATAAAATTACCAGTGTAAAATGTAAATAACCCAATATAGGATATAACTTCCCATTTGGTTACAATGCTATCCCAATTTTAAAAGGGTAATGATATACGCAGGCCAAATTAAACATTCAGGCACTTTTTTACCATGATTTTTTACCTTTTTACCATAACTATTTACCTTTTGTACTATTCCTACCCAATTAAAAATAAAATAAAAAATAAAAAAAAAAAAATTAAATTTTGGTGCTCGTGCAAAAACACACGAGCATTTCAACAGTGCTCATCTGATTTCACACGAGCACTGTTGAAATGCTCGCATGTTTTTGCACGAGCATCTTATAATTCTATAAAAAAAATTATATAAAAAAAAAAAAAAAAAATTAATCTGCTCGTGTAAAAACACACGAGTGGTTGCAAAGTGCTCGTGTGATTTGAGCACTTTGCAACCACTCGTGTGTTTTTACACGAGCAATTAAAAAAAAAAAAAAAAAATTAACAAGGCCTGCTCGCGTGAATTTACGCGAGCACTTGGCAAGTGCTCGCGTAAATTCACACGAGCAGGCCAAAGTCCGATTTTTTTCGTTTTTTTTTTCGGATTCGTAATCTACATAACAAGAGGATCGTAAAAACGTAAAAATTACATCCGATCTGTTGACGATTTGCACGGGCTTTGCGAAAGAAAATCGAAAGGGTAGAGAGAGTTTTTGAGTTTTTTACCTTTTGTTTTTTGAGAAATGGTAAAAAATGTGCCTGAATGTTTAATTTGTGCCTGCACAAATCATTTCAGATTTTAAAATAGTTGTTGGGAGTGCTCTTATAATGTATTAGTTTAATTTGTTGAGAAAAAAACAAAATTAAATTGTCGTTATTCCGAAAATTAAAATGCGGGCCAATTTTATAGACTAGAATGATTTGCAAGTCTACACTAGTAAATAATCCAAGAGAATGTTGTCAAAATTGGTTCAATGAATTCTAAATTCTAATGCAATAATATATACATAATTGTTTAATTAATTTTGGACGGCGTTTAGCGAACCTAGTCCACTCACTTAAAAGGTTCTTAAAATTGACATTTTACTCTCGTAGCTGTCTTTGCCTATAGTTTGAAGGATAAAATAGTCTTTTACTTGTGTAATCAACTCTTATTAAATCAATATTATTGGGAATGCTACTAATTTAATGAAATAACAGTATTTAATAGTGAATTTTAATTTTTGTCACTGATTTATGTAAGTATGAATTTTTGTCGACTGGAAGTGTTATTAGCCCTTATTATTTAGTTAATAGAACCTTCTAGAGCCTCGATAAATTAATAACCTCGATTAAATAATAGTTTCTTTCGATCCCGATTCGGTGAAAACGTGTTGATTTATTAACTCGATAATTTAATAATTTGCTAAATTAATAGAATTTCCCTAATTCCAACTGTATTAATTTATAGAGATTTAACTATAGTTGTAACGAAACGAGCTTGTTAGGTTATATGTTTATATTTAAACTAGTACTTCACCCGTGCGTTGCACGGATATCAGTTTCAAAATGAGAAAAATAATAATATTTAAAC
The DNA here is from genome assembly GCF_056151865.1 of Erythranthe guttata. Lineage (NCBI taxonomy): Eukaryota > Viridiplantae > Streptophyta > Magnoliopsida > Lamiales > Phrymaceae > Erythranthe > Erythranthe guttata. Next base: position 14,566,153 of record NC_142546.1, on the reverse strand, counting down.
GAATATCTTTTTATAACAACAGCAATTCAAGTAAAACAAAATGGAAGGAAATAAAAAAAATTATCTCTTAATTCAGAGTAATAACATATGAAATTCAATTAAATATTGCAAAGAAAAATACGCGAATGGCGCAAAGCACGATATGAAGATTAAGTGAAATAATTTAAAACATATGGTATAACTCTATTTCATGGAATGCAATCTACTATACCATGTGAATCATCTGCAAAATAACTAACTTAACAACAAACACAGTAGCATAGAGGTAACACAATAGATATTCAAATAACCTGCAAGTTTATCACTAACAACATTAAATTAGTGTTCACATTACTCAAACAACAACACAACTTATAAATATTGCAAAAAAGATAAGATGTATACGCCAATTACGCCAATACCAATAATAATACCAATACTGATAGTGATATTAATATTAATACTAATACTAATACTAATACTAATACTAATACTAATACTAATACTAATACTAATACTAATACTAATACTAATACTAATACTAATACTAATACCAATACTATACTAATTTTAATACTAATATTAATATCAATATTAATACTAATACTAATACTAATAATGATACTAATATTGATAGTAATGATAATAGTACTACTGATATTAATATTGATACTAATACTAATACTTATACTCATACTAATACGGGTACTCATACTGATACTAATTCTACTCCTAATACTAATGTTAATACTAATACTAATACTAATACTAATGATAATACTAATACTAATACTATTACTAATACTAATACTAATACTAACACTACTAATACTAATACTTACTGATATTGATACAAATACTGATATTGATACTGATATTGATACTGACACTGATACATATACTGATACTGATACTGATGTTAATACTGATACTGATGTTGATAGTCATATTGATACTCATAGTAATATTAATATTAATATTAATACTATTACAATACTGATACTAATATTTTTACTCATACTGATACTAATGCTGATAAAAATACTAATACTAATACTAATATTATACTAATAATACTGATACTAATATTAATATTGATACTGATACTGATAGTGAAATTGATACTAATATTGATATTCATACTGATTTTGATACTGAAACTGATACCGATACTGATACATATACTGATACTGATACCGACACTGATAGTTATACTGATACTGGTACTGCTATCGATACTAATACTGATACGGATACTTATACTGATATTAATACTAATATTAGTACTAATACTAATACTATTACTAATAGTGATATTAATACTAATATTGATACTAATACTATTACTAATACTAATAGAAATGCTAAAACTAATATATATATATATATATATATATATATATATATATATATATATATATATACACACACACACACTGATACTGATACCAATACTGACGCCGATACTGATACTGATACTGATACCGATATTGATACCGATACTAATAATGATACTGATACTTGTACTGATATTGGTATTGATACATATTGTGGTACTGATACTGATACTTATACTGATATCGATAATAATATTGATACGGATACTTATACTTATGTTAATACTAATACTTGTACTAATACTAATACTAATACTAATACTAATACTAATACTAATACTAATACTAATACTAATACTAATACTAATACTAATATTAATTCTAATACTAATACTAATACTAATACTAATACCAATACTAATACCAATACTAATACTATTACTAATACTAATATTTACTATTATTAATACTATTACTAATACTAATATGTTAATATTGTTAATGTTAATGCTAATGCTAATCTAGATAAGCTAATTATTATGCTAATGCTAATTATGATTGTAATTATAATATTATCCAAATCCTTATCGTATTCCTGATTCTATTCATAACACTAATAATAGTTCTAATCGTAATCCTAACCATAATCCTATTCCTAACACTAATCATAAGCCTAATAATTTTAATACTAATAATGCTAATGTTAATTCTAATTTTAATCTTAATTGTAATTCTAATCCCAATCCTAATGTTAATATAATCCTAATACTAATGCATGCCACTAATTATCGTACTAAGCATAATCATAATCTTAATTATAATTCTAATACTAATATTAATCATAATCCTAATATTATATTAATCCTAATTACTATCTGAATCCTATTTCTAGTATTAATACTAATACTAATTCAAAGAATCTTAATTATAATTATAATTATAATTCTAATGCTAATATTAATCACAAATTCTGATTTTGCAACAATTCTTTTCGCAATGATCTATTATTTAGTATAAAAAAGAACATTTATATTCAATCTCGAACCTTTATATTAAATTTCTTATGTGTGGTAGTTGAACCATAAAAAAACACATATTAAATATATTAGAAATTAATATTTAATTATATTATCAAACTGACATTAAAATTATTTAAAATATTATAAGCGTATAAACAAACGTTAAGACGTAAAAGAACAATAATCATTGTTAATAAGATAAAGGGTAAATTACACACACCCCATGAGGTAAGCTTAAATAACTGTAAGGTCCCTGTGGTATCGATAATTACACTTAGCCCCCTGAAACGTAGTCAGAAACTCTAATGGGATAATGAATTGGATACGTTATTCCGATAGCGTTCTAACGGACTATAGTTTTCAGAAAGTGGTGAAGACAACAAAAAGCTATGGGGTGACATGGCTCCCCGAACATTCCCGAACATTTCTTAAATCACCCATAGCTCTTTGTTGTCTCCACCACTTTCTGAAACCAATAGTCCGTTAGAACCCTATCGGAATAACGTATCCAATTCATTATCCCATTAGAGTTTCTGACTACGTTTCAGGGGGCTGAGTGTAATTATCGATACCACAGGGACCTTACAGTTATTTAAGCTTACCTCAGGGGGGTGTGTGTAATTTACCCTAAGATAAATTATGAAAATCCTTCCGAACTTAGGCTAAATTATAGAAAACACCTCCACTTATCGGTGATTATACCAAAACCCCTCTGATGTTTGTTTCTGTCTTACACGACCCCCTTATGGTGTGATGTTTTTACGGATTCTTTTTTATTTCATGTAATGTCCCAAAAAATTAATATGGAGTCTACCCTGCAGAATTGATATTAGTAGTGTGCTACAAAATCATTTGTAATTGTAAAGTATATTATTCATGCATGCTGGTGTGAGATAATTATATATTTTAATGAGATTTGAATATTTTACTATGTTAATTCCTTTAACATGGCATTTCTTTTAAGTCAAGTCAACTTAGTATAGATATTTCAGAACGACATCGTTTTGGAGTTTCCAAAAAAGATGTCAATTAATTAATGTGAAGACTTAGTTTGAAGATAAAATCAATTCGGGCTAGAAATCCACATAAATATGCCAATTCATTAATTAAATCACACATTTTCAAAATAATAATAATAATTAATAGTAACACTATCATAACTAGCTTAGTAGCATTTACTTATTAGGACCGTGACATATAAATTATGATGTTACAATCATGGAAAATAAAGAGAACGCTTGTTCAAATTTGTGGCCACATATTTTTATTTATTTAATTATTTTCTATTTAAATAGAAAAAACAACTTATTTAAAAAAAAAAGTTGATTCTGCAAACACCTAAAAACAAATTACGAGTGGAAAAGAAGCCTCGTAATCTATCTATAAGTGCTTTTGCCGACACTAAGGTGGTGTTTGCAAATGATTATTTAAAAGCAGAAGTTAGTGATTGTGAGTTAAGTCGGTTTTAAGTGCTTATTTTTAAAAGTTGGGGGTGTTTGTAAATATCCCGTAAAATGAACTTAATTAAATAGAAAAAGCAGGGTTATGGGTGTTTTTAAAAAAATAGCTTAAAGCAGATTATTTTAAGAGAAGCAAAAGCAAAAGTTGATTTTGTAAATGCGTGAAAACAGATTATAAGCAAAAAAAAACTTATAATCACTTTCAAAAAACTTTTGTAAACCCACCTAGGTATAGACTATCAAATCATAATCAATCTTGGGACGAAAAAGTGAAGAATTATTTATTGATTTATATATTTATTGTTTGGTGGTTCTACTAACGTGTTCAATGTATATTGGAGGTGAATTTTCTTTTACCCTAAATAAAAGACTAATGAATTGACAATTTTTTGTTTTGTTCGTAGGTTTTTTACTTCTTAGTCATAACATGATATAACGTTTAGTGTTATTTTACAACATACATATATAGCTTCCAAAAGAGAAGACCAAAGAGAAAATATTAATTAGAATGGCTTAAATCAAATAATTGATTAATTTCACTTACATCCCCTGTACTTATAGAAAACCTTAAATTATCCCCCTAAATCTCATTTTATACCAAATATACCCTTTCTTCTTGTTTCATGTTGTTTTTTTTTTTTTTTTTTTTTTTTTTTTTTTCTATTTACAAGACAAGTATATACTTCATTATTAAAATTGGAAAAAAAAAATATTCTCGTATTTATAAAGTACACATCACTTTTACTTTCACTTTTATTCTTTACTTCTTAAATTTGATTATTTTATTCATATAGATTTACTGGGGCGTATTATTTTGATTATATATATATATATATATATATATATATATATATATATATATATATATATATATATATATATATATTAATAAAATTAATAATAAAATATTTAATAAGTTATATTTTGGAAAGATAAAATGCCTACATTTAAAATTTATTAGATGAAATGTAAAATTAATTTATATTTACAGTTTAATATAAAGAAAACAAGTAATATTTTTGTTGTGGTTTATTGATAATTTTTTTATATTTTAAGAGATATTTTTTTTCTAGGGATTGGAAGGAAAATAAAAAGATTAATAAAAAAAAAAAAAGACTGAGTCTGTAAAATAATGCAATTAGAAGAAAATTATACTTGAAAATAAAGAGGGGTATTTAAATTAAGGAAAACGGTATAATAGGTCTAACATATAATTCAGGGGTAACTGAAGGTTTTGATAGTACAAGGGGAGTAAGTGAAGTATTTCTAGTAGTACAGGGGAGGTAAGTGAAATTAGCCTTAAATAATTTCTATGTCTGAAAATATTAAAGATTGTTTTTAAGATTAGTGTTTTTTTTTGGGATATTAGTGAAACCCCTCTCATCATTTACATATATTAGGGTGAAAATAACCCTTTTCATAATTAGTGAGAACCGCCTTTGTATTAAATACGATTATTTTTAATTAATTATATAATTAACATGATTAATTCACTCCTGTGCAATTAATTTATTTTAAATACGTGATTTAAATAAATATCCGGAATCACGATATATCGGCATATTCCATAACCGTCTCATCTCCCTCAACCATGGTGTTAATTTTTGAACCGTTTCAAAGGCGGACGTTGAGATTCATATCTGATTCCCTTCAGAGAGTCGGCGACTGTAATTGAAGAAGGCGAGTTTTTTTTTTATTTTTTTTTTTTGGTTTGCAACCCAGTTGTTTTGAGCGCCGATTCGATGCATTAAATTTGAATTCATATCTATGGTAATTCTGTTGTAATTCATATCTATGGTAAATCTGAAGATCTCGTCATGTCGCCGCAGCTGCCGCCATTGCTGCGATTCTCGATTTAGTTGTAGAAGACGACGTCAAAAACTCAAAAATTCCTCCATACCTCCACCCCTCAATTCCATCGCCGGATATTGTAACTTTGTCGCCGCCGCCTCTGCCCCGTCGTCGCCAACGTTTTGATTTTTTCGATTTTTTTCGTGATACTTTTGATGTTATGTATCTTTTACAGCAATATAGTTGTTATTCAGCTAATTTTTTTATAGTTGTTTTCGTTAGGATTTGCGGCGGCGGTGCTGTCCAGATTAGTGGTAAAAGTTAATTACACGGTCTTCACAATTGTGTGGCGGTGTTAGGGTTCGGTGAAATTTACAGTCGTTTATGTTATATTTTTATAGTTGATTTTGTTGGTTACCTTTCGCGTGGGACAGTAAGATACGCTGTAATTGAGTATTTTTTGTAATCGTTTTCTTTGTTTGATTTTTTTTTTTTTTTGTAGTCATTTTCGTTATCACGTGACATAAGTAGTTGTTTTTCCTGGAGTTTATGTAACATAAATTCATTTTTATTTTCGGTGAAATTATGGTTCGTTTTATATCCGATTTTGTTATTGTGTGATATAAATAGATTCTCGTGACTTAAAATAGTCGTTTTTGTGCATGACATAGCTAGGTGGTTTCACTGAATTAAATATTTTGTTGTACTCGTTTTTGTTATACTTTTTGTAGATGTTTTTGTTGGTTCATCTCTGTGTGTGAAATTAGGGTGTTATATATAACATTGTTATTATCATGTGACATAAATAGTTGTTTTTGATAGAATTGATGCTACATAAATAGTTGTTTCTTGAAACCGACTATTTTTATACGGACTTGTCGATATCAATTTAGAACCAACTATTTTTCTCCCGATTCACAATAAATTTACATGAAATAGCATCACCTCAATTGATAAGCCACACATAAAACTACATAAGTTTTTCAGCAATAACAAGGATAATCAACTACCATTACATCCACATAATTTATTGCAATCATCTTTTTTTCTTCTATTCATTTAAATGAGAATTTATAAACTACAGAATTTATCCCTCTCATTGATTCCCAAACTAAATACAATTGTGGGAATGTGCAAATTTAGGGTATTTGAAGCAGGCTTGGTTGAAGTCGACACTCTTGAAGAATGTATGTCTTAGACATATTTTTCCCTCTGTTCTCTTCTCTTTGACAAGTTTGTTTAATTTGCGCCTGTTATTCCATCAGTGCAGATTAACATTATATAAACAATAACATTATGCAAATACTATTTTTCAACATCAGCCACTTTCCTTAACCAACTATTTAAAGTACAAAACACGCTATTTTTTCAAAATTTGTTTCACTATAGCTAAATAGACTATTTTATAATATAAATTAGACTATTTTTCAACATCAAACTATTTTCTTTAATCAACTACTATTATTATAAAAACAGACTATTTTTCAGATTCGTGTAAAAAAAATAGTTCCATTCAAATGTAGTTATCAAAATCGATAAAATAAATAAAATAAAATTCTAGCAGATTTACTTACTAGATTCGACGATTCGAATATCATTGTTTTTTTCTCATCCTCCTTTTCCTTGTACACCACGACATAGAATGAAAAAAAAAATCAAGGATAAGAGTTGCCTGTACCAAGAGGTTGCAGAAATTTATGAACATGTCAAAGTTAGTGCGGCCGACATCTTCTTCATACACTGATGATGTAGGAAATAGCAGAAAGATGGGTGTGCTTGTAGTCGTTTTACGCCGATGGGTATGAAACGACCATATCTATGGGAAATTTGTAGTTTTTTTAGAACCGTCCGAGTCTCAAAGAAGGCTGTCACCGCCGATTGGTAGTTTCGTCGTGTTTCTCGCCCTAGAATTCTCGCCGGCGTACGTAGTAGTACTGGGGTTTTAAGAAATTGGTTTTGATAGAATGGTTGAAAGGAAAGTGGGTTCGAGATTTGAGGGATTGAGAACGTGATTTTAGCGATGCGGTATTTTGAGTCTTTTAATTCATAGTTTAATTCATATTATTAGAGGGTTATTATTGTTATAATTATGGATCTATTACTAATATTGAAAAGATAGGTAGATCCACCCTTATTAAAAAAATACTAGAGAGAATTATGGCTAATAGTTATTTTTTTTTTAAAGAATAATTAAAGGACAACTGTTGTTTTTGTCGGCTAGCATGATAGAAATCTGTCCTGTTAATGATTTTCCGATGATCAGCAATTAGCTCTCACTGATTTAGTTATCTATTTTATTTCACTTACACCCACTTACACCCCTGAGGTATGCTAAAATAACTTTAAGGTTTATGTGGTATCGATAATTACAAACACCCCAGAAATATTGTTAGAAACTCTAACGAGAAAATGCATTAGATACATAATTCCGATATTTTCTCTACCACTTCCTGAACTAATAGTTCGTTAGAACTCTATTGGAATCGCGTAGCTAATGCATTATTCCGTTAGAGTTTCTAACAATGTTTCAGGGAGGTGATTGTAATTGTCGATACCACATGGACCTTAAAGTTATTTAAGCATATCTCACGGGTATAGGTGTAATTTACCCATTTTATTTTTAAGGGTATATTACGGTCACCCTCTGAGGCATGATCAAATTACGAAAAATCCCCTCTTGTTTGAGTAATTACAATCAACCCCTCAATAACGAGTCTTCTTACACGTCCACCCTTATAGTGTCAAATTCAAAAGAATCTGATAGATTTCGTGAAATTAACTCTAGTTTGTACTCGTTTTGTGAAAAAATGCAGTTTCCGACTCACCACAATCTGATACTTACAAGTCAAGAGACACATCTTATGATCATCTTGTTTCAAAATGTGGAGCTCCAAGGGGGTAAAAATGATATAAACTGGAGAATATTCCACATAATCTAGAAGATTCTACTAAATATGATACCGCAAAGGTGGATGTGTAAGACGATTCATAGTTTAGAGGGTGATTGTAATTAATTACCCAAACAAGAGGGTTTTTTTGTAATTTGACTATAACTCAGGGAGGTGGCTGTAATTTACCCTTATTGTTAATTAAAATTATATTATTTTCCTGATTTAATTTCTACTATAAATCACAAATGTTGCTCTAATTAACCAAAAAAAAAAGAAAAAAGAATCAAGGCAGAAAAGTATCTTGTCTGAAAAATGAGTCACTGTTTTCCTGCAGGTTGGGATATCAACGACAGCTCCGCTCCACCGGTGCCGCCCAGCCTCCCTCCCATTTTGGTGATACGATATATTATTTAATATATCGTTTAATTATTAGTTTAGTTAATAGTTTATTATTAATTAATTAGATTAGTATATTTATAATAAATATTGCCGTGAGTTAGTAGTGGTTAGGATATTATTAAGTATTTTATTAGTTAGGTCATTATCTTTCCTAGTTAGATTAGGATTCTAGGGTTTTATTCTCTTTAAATAGTCGTCTTGTGCTAGGGTTTTGAGAATGAAGAGAAAAATATTAAAGAATAGATCTTACGTTTCGTAGGAAATATTTATGATACACAAGAGATCGTATCAATTGGTATCAGAGCGAAGTTGCGATTAACACCAACGCTTCGTTAGCAAGGCAGAGATTATATCAAAGCTAAGCTGGAGCAAAGTTGAGATCACATCAAAACTTTGTGAAAATCATGATGTCAGAAACAAGACGGTTGGAGCGATTGGAAAAATCCGTAGAGAAATTACGGTTTGATTTTCAGAAATTGCTCGAACAATGTCAAGGACGACGTCAACACCAACACAAAAGCCGAAGGGACCGCCGCCCATCACCACCACTGCCACCGCCACCACCGCCGCCGCCGTTGACGAGCCTATCGCCGGAGGGAGAGGAAGAGGACGATGATGAATTTTTCGAAGACCCACAATTTTTTGTGAGTTCGCCGAAAGATGAATTATCGGATTCACTTGAGGTAATTTGGGATGAAGACGAGGAATTAACAAAGGAGGAGAACGAAGAGCTACGATGGATATTGGGAGATTTCCATGATGTTCAAAGGAAAGAAGACGAAGGACTATTGACGATTTTGAAGGAGATTAAGAAATCTAACAATGCTATTGAGACGATTGATGTATCACTAAAAGTGCCAAATATCTCCTTGATGACGTTTAATGAATTGTTTGACCATAACAAACAATATGTTAAAAAGTCAACGATTGTGGAGACATGTGATGAAGTAGATGATCAATTGCTTGAGATTCCTGTTCTCAGCATCCTACATGGGAACAAATCATTTTTGAAGAAATTTGATGGCATCAAGCATCGATGGAAACGCAAAAGAGAGGACCAAATTGACTCGAACCTTGAGGACAAGGTTCATTTCAAGAGGGGTGGTTTGATACGATATATTATTTAATATATCGTTTAATTATTAGTTTAGTTAATAGTTTATTATTAATTAATTAGATTAGTATATTTATAATAAATATTGCCGTGAGTTAGTAGTGGTTAGGATATTATTAAGTATTTTATTAGTTAGGTCATTATCTTTCCTAGTTAGATTAGGATTCTAGGGTTTTATTCTCTTTAAATAGTCGTCTTGTGCTAGGGTTTTGAGAATGAAGAGAAAAATATTAAAGAATAGATCTTACGTTTCGTAGGAAATATTTATGATACACAAGAGATCGTATCATTTGGTTCCAGGTTGGGAAGAGCCACGCGTTGCCGGTACTCTCGAGTCTGTAGTCAACCAAGCCATTATTACTAGCCATCGCCGCCTCCGCGAATCCGGCGACGGAGGCAACCACCATCACCACCAATTACCCGCCGCCGTCATCACTGACGCCCTAGTCCCAGCTTGCGACACCACCAACTACAGCAGCAGCATTCGCGGTTATCAAGAAAAACCCAAGCACGTGCCGGAATTCACCCCGGAGTGGCCGCACAGTAGGGCGGCCGCCGCCAGCACTAATCACGGCGGGGCCGGAGTCTGCAGCAGCAAAACTAATGTGAGTCGGAGAGATGGCCGGCACCCGGCAACATAACGCGCGCGCGCACACACACAATATATATATATATATATATATATATATATATATATATATATATATATATATATATATATATATATATATATACATACAGCTTTAGTAGTCTTAATAGTACTGCATGCATTCGAACGAGAATTAATTAATTTAAGTGATAAATAAATTGTGTAAAAAAAATATATAAATTGTATAATTCTAGATTATATTTGCAGAGTGATGGGAAATCCTTAAATTCGACAGGCAAAAGTAGGGCAGCTGCTATGCATAACCAGTCTGAAAAGGTAGGTTTTTTGTTTCTGTCGTATGTTGAGCTGGCAAATATTTGTCTTATTGTTTTTGACCTAAAACATATATACATATCGATCTAGGTTTAATTGTTTAATTTCTATATATGTTTTAGGTCAAAAACAATTAATCTAGTACTAGATATTAATTGTTTCTATATATATAATAAAATGTTTATTTATAATTTTTTTATAAATAAAACATATATTAAAAAGAGTTATGAAATATGTATTCATGTGTGTTGTCCCAGAAAAGAAGAGAGAGAATTAATCAAAGGATGCAGATATTGCAGAAGTTGGTCCCAAATTGCAACAAGGTATGTAACAAATCTTTTTGTAGCTAGAATAAACTAATTATGGATATAATATATAGGGGTGTAAATGAGACGAGCCGGCTCGCGAGCTTTCAGAGCTTGCTCGAAAAAAGCTCGTACTCGAGCTCGAAAAATCGAGCTCGAGCTCGAGCTCACGAGCCCGAGCTTTTTGACGAGTCGAGCTCGAGCTTCATTTCAGTTGTTCGACAGCTCGCGAGCCGGTTCGCGAGCTTTACCTTTTTCCTATATTTTTTTAATACATATTAATAATATATAATAATAGATAATATTAATAAAAAATAAAAAAGAATAATATTACTTTTCTAATTTAAAAAAAAATTAGTAAGACATATATATATAGTATCAGACTATTGCTAAGACATTAACATTCGAATATAAAAATAGATTTACTTTATTAGTTAGTTTTAATCTTGTCATTTGTTATTTGATTAAAGAAAAAAAAAATTGAAATTAATTAAAGAAAAATTTGGTTATACCGAGCTCGAGCTCGTTTGGTATACGAGCTCGAGCTCCTTAGAAACAAAACGAGCTCGAGCTCGAGCTCAAAACTATAGGCTCGTCGAGCTCGAGCCTGGTATAGTTGTAGCGAGCTCGAGCTCGAGCTCACAAAATAAGGCGAGCTCGGCTCGTTTACACCCCTAATAATATATATATATATATATATATATATATATATATATATATATATATATATATTTATTAAAAATAGCAAAAAAAAAATGTTGTTATGGATTTAAAATTCTTAACATCACATTCTTGCATGTGCATATGCTGCTTAATGTATTAGGTTGTTAAAAGGTCTATTCTACGTCACCGAGTAGATCTTTACCGTTCATAGACACACACACATTAGTGTGTAGATCAACGGTAAAAAATCAACTGGTGTAGTCTTTACTGAGTGTAGTAAACGTTGGGATAATTTAATTATAAACAAAAAAAAAATTCTCTAAAAACTAGAATTATTTTTGTAGAAATATAATGTAAGTTAATATAATTCGTTTATATTATGAAGGAAAAAAAATTAAAATATAAAGAGGAGCATTTTTTTAATTTAATTTGTTGCAGATAGATAAAGTTTCAATATTGGACGATGTAATAGAATATATCAAACAACTTCAATCACAAGTTGAAATGATGTGCTTGATGAACATGCCTTCCTTGGTGATGTTGCCACTTGGCATCCAACCACACCATCTTCAAATATCTACGATCGATATGGGTACGGGTTCGGGTTCGGGTTCGGGTTCGGGTTCGGGTACGGAGATCAGACTCATGGACATGGACACAATTGGCCGTGCCGCCACTATGCCGCTGCCACCTGCCGCCACTGCCTTCATGCCGGCCTCATCGGATGTTCAACACTTGCCGTTTTAATATTCAGTGGAAGTTGTATGTAAAGTATATTATTATTCATGCTGGTGTGGGATTATATGTTTTAATGAGATTTGAATATTATTTTAATTCGACATAAAATAAATAAGTACGAATTGGAACATATGTATATATATATATATATATTATTTTACTGTGTTAATGACTTTAACATGGCATTTCTTTTGTCTTGTCAATCCAACTTAGTTTCAATATTTCAGAACGACGTCGTTTGGAGTTCCAAAAAAGATATAAATAAATGAGAAGACTTCGTTTGAAAATAAAATCAATTCGGGCTAAGACATCCGATCCACATATGCCAATTCATTAATTAAATTACAACTTATGAAAATAATAATAATATTTAATAAGCTTGTGAGCCGGCTCGGGCGGAGCGTATGAACAATTAAAGACGGGCTTGAGTTCACCAGAAAGCTCGTGCTTTTGTCGAGCCAGTGGCCCAGTTCGTCGAGCTCATGAGTCGGGTCAACTCATTTACACCCTTAAATAAGATGTGATATGTACGTGGATCGATTGTGAATTTATTTGGAGTGGCCGAACGTCAACGACAGGTTACGAATACCGTTATAGTTTCTCGTTGAATGATGAAATAGCTCCATTGTATCAAGAAGACAATTGGCGGTCAAGATCAAATTGTGGACTCGGAGAGATTCGACGCATGTGGATATATGGTAAAGAAAAGGTTTGATCATCTCTTCACAAATGTGTATTTGTTTCGAAAATTAAACTTGTAATGTCCGTATTATTATTAATTTACTCTAGTGTTCTCTCTCTTTCACTCGCGTAGACTCAAAGAGATCCGACGCACTATTATATGGATCGGAGATATTGAATGTAGTCGGATTGTGATGACGGAATACAGATCTAACAGCTCGCGAAAATATTGTATGACTAATGACTAATAAGGGCTTCTCGATATATGGTTAATCTTTACGTTCGTAGCAAGAAGGCGAGACAGTTAACTAGGTCAACGGACCGATGCCAAAAGGGAAGAAAAAATGAATGCAACAGAAATATACACATAAAATTTTGACTCCAGATGTCCGTCCCCTCGTATACTTCCTCTCCAGGTTACGCCACGCGCCGCCGGCACTCTCGAGTCGGGATTCATCCACGAGGGCTTGTACAGCGGGGGCCGATGAATGCCAGTGAATGCATGCCACGCGGACAACAAATATTAATTATTTACGGTGGGATCCATTTTTAAAACATTGAATACTCTTAATCGAAGTTAAATTAAATTAAGAGTCACGTGTATGTTTTTGCTATTAAATACTCAGTAGCGATAAATAAAATTGAATTGAGTAAAATGATATATAAAAAATAATAATAGTAGGGGTACAATCATTTTTTTTAAAAGGGAATAAGAAAAAAGAGCGGAGAGGGGGAATACGATGCTACACCCGGTGATTTTCACCGGGTGGCTCTTTTCTTGACATGTGTCCTTTTTTATTTATTTTATAATTATATTTCTAAAACCCATTGGGCCATAACTGAACCCGTAGTGGGAATCTTATTAATTATAGTGTCTGGTTATATTCACCAAGTGTAGCATATAATTTCCCGCGGAGAGGTTGCACTTCTATTTTAATAGATTAAATCGAGTCAAATACGTATTTAAGGGAATTAACCAATATGTTGTAACTATAATTAAGAATTTGGGGAAATATGCAATAACCCCCTCAAATAGAAAATATTTTGAACTAAACCCAATTGACTATTAAAGACTTTTGCCTACACCCAAGTTTCATTCTTAATTAGTGAGATCCCCCTAACTAGACATGATAAGACTAAAGTGCCCTTATGTGATTAGGTTTTTAATGTGATATAATTTATTTCACTATTTCACTCCCCCTCTCTCTCTCTCTCTCTCACGTTCTCAATCTCTCATCTTCTCTTCTTCTTCGTCTTTTTTTTCTTTTCCTTTTTTTCGTCTTTTGACAGATCTGTATATACGTAAGTATTTTTGGGCGAGATCGAGGTGCCTAGTCGTCGTCTTTGTAGCGCTCTATGCTTGATGTTGAAGAAAAATTGCGTGAAAAAGATCAGAGATTGTATGTAATTTTTTTTTTAATTTTTTTTCTTAATTTAGTCTATGGATTATAATGTTTGGTTCGCAATTTACGAATGTTTGTTTTGTTCAGAGCAAAATGTATGGGGTTTGTGTCGTCCGAGTTGTATCTAATTTCATTTTATCTCGATTTACAGAGTAGTCACATAATAGTCATATTCACTGTTCTGTTAATAATTATGACTATTGTTGATTCACTCGATTAGTGATTTATGAATTTCTTGTTTGTTCCCCACTTTCTCTTTCATTCACCGTCGTTGTCGTCGCCTCCCCCTCCTTCTCTTTCGTTACTTTCGATTTATTTTTTCTCCAGATCTGGAGCAGAAGCATTAACGTGACTATAGTCTGGTTCGAATATGACTATCGATGATTCACTCGATTAGTCTGATTCACTCGATTAGTCTGGTTCACTGGTTCACAGAGTAGTCACATAATAGTCATATTCACTGTTCTGTTAATAATTATGACTATTGTTGATTCACTCGATTAGTGATTTATGAATTTCTTGTTTGTTCCCCACTCTCTCTTTCATTCACCGTCGTTGTCGTCGCCTCCCCCTCCTTCTTTTTCGTTACTTTCGATTTATTTTTTCTCCAGATCTGGAGCAGAAGCATTAACGTGACTATAGTCTGGTTCGAATATGACTATCGATGATTCGTTGTTTCTGTCGATTTCTCTCTCTTTACACCACCATCGTCTCCACATAGATTTGTACACCACCACCACCGTCGCCGCTCGTTGCCGTCGCCTCCTCCTTCGTTTCCACGTAAGTCTCTTTCTCTCTTTTTTCGTTATCTTTATCGTTTTCTCAGTTTTTTTTTCCAGATCCCACCACCACCACCATCGCCGCCTCTTTCATTCTCTTTCCTTCACCACCGCCACCACCGCCGTTGTCGTCGACTCCCATCCCTCTCTCTCGTTATTTTTCTATCTTTATTTTTGTATTTTTCGATTTTTTTCTTCAGATATGAACAAGAGCAGTAACATGACTATAGTCATATTCGAATATGACTATAGTCATATTCGAATATGACTATAGTCATATTTATGTATTTTTCGAATATGACTGTAATCATATTCGAATATGACTATTGTTGAATATAATCTATCATCTTGTTTTCAAGTTGACTTCTAGTAAGTAGATTCAAATTGATTTTTTGTGTGGATATTGATTGGATTGTTTTCGTAAACAATAGGGAATGTTCGTTGTTTTATATGATTTGGTAAACATGACTATGCCATATAATCGGAATTTGTAAGTTCAAAATATAAAAAAAAAACAATATAAAAAGAGAATATGACTACAGTTAATATAGTCACATATAGTCATATTCAACCATAGTCATATTCGGCGTTGCAAACCTGTGGAGAGAAAAAAATCAATTTTTTGTTTAAAAAAAATAAAAAATAAAATTATTTTTATTAAAAAATATTAAAAATAAAAAAAATAAAAAAATGACTAAATAAAGTCCGAAAACAATATAAAATAAAAAATAAAAAAATAAAGTCGAATTTTTTTATTTTTTTTTTTGATTTGGTAGCAATTTTTTAGGAATTTGGAAGCAAATTTTTAGGAATTAAATTGTTATTATAGAAAGAGAGAAAAAAGGAATAATTGAGATAAATTATACTAATTAATCCTAATTAGCGGGATTTAAGTGCCTAATTAATAGGAATTTTGTAAATAATGCGGATTTAGTTGCCTTATTAATAGGAATGTTGTAATTAGTAGATATTTATTAAAAAAAAAGTGCGGATTTAATTGCCTTATTAATAGGAATTTTGTTAATACTAGATAATTATTAAAAAAAATGGGTAGTATAAGGGTAAAATTGGAAATAAATATTCTAGGGGGTTTTCACAAAGGAAGAATTATGGTATGGACATATCACTATTTTTTATCTATTGGAGGGGTGTATTGCTAATGACCCCTAAGAATTTTCAATATTTGGAAAATTAACCTCACTAGAAAATGGTTTATTACACCACATCAACGGTTAATAATTAGTCGGTGAATTTCACCAAATGCAGCATCTCGAATACCCTAAAAAACGGAATAACTAATGATTGTATCCACATGGCACACCTTAACTGGGCATCCTTTCTTGTTTTACATAAACAGATCATCCGGTTACTGGAAATTCTATACCATCTGATTATTAGCACTCTGATGGTTGTTAACCCACAAATCTGCACATAATTACAAAAGGGCTGGCCCATGGGTGTTGCCGGGGAATCATTTGCTTTCGACCCCCAACTATCAAGGGCCCCCCACAAAAAATAGAATATATATATATATATATATATATATATATATATATATATATATATATATATAATTAAATATTAGATGTAGTGTAGTAAATAATGGTCTATAAATTAAAAAAAATGGTTTTTTTTGGTGGGCCCAACTATCAAAATTCAAACAACAATAAAAGATAAAAGATAAAAATTGTATACAACATATGAGTATAAACAATGCCACCGGAATTGCTTCTCTGATTCTCACACTCGGCAAATCCTAAATAAAATATTTTTGTTCATTAAATTTGGGCATTTGAGCAACTCCAACCCACAAATATCAAAATGAATTATCAAATATTTATTTGATATTTTATATTTTAGTTTAATACCTAATTAAATTTATTTGCTCCAACCATAGTTATTAAATAGTTGATAATT
This sequence comes from Erythranthe guttata, assembly GCF_056151865.1. Lineage (NCBI taxonomy): Eukaryota > Viridiplantae > Streptophyta > Magnoliopsida > Lamiales > Phrymaceae > Erythranthe > Erythranthe guttata. The sequence goes on along the minus strand of NC_142546.1, from coordinate 14,548,755 downwards.
AAAAATAAATAATTTGATTATATATTTTAATTAACACATGTCATTTTCTAATTGACTATTTAGGTGATTAAGTTATGTAACTTCCAATTGGCATTATTTCTTCCAGATGTATTTTTACATTCCAAAAAACCAGTTTGATAACTCCATTGGAGTGGAAAAATCTAACTTGAATTATCAGAATGGTAGTTAATAGTTTTGATAACCCATTTAATAACTCCATTAGAGTTGCTCTAATATATTAATTTGTTAATTCTCACAAATTTTCATTTCCCGAAATTATTCACTCTCTTCACTACTTAATTTAGTTTTCTTTTTATCATGTTACTTTTGTTTCGATAGTTCAACAACACTTGTCTTATGGGGAAAATGTTCAATAATATTATAGAACAAAAATGACAATTTTTTTAAAACTCGCTTAACGCCCCAAAATCCGTTGGACCGGCTCTGAATTACACACCCCATGTGTGCTTAGAGGGCTGTTCTTTAACCTTATCAACGATTAACAAATACCCAATGCAGCATATAACATCCCGTCCTGTCACAATGCTATCCCGATTTGAAAATAGTTGTTGGGTTGATCTTATAATATATTAGTTCAATTTATTGAAAAAAAACAAAATTAAAATGTCGTTATTCCCAAAATTAAAATGCGGGCCAATTTCTAGTCTAGAATGATATCAAGTCTACACTAGTAAATAATCCAAGAAAATGTTGTCAAAAGTGGTTCAATAATTCTAATGCGATAATATATACATAATTGTGTTTAATTAATGTTGGACAAAGTTTAGCAAACCTAGTCCACTCAGTTAACGGTTCTTGAAATTGGTATTTATATATATGGACAAACAAATTTGTTTGTTAGTAAGACAACATAAAATTTTGTTGTACCACATAGATTTACTCCTGGTAGGGATATTTTAGGAAATTCTCTATATTTTGTTTTAATTTAATGTGTCTTTACTTTAATTGTCATTTAGTCTGAAGGATATAATAGTCTTTTACATGTTAATCAACTAATTGATCGTAGGGTGCTACTAATTTAATGAAATAGTAACGCTTATAAATAGCGGAATTTAATTTGCAGCAGGTTTGAGTAAGTATGAATCTTGTCGGCCGAATGTGTTACAAGCGCCTCCTGTTTAGCCAATAGAACCTTTTAATTAAGGGGTAATGGCAAATAGGCCCATGACAAGGGCACTTAATTAAAAGAGGGGCATCCAATTTTTTTGTCTTTCAAATAAATCCAACCCATTCAAACTTATTTGCAAATAAGGAAAATCTTTTTATATATACCAAAATTACCCCCAATTCATTGAAACCCAATTTAACTCCAATTTCATGATTTACACTATAATTTAGCTCAATTTCATCAATTAACCAATTTTAACCCTAATTTCAAATTTGACCCCATTTTGACCCGCCACCACCGGAGACCGCCGGTCGCCAACGTTGACCGCCGGAGACCGCCGGTCTCTGGCGTTGACTTTTTTTTTTTTTTTTGAATTTTTTTTTTCCTGAAATTTTATTCCGGCCGGTCAACTGCCGTTGACCACCGGGTCTCCGGCGTTGATTTTTTTTTTTTTTTTTTATAATTTTGTTTTTTCTTAAAAAAAATATTTTAATTAATATTACTGTCTTGGCTGCTAAATTACTGTCTCCGGCAGTTATTTAACTGTCGGAGACAGTAATTTAACTTTTAATTGACTTTTTTTTTTTCAAAAATATTTTAATTAATATTACTTTATTCGTTGCTAAATTACTGTCTCCAACAGTTATTTAACTGTCGGAGACAGTAATTTAACTGTTAATTGACTTTTTTATTCTTAAAAAAAATAATTTTAATTAATATTACTGTATTCGTTGCTAAATTACTGTCTCCGGCAGTTATTTAACTATCGGAGACAGTAATTTAACTGTTAATTGACTTTTTGGAAAAAAAAATTCAGGAAAAAAAAAAGTTTCAAAAAAAAAGAGTCAGCGCCGTAATCTGGCCGGAAAAAAAATATTTCAGAAAAAAAAAATATTTTCTGAAAAAAAAAATTGGGGGTTAATGTGATATATTTGTTTAAATTCGGGGTCAATGTGTAATATTAAGGAAGTAAGAGTATAATGGGTGGAATTGATAAGAATTATATTATTGAAGGTATTTTAGACTAAATGATTGGAGTTGGGCTTAATTAAAAGACTGTTTTTTTTTTTGTGGACCAAAATGCATTTAAGTCCCATGTGATGGACATTTTTGCCATTTGCCCTTTAATTAAAAGAACGAGCCCGTTATTTCAATTGGCCGCAGCCTTACCGTTTCAATCAATGGAAGTTGTATCGATCAAGTAATATGTAAGAATGATATATCTATATATTAGTAGTTGTGCTACAAAATCATTTGTTAAGGTATATTATTCATGTTGGTGTGAGATTATATGTTTTAATGAGATTTGAATATTATTTTAATTCGATATAAAATAAAGAAGTACGAATTGGAACATATATATTATTTTACTATGTAAAAATTAATTACTTTAACATGGTATGTCTTTTATGTCTTGTCAAGCACGCAACTTTGTTCAGATATTTCAGAACCACGTCGTTTTTTATTTTCCAAAAAAGTTATAAATTAATGAGAAGACTTCCTTTTAATATAAAATCGATTCGGGCTAGCTAGACATCCACATATATATATATATATATATATATGCCAATTCATTAATTAAATCACACATTTTCAAAATAATAATAATAATTAATAGGGACTATTAGTCATAACCCCCTCTAGTGTTTTTTTAATAATGGGGGATCTAGCCATATTTTCAATATTGGTAGAAAACCCACTATTTTAATTAATCCCGAAAATAGCCTTCTTGAAGCCACGTTATTTCTAAACAAAAAATCACACAAAATCAGGAAAATAAACCGCTGAAATCGTGTGAGATTTTATCCCCAAAATCTCGCTCTCTCAAATCTTTCCATAACTCCCACTGCAAAACCTAAATCTGCTAAACGACTACGCCGGCGATAACCTATGGCTCAAAAAATCGAATTGCTCACCCACCAAAATCTGCGAAACGACTATGTTGTATCGTTCCCTGGGTAAAAAAAAATAGGCGAAGAAGCTACAAAAAAGTGAAATTCTTGAAGCAATGGACACCAACGCACCGCAATCGGAAAATAAAGCGGCGTCTACGAGCAGTAAGTATCCCAATTGAAATAGTCTTGTTCATTAACATCCTCTTTTCGATTATACCAAAAAAACACAGTCAACAAATGTGTTTGTTTTATATTTTGTTTTTGTGAACAGGAGAACGCAGTACGAAAGCATTGAACGACATTCGGCTAACCGACGCAGGTAATTAATCTGTTATTCTTGTTGGAATTAGTGGGCTTTGTATGTAGAACTTGTTCAGTCAAAAATTCACATAACACGATGTGAAACACAATAGACTATTTGGCTGTATTAATTCGACTATTTGTGTTGTATGTAAATAGACTATTCTGTAAATAGATCATTACGAATCATTGACTAAGAAAATCGTGGGCTTGAAAGTCTATTTATGGGGAAATTAATATAATTTTAAATAGATGAATTTGTTAAGTAGTTGTTTTGTAATTAGTTAAAATAGAAATAGTTGAATCTTACATATATGGTTTTGTTGGTATATATTTAGAATAGATGACTTTGGAAAAGAACTGTGTAGTTCGTGTTTGAGTATACTGCAAACAGACTATTTTGTAAGCAATTACTTGTAACCTATGTAATTGTAGAATATATGGTTGTATCGTAGATGTTTGTTTATAGTAGTTCATTAAGAATTGTTATTAATCTGTTATTGTTGCTGGAATTAGTGGGCATTTGTATGTAGTACTTGTTCAGTTAAAAAAAACGCATGACACACTGTGAATGAAAATAGTCAATTTGCATGTGTGTCTTGAATGTTCTTTAAGTATTAATAGACTATTTGTGTTAACTGTTAATAGACTTTTTTTGAATTTGTTAAGTAGTTGTTTCGTAATTAGCTAAAATAGAAATAGTTGAATCTTATATATCTGGTTTTGTTGGTATATATTTGGAATAGATGACTTTGAAAAAAACAGTGTAATTCGTGTTTGGGTATACTGCAAACAGACTTTTTTGTAAGCAATTCCTTGTAAACTATATAATTGTAGAATATATGGTTGTATCGTAAATGTTTGTTTAAATAGTTCATTAAGAATTGTTATTAATATGTTATTCTTGCTGGAATTAGTGGGCATTTGTATGTAGTAGTTGTTCAGTCAAAAAAATCGCATGCCACACTGTGAATCCAAATAGTCTATTTGGTGGAATTATTATTAGACTATTTTTGTTAACTGTTAATAGACTATTCTGCAAATAGTTCATTAGTATGTACATAGACAAATAGAATATTCTGCCTAGATAGACTATTCTGTAAATTGACTATTTTGTAAATAGACTATTCAGGATCACTGGACATTACTTGTATTAGACAAATTTCATGGGGATTGGATATTCTACAATTCTATGCGTTGTCGCTCCAATGATTGTTATCAGAAGCAATGGAACTGGTAATTTTTCCATTATGCATTGTTTTTATATTACAATATAATACACCTTCAACTTACATAAATGTACAAATTCAGAAAAAGGCTCTGGAAAAAACAGCAGAACATCACAACCTCATACTCGTATGTCCAGAAGAGCAAATCGTTTCACTCGCTGAAGCGCCACAACAAAAAGATGATAGTGTTGACTGCGGTGTGGTTTGTTTGTATCTGATTAAAAAACTTTTCGAGCAACAACCAATCATAAAGGACGAAGCTGAATCAGAATACCCGGCAATGCGAACTGAAATTGTGAAAACCTTTCTAGATTGGGGAAGCAAAAAGATGAATTGGAGTAAAAAAAATCGCTTGATTATTTTAGTTTTTTGTAGTTGTAAACTTGTGTAGATCCTTTTTTTTTTTGGTATTTTATGTTGACGTATTATTACTTTTGGGCGATATTGTTTTTTGAGCAAACTTCTAGTTTAATGTAGCTGTAAACTTGCGTAGCATGTTTTAGTTGGTATTTTATGTTGACGATGTTTAATTTCTGTAGTGACTGATTTTATAATAGTTGTTCATTAATAGTTGTATGCTTTTTTTGTTGCTGAAAGCACAATCATGCGCTGTAGTGGAAAGGCATACGCAAAATGATGCTGAAAAACAACTATATGTAATGTAATTAACTATTTTCACAGTTCTCATGTTATGACAAAAGGTAATGTTAGTTATATATGAACGTATTCTATACCGGATCTTCATCTATACTTTATGAGAACAACTACTATAATACAACTATTATCTATAAAAAAAAATAGTTGACTAATTTGTACACTGAACACCATATCAACTAGAAAATTGCGTGCTCCTCCACCACCAGTTCTTTTGAATTTCTCCAAGCATCTTTCAAACTCAGGTTATGTGGCAGCGTAAGCGCAATCCTGAAATTGCCTCACCACAGCTTTACGATAATTCTTTGACTCACCCCTAAATCGATCTTTCAAATTTCCCTTCAAGTGCTTGTAGCAGTAACCATGAAGACAACGTGGAAACAACCAAAATCCCATGATTACGATATGAGACAAACGTAAAAACCCTATCCATCCCAATAGCAACTTTCAAGTAATTTAGAAACCATGACCAATTGCAATCAGTTTCTTCATCCACATTTGCAAATGCAATTGGAAACAAACCTGGATGTGAAAAAAATGATATTAATTACTGGTTTGTATGAAAACAACTATTATGTAGACAACTATTTATGGAAATAACTATTGTCAAAACAACTATACTCTAAAAACCAAAAAATAACATACACTGTACAACTTACGTTCGTCGCCGTCTTTTCCGACTGCACTAAGTAACATACCCTTGTGTTTGCCCTTCAAAAAAGTGCCATCAAGCATAACAATAGGACGACAGAACGTGTCGTCCTGAACCCTTCCATACAAGCTGCAAATGCAAAGAAACAACGGGCGAAAATTATTCTTCACATCATCAATTTCCAAGTGAAATAAACTACCAGGATTTGTCCGCTCCGATTCTTCAAAATATGACGGAATAAATGAATATGAGCTGCTATGATCGCCAAAGACAATGCCCTACCTGCGTCAGTCGATCTCCACGCTAAATAATAGCTAATATCAACTCCAAACTTGTCTCTCACCTGCGTAACTATTTCACGAGGCCGGGTACCTGGCCTTGATCGAATCTCACCCCGCAATCAAGTCAATAATAATAGCTGCACTTAATCTCTTCTTATTCACAGTCCCAAAAAACATACCGCACGTATAAACATCGTACGTGCCCTAGACCGATTAGAACAAATTCATACGCACGAATAGAACAAAACTTGCTATATTTGTCAACGGAAGCGTGTATCCTCCAACAGCATTGTTTTTCATGTTTGTACTTACACACCGCCGTCACCCTATATGACTCGTTCTTGATATACTCGTACTCAAAACCCTTATAGAATATGCATTAAACAACCATCATTGCATAAACGACTATAAATAAACGACTATAAGTAAATCAACTATAATAATAAGTAAATTACGAACATGTTACTGCAAAAACAATAGTCGTGTTACCTGCATAACATGACTATAAAATCTCAACATAATCAGCACAAAAAAAAAATCTTGCGTTCATACATAACAACATAAATGGTTTGTATGCTATCGTTCGCACAAACAACAAAACAACAGTTCGCATATATGAAATCAATTACAAACCACTTTCTGCAATTAGATCAGAATCACCATAGATATGAATTAAAATTTGATGCATCGAATCAGCACTCAAAACAACTGCGTTGCAAACAAAAAAACAAAAAAAAACTCGCCCTCTTCAATTACAGTCGCCGACTCTCTGAATGGAACGAGATATGAATCTCAACGCGCGCCTTTGGAATGGTTCAAAAATTAACATGATGTTTGAGAGAGATGAGACGGTTATGGAATATGCCGATATATCGTGATCTCAAAGATTTTCTTCAAATCACGTGTTTAAAATAAATTAATTACATAAGGGTTAAAATGTAAATGTCAATTATATAATTAATCATAAAAAATCGAATTTAATACAATGGGGGGTTTTCACTAATTATGAAAAGGGGATTATATCCACCCTAATATATATAAATGATGTGGGGGGTTCTCACTAATTATCCCTAATTAATAACACTATCATAACTAGCTTACTACTATTTTGTTATTTATAGGATCGTGACATATGAATTATAATAATATTACAATAATGGAAAAGAAAGTGAACGCTTGTTCAATTTGGTGACCGCATATTTTTATTTAGGGGAAATGTGGGATAACCCCTAGTTTTGAAAATATATATGGATAGGTCTTATAGATTTTTCTTTCCTAGTCAAAAATCCAAATTCTAATCTTAATTTGATAGACCCCCTAGACAAATCGAAATACCCATTTTGCTCTGCTCTTTTAATTACACATTAAAACCCTAAACCCTAGTTTTTTTTCTTCCCCCAACAACTTCTATGGCCGTCCTCTCCCCACTCCCCCACTCTCTCTCTCTCTTTCTTTCTCTCTCTAACTCTCTCTCTCTCTCTTCTCTTTCTTCTTTCTCTCTCTTCATCTCTTTCTCTCTAACTCTCTCTACCCACAGCTCTTCGCCGCCGTTGCTCCCCTCACCTCCTTGCGTTGCCGCCGTCGCTGCTCCGCCGCCGCCTTGCGTCGCTGCTCCGCCACGGCCTTGTGCCGGCCGTCGTTGCTCCTCCCACCGCCTTGAACTCGGTACTAAACCATTCACTTCAATTTTAAAGGTATTTTTTTAATTTATGAATGTCCATCCGATTTTAATTTATTTTTTAAGATCTGAATTCTCTTAACTATTTCACCTTATTTTATTGTTTTCTTTTTTTTATGAAAATCAACTAAATTCAAAAATTTTAAATTGTGATCCGAAGATGTGTAGTTAGACCTAAAATTTCAGATCTGGAATTGGTGGTGTTCGATTTGTATATATTTACTGCATTTATATATAAAAAAAACACTGATCTACTATGATTTTGAAGATCTGTGAACAATTAATATTAAAATATTTTTCTTTGGATTAATTTGATTTTTTATTATAAATCATATTATAATTTATTTGAAGATGATTCGAAATACCTAAAGTGTGAGAGTTTTGTTTGTCTGTAATGAAAATTTAACCAGTAGTGGTTACTTACATGAGTGATTTGAGTCAGGTGAATATACAATTATATTTAGTCATATACAGTCATGTATAGTCAGTCACATGTAGTCATGTATAGTCATGACTACATGTAACTATACATGACTATATATAGGACTTGTAGTATAATATAGTTATTTGTAGTCGATTGTAGTTCAGTAAATTTATCAACAAAAAAATCATATTTTTTTTTGTATTTTTCATGTAATTTGATTTTTTATTATAAATCATATATATGTAATTTTTTTTTTGTATTTATTTGAAAATGATTTGAAATACCTAATGTGTGAGAGCTTTGTTTGTCTGTAATAAAAATTTAACCAGTAATGGTTACTTACATGGGTGATTTGAGTCAGGTGAATATACAGTTATATTTAGTCATATACAGTCACATATAATCAGTCATATAATCAGTCACATGTAGTCATGTATAGTCATGACTACTTGTATACATGACTATATATAGGACTTGTAGTATACTATAGTCATTTGTAGTCGATTTTAGTTCAGTAAATTTATCAACAAAAAAAATCATGTTTTTTTTTGTATTTTTCATGTAACCTAACTCGCATGTTCCATTTTGCTATTTAACTCGTATTTTTTTGTCGCAGGTTTTGCTTTTATTATAATTTTATGACATGCAGAGAATAAAATTCGATGAAGTGCCTTTGTGAAGTTGGATTCATGCTACAGTACTCCGGACTTATGCCACTTATATAACTATAGATAATTGTATATAACTATAGTCATGTGTAGTAACATATATTTATATGTATGTTATGTGTTTTTTAATGTATAGTAATGCGTGTTCATGTTTTAAAGATTATATGCATGTGATTGTGTTTTTTTCAATTTTTCTGGGTTAGTTGATTTATAATATCAAGATTAAATTGTGAATTTTGTTGTTGGTGTAAATTAATTTTTGGGTACAAAGACAGTACATGATTACATATAACTATACATGACTGTGGTATACTGTAGTCATGTATAGTCAATTCAGTACAGTAAATTTATCCAAAAAAATTAAAAAAATTAAAATATTAAAAATTAAAAAATAAAAAAATTATAAAAGAATTAAAAAATTAAAAAAAAATTAAAAAAATAAAAGAATTAAAAAAATTAAAAAAATTAAAAAAATTAAAAAAATTAAAAATTAAAAAAAAATTAGAAAATAAAAAAAATACAAAATACGATATATATAAAAAATAATAATAAAATAAGAATTTATATTTTTATTAAAATAATCTATAAAAATGATAAATGCAGGCCTAAAATGCTAAATGCAGTTCAACATTATGCTGAATGTAGGGGCGAAAATGCTGAATGCAGATGGGTGGAAATTGAACATAAGGGACCAATAGTACTTTTACCTCTCCAGGGGGGTTATATCAAAGAAAGAATTTTAGGGGTGAACCTAGCCCTATATAAGTTCCATATGAGGAGTGTATATCAAATGTGCCCTTTTATTTAATTAATAATTCTCTATTTCAATATAAATGAAAAGATATACGGATGCTCTGAAAATTATAGCTTAAAATAATTTATTAAAAAAAAAGTAAAAAAATGATTGTGAAAGCAAATTAAAAGTGGAAAAGAAGCCTCGTGGTATATTTGTAAAAGCTTTTGTCACTACTACCTAAGTATAGACCATCAAATCATAATTGATTTGGGGACGAAAAAGTGAAGAATTATTTATTGATTTATATATTTATTGTTTGGTGCTTCTACTAAGGTGTTCAATGTATATTGGAAGTGAATTTTTTTGCGAACTGAAACCTCTTAATTAATTTTGGGACAAAAATATTATCATATTTATAAAATACACTCACTTTTACTTTGATTGTTTTATCTGATATATAATTTTTTTGGTACTAAATTTGTAATCCAATTGATTATTTAAATGAATTTTATTAGATAAATAAATTAAATATAAACTATCGATATATGGAGACATGACAATAGTAACAGTCGAACTCCGGTTGATTTGAAGTTAGAGACCCTTCAATCCGCTGGGGCAACACTACATTTATGTAAACTGATCGAAAATAAATTTATAAAAACTAAATAGACATAGTCAAATGATTAAAATAACTATATAAATAAATAATATGTCATAACAAATAATTTAATATATGTATTTTATGTTAAAAAAATAATTTACAATAAAATTTAATTATAAATATAACATCTACCATTAATTATATATAGTAATTTTTTAAAATCATAACACCAATTGACTTAACGAAAAATTCATGAGTTAATGTGGATAATATAAACAAATAAGATTTTTATTATCATATAAAAAGCGGTAATTATGTCCGAGTCGGTCAGGCACCGACTCACGATTAATCGAGAAAGTTGGTTTTTAAATATATATAATTAAAATCAAGAAAAAAAGTTGGTTTTTTAATTTACAACGATTATATTTTGTTGTCAAATCACTTGGAGCATTTACAACAAAATATTTCGTTGTCTTTCGTCACTTATTCACAACAAAATTAAATTTATTGCCGTTGTAAATGTATTTACTAATTACTACAATTTTATGTCGTAGCAAAAAGAAATACTCTTTTGCAACAACAATATGTTTCGTTGCCTACGAGATTCAAAAGCAACAAAAATATCTTGTTACAAAAACATTATTCTTTAGCCACAAATATTATGTTTCGTTGCTAAAATATAATTATTGGCAACAAAATTAATTTCGTCGATATATATCGACATTGCCAATTTTTAAATTATATGGTGCAAAATGCCAAACACTTTAATTCCTGGGTGCAAAACGTAATTCACCCAATTTTATTTTATTTTTAAGGGTAATTTACAAACACCCCCTGAGGTATGGTCAATATACAAAAAAAAAACCCTTCTTGTTTGGATAATTACATCTACCCCCTCAACTATGATTTTTTCTTACACCTCCACCCTTATGGTGTCAAATTCAACATGTTCATCGAGATTTCGTGGAATGTGTTCTAGTTCGTACTCATTTTGTGTAAAAATATAATTTCTGATGCACCACAATTTGATATATATACAAGCCAAAAAACACATATTATGATCATTTTTCTTCAAAATGTAGAGTTCGAGTGGGATAAAATGGGTACAAAGGTGATAATATTTCATATAATCTCGAAGATTTCACTAAATTTGAAAAGTTGGGGAGGTAGTTGTAATTATCCAAACAAGATGGGAGTTTTCGTAATTTAACCATACCTTAAGGGTGGTTGTAATTTACCGTTATTTTTAAGGGTGTTACTATTTGCAGTGGAACTTTTACTGAAATTGGCTTATTTGCAGCGGTATATTTTTCATTTATTTCTTTTTTTCAATTTATCTCTCATATTCCCAAACTCTCTTTAGAAATTCGAATTTCGTAAATTTTTTCGACATTCAAACCATACAAACGAGGCTCGATTCAGGTAAATTTTCGATATCCTACTACTTTTAATTATTTTTATTTCCAATTTAGGTAAAAACACATGTTTAGAATTAGATCTAGCAAAATTTCGAAAAAAAAAATAAAAAATTTACAGCTCCCGTGTTCTGGAGCACGGAAACTCGAAGAACATTCAAGTTTTCGTACTCTGCAGAACGGAGGATTCAAGAATTTTGAATCCTCCGTTCTGCAGAGCACGGAAGCTTGAATGTTCTACGAGTTTCCGTGCTCCGGAACACGGGAGATTTTCATTTACCGAATTTAAAAAATAAATTATATAATGTTCCCGTCTTGAAGAACACGGGAACTTGAAGATTTTTCAGCTTCCCGTGTTCTGCAAGACGGGGGATTCAAAAATTTTGATTTTCCCGTTCTGCAGAACACGGGAACTTGAAAATTCTTCAAGTTCCCGTGTTCTGCAGAACGGAAAAATCATTTTTTTTAATTTTTTTTTATATTATTATATTTAATTGGTTTGTTTATCTTTTACAGATGGCACGTCATGACAAGGGGAAAGGGCTTATGGGTGCTTCTTCGAGTTCGGATAAAGTCTCGAACATTAAATTTCGGTATGGCGGGGAAGCCGCGGCGGAAGCCGAGGCGGAAGCCGAGCGCATTCGTATGACTGCATCTCACCGTCGTATGAGAGTTATTGAGCGCGACACTGATTTACCCGTCGTGGACGAGATTCCCCACATAGACCATAGTTCTAGATCTATGGCGGGTAGCATTCGATCTTTAGGGGCAGATTCCCGTATCCCCTACAAGGAACACGAGGAGGAGCAGGACCATGTTGGGAGCGATTTTGATGAAGTTCTCGTCTAGACTGCGCGCGCACGCAAGTCTCGGTACGAGTTCGATACTTTTAGTGGCCCACTTGTGTTACATGGTCCGGCTCCAGGATCGGATGACCGGCTGATTGGAGGATGAATCCTAGTTTCAAGACTCATATTGCTCGGTACATGGACTGGTACGTTCCTCGTACGCATCAGTACGTCATCAACCGAGATCCAGCGCCACAAGGACCTCCGCCAGTCGTACGTCTGCCTCCTATTCAGTCGGACTTCTATGACATTGTGCGTATCATCCATCCGCACATGCACGAGATACCCGAGCATCTAGGTGTGCAGTTACAGCCTCGTGTGGAGCCACACGCACGTTTTCTAGGTTTATCCCCCTCTCAGACTGGAGATTCCGACGACGACGACTTTATGGAGATGCCACCACCGCGTCGGGGACTGGGTGGGACGAGTGGCACCTCAACGAGATCTAGGGGTAGACAGTAGACGATCGTTCCATTTGTTTGACATTTATTTATTTTTTGTGACATTTGTCTATGTTTTGGACTTGCTTTACTGTTTTCTGTTATTTTTTGTTTGACTATTATTTATGTTTTAGTTTGATTTTAAATCTGTTATTTTTGTTTTGGACATTTATTTATGTTTTAGTTTGATTTTATAATACAAGGTTCTAATATATAGCAACTAAAATAAAATATTACAAGTTTTAAATACATACCAACTAAAATAAAATAATACAAGGTTCAAATACATAGCAACTAAAATAAAATAATACAAGGTTCAAATATAGACGACCAACTAAAATAAAATAATACAAGGTTCTAATAAATACATACCAAATAAAATAAAATAATACAAGGTTCTAATACATACCAAATAAAATAAAATGCCTATCCCAACCTAGATAAACGACGCCACATATATAGGCGTTCTTTGAACATTTCCGACAAGTGGGCAAGATTTGCGGACATGTCTTCCCCGCCATATTCTTCTTTTTCATCTTCTCAAGTTGGTTGTAGACATGTTTCACACTCGTTGGTGTATGTGGATTTTCCTTCCTCAATCTGATCCATGATTAATGCCGGCTTCATGTGGCTCCTTCTAAGTAACTTCACTACCTTGTATTCTTCTGGTGTCAAATGACTATCCGGTCCTTGTCCGGTAAGATACGGTAGTGTCGGGTCAGTGTGGATGCCATTTTTTAAATTCATTCGCCATAGTCCATCGTTTCGATTTTTGCTACAGTATAAATATACGAAATGGACATCCACATTTCTTTGTTCCCACATTCCGTTGCTTCACACCTTCGGTTCGTTTTTCACGTCCCTTCCCAGACACATGACATCTAATTACTACATAAACGTTTTTCTGGCTTGAAGTTACTATCAATCGATGACCATGAGTAGCAGGCATTTTTTTTGCCCATGCCACTAATTCTTTCCATGTTTCAAACTCAACACCCACATTGAAATATTGACTGTGATCCTCAGAAGTTGTTGGTGTGTCTTGAGGAACATCATAACACATGTTGGGATTCTCGTACTCGTTGTCATATTTAGTTCCACACTCATCGTCAAAATTATCACATTCACTAGCCTAGTAAGGTATAACAAATAATAATTAGTATATATAAATAACAATATAAAAAAAAATAAAAAAATTAACATTTAGGGTTCCCGTGCCCTAGGAGACGATAGTTCCTGGTTCTCGTCCTCTAGGGCACGGGAACCACAAGCATCCGTCCTCCAAGGCACGGGAACATGGTGTTCCCGTGCAACTCAGCACGAAACCCACGATTTTTTTAATTTTTTTTTATTTTCCCGTGTTGTACTGCACGGGAACCCCAAATTTTTGGGGTTCTCGTGCTACACAACACGATATTGCCGCGAAAAAATTGAACTTTCACTAATTTCTTCGATTTTACCTCGTCCAAGTCATCAGAATCGGCCATAATGTTATTTGTTGTCGTCGGACAGTCGATTTATCAAACAAAGTCGAAAATCTTAGGCAATGTTTGGAAGCGTTTTGAGTTTTTGAGAAAGTTGAAAAAGTAGAAATAAAAAATATCGCTGCAAATAAGTCAATTTCAGTAAAAGTCCCGCTACAATTAGCAATTCAGTATTTTTAATCCTAAACTGTAGTATAAGTTCCTAGTTAGACAACTGTTGTTTTTTGTCGGCTAGCATGATATATATATCTGTCCTGTCAATGATTTTCCAATCATCAGTAAGTAGCTCTCACTGATAATTAAAGTTATTTAATTTACGAAAATCCCCGAATTTAGGCTAAATAATGAAAAACATTTCCATCTATTTGTAATTATCAAAAACTCTCTGAGTTTTGTTTCCGTCTTAATAGACTTTACACAATTTCAAATACTTTCTTTTATCTATTTAACAGAGTTATAATAGAGTGTACACATTTTCTGGTAAAAAAATCGATCAACAGTTAATTAGAGGATTTTGGCTATTAGGGATAGGCGGGGTGTTTTTCGTTATTTAATGCAATTTCAGGGGATTTCTTAATTTACATTTATTTTAATTAAATTTTATAATATTTTTCGTGATTTAATTTCTATAAAAATCACAAATGTTTGCTCTAAACAAACGACATAGATACAGAATTAAGGCAGAAAAGTATCTTGTCTGAAAAATGAGTCACTGTTTTCCTGCAGGTTGGGATATCCACGGCGGCAGCTCCGCCCCAACGCCGCCGCCTCCCGGCCTCACCACTCCTCCCATTTTGCCTCCAGATGTCCCCTTGAGTTGGGAAGAGCCACGCGCCGCCGGCACTCTGGAGTCTGTAGTCAATCAAGCCATTGTTACTAGCCATCCCCGCCTCCGCGAATCCGGCGACGGTGGCAACCACCACCACCACCAACCCGCCGCCGTCATCACTGACGCCGCCCTAGTCCCAGCTTGCGACACAACCACCAACTACAGCACCATTCGCAGTTATAATATTAATATTAATCAACAAAAATCCAAGCACGCCGTGCCGGAATTCTTCCCGGAGACGCGGCACAGTGGGGCGGCCGCCGCCGCCAGCACTACGCATGGCGGCGCCGGATTCTGCAGCTGCAAAACTAATGTGAGTCGTAGAGACGGCCGGCACCAGGCAACGCGCCACATACACACACACACACACTGACACACACTATATATATTTAAGAGTAATGCATGCAGTATTATTTAAGAGTAATATATATATATATATATATATATATATATATATATATATATAAGATATACGTATATGTTGTTGATTATATTTGCAGAGGGATGATGGTGGCAAAAAGGGAGAATATGGGAAACCCTTAAATTCGACAGGCAAAAGTAGAGCTGCTGCTATGCATAGCCAATCTGAAAAAGTAGGGGTTTTTGTTTCTTACGTATGATGAGTTGCCAATTTTTTTACCTAAATAACAAACATTTTTGTTTATTTTATTTATATTTATATATATTAGAATGTTTTATTTATCATTTATTTTTATTTATATATTAAAAAAAGTTATGACATTATGTATTATATTCATGTATGTACGTTGTTGTCCCAGAAAAGAAGAGAGAAAATTAATCAAAGGATGCAGATATTGCAGAAGTTGGTCCCAAATTGCAACAAGGTACGCAACAAATCTTTTAATTCGTATCAAAGATATATATATATATATATATATATATATATATATATATATAGGGGCAGACCCATGTGTAAGCTTGGGGGCTCCCTCTCCAGCAGAATTATTTTTTTACCAATTTTCTGCTCTTTTTCAAAATTTGATTTGGTATTTATCGATTTGTTATATATATATTAAAATAAACAAAAATATTTATTATTATGGATTTAAAATTCTAAACATCACAGTCTTGCATGTGCAGATGCTGTTTAAACTTTAATTCATTAGGTCGTACGTAGAAAAATCAAAAAACGAATTAAACAATTAATTGAAATATGTGGGCCAAATTCTCTAGACTAGAATGATTAATTAATTAATTCCAAGTCTATTCTACTATATCATCCAAGATAATGTTGCCAAAATTCTTTCAATAATTCAATGTAATAATATATATAGGGGCGGAACCAGGGATTGTTCGGTAGGGGGGCGAAAATTTGAGAGAGGTAATGAAAATATGGCGGAGGTTCAGGGGTAGCACCCTCGAAATGTTTTAGGGATATTTACGAAGAAAAACAAAACAAATAAGTAATCAGTTATAGATATTGTTGTCAAAACAATATTCATAAACTTGTATAAAATAAGTTGTAATATAGTATACATTTAGTTGAATATATAAGTAAAAGTTTTAAAAAATATAAAAATCTTGAAATACATAGAAATTCGACAGATTGAAAACTTTAAATATTGAGAAGGGGAAGAAAAAAAATACTTTCTTGATTATGTCATTTTTTTTTATCATACGTTGTAGAGATTAGGGTTTGAGATTGTGAAAAATATTTGTTTATATTCTAATAATTTAATTTAATTATATAAAAATAATAATTATAAATTAAAGAGGAGCAATTTGTTAATTCTATTTGTTGCAGATAGATAGAGCTTCAATATTGGATGATGTAATAGAATATATCAAACAACTTCAATCACAAGTTGAAATGATGTGCTTGATGAACATGCCTTCCTTGGTGATGTTGCCACTTGGCATCCAACCACACCATCTTCAAATATCTATGGTGGATACGGGTTTGGGTATGAGTTCGGGTTCGGGTTCGGGTACGGGTATGTGTATGGGCATGGGGAGACTCGTGGACATGGACACGATTGGCCGAGCCGCCACTATGCCGCCATGGCCACCTGCCATCACTACCTTCATGCCGCCTATGGCGGCCTCATCGGATTTTCAACACTCACCGTTTTAATATTCAATGGAAGTTGTACGTATCGATCAAGTAATAAAGTATATTATTATTCATGCTCGTATGGACATGAGATTTGAATATTATTTTAATTCAATGTTAATAAATAATTACGAATTGGAACATATATATTATTTTACTATGTAATTAATTACTTTTGACATGGCATTTCTTAGTCTTTGAGATGCTACACCTGGTCAAATATACCCGGTAAATGTTAATCGTTGATGTAGTGAAATAACTTCCCACTAAGCACACATACACATGGATGTGTGTGATTGTGTGCACATCAACGGTTAATAATCACATGATATATTTCACCAAGTGTAGCATCAAACAAATCGCATTTTTTTTTTGTCGACATTGTTTTGAAGTTTCCAAAAAAGTTATAAATAAATGAGAAGACTTCGTTTTAAAATCAAATCAATTCGGGCTAGACATCCACATATATATGCCAACTAGTATTTCACCCGTGCGTTGCACGGAGGTGAGTTTCAAAATGAGAAAAATAAACTTATGTAAACGACTATCTCTTTATCACAATACCAATTCAAGTAAAACAAAATGGAAGGAAATAAAAAACATAAACTTTATCTCTTAATTTAGAGTTGTAACATATGAAATTAAGTTAAATATTACAAATAAGAAAACATGAGGCGCGCAAAGCACGATATTAAGATTAAGTAAATCATTTAAAACATATGGTATAACTCTATTTCTTGGATTGCAATCTACTACACTATGTGAGTCTTCTGCAAAATAACTAAGGTAACAACAAACACGGTAGCGGAGAAGTAACACAATAGATATTCAAATAACCAGCAAGTTTATCACTAATGGCGTTCAATTAGTGATGCACATTACTCAAACAACAATAAAACTTATAAATATTGCAAAAGAGATATTATGTATACGCCACTACCAGTACTGATACCAATATTGATACCAATACGGATACCAATACTAATACCAATATTGTTACCAATAGTGATACTAATTCAATTAATACTAGTACTCATACTAATACTGATACTGATACTAATACTAATACTAATACTAATACTAATACTAATACTAATACTAATACTAATACTAATACTAATACTAATACTAATACTAATACTAATACTAATACTAATACTAATACTAATACTAATACTAATATTAATACTAATTAATATTAATACTAATAGTGGTACTAATACTAATATTGGTTCTAATACTGGTACTAATATATACTAATACTAATACTAATACTGATACTAATGCTAATACTAATACTAATACTAATACTAATACTAATACTAATACTAATACTAATACTAATACTAATGCTAATACTAATACTAATACTAATATTAATATTGATACTAATATTGATACTAATACAAATATTAACACTAATACTGGTAATAATAATAATACTGATACTAATACTAATACACATACACGTACCAATACTAATACTAATACTAATAATAAAACTAATACTAATACTAATATTGATATTGATAATAATACTAATACTAAGAATAAGAATAATACTGATACTTACATTGATAATGATAGTTATATTGATACTAATACTAATACTAATACTAATACTAATACTAAGACTGCTATTGATACTAATACTAATAATAATATTGATACTTATAGTGATACGAATAGTGATATTGATACCAATAGTAATACTCATACTAATTATTAAGACTAATACTGATACTAATAACAATAATAATTTTGATACTGATACTAATACTTATACTCATACTGATACTCATAGTAATATTATATTAATACTAATATTAATACTGATACTGATATTGACACTAATATTGATACTCATAGCAATATTAATATTAATACTAATACTTATACTAATACTAATACTAATATTGATATTGATACTGATACTAATATCGATACTCATACTGATACTCATAGTAATATTAATACTAATATTGATACTCATATTTATACTCATATTAATACTCATACTCATACTTATACTCACAATCATATTGATACTCATACTAATACTGATACTAATATTGATATTGATATTGATATTGATACTGATAATGATACTAATATCGATATTGATACTGATATTTACTTGATACTGATACTGATACTGATACTGATACTGATATTGATACAAATGATGATACTCATACTGATACTCATACTCATACTGATTCTGATACTCATATTGATACAAATGTTGATACTGATACTGATGCTAATACTGATACTGATACGGATACGAATACTGAGACTGAAACTGAGACTGATACTGATACTGATACTGATACTGATACTGATACTGATATTGATACTGATATTGATAATGATAATGATATTGATATTGATATTTATATTGATACTGATACCGATACCAATACCGATACTGATGCCGATACTAATGCCGATTCTGATAATGATACCGATACTGATATTGATATTAATACTGTTATTTAGACTAATATTAATATTAATATTAATACTAATATTAATACTAATACTAAAACTAATATTAATACTAATACTAAAAACTAATATTAATACTAATACTATTACCAATACTATTATTAATCCTAATATTAATACTAATACTAATACTAATATTAATACTATTTCTAATACTAATATGTTAATATTGTTAATGATAATGCTAATGTACATATTCTAATGTTAATACTAATTTTAATGTTAATGTTAATCAGGATATGTCGCTTATGCTGATTATAATTGTAATACTAATATAATCCAAATCATTATCTTATTCCTAATCCTATTCATAATACTAATCATGATTCTAATCCTAAACCTATTTCTAACATTAATTATAATCCTAATAATTTTACTACTAATAATACTTATGCTATGCTAATGTTAATTATAACTATAATTCTAACCATATTAATCCTAATTTTAATGCTAATCATAACCATAAAACTAATACATGTCACTAATTGTAGTACAAATCAATAATCATAATCTTAATTATAATTCTAAAAATAATATTAATCATAATCCTAATATTAATTATAATACTATATTAATCCGAATCCTAATCCTAGTATTAATACTAATACTAATTCAAAGAATATTAATTATAATCCTAATTCTAATGCTAATACTAATCACAATCCTAATTATGATTTTGCATCAATGTTTTTGCAATTATCTATTATTTTGTATCAAAAAAAAAATTATATTCAATCTCGCAACTTTTATATCAAATTCCTTATGTGTGGTACCTGAAATATCAAGAAAAACATATTAAATATATTAGAAATTAATATTTAATTATATTATCAAACTGACATTAATATTATTTAAAATAATATAAGGGTTTAAGCAAACGTTAAGACGTAATAACGATAATCGTTGTTAATAGGATAAATTACGAAAATCCTCATGAACTAAGGCTAAATTACGGAAATCAACCCCACCTATCGGTAATTACCAAAATCCCCCAGATGTTTGTTTATGTCTTACACGACCCCCTTACAGTGTGATTTTTTACGGAATCTTTTTTATTCCACGTAATATCCCAAAAATCGTGGATTCTACCCTTGATGACATGAAATTTCTTTTATCTTACTTTTTAAATAAAAAATTACCCTTAGGGGAGGTATAGTAATACTAAAAAGTTGTGAAAAAGTTATTTAAGAAGAATAAATATTTCGTGTAAAGTCCCCCTCAGGGTAATTTTTGTCTTTAAAAAGTACCATAAACAAATGTCGCGTGCATGGTAGAATCTGCATTTTTGGGGGAATATTCCATGTAATAAAAAAAAATCAGTGAAAAATCATACCGTAAGGGGGTCGATGTAAGACGAAAACAAACTTCAGGGAGATTTTGGTAATTACGAATATAATATTAATTAGTAAAAAAGATAAATGTATAATATCAAATGATTTATTCTGCAATATTTTTTTTATATAAATCCAAGTTTATGAATTAAAATACAAAATTTTCGTAACACCGTCAATCATACAATTATAATAAGTGAAGATTTTAAATAGAATTTAAATAAATTTAAATTAAATTAATTACTATTAAAATTAAATTAAAAAATAAATTTTATTTAGAGTTTCCAAGAAAGTTGATATATTCAGTGCATTTTATAAATGGTATAATATAAATATATAATAAAATAATTAAATATCTTTTTAATTTGGAAAATGGTGACATGTTTTTTGATGATTTATTTTCACTAATCAATTTGCCACGTGGGATGAAATTGAATACATGTCACCAATTGAAATTGACAAATGTCAATCAATTAGGTGTGGAATTCAACTTTTATATATTATATAGATTCATTATAATTGAATTACACCTTGTCAAAATAATAATAATAATAATAATAATAATAATAATAATAATAATAATAATAATAATAATAATAATAATAATAATAATAATAATAATAATAATAATAATAATAATAATAATAATAATAATAATAATAATAATAATAATAATAATAATAATAATAATAATAATAATAATAATAATAATAATAATAATAATAATAATAATAATAATTAATAATAATAATAATAATAATAATAATAATAATAATAATAATAATAATAATAATAATAATAATAATAATAATAATAATAATAATAATAATAATAATAATAATAATAATAATAATAATAATAATAATAATAATAATAATAATAATAATAATAATATATAAAAAGTTCGTGAGCTGATTCGAGAGCTTATGAACAACTAAATACGGGCTCAAGCTCATCAGAGAGCTCGTGCTTTTGTCAAGCCAGTTCGTCGAGTTAATGTGTCGAGTCAACTCATTTACACCCTTAAGTAAAATGGGATTTGTAGTAGATTCACTCACATGACCACTCATTAAATGTACATTTATTCTTTCAAATCAGTTTACATTAAAGAAGAAGTTTATTAACAAGATGAAAGAGTTCCATAATGCAATTAAAAAAGAGGTTAATGGATTTAGTCAAATGTTAATCAATGGTTGTAATTAAGTCCCACCATTTGGCACCTAATAAAATTGGCGTTTAGAGTTTCATGACCTAGAAAAATTATACAAAATCAACTATGGTTAATTTTGCATTTATATATTATCCATTTTACCAAATACAATCTACACATAATCGCACGCGCCCGTGTGTATGTGTATTTAGTAGGGTTATTTAATTAGATATACGGTTTAAAATCTACCCAGTGTAAATAATCAAATGTAGCATCTAACTTACCGAGTTTATTTATGCTACAAAACTAAGTTTACCGAATAACATTCAAATTTCAATTATATGTGTGATTATTTGTAAATTTAAGATGATATAGTACTATGAAATGTTAAATGTCGTCTAAATTTCAATAATATCGTTTTTACTTTGAACGTGATTTTGACTCTTTCCTAGTTCAATTTTATCAAAATTCAATACACAAAAATTGTAATTCTCTGGGGTAGCTTTCTAACCCGAATTGAATCAACTAGAGCGGATTTCGGGTGACAAAGTTATACATCATTAAGTTACATTTTCAATTTTAGATAATTTCAAATATTAAAATTGTGCGCAGTGTTTATTAATTCATGCATATTGTTTTCTCAATTGGATAAGAAAACCAATTTACAAAATGATAGACTCCGTGCATGTTTGAAGTTTTGTCAAATTCAGAATCCAAAATGGTCAAAAATCACATGTAAAGTCAAAACGATATTATTAAAATTAAAACGGGATTCATCACATCCCGTAAGTATTGAACGGTCGACGCAAGATATACAAAAACTACTAAAATGTACATTAGCACAATATATGAAGATTTACAATCTTATTGTCACTAATCATTAGAACTGCCTCAACTAAGATAGATATACATAAAATCAACATTTTTGTGAGTATATTAAATTAAATGGGTCATCAAACTTACCATTTGAACAAGATTTTATTAGCACTTGCATATATATGCAATATTGCCCGAAAATTCCCTCAATTTTCTCATTATTAACAATATCAAAATATTATTTTTCCGTGTAATATAATTACAAAAATATATTATATCTGTAATTTAATTTTCAAGAACCATTATTTAATATTAATATGGTGTGTGGTCTAGTAGTACTTACTTCAGCCCTTTTGGCGTTACAACAATCCCAACAGTTTTCTTGACTTTATTATATAAAAAGTAAAATCAGGTTTACTATTCTGACAACTTCGATATCCTGTTATTCCCCAAATTACCCTTTCAATTTTCACAAAAAATAATATTTTGGGTAAAACAACTTTTACCCCTATTGTTTGAATTTTGCGCACATAACCCCATATACTTTCAATATAGCACATGACATCCCTTTATTTTAATATAAGCCCATAAATTGAACAGCTCTTACATTCCTATGGTTAGACCACGTTTGGTTGCCAAGATAAAATTTAATAATCTAATAAAGTTTAATTGTATTATTGGACCTTGCAAGATCCAATAAAAAACATGCATAAACATCAAAATAATGCATGATAACATAATATTTGCGGGTCCACCCCGACAAGTTATTGCGAATACCAAACATCAAACAAAGTCCCATTATGCAGTTAATCGTGGTTAATTTCCCCAACCAAACGATGCATAAAAGTATAAGGGGGTCATGTGCACAAAGCTCAAACTTAAGGGGGTTAAGTGTTATTTACCTAAATATTTTTACATGTTACAAGAAAGGGCATTTTGGTAAATACAATGATAAACTTGATTCTTGCATGTTACAAGCATTTGTGCTTTAATTAATTAATTTTTTTTTTTGTTTTTCATATAATATTAATTGCTAATTGCCGTTTTAAAGAAAATATAACTTCAAATACAATCCAGAATCTCGCTTG
The DNA here is from genome assembly GCF_056151865.1 of Erythranthe guttata. Taxonomy (NCBI): domain Eukaryota; kingdom Viridiplantae; phylum Streptophyta; class Magnoliopsida; order Lamiales; family Phrymaceae; genus Erythranthe; species Erythranthe guttata. The sequence goes on along the minus strand of NC_142546.1, from coordinate 14,524,522 downwards.
TGTAATTCCCCTTAATATTATGTGCACACATTCACACACACACTATACAACACACATTGTATCTATATCTCTATATCTCTATATATATATATATATATATATATATATATATATATATATATATATATATATATGCATTATATATACACACACACAGACACAGTACACATGAAAATTTCAGTGGGGTGCGGAAGAATGCTTGTTACCTACTCATAGCACAGTACACACACACACACACAAACACACTGACAGTGTGAGAGAGAGAAGAAGAGGAACAAGAAAAATGGAGAAGCACCATATGATGACGAACTTTTACTCGCCGGATAATATTTCTCCGTCGTCGGCGTCGTCTTCTTCTTCGTCGGAGCAGGATTCCAGAAGGGTCCGAAAATCCAGCGTTTTTTACTCCGACGAGCGGGACTTTTTGATAGTGGATAACGATCCGCCTCCGCCTCCGCCGTCGCCGCCGCCGGTGAGCTCTGTGGTTTCGGACACAACCAGCGAGGAAGACGTGGCCAACTGTTTGATGATGTTGTCCAGAGACAAATGGAATAATAATAGAGAGGAATATTCCGGCGGAATCAAAGTGGTGAAGAAGAGTTTTAAAGTTAGGGGAGGCAAGTACAGATGCGAAACGTGTGGGAGGTTGTTCAGGTCTTATCAGGCGCTCGGTGGGCACAGGGCCAGCCACAAGAAGGCCAGGGCGGCGGCGCGTGGGACTCACGCGCCGCCGCGTGAGGCGGCGCGTGAGGCGACGGAGGTGGTGGTGGCGGCGGAGAAGGTGCACGGGTGCCCTTTTTGCCATAGGGTATTTTCTTCGGGGCAGGCGCTTGGTGGGCACAAGAGGACACATTATATTAATGGTGGAAAGGGTAAGCCGCCATTTTCAAGAAGTGGTGAAGCTTTTGGCATAGATCTGAATCTGCCTGCTCCAAGTGATGGTGATGATGATGATGATGATGATGAGATTTAATTAATTAGCTAAAAAAAATTATGGAAATTTATATTTTGATTTAGAGGGAAAAGTTTTAATTTTTTTTTTTTTTTTTTTTTTTTTTGGGATTAGGAGTTGAAAGAATGGAATTATTTGGGTGGGGGAGATTTGGGTTTGACTAAAGAGTTGACTGTAATAGAATTTGTTTTGATCCGAGGAAGAGGATTGTGTTCTTGTTGTTACCATGTAACGAAATAGTGAGATTTTTTTTTTTTTATTAATAGATAAAATCAGATGAACTGATTTGAAAGTCAGTTTCCTAATTATTAAAGTCCATTTTTGGATGCTTTTTTAGTTGAATATTTGTGTGTTATGGCAAATGGGTTATACTATTACTTCTTACCGGGCAACTCTTATGATGTTAAATTCAATAAAATTTTATGGATTTCGTGAAATGTTTTTCTACTTTGTACTCATTTTGTGCAAAAATACAGTATTTGATGCACCACAATCTGATACTTACAAGCCGATAGACGCATAGTATGATCATTTTGTTCCAAAATGCGGAATTTTTATGGAGTAAAACGGGTACATACAAACCGAATAATATTCCACTAAATTTGATATCACGAGGGTGGACATGTAAAAAGATTCATAGTTGAAAGAGATAATTATAATTATTCAAACATAAGGAATTTTTTTGTAATTTGACTAATACCTCAGGGTGTATGTAATTTACCCTATTATCTAATATATATTATTTAACCGGCCTATAATCTATAGAAGACTTTCAAAAACTCTTTTGCAAGTGCCCCTCTAAAAGTCTAATAGAATCACTCTTATTATTATCCAAATATTGAATGCATTTTACTCTTTATATAATTATGACATTTTTTTAATTACTAAAAGGACAATATAATTAATTTTAGCATTTAAATTCATTGCTAAAGTTGGAAATTTGAAACATAGGCAGATAAAAAAAAAAGTAGCCAGAAAAATTGATTGGTTTTAGTAAAGGAATATATTACATGTTGTATTAGCCTAAAAAGCCAAGTCAAAATATTCATGAGTAGATAACTAATAATTAATGCCCCCTAAATATTCTTTTTAACTAGACCAATTAATTTTCAATAATATTTATTTTTGTAATTCTTTAATTTTTTTTAATTTCTTTTTTAGTTTTTGCCCTTCTTATCTTTTCGTCGAGAAATCCACGAAATGTAATGTTGATATTGCCAAACTATAATGTTTTTATGATTTATTATTTACACCTCGCGTAAATATCTACACATGATAAAAACATATGATGTATTTCACCAGGTGTAGGATCTCGTAAGCACTTCATTGTTGATGTGGTCAACCACTACGCCAAAATGCATTTCAGGCGACGTTTTTTTGCGACGTAAAAACCTCTTTTGCGACGAAATTTGTAATTTTGCGACGTTTATTTTGCGACGAAATGCTCCGGGAAAAAAGTCAAAAAAGCGCCCGTCGCAAATATTTGCGACGTATTTACCTAAACGTCGCAACCGTCTGCGACGATTTCGATAGACGGCGGAGTGCAGTGGTGGCAGGGGCAGCGGCAGCGGCGGCGGCATCGGCGGGAGCGGGAGCGGCAGCGGCAGCGACGGTGTGAAACATGGAGGAGGAGCGAGAGAAGAAGGACTTCGGTGATGGCTCGGCCTTAATAATCGGTGATGTTGTCGGCACGGTGGAGGTGGATTTCTGTGGAGTAGGTTGCGGCGGCGACGGCGGCGGTGTGGAAGATGGAGGAGGAGCTGAGATAGAGGAATCTTGGCGGTGGCTGTCTCGTCGACTTTGGCTGCACAGGGGCTTATGCCGTCGGCCGCGACAGCGACGGCGACGGCGTCGGCGGAGGAATGATGTGCGTCGGCGGAGGAAGGATGTGAGTTGCAGCGGCGATTTTTGAAAGAGAGGGAGAAGGGTAGATGAAAGGTGTTCTGGAATTAGGGCGTGAAAAATGGGGTTTTAATTTGGTTTCGCGACGTTTTTACTTATTAGTCGCAGTATCGAAAATCTCATTGCGACGTTTTTGTGTATTTTAGTCGCCACAACAAATTTATGGAAATAAAATAGCGACTTTACCTAATTAAACGTCGCAACAAAAAAATTGTGAAAAAAAAAATCGATTATATTGCGACGTTTCAATCCATTGCACTATTTACGTCGCAAAACAAATTTAGAAATTTTGAATTGAAGAACCATTGCGACGAAAAATGTTTAAAAGTCGCAAATTTTCCAATCACCTTGCGTCGTTTCTTAACTATCGTCGCAAATATTATTAATAAAAAAAAATAAAAAAAAATTTGTTTCTCTTGCGACGAAAATTTATATTAATGTCGCATATGTGCGACGTATATAAGAGATTCGTCGCCTTTTCTTCAGGGAACTTTTCGTTTTCAAGTTTGCGATGATTTTTGCGACGTAATTTGGAATCGTCGCAATATTTACTCATTTTTTAAAATTTGAATTTAAATTGTGCATTATTGCGACGATTTGTGAAGAAAACGTCGCAACACATGCGACTAAAACGTTTCGTCGCAAAAAAAACGTCGCCTGAAATGAAATTTGGCCTAGTGAACATGCAAATGAGTATACATAATCCACATCCAATCTATTCAAATCCGGTCGTACCTTATACGTACTACTTTCCAACGCTCAAGTCAGTTGCAATATAGCATTTAAACAAAATCAAGGATTATTATTAGTAAGAGAATGAAATTAGGACTATTAATTAACATATGTAAATAAGATGATTTGGATTTGGGCCCTTATTTGAATGTTGTTGTTAGTCCAAATGGGGCTTAAAATTAATTAAAATTGGATTTGTAACTAATTATTGGGCTAATAACCCCTACCAAATTTAATGATGAATGTCCTGATCAGCCCTCAATCCCCCCGTGATTCGCACGTGACCTTGGATAAACTCTTTTCTTCTCGCATTCATATAATAATGATGAAATTGCATGCATATATACATAAGTTGCTTTCAGGATTCAGTCTGGATTATTTCGGATTAATTGATCATTTTATAAATCATAAGCTGCTATCAAATCCTGTAACTCTTGAAATTAAAATGGGTAAATAATATATGTAAAATATTATTTTCTACACGATTTTCAATTTAGAAATACCGAAAAAAAATTGTAAAGTACATTTTTAATATCATATATTATTATATATTTCATATTATAGGTGAATGAAAAATAGAATTTACAAACAAACAGCTGAATCTGAATTAATAATCCTTAGTTGTGTTAGGGACCTTCATATGTAAAACCCTAATTTTATTTATAAGTAAAAGTGTAAGACACACTACCAAAAAATAGGGCTTTTGTGACGGATATTTTGTGACAGCCTACATCCGTCACCATTAGTGACCGAATGAGTGACAGATATGTGATTGAATGTACTACTAAAATTCAGAATTTTTTTATGACCAATATGTGACGAATTTGGGACGGATTTTGTGACAATCGAAACTCAGTCACATTTCGGTCACAAATCTTTTGACGGAAACTGATTCAGTCACAAATTAGTCACAAACTTTATATGAATAAAACAATTTGATCAATGTCGGTCACAAATCCGTCACAATATCCTGCCTGTCACACATCCGTCACATACATTTCGGTCACAAATCTGTCACATTTTATGTTTCGTCATTAATCCGTCACTATGTTTGTCCGGTCAGAAATAGTCACATATATTTCAGACACAAATCTGTCACATTTTATGTTTCGTCATTAATCTGTGACTACGCTAATTGTTGTGTTACTAGTTATTTTAATTTTTGTAAATTCATTTTAATACACCAAAATGAATAAATTGAAAATATAAAATCAATTTATTTATGTTTTTATTACTTTTTAATACACCAAAATGAATAAATTGAAAATATAAATTCAGCTTATTTGTGTTTTTATTACTTTTTTTAGTTCTACGAAATAGGAGATTGAATTTTTCAACATTTACTATTTTTTCTAGTAGGAAATTTATTTTCTTCTTAATTGATTAATTCAATTATATGTTAAATAAATTTTTTTATGTTCTCAAATATTAATTTGATTCTCTATATATTTACAGTTAGTTCTTAAACATATAATTAATTATTTTGAAGCAAACCTTAACTTACAAATATTAATACGACCTTATTTAATTTTTATATATTCCTTTTATTTTCCAAAAGTTGATATATATATATATATATATATATATATATATATATATATATATATATATATATATATATATATATATGTATATATATATAATAGTAGTTGAGCAAAGCAATTAACTCCCCCACTACGACACTACCGAGAATACTCTTCCCAAAATAAGGTTTTTATTTAAGAATACACATCTGCACTCTGCGAAATACAATTCCACACTCGCTTTAATTTTGTTTTTCTCCAATCCAACATCGCCAAACATCACCCATCGGCGACAACGGAAGAACACGGGATTAAAAAATTGCTATGGTTCGACAAGAGCTGAACAGTGGCGGCGGCGGACTGCAGATGATTTATGCGATTGAGGGACGGCGGCAACTTTTCTGGTCGACACACTACCACTTGGGCATACGGGTAAATCTCACAATTGATTTGTAAATACATATTAGGATTTTTTTTTTCTATTTCTATCGCAAATTCATAGATGGGTGAAAAATCGAGTAGAATTAGGTGGTTTCTAGCTAGATGTATTGATACAATTAGGCTATAAATTTTAGGGTTTCACAATTAAATCGTGTATCGTCAACCCTTTCATGGAGATTAGATGGATTGGGCTTTATCGGTAGATGGTGAATTTATTTTCTTTTTGAAATTTTTGTTTGAATGTGGTCCTCTAGGGTCTATCTTTTTAGGAATATCCCACCATTTAAAAATAAATTAATTTTCATCGAATTGTGGGTTTTTATATTAGAATGTCGATGTGGAGATTGGTGTATTATTGAATTGATGCATAACAAATGTGTGATCAGCATGTATTTGTATTCTTTGAAACAACTAACAATGCTTGTTGGTAATTCTAGTTGGATGATGTGAAGTAAAACATGGATCTTGAGGTTCAAGATGTTTAAGGTGCTGCACAGAAGATCTGCAGCTTTTTATTCTTCTCCCTCTTTACATGTGTACCTTATCTAGTGTTGTGCAGTTCTTTCTGCTAGTTGGTCCTCTTGTTGACTATAAATATTATCTTACGATTTGGAATGGTTTTTCATCGTGGATCAAAATATTTATTATGCATCTTAGAATTAGAAATCTAACTATATTTGTAGATTTGTTTCTGATCTTTGTTTTGCTTTCGTTTGGGGATATTTGTATTTTTTTATGACATGGTATTCAATACGGAAGCTATTATAATTTATAGTCACTTACTAAAGCTGGTACACAGTAATTCGCTAAATACTGCAATATGACCAATCCTTACATGCATTAGTTCATTATTTCAAAATTCCACCAAAGTCTGCATTGAAAATTATGATGAACTTATCCGGTATCTCAAATGATTCTTTAATAACTTCTCTGTACGTTTGTTTAAATTATGTCAATACAGATCAGTTAATTACTTGTAGTTTTGAACTTTTCCTTTTAAGCAAATTTCCTTGTCGGATTTATTTCATGATAAGTTGGTCTTGCTGTAATTTATAATTCCTCCTTTTTGTGTTAGAATGTCAGATGAACTTCAGTTATTAGCAGAGTTATGTGGAGGGGAAACTAGTGTTGGGCATGGATCATATGCTTCTCAAACACAAGATGAAATTGCTGATCAGGGTTGAGGAAGACATGATGGAGAGAAATATAGATGATAAGGCCATGTCTTTCCGATATTGAAGGCCGATAAAGAAAAAGTTGGTGTTAGGAATGTGACCTGAAAATTGAGGACACGAGTGATGGCAGTGACTCAAAAGAGAGGAGGAATATGAACGAGTTTAGAGCTCATAAGAGATTGTGGTTTTTGTAAATAAGATATTTATGGTTTGTAATATGTAACAAATTCTTAGCACTAGATACTACTAGCCACATGATGTTCTGAAATATTGGAAAAGAGGTGATTTTGTTTTAATATATTTATGCTTTGTGATTTTTTGTCAAAAAAAAATATTGTATGTTGATTTATTGTCAAAAATAATTATTGTAGTAAAATAAAGAAAATAAAAAAATTATGGTGCTATTGAGACGAGAAACGTGACAGATATTTGTGACAACCAATGTGACTGATTGCTTGTGACTGAAATTTGACGGAACATTTGTTACGGATGCACGTGACGGATTTTTTGTGACGATATTTATGACCGATTAATGACGGAACCTTGTGACAGATGAATGACACAAAATAATTGTGTATGACGGAATCCGTCACTTAATTTTGGGGAGTTCGACAAGGTATTTGTGACAGAATTGTCCGTCACAAAAGTGTGACGGATTGAAAAAAACCGTCACTGTTTTAATTAGTGACGAGGCTGTTTCTCACGGACGTATTCCGTCACCAACCCGTCACAAAAGCATGTTTGTGACGAATTTTCCTCAATTCAGTGTCAAAATTGTCCGTCACAAAAGCCCATTTTTTTGGTAGTGACAATTCAAGAAAATCCAATCTTATCCATTCCAAAAAAGCCTTGCCCAAAAATACCAATATAAGGTAAATGAAATTGGATATATATATATATATATATATATATATATATATATATATATATATATATATATATATATGTGTGTGTGTGTGTGTGTGTGTCCTTTTCTTATCTAGAAAATAAAAACATTTGTGGGAAGATTATAGGTACTTTGGTTCAAATTAAAGACTTTCTTGATTTAGAAACAACTAAGAAACAATTAAGGGACTTTCTTGACTATCCTCCAACTTTTTACACAACGTTACATTTACAAGTTATCACATATGTCTATATTTTTTTTATTATTCCATTTATCTCCTATTATAATAGACATAGTACCTATCACATAATATAATAATTTATTATTATTATTATTATTATTATTATTATTATTATTATTATTATTATTATTATTATTATTATTAATATTATTTTATAGCTCTCGCCTCAATATTAATTTATCATTTATCAATTGATTTAGTTAAGAATTAATTCGCGCTCAACGGCTCAAGTAATGCATGAAAACCTTCAACTATATGCATGAAAACAGTGCTTTTATAATCTAATTATTAAATGACTTTTTTTTTTTTTAGAAAAATTAAATGACGATTACAATACAAGTTGAACTATGCATGCAAAGTCGGGATATAAATAACAAAAACCAATTAAAAGTAACTAAACTAAAATAACTAAATTTATAAAAAAAAATTAGAATTATTTTCATAATGTATTTATTAATTTAACACACAATTATAAATTAATACGACCCCCCTTTATATAAAACATAAAATAAATAATAATAAACTAATTACTACGAGTTTATTTAAAATTTTAAGGTCAATAATTACCTATTTACAAATAATAGAAACAAGTTTATTTTATATTATTGATTCCTAATAACAATATAATAATACTATTTACAATTAATACTAATAAATATGTAACACCTTCTTCTTCTTCTTCTTCTTCTTCAAATTCTTAGTTCCTACGTCCATTATTCTCCGTGCATGCAGTAACACCTTCACAGGGGCGGAACCAGGATTTTTCGGTAGGGGGGGCCGAAAAGTTTAGAGAATCAATAAAAATATGGCGGGGGTTCGGGGGCAGCGCCCCCGAATTTTTTTAGGGATATTTATAAAGAAAACCAACAAAAATAAGTAATGAGTAATAGATCTTTTTGTCAAAACAATATTCATAAACTTATATAAAATAAATTGCAATATATAACACTAACATTTTGTTGAATAAGTAAAAGTGTCATAAAAAATAAAATCTTGAAATACATAGAAATTCGATAGAGTGAAAACTTTAAATATTGAAAGAAAGAAAAAAATTACATTCTTTTTTATGTTATTTTATTTTTTTATCATAAGCTTTAATAGAGATTAGGGCTTGAGATTGCAAAAAATATTTTATAGAATAATAAATTATAACAGAAAATTAAATTTAAAAGGTGGAAATAATAATTTACCTTTTAATGTGGGCTATATATAAATATTTGTAAATAAAAAATCATTATATAATGGTAAATAAAAGTTAATATACTAACCAATTACTAATTATTTGTGTATATATCTATCCAATATCTATAAATTTTAGTATATATATAATAGTAGTAAAAAAAATAAAAAATTCTGGGGGGACAACAGCCCCCCCTTGCCCTAGTGTAGTTCCGCCAATGCACCTTCATCAATATAACTAATCCAAGTTTATCCCAATAAATAATATATAATTATTAAACAAAATAACAACAACAACAATAATAATAATAATAATAATAATAATAATAATAATAATAATAATAATAATAATAATAATAATAATAATAATAATAATAATAATAATAATAATAATAATAATAATAATAATAATAATAATAATAATAATAATAATAATAATAATAATAATAATAATAATAATAATAATACATATACCTTGTACTTCAAGAACTATTGAAGAAGGGGTGATTCCTCTCACGGATCTTGTGTTTATTCCAAGCCAAAACAGTTTTGCCAAAAAAATCTAGGAGACGCAGCTTATCGGATTTGAGAGACAGGTACCGATCAACTTCGCCTTCACGAACAAGCCTAAAGAGTGCATTTGAGATAGACTCGTTTCCTTGGAGTACGTCCTCGGAAAAAACCCTTAAAGACTGACGTACTCTCTTGAATTTCTTTCTGGTGGAGGGGTTCATCCGGTCGGATACAACGGGACCGACGTAGGGTTGAAGTGCGTCTCTGAAAGGCCGACATACAGACATGGCTCGACCTTTGGCTTCGATCGAACCAATCCTGTTTAAAATATCGCCTAGGACTCCGATGGGCAGATCCGTAATTACAGCCATTGTATTTATATTATACGTACTTAGCTTGCATGTGTTATTATTTCTTCTTAATTCTCTTTCATCAACTTATAAACTATAACTCACATATATATATTATTTGGAAGAATTAAAACAACCTCGAACACTACCCTTTTGAAAGAGACCTCAGATAATGTTTTTTAATTTATTATTCTTTTTTTGATTGAAAATGAAATATATATGGTCATATATAGCCACTCTTTTATTTTTGGGAAGATTAAACACTTAGAAAAGAAAAATGGGAGAGCACAAGAAATGTTTATTTAAGTAGTGATATTATAAACGGGGAAATGTCGTGCTCGTACGTCCTTTTGTTTCTCAATTTGTGTTTCGTTGTGTTTTTTTTCTCTCTATTTCTCGTTTCGGTATATTTCTGACAATCGATCGATCTTTTCTAGCTTACTTTGAATTTTGTTGTGCCTTTTCTTCCACGCCCCCCTTATTTTTCTTCAACAAATTAAAGTTGAAAGTGATTTTTCTTCCATCAATTCTTTAGATGTTTGTCACAATTTATTTTGTTAATGCATTAATTAGTTTCAGCAATTTAAAAGAAAAAATTATATTAAGTATTTTGTGCATGGGGTTTTTGTTTTGAAAAGTTGTAATAAGCCATCCTTCAATCATGTGATTCTTATTCTCATTATATTGGTGGATATATATATCAAAGCAATTTAAGCGAAATTAAATTAAATGAATACTACTCCAAAAAGCTCAAACATGGCAAGCATGCTAATTATAAATTCTCCATAATCAATATTTAATCAATCAAGCCAAAATATATATATATATATATATATATATATATATATATATATATATATATATATATATATATATATATATATATATATATATATATATATATATATATTGGTAAGAACAGAACATCTGGTGTATTTGTATGATGTATGATGTAATTTTTATTACCAGAAACTTTTGAAATTAGGAATAAGATGTATGTTGAATAAAAGAATACATTGCATAAATAATATACATTGAAGTTTGAACTCTTAAATACATTGAACAAATAGTAGAATGAATAAGATATACGGAAAAAAAAAAAACTTTTTTTTTACTGAACATAAATAATATCAATTATAAATTTATAATTTCACAGATTAGTAAGCTATTAATTAATGTAAAAATTAATAATTATTAATTTATCGATAAGTTCATATTTCGCTAAATTAATAAAATTTTGATGGTCTTAACCGTGTTAATTTATAGAAGTTTAACTATATATATAAAAACTAATAATCCAAACGTCGGCGTCTAATTAATTTCCCTCCTCTTGTTCGTCTTTCATCGGTAGGGGATATGCATTGTTCATGCAAGGCGCACCAATCATAGGATCATACGCCTGCGAACGGCACGACGGGCACCGGTTCTCCTCCAGCAGAAACCGAACGATGCAATGCGAATGAAACACATGGTCACAGTAATATAGCTTCGATATCTGATCCCCAATAACAGGCCGGGTCGAACAGATACCGCAAACTTCCATCTCCTTAACCAATCCCTCTTGATCGACGTTTTCAACCCGGACCCGCTTAAGATTCTCCACAAGAAATATGTAGAAATCCGGGTCGTCGTCGTCGACCCGAAGCTCCCTATCGAACAATCCCCACAGGCAAACCGTCAACGGGATCAGCTTCTCCGGTCTCACCGCCCTTTCCATGGCCCCACCGAGCGCCTCGTCCTCTCGCTGGATGGTCACAACCCTAAAATCCACCGCCACCGGAATCATGATGTCGACGTCGCGTAGATTCTCCCGGACGAAAGCGAACGCCTCGTCGTTGAATTTATTAATCTCGTCTCTGGTCATCCAGTAGTCTTCCCATCGGCTACTTAGGTCCATATCGAGCAGTACGGTCAAACATGGATCCGGACCGTTTGAATCACAATCTACGGGGAAATCGGACGAGAATCTCTCGGAATCGATGATTTGATCTCCACCTTCGATTGTCTTGACGACGAAGTCGGTTCGGATCTCGAAGAGGATGGTCGTTTTACCGGGGTGGAGTGTGTGCTTGCAGGATGAAGCTACTTCTTCATCAATGGAGAAATTGTAGTGATATTCATATCCCAATACTGTACGTGCTGCTGCCATTATTCAAGCAGAAAAGCCAAAGTTGGTCAACATATAAAGAAAACATTTGATACCTTCTCTTATTTATATACTAATCAAGTAGCATCTAATTAATTTCCTGGTTAATCGGAAAATTAATTAGATATACACATGGTTATTTACACTAGGTGGACACTGTAGATTTAATCCATAGAGTACACATATACATATGGGTGTATGTGATTATGTTTAATTCTACGGTTCGAATCTACGAACGTAAATAACCAGATGTAGCATCTAATTTTTGCACAACGCACAAGTTGAGTAATTACAAAGATTCCAAAAGGAAAAAATATTCACCTAGTATACATGCATGCATGCTAATAAATAATTATTCAAAAACTTCTTCATCAATATTTAATTGTATTTATTATTTATTTTTTGCATATATATTAAATGATAAAAGATCATGCAAAACATATTAAAAGACAATGTGTGTATATACATAATACAATAGGCATGACAATTTGACTTGAATATAGTGAATATTGTGCGTAAGGGTTATATACTAATTATATACACTTGGCATTTCAAAACTATATATATACTTGAAAATATCACTTAAACTATGAAAATCTTCATATATGCCCACAAAAAAATATACCTTTGCATAAAACCCCCTCAAATAATTAATCGTCGAATCATGATCGCGTGATCTCAATAAATTTAAATGAATAGTAAAAAATATCCTCGTATTTATCACGCATTTATTTTAAAAAAAATAGTAAATGCAGTTGGAATGTTACTTAATGCAAATTTCGTACATTACAAATGAATTTAGTGAGGAATATGTTGCAAATGTTTAATTGGAACTGTCATTTTTTCGATAGAAAATATTATATATAGGATTCAGATATCTTAAGCCTAAAAATATTTATCATTATCTAGACAAAATAAAATGTTTTTTCATATTTTTAGGGTAAATTTCATTTTCCCCCCTTCTATTCTCGATTGCATCAATTTGCCCCTTGCATTTGAAAAATTGTCTCAACGTGACCCTCGTTGTTAGTTGTCAGACATTTGATCAGTAACACCGTTTGATCTAAGATCTGATATTGCAAAAACTCCACCTCTCTCAATTTAAATAATTATTACAAAAACAAAAAAAAAATAGAAAAAAATAATTGAAAAATTCAAGAAAACGAGGAAACATAATCCACGACGCCAACCACAATTTTTTTTCTTAATAATTATTTAAACAAGGAGGAGTGACTTTTTTGTAATTTGCAAACTTAGATCAAACGGTGTGAAAGGTAAAAGGTCTGAAACTAACGGCAACGGCCATAGTGAGATAGTTTTTCAAGTACAGGGAGGCAAATCGATGCAATCAAGAGTAGAAAGGGGTAAATTGATATCGGACCAAAGTATTAGGGGGGAAAGTGGAATTTACCCTTTTTTTTTATTACCAATCAAATATACTGTGCTCCTTTTACATGAGCCGGATGGGCCATTTGGCCCACATTTTATATTTTTGGGTTCGGTTCGACCCGACCCGGTAAATTAGTAGCCCATTTCTATATTACTCTGTTATGGTGTGGAAAAAAGAAAGCTAAGAAATTAAAAAAAAAATGGCAATTCAATTCATGAATCTAAACCCCCTCTTATCCAAACAAAACCCTCTCATCATCCAAAATCGAAGCTCAATTTCTCTAACCAGAAGAGTCCAATTGTCCGTGAATGCGGCGGCGGCGGCGTTATCAGTTTCAGCGCCGTCGTGGGAGGAGCGAATTCCCCCAAATGTCCTTCGCCGGAAGCTCGACCCGACGTGGCGGGGCGGGTTCAGCCTAGGGGTAGATTTGGGATTGTCTCGCACTGGCCTTGCCATTAGCAAAGGCTTCTCCGTTCGCCCTTTAATGGTACTCACAAACACATTTTCAGTGTGTGCGTGTATGTATGTATATGTATGTATATATAGATGTGTGTATGTATATATGAGATGGGTTTTTGTGGTGGTTTTATTTTAGGTTGTTGAATTAAGAGGGCAGAAGCTTGAGCTGAGACTTCTTGATATTGCTGAAATTCAGGTTTTGATTAAAAAAATAAATTATATTTGTTTATATTAAACATTATATATTGTGGGATGAATTTTATTATTTTTTATTTTATTTAAATTATTAGGAAGTTGATGAATTTATAATTGGGCTACCGAAATCGAGTGACGGAAAGGAGACGGATCAGTCGAATAAAATTCGTACAGTGGCCGGGAGGCTCGCAGTTCGTGCTGCCGAGAGGTTAATAATTTCCATTTTATTCGGGTCCAATTAGATTTCGTTTAACGGATAATTTGCACCTTTGTTGAACATGACATACTGTTTCTGAACATGTTTTTCTAAATTATTTTTCCGAAAATTAGTACAATTCTCAAATATTTAGAGCAATTATTTTTTAATAATGATTTCGATTTTAGGGGATGGAGAGTATATTTGCAGGATGAGCATGGAACAACTACTGAGGCTCTGGATCATATGATAGCCAAGTAAACTAAAAAAAATAATGATATATGGATTTATAAAAATCGAGCATCTCGAAATTTTATTTCATAATCATCGTTCTTTTTTCTTCTTCTTTACAGCGGCCTCAGTAAATCTGACCGTCAAGGGAAAATCGATGCGTATGCTGCAATGGTGAGCAATCAATTCAACGAAACCATTATTATTTCTCGAAAATCTGTTACATTGATTACAATGATGATGATATTCCCTTTATTTTTATTTGTCTATTATTGCAGAAGGTGCTTGAAAGATATTTTTCGGATTCGGGGAAGGGAATCGAACTCGTTGTGCCCAAGCAAGTGGAACTTAAGAACAAGTTGCTAAAAGGTCCACCCAAGGATCTCGATTTTTACCCAGAACAAAATCAAATTTGATAAGCTACTGCGTTAGTTAATAACGTATAACTTGACTTTAATGTAATTTGGGACGGTACTACGGATCAAAATAGGAAAAGTGAGGTTGCGTTTTTAAATACGTGTTTTTTTATTATTGTTATTTTCCATGTATGTAATACAATGGAAAGTTTAAAACTTGGTAATTATGAATTGCACGGGGGCCGTGCATCGGTCGAATCTAATCGGATTACCTCTTAAATTTGTCCTTCGAGCTTCCTTCTGAATTTTGATGTATCTTGTGACCTAAACGAAAATAATATTAATAAGACCAAATACTTTAGAACAGAGCTTTCTTATGATATCTATAATGGGGTAATTAGATATCTTACCGTGCGATAAAGAAGACATTATTTAGAAGCTGTGGAATCACCATAACTTTCTTCGAGACTGGCAAGCTTCGACACCGGTTTATTATGTTGACCCTCGATCTTGAAGATGGTGGCGAAACGGTAGTTTCTTCTTGGTTTTAGTTCTCCAAGAACTTCAGTTTACGGTCTTCCTTCACTGCTATTCCCGGCACAGGATTCGCCTAAAGCAGAAGTTATGAACATGAAGAAATGGAGTAAAAGGAAAATCATTACCTTATATAAGTTGAGACGAGGAAAAATGCGTCATCTTCAAACAGCTAAAGCCGACTAGAAATTGGCATTTGTAAAAATGTAACCTCGTACCTGATGGAGACCTGGTTCGGCTGTCAACCTGACGCTCAAGCTCAGCTAATCAAGCAAAAATCAGAGTATCGGTTCCGTACAAATGACAGTACCTATCGCCCGAGCCAAGAGCCCGAGCCGAAACTCTGGAAAACCGGCGCAATAATAGTATACCCACTTCAATTCTACGCAGATTTCCTCACCTTTTTGTTGGGAAAACATTTTTTCCCAGTTTAAAATGGAAAAAATACTCCCATTTTCCCCCTCAAACTACTTTACCCTAGCATTTTACTCTTCGACCAAACAAGAAGAATATTTTACTTAATATTTCCACTATTTTACGGGAAAGGTTGTGTATAGTTGGAAGCAGTAGTGAAAGTATACTGGTGATTCGGAGTATGGAGAGGCTTTTGTAGACACCTTACCACTTTTGCCATATTAGGACTCGACCAAAAGACCAATGCTTGGAATTAATTTTGGAAGCAGTTTACATGTAGGCTTCGTATCCTTGTCATCGTTGTGCAGACATGTGAGCTCACTCTCCAGCATTGCATAAGCATCGGCAAATGCCTGCATCAAGCAATAATATTTGGAATAAATAACGTCATCAATTCCAGTAAAGAATAATAGACAGGAATAATGGACAATATTAAAGCAGTATGAATGGTCAAATCAAGAATGCCACTTGACCTTAATACATTGATGTATACGAAAACAATTTCTCCCAACATTATTTGTCAGAAATAGAGGATCATCAATGTAAAGTGGATCGATACTGCAAAACAAATAGTTGGTGAACAAATGAAAATAGCAAATTGCGAAGGTGGATAAAAAACAAATCAAGGTGTTCTTTTACCTGCACCCACGTTCCCTATTTAAATATACCCCACTTCCCTGTACTGAAATACGCATCTGCCGTGGGTCAAAGACATTCCTGAACAAAAGATGGTCCGATCAATATGATGGATAGACATGTCTTGGTAAATGAAATATTGCCGAAGTACATTCAAAAAAAAGGTTTATTAATATTCTATGAAGCTTTTTACTTACCCAAAGAAATACAGAAAATCCATCAAGAGGCTTCCATAGTTCTACAAAAATAATTTTAAAAGAACATTATTTGACTGCAGACATGCGCACTGGTCTCAACAAAATTGAAGGGCAATTCAAGTTTACAGTTCAACTCAAAATTATAGTTTACATGGGCAAACCAGATCTTCACAAACTCATACACGCAGATAAAACACTAATGTAGAATATAGAGGGATGAAAACAAAAGGGTAGAAAAGAGTAGAGTATAGACCCTCCCACCCTCCTCCCTACATACCTTACCTAATTTTGGTTGCTAGACTAATGAAGAGCACACAGTTGTTAGATGCTTAGATGCTAATTTTTTTTGGAGATGGTAATACCAATCCAAATGGCAAAAACGTAAAAACAACAGGCAGAAAAGAATCTATTGCAATAGTAAACTAAGCAAAACTATCTCCAAAAGATCAACTAACAATACTTGATTTATAGGTCGGCCGTGATGATGCTCATGCTGCAGAAAACGTGTGATCAACAATATCTGTCAAATGAAGAATAACACGAAACGTAAGCAAGTTTATACAAGAGAGAAACATAAGTACCACGAAAAGTCAATTCTAAAATGCTGAAATTTGAAGAGGTATTACAATGAAACTTCAGAACACGAGCAATATTGAATAACTAGGAATAGGTCTTCAAACGGGTGAGAAACTACAAATCTGCTGTAATATTTATACAACAAGAACTTACCAGGCAATATGAGCTTAAACCACCTGAATAAGACTGGTCCAAGCTACGGTCAGCCAAGAACTGTTTTAGCACCAAAGCAAGAGGCGTAACAGCCGGAAATCGCTCAGTAAGATCTTTAACCTGCACAGGTGAACTCGAATCATCAGAAAGTAAGAATGACTAAACACGCACCTCTGAGGCCAGGCAAAATACATTAAAGGAGCAACTGAAATTAAAAGGATCTGAATTCAACAATTTAGAAACATCCAAGTATCAGAAGAGCATTTAACACTGCTTTGAACCAACATATCAAAAACTTTGATGCAAACAATTACCAGGCCAGTTGTCAGAAGTCCAGTGTGTGTAGGAGACTTGAAACTAATGTCAAGACGAACTGATTCGAATCCTTCATTGACATCATTCCTAGTCTTACTGAACGTTGGTGTAGTGTCCTCAGAACCAATTGCATCAGCCTGAAAAGTGCTGCCTTCTTCAGAAGCTACCAGATTTGCTTCTTCCTTTGGTATATGAACATTTGACAGAGTGGAGACGAGATCTTGTGGAACCTCCACCACAAGCATTATGATAGGTATCTAATAGCAATGAAAAAAGAGGAGGTAGATGTGAGAGGCGAACAAAATGAATAGAAGAAAGGATAAATTTGTTGGTGGCATTACAGCAGTGTTTTCTACAATCTTGAGAGAATCACTTTTGACCCATTCCTGATTTGCAAGATACCTAGCAGCATGCTGCAATGAGAAAAGCTCCACAAAATTAATAACCTAGATCGATTAAAACATTAAATGATGCACTGTATTACTAGACATCCGGCCAAATAAAATATTGCTTCAATCAGAGGTAAATCATAGGAAAATAGGTAAAAAGAATTTAAGCAAAGTGGTGCTGTGGTACCTGTACAACAAAAACATGACCCATCCCCCATCACACACACAGAAAGAGGAAAACAAATAAGGGGTGGTAAACGGACGCAAAATCCGATGAAGTAGAGAGACTTCGACTTTAACTTTTATCATCCACATTTAACTCTTACAAGTTTCAACTAGGTAGTGGACTCTTACATATCAACTTGGTAATGGACTCCAACATATTTAAATTAGACAAAATTAGATTGACTCATTGGTCCTCCATTTCACTTCAGTTAAGTGTTCTAGATTGTTTGAGGCCATTGAGGGGAATAGTCGGCTCAGACTGGAACTAGAGTTGGACATAGTTTGCATAAAGCATCTGCCTATACTGGATTGACAACTCTTGGAACTTGAGTCAATTATTCAACAATTAAGTATGCATAAAGAAACAAAAATCAATTGAGATCGATTTTTGTGCCTTCCAGCCTACCTGAAGGCAAGTTTCTTTAATGCCGTTGCGTCCCTCTAAGATCCCTGCTTCTTTAATAGGTTCCTGAAAAGTAACCGAATATGAGGCCGGATTTATAAAATTTATCTTGTTTCAAGAAAATGCGTACTACCAATATTGTTGTTTTCTCACCAAATTCCTGACAGGAGGAAGACAAACCACAAGGTCTACATCACTAGATGGCAGGGATAAACCAGTTGCATTTGAACCATAAATATTTGTTCTAGAACGAGGCCATAAGACTTGTAGAGACCGTGCCACACGCTTAACGGCCCAATTAATGTAAGGCTTCCTGATCAAGTTCTCAGCAGCAACCTTAAACATTTGAAATAATTATGAGCATCAGCAACTTGCAGAAACAGTATTCAGTAATACCTGCAGGTAGCTCGAAATTCAAATATAATACATGCTACTAATCTAACATTTTATACCTGCTTGCAGAAATAGTTGATTTCATCATGCAGAATATCATGAATCAGTGACAGAGATGCCTTGCGTGTGGAAGAGTTCTGTGATTCAGGGGGTTGTAGAGGAAATATAACATCTGGCTGAGGAAACAAGACAAGTTAGAAAGTAAAAAACGAAGTAAAACATAAGCCCTCAATGCCATCAGAAATTGCTGTATTGTATAAGAGAAATACATACATGTTCTTGATCACGAGCTAACTGGGAAATTGCAATAAGCCGATCCTGAAGCAATGTTCCAGCTAAAGGCTGCGTCAACTGACGGGCTGAAAGGCCTTTGTTCCTCCAAGAAGGCCAAACCACTTCACTCCCTTCTATGGGCATGCAAGCTTCTTCAAAGTTGACTCCATCATGGAGCCAACCTTTGACACCCCACTGCCTTGGGCTAGAGCTACCGGACCGAACAGTAGGAAAACCCCTATGTTTTCTCGAATCACTAACCGGAGAGGGAGGGGGTGGTCGAGGAGCACGTGGAACACAGAGGACTACAGGAGAAGGCGGCCGCTTAATCCGAGGCTGTTCTCGTCTGTTCAGAGGAACACAAGGGCTTTTATGGTCATAACTATACTTAAACTCTGATCTTGATCTTTCCCTCGACATACTCGGGATGATTATTGGTCTCAAAATGGGATATGGAAGTGAATCCACAGTCTTCATTTCTCCATCACCCGAAATATTGGAAATAGACCCAGAAACACTCTCCTCTGTACCACCTTCAGCCATCGTTGAGGAAGAATGCAGAACCTTGCTACTAATTTCACCTCCAGGGATAACATAACCAAGAGCCCCTGGGCCTAAAGGATCGAATGGAGAGCAAAAAGAAGCAGTAGATGGAGAGGTTAAACCATTTGTACTATAAGAAGAGGAGAAGGCAACCATATCATCAACAGCTCGGTTCATATCTGCTTCTCTCCAAGCCCAGGAGCTATCATCCGAACAAAGAGAAGGAGGCCGAGAGAAACTGGTCCCTGGATGATCAGATGAATCCCAATACATCACGCCACCACCAAAATATTGGTTATAATCCACTCCACTAATTGCATGTGTCTCTAACTCTTCTTCCGACATCCAGCTTCTGTCATGATCGTCTATTAGTTCCTGTGAATTCGGGACATCGTGAAAGTCCATCATTTCACTGGAAATGGTCCTTTCATCCTCAGAAGTGGCTGCGCCACACTGCACACTTTGAGCTGCGACACTTTGCTGAAAAGAAGACTGGCGCCTTGAAATGAACTCAGAGTCATAATTACAAGTAACTGATGGAACTAGTCTATTAACACCACGCACCGTAGGGGGCCAATCTAAACTCATTGCCGAAGGTCTAGTTATAACTCCATTATAAGCACTAATGTCAATAGGTGAATTTCTTACTTGTAAAGTTTGTAAAAAAGAATGGTGGAAATGATTTTGCAAATGGTGACCAACATCAAGATGCAATCTATCAGTAGCAGCAGGACGATGTGTATGGACTGAAGGATGATTGGGACGTATGTTGGGCCATTCATAAGAAACATGTGTCGGGGAACTTGTGGCCCCAACTCTAAGGAAACTAAGACTTCCTTGCTCCTGAACCATAGAGGGTTTTTTCACCTCTGGTTCGCCACCTTTCATTTGTTTCCCTTTACAACTTGATGCATAACTTCTAGAGCCAATCATTCTTGTGCACGACTTGTCATTATATTCGACCACAGGCTCAATGGCTTTGGCACCAAAATTCAAAGACTCGTCCACAGTAGTTTCTGTATATTGTGCAGCGTTATCTGTACTTAAATTACTGCCAATATCTGGATTTGCATCAGGCCTGTCAAAGTGACTAACAGCATTTTTTGACACATTCGCAAAAGTTGAACATCCAGAAGTCCGAACAGAAGTGGAGGGTGCCTCTTGACAACTAACAGAGGCAGGGGCAACTTCAGTCAATTTTGATTGACAACAACCAACCTCAGAACCATTGGAGCCAGAGCTTTTAAGTTTTTTCCTTTCTTTTCTATTCTTCCTTGGAGCGCCTCGTAATTTTCCATTATTCACTCCTTTAACAGGTTCCTGGTGGTGATCAATGAGTTAGAAACTAAGCTACCATTCATGTCAATTAACTTTATATAAAAGTAAAAACAAGCACAACCATAACATCTGCTGATAAGAGATTCCCCTGCGCAACATCCTCTTTTCGAACTTCACATTCGAACTTATTGGATTGTCTAATATTTTCATCTCTGATACACACTATTTCATCCCCTTTACCCTGAAATATCGATGAAATCAGTAAAAACTTTGCAATACAAAGAGTCCTCTAATTTTTTGATTGTATTTCTGGATTGATGAGGTTCGAAGAAATAAATACCTTAGTAGGATCAATAGGTTTCGAATCATCTTGACAAGGTCTTGGAACGGGATTTGACTTTTTATTGCGGTTCTTCCCCTTTTTCTTACGGTTATTTGCAACATGTTTTTCGGTTGATTTCTTTGCATGAGAGTTCTTGTTTCCCTCTCCTAGTAACTCAATTTTTGTGCAATCTAGGGAGATAACCATGAGTAGCTCTCGTAATTTTCGCAGTATGATGTCAGCAATGCTATTTACACAGTCCAGAGAGCTGTAAAAAAGTTTCTCAGTACCATGTCCACCATTCTGTGCAGCAGATGACAGAGCGGAAACAACCTGAAGAATATACAAACTATTGAAAATACAATACAATGGAGACATATTCCCAGAAACTTGTGCAGGGTTGGCATTCCATTTCTTCTTTGAACCTACTCCTCCGACTTTTGCAATATCTTGTCTATGGAATGAGGTCGAATCACGTCTCGGTAATCTATCGTGATCGCCAGAGGACCAAATTTTATCATCGAAGAAGGGAATTTTGCCATTTGCTATATCAGCTGTCTGAGATTTTCAATAAGAAGATATCAGAGAGTACATTTAACAAGAAAATGACCACATAAAAATGAAACTAGCAGATGATTATGCATAAGTTTGCATACAGATCCACAAGAAGATTTCCATTGAAAAAGAAAAAGACAAAAAACGGGTTGTGCCAACACGTGACAGTCGAACAAAACAACGTTTGGATTTCACTTATCACCGCTTGAATAAAATAAACAATGCGAAACTACACTCAGTAACAGAAATTCATAACAAACAGACATATCATATATCAATAAAAGTATATATATATAACAAAGTACCAGCGAGCGCGCAGCTTTTCCCAAGTAAGCAAAATAGACCTTCTTCTTCACAGAATCATCCAATTTGTCCCACCAATCGACACAGCCTTTCTTCCTCCAAAACAAATTCGCTGCCACACCAGCAGCATTCATCCTTTCCTTCAATTTTACCCCTCTTTTCTTCCCACTGTTACTATTCAACCAGGCCAACCTCAAAGCAACCTCCATTCTATTCACAACAAACTCCTCTAAACTATAATACCCCTTCGCTTTCAACCACCCCATCTCCGCCCACTCCCCCGCCATCTCCGCCTCCTCTCCTCCCCTCAAAAACTCCCCATTGGTAATTTCGTCCATAATTTCAACAAACCTACTCACATCCTCAACTAAACCCTCGGAAACACACGCCGCGTCAAGGCGGGGGAATCCATCCCCTTTCGAATCGCCGCCCTCGCCTTCCGTCGAGCTGAACAGCTCCACCGACTCGCGAATTGCGCGTCGGGCGGGATCAAACTCGGCGAATCGCGATAGCAGCCCGTCGGATTTCCGGTAGCAGAGGGTGGGGAGGGCAGAATCGTCATTCTGCGGGAGGTCGGGGAGGATGATGAAGCGGCCGTAGCCCTGCGATTGGAGCTTCTCCTTCATCTGGATGATGATTGCGGTGACGCTCGGGTGGACGGTTGTGAGGTGCGCGCGGCGGTGGTGCACCGAGAGGGAGGAGAACCATCGGAGCACGGCGGGTCGGGTGTTCGGACCCGGAGCCGGGTTCGGGTTTCCCCTGGGGATTTGGGAGTGGTAGAGGGAGATATGGGCGGTGAGGGAGTCGAGGAGCTGTTGCCTCGAAGTCATCGGAATATTCGGCGGCGGGAATTCTCCGGTGCGGCGAGGTGTTTGAGTGGAGAGGTGATCATCAAATAAACAGAAAAAGGAAGGAGAAGAAAATATAATGCAATTTGTATTAAATATTTATTTTTCATTGTTTTTTAAATAGCACTTACCCCCACTATAGTTTGAACATTATGCACGTGACCCCCTTTTACTTTTAAAAATAGCACGTGACCCCCTTGTATTAAATCATTGTTTTTGAAATAGCACTTACCCCCATTTAGTTTGAATATTATGCACATGACCCCCTTTTACTTTTAATATAGCACATGACCCCCTGGTATTAAATCATTTTTTTTCAAATAGCACTTACCCACCATTTAGTTTGAACATTATGCACATGACCCCCTTTTACTTTTCATATAGCACATGACTCCCTTGTATTAAATCATTGTTTATGAAATAGCACTTACCCCCATTTAGTTTGAACATTATCCACATGACCCCCTTTTACTTTTCATATAGCACATGACCCCCTTTATTAAATCATTGTTTTTGAAATGGCACTTACCCCCTTTAGTTTGAACATTATGCACATGGCCCCCTTTTACTTTAATATAGCACATAACCCCCTTGTATTTTTCTACTTTTAAAAATTTCTTCTTCCTAATGAGCATGAATATTTACCAAATGAAATATCTAGGGGGTTATTTGCTTATATTAAAATTACAAGGGAGTTATGTGCACAAAGTTCAAACTACAGGGAGGTCATGTGCTTATATTGAAAGTACAAGAGGGCTATGTGAACAAAACTCAAACCACAGAGAATTAGTGCATTTTACCTTTTTTTTTTTAAGTTCTACAAAATCAAAATAATTTACAGAGTGAGAATCTTTAGCTAGGACTACACTTGTTAAAAGTTAGGGTAAATTACAACCATCCACCTGAGGTATGGTCAAATTACGAAAAATCCCCTCTTGTTTGGATAATTACAACAACCCATCAACTCCTCAAATTTAGTGGAATCTTCGATATTATATGGAATATTATCACTTTTGTACCTTTTTTATCCCATTCGAAATCTATATTTTGAAGCAAGATGATCATATTATGTTTTTTTGGCTTGTATATATCAGATTGTGGTGTATCAGAAACTGTATTTTAACACAAAACGAGTACAAACTAGAGCACATTCCACGAAATCTAGATGATTATGTTGAATTTGACAACATAAGGGTGGAAGTGTAAGAAAAAATCATAGTTGAGGGGTAGATGTAATTATCCAAATAAGGGGTTTTTTTTGTAAATCCACCATACCTCAGGGGGGTGTTTGTAATTTACCCTAAAAGTTATAATAGATACAAGATATAATTCAAGGGGGGAAATAAAGATTTTGGTAGTATGAGGGAGATAAGTGAAAGTTTCTGATTAATACAGGGAGGTAAATGAAATTAGCTCACAAAAGAATTACCCCATAGTCCCGTACTAACTTGTAACAAATTCATGCACTCCTTCAATTAAAAAAAAACAAATCGAAATTGTATGAACCCAACCAAAACCCTAATTCAGTAAAAATGCCCAAATCAGAATCCGAAGAAAAAGCATCATCATCTTCATCAGAAGAGGGAACCGATAATGAAGCGGCGAAAGGAAACGGCGGCGGCCGGAGAAATCAAGATGAAAAGCTACCGGACTATGAAATGCAGAGGCTGAATAGAATCGAAGAGAATAATAAAAGAATGGAAGCTTTGGGGCTGCGTAAAATGGCGAATTCCTTCATGGGAACTATTCAGAAATCGCAGACTGTGAAAAAGGGGAAGAAAAAAGTGTGTGATGAAGAAGATGAAGAATATAATCCAACCCAAGAGGATGAGGACGAAGATTCTTCATCGTCTGAGAAGAACGAGGTTGAAAGATTTAATTTTTAATTTTACTGGGTTCAAAGATTTTACTCTTATCATATTAAACATTTGAATTTTATCATTTTTTTTCTGTTCCTAAGTTTGATTAATTGTCTGTTGGTTTAATTTTGCATATTTATATATATGGTAAATTACGAAAAACCCCCTCGTGTTTGGGTAATTAAAACCACCCTCGACTATGGATCTTCTTACGCGTCCACCCTTATGGTGTCGAATTCAACAGAATCTAGAAGATTATGTGGCATGTTGTCTAGTTTGTACTCGTTTTGTGCAAAAATGTTGTTTCTATTGCACCACAATATGATATTTATGAGTTAAGAGATACATTTTATGATCATTTTGTTTCGAAATGTGGAGTTCGAATGGGATAAAACGGGTACAAACTGGAGAATATTCCACATAATCTAGAAGATTCTACTAAATTTGATACCGAAAGAGTGGACGTGTAAGAAAATTCATAGTTAAGGGGTTTTTTCGTAATTTGACCTTACCTCGGGGTGACCGTAATTTAACCTATTTATGTATAGAACAGTATCACTTTAGTAGTTTGTAGGCTTAATTGTGGGGGGGAAAAGAAAAGCTATGAATATCACTAATCTATGCAATATTGCATTATTTAAACGTGTTCTTATTTATATATTTGTCCGAACATCTCAAGAAAAATCGAGTAGCAGCAATTGGTTTCGGCATTTATTTCGAAGTACATATTTATCTATTTTTAATATATCTCAAGTATGATCTAAAAAGAGAAATATTGGTCCAGGTGAAGAGAAACACTTCTACTTCTAAGAAACGAGGCCCTACACAAAAACCCACTCCCGATTCAGATTTTGTGGACGACGATGATGCTTTGATGCAGGTAATAATAAGAAACCAATTTCTGTTTTGTAGCATCTGTTTTTTTTTTTTTTAATTTGCGTTTTGTTTTAAAGATTTCGTATGTTTATATTTTAGTTTTAATTCAAATAATTCTAAATAATTGTCGTTATTTTGCAGGCAATTGCTCTATCCCTGCAGGATTCTGCAGGGTTTTTAGATGTAAAAAGCAGCACACTTCCACGAAAAAATCCCTGCATTTCAGATGATTCTGGAAAGAGGAAGAAAAAGAAATTGGTTCGTATTTATTTTCGGTTAATTTATCGGTTATTTGTTTGTATTCGTCAATTTATTCTCATGATTTTTGTATACTTATCTAGGGTAAACAGATTACCAGTCGAGTGCAAATGACCGAAGATGAAATGCTTATACACTTCTTCCAGTTTGATGGTAAATAAAATTTTATCTTTTATTGATTTGTTTTGACTATTTATTCCATGACAGCAAATCTATTAATACCAGACCAAATATAACGATCCTAATACGATCCTAATGATAATAAAATATTTTGACATTTTTTTCTGTTTTATTTACTTATTTGTTTAATTACTTACGGAGCCGATTATTTAAAATGTCAATAGAAACTGGGAAAGGGGGCATCACTCTCAGAGATATACAGAGACTAGCCACAGCACATGATTTTACATGGTCGGAAAAAGAATTGGCCGATATGATATTTTGCTTTGACAACGATGGAGATGGAAAGGTCGTTATCTTTTTCTGCGTTTTTAGAATTTTCTTTTTCCCCGACTAATACGTTACCTTACTTCCCAAGCAATAGTAATTTGTCACCGACTACCCTTAAGTGACGACATAGATCTTTTTTTTTTTTTTTTTTTTATGAAATGTGAATGTATTAAAATGTCGTAAGAACATGTAGTTTGTGTCATATTTTGGCATTATTTGAACTTATTTGTTTTGTAAAATGCCCTTCAGATAAGCTTTGATGACTTCCGGAAGATTGTCGGTAGATGCAACATGCTAAAAGTTTGTGATGATGGTGGAAATGGTAAGTCGAGACTTGGGAACTGAGGATATATATGTTTTGACGCTGCTATTGTCTTGGTTGTGTTTTTTTTTTTTTTTTTTTACTTGTTTCGATACAAGGAAAAGGAAAAAATATGTAATAATGCCCGTTATTCAGCTTCCCGTGTAAATAATCTAATGTTTAACCATGTAACTAATTCTATGTTAATCTCGTAATCGTTTTGCTACAGGTTACTAAGCAAGGATCATGAAGAACTTCTCCGTCGTCATTGAAGCCTCACGAATTTCTCTAACTATATATATCATTATATGTATATACTTTTATAGTTCCTCCTGTTTTTAACATCGGCGAATTCACCAGAACAAGAATTTCAGAAACATGTACAATGACGGGGAGAAATAAAAGTAAACGAAAAACCATGATTCCATAAACAATATATCTCGTTATAGCAACGAAATACAAAATGTTAAAAAAAAAAAAAAAATGTTGGTCACAACAACACGAAAGCATCTCGAGCAAATTATAATGACCGGTAAAAACGCATCTAGGAGTGTTTTTCTACAGTCAAACAAATATAGCTAATTGAAAAATAAATCTCTTATAGTTGACACATTTCTTCAATGTCCTAAAAAAAAAGAATTTGACAAGCAGACAACTGAGGTATCTAAATACGAATTTCAGACGCAAGTTTTCGATCAAATCATGTTCTCTTGAGAAGATACCCCAACAGGATTCCAATCAAGCCAACAATGATGACATACATAAACGGGATACCCCCACGGCTTCTGTTACTTTGACGTCTCAACAGCTCCTGCAAGCCCATAAGGAAATAAGTAAAATTACAATGGTTAATTTAACAGGCAGATTATCGATTTCCTTCCCATATAATGCAATAATCTGAAATGCTCTATAGTTGCAGTGGTCACAAGGCTGATTATTGAATCGTTGAAACAATAAACTTAACTTTGTGTCAAAGAATGTATATTATCTACAACTATTCGATATTGCATGAGCCAAGGTAAATATTCGATATTTAATATCATATATATATGTCATTCGTCAGTCTTTGCATTCTCAATAGAAATCCTAATTTTAGAGTTGGCCAAATTTACTCACAGAATCCCCAAAGTGGGAGGTTTATAGCCAATGCATTTTATTAATAGGGTAGACAATTCGAAATCTGGATGCTTCACAAGGCACCAAGCCCGAATCGGCAATAGATTTAAAAACATATAAGTTTTTAGTTATTTATTTCTAACTGCAACAATTCACATTGGGCCAAAAGAATGCCGAGTGCAAGATTATTTCTAACAAATTATTTTACATTTCATATTTACTTCTTTTACGTGTGGGGGTGACAGTAACTACGAAGAACTGACCCACAAAAATCAAGATTCAAGAAACAGACAACATATGATTACCAGTTCTTGCTGAAGCTTGTTGTTTTGCTGAACAGCAGAATGTTTCTCCTCGGTCAGCTTTGAAATCAGGGCCTTCACCTACAATGGGAGCCAAACACTAATTCATCAATAAAAATGGTTAACCTTTACTAGTGTCGGAACAAATATACATCTATATATGAA
The DNA here is from genome assembly GCF_056151865.1 of Erythranthe guttata. NCBI lineage: Eukaryota > Viridiplantae > Streptophyta > Magnoliopsida > Lamiales > Phrymaceae > Erythranthe > Erythranthe guttata. The sequence continues at coordinate 14,495,971 of NC_142546.1, read as the reverse complement.
ACTCAAATTAGCTCCCAAGCTTAGAAAGTGCATAAAGGACAGTTAAAAATGTCGAAATTTCTTACACTAAGTATAAAGAGGAGACGGAATAAACAAAAAAAAAATCAAATTTAAATAACTAGTAATAAGAAATTTATGAGAGACGAAAAATATAGGATATAACCTCTGATGAGCTTTCATGCTGTTCAACAAATGCTTTCGACATCTGCAAAAGCATAACAGAAAGTATGATTACACACACACAAATTTGACAATATGCTTGATGCTTAAGAAACACGTGTTATATTTACCATGTTAAAATCGGAAGTCTGATTTACAGTCCCATTGTCTGATACTGAGGCCCGAGGTGAGGAACCTTCCTCTGACCCTTCTCGCACTGGTGAAGGTGGCTGAGGTGGCGGAACATAAACGACTCTCAACTTGGATTCATCAACTTGATTTCCCGACTCTTTGTTGAACTGATGACACACAGATCAGGTGAATAAGTAAGTTTCACCATATTTTACAAAATAGTAATTAAACAATGACCAATTGATCTACTTTAACAGTGAATCCTGCAAAAAGAATGTTATAATTACCATTTCAGGAGTAATATCCTTTGCGGTAAGTCCAGAGGCGACCACTACACTTTGGAGGAGAAATTTATCCCTGCATTGCATGTCTGGTGGAGCCTCCTTTTGGGCTTGCATTGTAACTGAATCAACAAACGGCATATGAATTGACTACAGAATACTATGCAAGTATGCAGTATTGAATAAATCCGATTAATCATTTCCAATCTTTAATACCTTAAATTAGATAAATATACAAACTTCAGTTGATATGTACATGTATATGATACACACGCACACACACATCGTGTGTGTGTGTGTGTGTGTGTGTGTGTGTGTGTGTGTGTGTGTGTGTGTGTGAGAGAGAGAGAGAGAGAGACCTGTGACATCACAATTAGAGTGAGGCAGCACTACCCCTGTGTTCGGCCTCACACAGTACTTCTTCGGATTCGTAGTTTTCACCTGAATATTCAAAAGATCAAGTAAAATTCAGATACTTCTACCTTTCAAAGGCGTTTCTTTTATATATTTTTTCAAAAAATCCCCACAGATAATAGAAACATTTTTTTTTTACCTTGAATGCAACAGGATTATCAGACTTGTTGGTTAATTGCATGGAACATGAGATCTGCTTCTTCAATTCGACTATTGCAGAACACAAACGGAAAACAAATCAATTAAAATAATTAAAAAAATCCAAAGCACAGATCTAAAAGAAACAGAATCAAATTCAAGTTTCGTCTAGCATTTTCCCCCAATCCATAGAATCGTCTAGAAGTGATAATTGAAACGAAAAAACACAAATAGCATAAAATTCAGAAGAAAAAAAATTGTACGTACACGGGAATTGAAGTTCGAGTGGCTCAATTTGGAGGAGATCGCCGTTGCTCATTTTAAAGCCGATCGCTGATCTATCCGCCGGAGAACTGATCGTACAATTGTTTCCGGTGACGTCGGAGCTGTTTACCGGCGGCGGAGATTGATTTGGAGCACCGTAACACAGCCAAAAGGGAGATTAATTGAGAGAAAAATAGAGATCTGGGTAATCGATTTTTTTGCCAATTCTGCCTTGGCTTTTTGCAGTTTCAGAGAAAGAGAGAGGAAAAATAAATAATGGCAAACGTGTAAAGTGTAGAGTGTCTCTAGTAAAATAGGCAAATTATTTTGGGTTTATTTCACTTTGCTCCCCTAAATATTTTGAACTTGACATTTAGGCCTTCAAACTACAAACATATACATATTACCCCCTTATTCTAATTGTTTCCCTCTTTTTAAAACAAAATTAGTTATACTTTCAGTTATGAAACAATTATTTTTTGGTAAATGAATGTATGAATGATGGATCTAGTTGTTTCTATTCGGTACACCATTTTGGTATTCTTTCTCTACTTATTCATATCATGTTCCGCCTCTAGTTTTTCATTTGTAGCAGAGTTTGAATTTTGAAAAATATAATAAAAATTAAAATAAAATATCGGTTTTCTACTATTTATTACGGTTTAAAGTAAGTTATGAAATTAAATTGTTATTTTAGTGCCAAACAACCATATAGTTCTATAACTCAACTAGTTAATAATAAATATTTGTACTACTAAGTTCACAAAAAAAAAATCACCCATTACGAAATATTTTTTTTTGAACAATGATTTTAATGAAATATATTTAACATAGGACTTGAAAGAATATTATAAATAAATAAATAAACTTGGGGGAAGCATAACTGAATTTTGGAGTTTGGGGGAGAAAAGTGTCACAAACTTATAAGTTGAAGGGGGTGAGGTAAAATACGATTTATAGTTTTAACTTGCAACATACTCGAATTCGGTATGGTAGGTAAGCACTACCACTACATTAAAGGAGTACGTCACTAGGTATCTATTCATTAAATTTAAATTTTGGATTTTATTTTATTTTAAATGGACTTTTGTAATTAGGCAGGAATTCGAACTTGAGTTATTTAACACGATACTTTTTTACTCTACAACTATGTAATTTTTACGGACTTTTTTAAGTAATAATTGCGATAAATAACTTGTGTTGATTGAGTTTAAATAAATATAGAATAAAATTTCATGTTTAGTGAGAATTTTACCATTTGATCCAATTTTTTTAAATTTGTATATTTTTATAAATATATAGTTACAAATTTTGAAAATGTTGTAATGCATAATGTATAAAAATTATTTAGAAAACAACTTATACATAAATCATCTATTATATGAAAAGGTAATTGATAGTAGAATATATATATATATATATATAGGAATTAAATTAAAAACGGATGCGCTGCTATTTGACTAAAAACGGATGCCACTTATGAAGTGACACGTGGAGATTTTATGCATATCTCTCTACCTCTCTCCTAGAATTGTCTACAATCTTTATTATCTCTCTACCTTTGTTTTGTTTTCTTACTTTGTTTTTTCTCCAAATAAACACTTATTTTTTCGTATAATTTAATTCAGTGTTACTATTTAATTTAATTTAATTAAGTGTTACTTTTTATGATAATTTTATATAATAATTTTATTATATTGTATCAATGACTACTTCGACCCTACACCAGGTGATAAACACCGGGTGGGTCTTCTGCTGCCACGTGTCTTTTTTTGTATTTTATAATATATTCTTCCGTTTGGGTTAACCTATAGGGATTTTAGAAAAAAATAAAAAAGACACGTGACAGCAGAAGACCCACCCGGTATTTATCACCAGGTGTAGGATCGAAGGAGCCTTGTATCAATTTAGTATGAAAGTATTATGAATTACATTAAAAGAAAAAAATCAAATACGTGTATTTTTTTTTCTTCTAAATATGATAAGAAAACTATTGAATCTTAAATATAATATTAGGTGCTAAATATAAATCTAGAGAAAATAAGAAATAATTTGATTTCCACATGAATAAAATAAATAGAAGATAAGCAATTAATTAACAACTCAAGGCATTCATCATTCATTAATCTCTCCACGTGTCCTATATCTAAAGGCATCCGTTTTTTCCTTTTTAACGGGTAATCCGTTCCAAATGTAATCCCATATATATATATGTGTGTGTGTGTGTGTGTGTGTGTGTGTGAAAATACTAGACTAAAGGTTCTTGACTTTGAATATTCTTTCACCCTTTATGCTCTTCTTTGTTTGGTAGATCCTTTTCCTTTAATAATTATTCCTTTTGCAATAAATTTTTTTCTAGGAATTTCTTTTGCAATTTTTATGTGAACCATAATATACCCTTTTTCTACACATGCGGGTTGATCTACCGGAAAAAATAATATCGAACGAATAATGTCTTGTATAGTACAAGAATTCATTTTCCCAACAATTTTGTAGATGCTACAGCCGGTGAAATACACCAGATGATCTTAAATCTTATTACAAATATATTTATGGGAATTAGATAAGAAACTTTATAAAGTTAGTGGTGGATATGTTCTTTTTGAGCAAAAAATTGGCCACTCAACAAAAATATATAGCCACTGATTTTGACTGATATTGATAATTAGAGTTTGTTGCATCCGGTGGTACACGGTAGTTGTATCGAATTGCTAAAAAACTCTTCGTATTTTTAATATTAATTAAAAAACCATATAATATATTTCGCACACAACCTCCTAAATTGTGAGTTGTTCGGAATAATTTGATTTAATTTTTTTTTTTTTTTTTTTTTTGAAAGTTTATCTCTACAATTTATACTACTAAATTTGTTCAGGCAATATTTTAGTAATAAATAAAACATAAAAAAACGTATTAAAATTGGAAGAAAATCAGTCTAAACTTTAAAGTAAGCACAAATGAACAAAGAAGTAATTTAAATATTTAATTAAGGGGCAATTTGCTATAGGTCCTCCTATAAGAGATTATATGTGTTAAAATCCATCTAATAAACTCTAATTTCCAGCAAATTTTTGTATTTATAATTTGTCAAAATTACCCCTATCAATATCTCTAGTAATATACGGTAAAATATATCTTCAAAATCAAATCCCCCATTTCTCTCCCTATTATACTGCAAATTCGAAATTCCAATTGCAAAAATCTTGAATTCGATTTCTCCCCTATTCTTCAAATCGAAAATTTCACCACGAATTTTGAATCCTTCAAGAGGTTTTGGGTGTGTGGTCGTTTGCAGTTTTACCAGGTCGTTTGCATTTTGTCTTCGTTTTCGATTTGCTGTTCAATTTTTGGGTTCTTGGTCGTTTGCAGTTTTGGGTGTTTTGGTTGTTTGCAGTTTTCGATTTGGTCGTTTGCAGTTTTCGATTTGCTGTTCAATTTTTGGGTTCTTGGTCGTTTTACCAGGTCGTTTTGGGTACCAGGTCGTTTGCAGTTTTGGGTGTCTTGGTCGTTTGCAGTTTTGGGTGTTTTGGTTGTTTGCAGTTTTCGATTTGCTGCAGTTTGCAGTTTTCGATTTTTGGGTTCTTGGGCGTTTGCAGTTTTCGTTTTGGTCGTTTGCAGTATTCAATTTGCTGTTTTATTTGCTGTTCAATTTTTGGGTTCTTGGTCGTTTTACCAGGTCGTTTTGGGTACCAGGTCGTTTTGGGTACCAGGTCGTTTGCAGTTTTGGGTGTCTTGGTCGTTTGCAGTTTTGGGTGTTTTGGTTGTTCGCAGTTTTCGATTTGCTGCAGTTTGCAGTTTTCGATTTGGTCGTTTTGCAGTATTCGATTTGCTGTTTTATTTGCTGTTCAATTTTTGGGTTCTTGGTCGTTTTACCAGGTCGTTTTGGGTGTTTGTCGTTTGCAGTTTTACTTCGTTTTGTTTGCAGTTTACAAATTGTTGTTGCCCACTTCGACTTCGTTTTGTTTGCAGATTACAAATTGTTTTTTGCTCGGAATCAACGGCTGGTGTTAGGGTTTGTTGTTTGGAGTTCATACGATGGCCAAAACACGATTAAGTCTTGGTAATCAATGATCCTTTTGTATTTAGTTTGTTTGCTATTTATTTCAAATATTTCAAAAAAAATTTGAGAAACCGTTTTTTCCCCCTTAACAGCAAAGGATGATGATGATTTCCAATCCCCGAAATCAGGTAAATTGAGGGGTTTGTGTATGTTACGACTATGGTTATGTTTATTCTAAAACAATACGTTTGAAGAACCTAATTATGTGTTCTGACTTTGCTATTTACATTTATCTGTTATGAGTTTGCAAGTTGAATTTCAATATGTTCGTTTTGGATTTCCAAAGTTTACCGGTTTTGTTCAAATAATAAAATTTTTAATTTTATATTTTTTGGTACTTTGAAGAACCCATTTATTCGTTTTTCATTTGCAAAAAACTCATTTACTGAAAATTTTGATTCGGACGTAGTTGGGTTAATATTGCATATGGTAGCCTATTTTGAACATAAGACAGGCTTGTGTTTGTATAAACTAAAAAAAAAACAAAAAAAAATGTAAATTGAAATTACAATAACCAACCATGGGCTGCATTTCATGGTTGCACATAGCTTATTTGAGGAGTTTCGTTAGTGGTAGTTTCAATCAATGTTTGTTTATTATGAGTTTGCACTTAATAGTTTTGTTGATATGATTTCGTACTTAGTATTGTTGTTGTTTTTTGTTATGAGTTTGCATCTTGGAATTCAATGCGTACATTTGTTGTTCAATATCGTATAATCATTTTTTTTAAATTAACCAGTCGCGGGAAAGAAACGGAACACGCCTTTAAATGCCGGTTCAACATCGTCAAAAAAAGTGAAGACAAAATCAATAACACCTACCTTGAGGGCACCAGTTGAGCAGGAAATAGAACCAGCAGTTCCAAATCCGAAATATCGTGCAACACTCGTTTTTGTTGTCCGCTTCTTCAAAAAATATAATTTCAATGGACGTCACATTGAATGTGTTCAAAGGACCGTGTTTGCAGAATTTATACCGCCGTTTATGAGGAGAGAGATCCCAACGCAGGAAGTCAGTAAGTCTGTACAAGAAATATATAAAATTCTCGTGACGTACGACAAAAATAAACGTCGATTTATAATTGGTGGAAAAGAGCTTCAGTTAAGCCCTATTGAGTGCCAATTGATTTTTGGGGTAAAAAGCGGCGCCACCGGCATGAATATAACGTTTAAAAAAGCAGTCATAAACCGAGGGATGGCATCATAGCAAGGCACTTTCAATCCGTGAAGCGACTATAAGTTAAACATCTGAATGCAACCCTGGATCAATTGATGAAGAAAAACCAAGAACATGACATCGAATTTACAAACATATTTTGTCGTTTTAAATAACTTTGCGAGTTTACAATTTACAGTTTGTACTTCATTCTTTATCATTTTTCGTGTACAATTTGCCTTCACTGTTTGTATTTGCAATTTGTAATTAACGATTGTTAATATTAGCAACTATTACATTTGTTGTTTTGTATCGTACAATCATTATCTTTTTTTTGTTTCACACTCAATCCACTGCAAAAAAAAATGATCAAGTCATTGTTCAACATGATCGAAGAAAGGAAAAGCAATATTAAATGCATCGGACGTTCACATAATCAATGTCAAATTACGTGTAGGATATGGATTATGCATCGTTTATATTTAATTGTAAACAACAAACTACATATATTTAATTACAAACAACAAACTGAACAATATGATATGCATAATCTATATACAAACAATAACACTAAAAAAAATGTAATATTACAAATTGCAGTTTGCAGTTTTCTATTCATGTTGCTAATTTATTTTGCAATTCAATTTCTTTTTGGTATTTATGGAATGAAATTCAATTAAAAAATACAAACAGAAATAAAAGTTAACTTAAAAAAATTAAATTGAAAGAGATGCAGAGAGAGGAGAAAGGGAATAGAGAGAGTGAGAGAGAGAGAGGGGGCATATATTTGGGGAGGGGGAGAGAGAGAATGAGTAGGAGAGAGAGAGAGAGAGGGGGGCACGTGAGAGTAGATTGAGAGAGGAAGAGTAATAAGTGGGATTTGTTAACCACTTTCATATAAAATTAATTGTTAATTGAGGAGGGTGTTTTTTGTCTATACACTAATAATTTAATTTAATTTACATTAATTTTATTAGGCTAAGGACTTATAGCTATATTCATCTAATAGAATGGACCTCCACCTATATAAGTCCATAATTAAGGGTGTCTAGCCAATTTCCCCTTTAATTAATGGCACGACCTCTAAGAAATAAAATTCTAAATAACAATTATAATATATAGTTGTCATTGTCGAATCGAAATCCATTGCAATCTCTCCATATTTTTTTGGCCCACAATTTTTCACTAAACAAATATTAGGTAACAAATGTTTTTGGCCCATAATTGTTCATTTTATAAATCGAATTATTATTATTTCAGAATATATTTATATAAATTCACATATTTCAAACTTTTGTATATATAATATTAGTGTGTAATTGTGTATATATCAAAGACGAAAAACCATCCAATAACTTCATCGTTTCACAACACACACATTCATACGTACTAATGTATGATTGTGTGTAAATGAAAACGATTAAATTCAATATATTTCATCAGATGTAATATCTACACGCGCGAGAATTTCGAGAGATCCGACATCGATAACATTCTTTGGATAGAATGTATTACAAGACAAGAAATAATTAAAATATTAAATTAAACAATAAAAAAAGGTATATATACATATAATATGCAATAATTGTCAAGTTGGTTAAGTTTATTACAACTGCCAGCTTGAAGAAGCACCTATCTGGAACATAATTCTTAATCATGTAATAACAACAACAACAATAATAATAATAATAATAATAATAATAACAATAATAATTAAAAAAAAAGGATCATCCTGTAAATATATACAGTATATTACTAACAAATTTACAAATTTGGTACATATATATATAGGTAAATTACAATCAACCCCTGAAGTATGATCAATTACGAAAAAAACTCCTACTGTTTGGATAATTACATCTACCCCTCAATTATGAATCTTCTTACACCTCCACCATTATTGTGTCAAATTCAACATAATCATCTAGATTCGGTGGAATGTTCTCTAATTTGTACTCGTTTTGTGCAAAAATACAGTCTATGATGCACCACAATCTGATATATACAAGCCAAAATACACATCTTGCTGCAAAATGTGGAGCTCGAATGGGATAAAACGAGTACAAAATCGAGAATATTCCATATAATCTAGATGATTCCACTAAATTTGAAACCGCGAGGGTGGACGTTTAAGAAGATTTAAAGTTGAGGGGTGTTTGTAATTACCCAAACATGAGGGTTTTTTTTGTAATTTAACCATACCTCAGGGGTGGTTGTAATTTACCCTATATATATACAAGAAGGTGAAACAAACAAACATTTTCAGCCGTTGGATCAATAATCATCAACAGAAGAAGAAGAAGCAAGAGAAGAAGTAAAACCAGCATACCAAGCAATTCTCATGAGCTGCACACCAAGAACCAGCACCCACCCACACACTAACCCTCTCACCGTGTGCACCATCCAATCGGGCGCTGCCAGCTCGACTCCAAGCCCCAGACCCCTCATCAGCTGCAACAGTCTGTACGCCTCGTACACAACGGGGGCCACCAGCCACACGGGCGACCCCCAGTGCCACGTCAGCATCTCCGTCAGCATCTGCACAGACAGCAGCAGAAAGTAGGGCCCCAGAAGCACCGCAAAAGATATAAACGGCAATTGAGGCTCGAGCAAGCCCCTTCGGGAACAAAAGAGCACCAGTAGGGGAACGAGAAATCCCGTTACGTTTGCTAGCGTGTTCCAGAATTTATAAGCATGGGGCGGCTTATTACAGCAAGGCTGAGCTGTACGGGCAGTGGAATCTGCTATGAGGAGGAAGAGGGAAGCGCCGAGGTTGAATATGCAGTCGAGGCCTGTGAGAGAGAGGAGCGTGGCTATGGTGGGACCCATGAATATCGAAGAGATGGGCAGCCATAAGGTGGGGACCACCCCCGTGAGTAGGAGGATTGCGGGCCCCACAAGCCATAGGGGCTTTCTGAGGTATTGGAACTGCGCGATGAATGGTTCGGTTTTGGTTGTCGAAGGCTTGGCTAGTTCTTGAGAAGAATTCATGGACTCGAAGATATTGGCAGTTTCTTCGTTTTCTGGGGCGTATGTTATTGGAGAGGGTTCAAATGGGGAAGTATTTGCATAGCAGATAGATCGACGGTGAACACTAATGTGTCGTGAATTGCTAATGGCAGGTAGATTTTGGGATTTCCACACCTTCAAGCGATTGTGACGCGAACGAGAAACGGTAGGTACTGGAATACTGGATGGAGGGTGGGTAAGTAGTGATGCCATCTCTATGTTCGTGAAAGAGAAAACTCGAGGGGGGGCCCACGGTTGGGGGTCTTCAGTTTCGAATTACCTGACAATAGAACAAGAAGAAGCTTCACACAAGAAAGATCTTGTTTTCTACAACACAAACACCAAGAGATATATCATGTTTTTAAAATCGGAAATTATAGGAACTCTTAGGTCACGTTTGGTTGCCAAGATAAGATTAAATAATGTAATGAAACCCCATTATAATATTGGACCCACAATAATCAAATAAAAAACATGCCTAGAAGGCAAGATAAGCCATGATAACATAATATTTGCGGGTCGACCCGGTAAATTATTGGGGATACCAAACATCAAACAAAGTCCAATTATTTAGTTAATCGTGGCTAATCTCCCCCAAACAAACGAGGCCTTACAGCACAAGAATCATCGAACGAGGGATAACTATGACAAGTTTCTGCCTAAGTTCATATATTATTGCACCAGCTCATGAAATCCAACACGAACAACAATACCAAGGCCGATTTTATCAGTCATTTTAGCATAGCGAGCACGAAAGGATCATAAAATTTATAAACCCGTGATTAAAAAACGAGCCCAAAATTTAATTAACCGTTCAAACAATATTATGTCAAACCTCAACCCCTATTATTACGCAATCCTATGAAGCATATTACAGGATTACATCATACAAGGGTTTATATATTAAATTACAAACATGAGATTATCACATATTACATTATTAGGAACAATATAATCCTATCCAATTCAATCAATCTTATCAATCCTATCTTATCAACATGCTAACTGAAAACGAGGCCTTGTAAATTTGTTTAACCCTTTCACTAATGACTTTGATGCTAACTTAATCTAATGCGAGCTAAAGTAATTCTAGGGTTAATTTGATGCATACCAGAAAAAAAAAAAAAACATCATTTGTACAAATTAAAAGTACAGATTAAACTATCAATACAAATTAAAACGTGCGCATCAAAAAATCTGAAATTTCAGGCGGCCAAACAGAAAAAAAATGTTGAATCGGAGTGGTAAAAGGGGGATTTTACCTCGTCAGGGCTCCACCTCAGTGAATCGAAGTTATGGAAGATATTAAGGTTTCCGACGAAGCTCAACGGCGAAGAAGATCATCGAAATTCAGATGGACTAATAGTCCGGCGAAGTCCGCCGGCTGTCGGGTATAATTTATTCTGGACAGGAGATATGCTAATATGAGGATTAATTCTAATTTTCCATTTTTGTTATGGGAAAATTACGGTTTTCACCCTACAAGTTTACACGAATTCGACATTTGGTCCCTCATGTTCATGAAAAACATATCTGGTCCCTCGTATTCATAAATTCAACACTTATAGGTGTTGTTTGCAAATGCTTTTAGAAATAAATTATGAGGTTTTTTTCTGCACATAATCTATTTTAATGTGTTTGCAAAATATTTTTTTTACTTTTGCTTCTTTTAAAATAAGTTGTTTTAAGCTATAATTTTAAAAGCACCCATTACCTGTTTTTTCTATTTTGGTTGATTTTCCAGCTAATTTGCAAACACCCCCAACTTTTAAAAATAAACACTTAATTCCAACTTAACTCACAAAACTAACTTCTGCTTTGAAATAACCTTTTGCAAACACCACCTTAGTCATTTTTGTCAATTTTCCAGTTAGTACTAACGGAATCAAGTGTGTGTGCTCATCACTGTCTTAACCAACAAACTAATGGTAAATTGATGGAAATGACCAAAAGTATTAAATTATTGTAACATGAGTGACCAAATGTGTTTTTTGTAAACATAAAGGATCAAATGTGAAATTGGTGCAAATTTGGTGGGAAAAAAATGTAATTTTCCAATTTTTTGAGTAGATATTTTTGAACCGGCAGGGCTGGGTGGGCTATCTTAAGTGGGTTTTCGGGTGATCATTTTATTTGGGCCGGATCCGGTTCGGTCGGGTCACAATTTTATATTGGATTGGGTTTAAACCCGACCCGTTTAAAAAAAGTCGCCCAAAAATCTATCTAACGAACGCGTTGATTGACAAACGCAATATGCTTTTAGTCGGAGAACTCCCTCCAAAGAGTTCAGCCGTCGAGTTTTAACGATCAATTTGGAGCAAGGCGTGGCTGAATTTTACTCCGACGAGATCTATAGGCAGTATCGTTGCTATAATTTTTCTGCTGAAGGTGAAATTCCTTTTCTTTTATCTCCGAAAGAAAGTAAATTTTCTAGGGTTTCTGATTTGGGCTTTTCGGGAATTCTCTTCTTATTTTATGATTATGGTACTAGGTTTTTTTGGGCGCTGATTGGTGGAATTTCTAGCTGCATTTCCTGTTTGTATTATTTTTTCTATTTTTCCATCTTTTTTTTAATTAATTAATTTGTTTTTAGCTGGACTCGTCGAGCTTGGGTGGTAAGTGGTATCAAATTAAGTGCACTGGCTTGAGAAATCATGATCCTTACTTTTTTCATTTTAGTTTTAATTTCTTATTTTATCTTTGTGTAATCAAACCTTAGTATTCATATTATTGTTTGGTGTTGTTTTTCCTTACGATTGGGAAAGATTGAAACAAAATATTGAAGTTGCTTTTCTCGAAACTTGAGCTTTCTGTCAGCATATGTCAGTTACGTGCGCGACACATACATTATTGTTTTTCATAATGCCAATTTCAAGATAGTTGTTCGTAAAGTGTGTAAGTTTCTTCGTTCACTTTGAAAATTTTCTTGTTTGTGATCTTAGGGAGGCCCGTTCATGGACTTTTTTGCAAAAGATATCTGAAGGCTGAAAAATTATACGGGAGAACTTTGTTTGGGTTCGAAGCTAAAGAAATACTCTCCAAGGTAAATTTCTGGTTGCTGATTTTTTGCATTTTATACAAATTTCCATGATTTATAGAAGCATCTCTGTTTCGATCTTTGGGGCTTGAGGAGGTGTTGGGTGAATTTAGCTGAGGAATTAAATGTTTGTCGATGATTGTACGAATTAAACAATGCACGATCATAGAATTGCTAGCAAACTCTGTGTATATTGGTTACTGTGTTGGTTATTCTTTATTTCTTTCCAGTCGATAATGTTGTGTAAGAAATACGTGAAGATATCATAATTTGTTTCTGTGTATAATAATATTCTCTAGACATCAAATGCGATTTGTTGGTTAACTGAAGAATAGAGACTGATCTTTGGTCGTCACTGATCTTCTTAAATTTTCCGACAGTTGACATTACTTCACACTTATCGTTTTCAACTTTTTCTCCAAGCTTTGTGTCTTTGTTCTAACAAAAATTTTATATGCTTGCCAAAGGGGAGCAAAATGGGTACCCTGATGATGCATCAAGATTCCCGGTACTCTTAAAGGATTCATGAAGTAACCGTCAGACATATATCAGTTCAGAAATAGCTTATTTGGTAAAGTGCCAATCTGCTTCACAAAACTTTACAATGGCCGAACAACTTCCAAAGGCTATTAAGAAACTCTCAAAGGCTCATGAACTCAAGAAAGCGCCTTCATGCCCCAAAGACCAGCCTTCTCAGTCCAGGAAACAACAAAGGAAGGCGGAAAATCCCGTTCGAATAGCTCCCAGTTCAGAGCCATGTGTTGATTTAGAAGACTCTAGTCCATTGATCTGTAAAAACTCTGCATGCCGGGCCGTTCTTTCAGCAGACGACGCATTTTGCAAGAGGTGCTCTTGTTGCATATGTCATTTATTTGATGAAAACAAGGACCCGAGTCTTTGGTTGGAATGCACGTCTGAATCTGGTTTAGGAGACGCCTGTGGCTTATCTTGCCACATCGAGTGTGCCCTACAACGTAGTAAGGTTGGGGTTGTTGATCTTGGGATGTTGATGCAGTTGGATGGAAGCTACTGTTGTGCTTCTTGTGGCAAAGTTTCAGGGATACTTGGGTGAGCTTATCAACTCCTTTTGTTCCTTTCCCTTTGGCACCTTATCGACCTTTATCTAGTCTTCCAATTTATTTATTGTAGCTCTTTATGATCGAAATTTACGGTAACAGGTCCTGGAAGAAGCAGTTAACTATAGCTAAGGATGCTCGCCGAGTTGATGTGCTGTGCTATAGGATATCATTGAGTTACAGGCTCCTGAACGGGACTTCCAGGTTTAGTGAACTCCATCAATTTGTTAGAGAAGCCAAAGCCAAGTTGGAAACAGAGGTGGGCCCGGTTGATGGAGATTCGGCCAAGATGGCTCGAGGCATTGTCAGCCGACTCTCTGTAGCAGTTGATGTAGAGAGGCTTTGCTCTCTTGCAGTTGAAAAGGCCGATGAATTGATTGCCTCAAAGTCAACCCCTGCGATTGAGATAAACGGTAATCATTTCTTAAATATTAGTATCCTCATTAATGAAATTATTTCAGGTTGTTCTTAAGTTCATTATATTCTCCCATTTTGCAGAGGGTTCACTTCCTGCAGCTTGCAAATTCCTGTTCGAGGAAATTACATCGTCTTCAATTGTTGTTCTATTGATTGATTTATCAACTTCATTGGATAATGATATTAAGGGCTACAAACTTTGGTACCGTAAGACAAAGGAAGATGTTTACTGTAAAGATCCCGTTTCTGTATTTTCGAGAGATCAGAGGAGAGTTTGCATATCTCATCTCCAGCCTTGCACAGAGTACTCAATTCGGATAATATCTTATACAGATAGTGGCGACTTTGGACACTCTGAAGTTAAGTGCTTCACAAAAAGTGTAGAAATATTTCACAAGAACTGTAGTAATTCCATAGCAAGAAATCACTCGAAGGAAAATTCAATTAACGGAGGGAGCTCAACTGACGTAGAATTAGACTCGGGTTTCAAAGTTCGAGACCTTGGGAAGATTTTAAGGCTACCTTTGACTCAAGAACATTGCTGTTTCGAGCCATGTTCTGGTGAAGTTAAGGTAGAAAAAACTCGTGAACAAAAAAAGATGCCGTCTGTTTCTCGCCAGCTGGACTTAAATGTTGCTTCTGTGCCAGATCTCAACGAGGAGTTTGCTCCTGTTGAGTCGTCTAGAGACGAAGAAGACAATAATAATGGGTGCACTTTCGGGCAAGCTGTTGAAACAGACGATGCTTTTTCTCACGAAGTACGAGGTTTTGATTCCGAAAAGGTTGTCTCTTGCAAGAAAAGAAAGGGGGAAATGCAGGATTCCGATAGTACCCTTACGAATGGATCTCCCTTCCAAGTCCAAACCGAATCGTGTTCGTTGGATGAGAATTTCGAAGATTGTGTGAAGATTATCCGTTGGATGGAACGTGAGGGCTATATCGAAAAGGATTTTCGATTGAAATTGCTGACATGGTTTAGTTTGAGATCGACTGTGCAGGAGCGGAGAGTGGTCAACACTTTTATTCAGACATTAATTGACGACCCGAGTAGTTTGGCTGGACAGTTGGTCGACTCGTTTTCAGACATTGTATCGAGGAAGAAATCGAGAAATGGTTTCTGTAATGAGTTTTGGCATTAATTTTTACTGCTAGTATATTGTTTACTGCTGATAAAGTTGGTTCTGTGTACAGGGATTTAATTCCCAAGTCAGATTCGAGAGATTATTTGTTACACGACAAAATCGAGAGCTAATAGCAGATCTGGGTTTCGATGAATATGAAGATAGAATTTCTGACTAAACTCCCTTGGCTAGGTCAGTCCATTGTTTTTAAGGAGAGATCTCACACATTGTGGGATGTATTCTTCTTTATTTAATTATGGATCTATTTAATTTCATTTCGAGTAGTGAAAAAATTGTTTTAAGTGCTGCAACGGTAGCGTAGATGAACGACTTTCGGCTTTAGACGGTTCGTATTTTCGTATAGAAGTTAACTATTTATTATTTCAGGATAATGTGTCCTTTAACTATTGCATTTTCTTATGTATGAAATTGTTGTTATTACTATATTAGTGCTAAGATGAGTTAAGTTCATTTTTCCCCTATGTAAATGAAATGAATGTATGATGAGTTTCAATGCCCACACATTGAGTGTATTTTTACTTTTTTAGACAAGCCGAATATTAACTAAATATTTAAATATAGAGTGATGATTTTAAATTAGGGTAAATTCCAATTTTCGCGATTGTACTTTGGCTCAATATCACTTTACTCCCTTTAGTTTTCAGACCTTTGACCTTAACACCGTTTGATCTAAGTTCTGAAATTACAAAAACGCCACCCCTCTCAGTTTAAATAATTATAAAAAAAAAATTGTTGCTGACGTTGTGAACTAGGTTTTCTCGTTGTCTTGAATTTTTAATTATTTTATTTTTTGATTTTTTTTTAATAATTATTTAAACTGGAAGGGGTGGCGTTTTTGTAGAATTTATCCTTTAAATTAATAGTAGAAAAGGAGAGAGAAAAAAAAGTGCAAATAGCACTTCGCCCCCTCAAAAATATCATTTTAGCATTTTACTGCCTGAATATTAAAAAAAAAAAAAAGGGCAGTCCCATGAATTTACCCTTCCAAATTACTCAAATTTGACGAGAATTTTTGTAAATACATTTTTGGGAAAGTACAACAAGCTCTATATTTGTAAGGGGCGACGTCGTTTTTTTTTTATTTTCAGGGGGGAAAGTGTTAAAATAATATTTTTTGAGGGGGCAAAGTGATATTTTTTTGTGTGGTGGGGGAGACAACGTTGGAAAGCAGCTAGCAAGAATGTGGGACTTTAACAAGACACAAGAAAGAGTTTGGGAGTTCCGATGAACAATCAGATTGTCACAAATCCCACTTTATTCATCCCTTTTAAGTTCGTTACATTTTAGTAACAAGGATTTGTCCATTTTAATGTGGTCCTAATTCTTAACTAATACTCTCCAAATAAAATTAGTTATTAATTTATGGGTTAAGTGTATTTTGCCCTCGAACTTGTGAACGTTTCGCAAGTTGCCCCCATACTTGGTTATTGTAAGTTTGTAACAACAAGCAAAAAAATGTACATCTTTGGCCAAGTTCTTGAGTAAATCTACGTGTTGAGAGTCGAGGTCAATTCAACGCAAATAATCACTCAAAGTTCAGACCACAATCAAACACAATTTACGACTTTATGCACATAACAAAGCATAAAAAACCCTAATTTTGCATGAACTTTAGCATGATTATAGAAAACCCTAATTTTGCATGAACTTTAGCATGATAACTGAATCTGGAAATCGAATGATTCAACTATAATTCAAAACACAATCAAGTGGAGGGTAATCGAGATCTTTATTCAATCAATAAGTACAAGAGTTATACAAAGTACAATCAACGAGAAGATCAAAACAACTCAAAACCTTCTAAAATCGAGTCTTCTACAATTCTCTCTCTCTCCCCAAATCTTAAACACGCGTGTATTGATCTCTCTCAGCCAATCCACGTGCTCCACCTTACCAATGCAGTTAGTTTGTTTCCGTATGTGACCAATCCATCAGTGCGCGTACAATTAGTTGCTTGCATGACACTCATTAAATTCATTTAGCATCATAGCCACTCATCTTGACTGACTTGTTGATCAATTCCAACACTAAAAAGTATTAATTGTAAGAGATCAAACTCGAATAATTGAATGTATCCGTTTTTTTTATTTTAATAATCAATATTGTCAAAAAGCTTAATCTAAAGTCTAAACAAAGTTTAAGCAGGACCATATATATATGTTAGTGGACCACGAGTCCAAGAGGACCACCTTAACAAACTACGAGACATCCTGGCCGTGTATTTTGGCGGCCCAAGCTTTGTTAAATGGGCTGGTGACACGTGTCATATGATCACGTGCAAGATTATTTGAAATTAGGTAATTTAAACCCATAATCTCAATTGAAAAGGGAAGTTTAAGAGCTCGTTTGCCTAAGCTTATCTTAAACAACTCATATGCTCGTACGTCTGTCTTATTTTTAGAATTAATTTTTTTAAGTTTTTGGATAATGAGCTTATAAGCTAGTTTAATTAATTTTATTCATTATAAAATCTTAAATAAAAAGATGGGATAAAAGTATTTTTATAAAAAAATTCTTAAAAGCCCTCGAGCATTATAAGTTTTTTTTAACATCTTAAAAGCCCTCTAAGTGCAATTTAATTTTTCTTTGAATGAATTTAGATTGAGGATATATGTGTAATTTGGATGGTTACTAGAAATTTTCATTTTTAGTTACATTGATATAAGAGTTACCCTTTCCAACACTTGAAAGGATGCATGTGTATCAAAAGTATAACATATATTTATTTTGACTTTTGCTAATTATAAATTGAGCATTCATTCCCTTAATTAATTACTTTTGTCAATATATATTATAGTACTAGGGAACATACACTTAACAATGACCTTGGTTTTTTACAATCTCAAAGAGTCTTCTCACTTTTTGCTCTTTTGTTTTTACATTAAAAAATAAAAACATAAAAAATAAAAAATAAATAAAAAATAAAAAAATTACCACTTACCCATGATACATTTTCAATGTAAAATGTAATGGTTGGGGGGCAAAGACAAGGAAAATAGGGGGTGATCCTCGGTGCAAACAAAACTAGACATATGGCTCTTGCTTTATTGCTTAAATTAATATATAATAATAGGTGCTATATATTAATTATTTAATTCTATTTTTGACTTGGGAAAAAAAATTATGTTTTGGACTCTTTCAATTCTTCATCATATAAATCAAAGCAAAAGAGCCCTTATTTTTGCTGATCATTCTTTTTTCCCTATCTGAAAATTGGGTGTATCTGAACATAATTAAAGTTTTTAGGGGTCCCTAATTGATAAAGAAGATATACACTAGTTACTAACTTCTCCATATAGAGTGCTTCATTTTCTTCCACGTTTCTTGGCACAATTATATTTCTTTTACAAGAATGAAGCTAAAGTGATCGATATATACATATACATATATTGAAATTAGAGATAACATCTTGTTTCTTTCAAATGTCAAATAAATTCTCTCTTGTTCTTGTTTTTCTTCTTCTGTGTTTTTCATTGCATGCATGCAATGCTCGAAATCTTGGGGTGGCTCACAACGATATTAAGGTTTGCTCACTCTCTCTCTCTCTCTCTCTCTCTCTCTCTCTCTCTCTCTCTCTCTCTCTCTCTCTCTCTCTCTCTCTCTCTCTCTCTCTCTCTCTCTCTCTCTCTCTCTCTCTCTCTCTCTCTCTCTCTCTCTCTCTCTCTCTCTCTCTCTCTCTCCTGATTTATGTTTCATTCTATGCAGAGAAAATATTTATCCGGAGAAGAAACGAAAACGGAGAAAGCATTAGAAGAAAAGAATTTCATCAATGGCGAATACGACGAGCCCCGAAAGTATTTTCATGCGAAAAGCAATCAAATAAAAGAATCAAGCGCCACAAAGAAATGGAAAATTCCTCACAAGAAAAGACCAGGGAGACAAGAACCAGGGTTTAACCAGGATTATTCGCCGCCCAAAACGCATCCACCGGTCCATAATTGATGGATGCTCGATCGATCAAGATCGTACGGCCACCATTTTTCTTGATTATTTTAGGAATATTCTCATTTTTCTGAATATTTTAGGAATTTATTGTGTTATTTTTTCTTGAATACTAATGATGAAAATACTATTATTAAATAATTAATAGAATATAAAAAATATATATACAAAATCAATTTGAAAAGTAGATGATTAATTTTCAGATATGATAAATTTATAATATGTTAGTAAGTTTTAGTGGAGTGTTGTTGGTCAACCTTAAAGTCCAACAAAAAACAAGCCCCAAGGTGCACCAATTCAAAGCAGCTTCCACTTCTAATTGAAAATAAATAAAATAAAATAAAATAAAATAAAATAAAATAAAATAAAATAAAGCAGCCCTTTTGATATACATCAAATAATGAAATCAATCCCCCAAATTTTCAGATCCCAATTACAAGTGTTGTTAATTAATTAGTGTCGTATAAGTAATGTGGGATACTATCCAAGTTCGCCCTAAGATGTTCAAAACACACCAATGTAATAATCATATATAAAATAATAATAATAATAATTAGTGTAGTATAAGTAATGTAGAGCTAGTAATACTTTCGGTTGACAAGATTCACACTTATTGAACACGCTACAAAAGTTAAGTCATCAGTTAAATGTTATTATTCATTAGTCAAAGTAGATCAATCGGAGATAAAGAAGTTTTGGAGTTTTGACCAAGTTGTAGATATTTTAAGGAAATCTCTATCAATTTTTCGATGTACATTTTTTACTTAGTAATAATTGTGTATAATAAGTTGTTTTTTTTTCTTTCTGGGAAAAGAAAATTATAGCATTTGATAAATAATGGGAAAAAAAAATAATAATTACCTCAAGAGAGCCAATGAAGACTGTAGAGAGAGAGAGAGAGTAAGCTATGTGATGTTTATATAGACTTTATTCAGTTCTGAAATTTTCAATGAATAAGGTAGTTTTTCGAGACATGCACGAAACAATGTCTGTGTGCAACTGAAAGATCTCTCTGGCTAAACTACCTTTATTCGGAAAATCCGATCAAGAATTGGAAGTGATGATTCCATCCAATTCTTCGTCGAACTCCGCTATTCCACTTCCGAACTGCCTTCTTCTTGATGATTATTTACGACAATACCCTCATGCCCGTTTTCAAAATCGAGATTGAAGCGGTACATTTCCAGCTCCTTTTCGAGCTCTCTTGTCATGGACTTGTTCCCTTAACAAAGAACCGTGCTGCCTTAGCTCCTTCTCGCCCCTCGCGATAGCTAAGTCAGCCTCTCCCGAATGTGTCGCGAATACTTAAGTGATGGAAACGAAGAAAGAAATTAAGAAGATAAGAGAATTGGTAGGAAAAGTACTTTATTGCTTTGATTTGTTGAATATGTGTTGGATGATTACAAATGAGGTCCCTACCTCTATTTATACAAGACCACCTCCTCAATGGACGGTGGAGATCGATATGATGGAGTGGAACACTCCAAAGAATCCCTAAAATGTCTCTACCTACCACCACCTACCTTTACCTATCAAAGAATCCCTACCTACCACTATACAATTGGGCCAACTTGGGCCTAACCCTATTTGGGCTACATCTTGGACTCTTTAACCTCCCCAACCCAAGGGAAATCGGCAAGGGATTGGGTCAAAACTAGCGGGCCGTGACATCTCGCTTCTCCCTTTCTCGTTTCGAAACGAGATCGTTCAAAAGCTGCAGCGCTTCTTGATCGTGTTCGGATTGTTCTTCCATCGTTCTTTGGTAATGCAGTGCCTCCATTTGCATGGCGGATTTCTCTTGTTGGAGCTTATTTATCATAGCCATCGTTTGATTGGCCGATATTGCTGCGGATTTTCTCTCTTCTTCGAGTTCTTTGTATAATTCACTCATAGCCTTTTTCTTGAGCTTTTAAATGCTCCGTCTCGCTTATTACGCCTCCATCTAAAGGTCGATTCAACTGATATAAACCGCGGGAAAGATCGAAACTTTTTAGACATAATTTTTGGGTGACTTACATCTATAAAGTCCTCAAATCTTGATATTTCTGCCCGTGAGAGTTTAATTGAGTGATTCTGCTTTTGCCAGATAAAAAATTGGAATATGATCATTCCAAATGCGTAGATATCGCTCTTTTCGGTGAATCGACCCGTTGTTGTGTATTCGGGCGCTAGGTAGCCCATTGCAGCACTTCCCTTGAGTGTCGAGAAAACTATATCGTCTGCTAATAGCTTGGTCGATTAGAATCTTTTCCGCCGAAATGTTTCGGTGGACCAGTGTTGGTTTTCCGTTCTCGCTTCCATGCAAGTACTCAATACCTGATGAAGAAGAAGAAGAAGAAGAAGAAGAAGAAGAAGAATATTAGTAACTGATATGCTAAAATGTCGATTCAATTTTACATGTTGCCGTAGTCTAATCTAAGATTATGCATAACTTTCTCATCCAACCACCGATTTAGCTGATTCAGATTGAGCTAGAAACCCAATTCAAAGGACTACAATTTTGATGTTTCGAGTTTTCCCAAATTCCAACAGTAAGATTGCCGAAATTAGGGTGTGCCGTTCTTTACTTTAACATGAAATCTAAAAGACGAAATCTTGAGTTGTAAACTGACCAATTCCTCTGATTATAGATTTTCGAGTAGGCCAATCAAGAACCTTTCTACCACATTCCTTCACATCAAACACTCTCCTCTGCCCTTAGAACAACAAAACCCTCTCAACCTCAAAGTAATGTTTTGCAGATTCCACTTCATCCCTTTATAAAGATTTTCTTGACTTGTTCGGTTTGTTTTTTCGGACATTTGCCGACTCGGGATTGTTTTTTCGGACATTTGCCGACTCGGGAATGTCGGCTCCGAATAGTTCTGGTTTATTTGGTTTCTGACCGGAGGCAGAACAATATTTGCAGGGAAGGGAAACTGGTCCCACATAATCCTGTGTTGTTCGAATACTGGAAGCCTTCCTCGAGTTTCTTCAAGGCTGCACCACACATAAATCGGATTATCGATACTCTGATTTTTATTTTTTATTTTTTATTTTCTATATATTTTTTAATTATTTTTAAGCATTGGTGGTTTTTCGACACATACATGTCGAAATTGTATATGCTGTGGCTTTGGTAGGAAATATAAAAGTTGAAACAAGAAGAAGAAAAAACTAGGTCTAGAGAAACATGAATGAAAGAAGAATTGAATTAAAATTTGAAAAGATCATAAATCAATTATTATTAAAACTCGAATGGAAATAGTATGATATAGTAAAAAAAAAAATTAAATAAATAAAAAGGTTGCAGAGTCTATCTGTTGTTTTGGGCAGGCGGTAGATGAATATACGGATGGGCAGGAACATGGCAAGTAGGGCACAAATAGTTTTGTTGGGCGAGCATCTTCTTCACAATGCAATGTGAATGATAACCATGATTGCAAGGTAGCACCGATATATGAGTCCCGATCGTCGGTTCACTTAAACAAATATCGCATAGGGGCATAATCGTCATGCTTTCTTCAACATCCTCAACCCTAATCCTCGGCCTAAATCCCGTTTTGCGGTCGACATCTTCTCCAACCCTAGCCCTAGCCAACACTAAATCCAACAAATGAAGTAGAAGATTATTATCAAATTGTTGGCGATCAACACCCGTTGCTACCGGCCAAATGTAAAACGGGACCAATTTTTCAGCTGTGATGGCTCTGTTGTTGACTGAGTCAAGCATCTCGTTTTCTTGCTGCACCGTGCAAACATCTAGGTGAACAACTATAGGGATCAACAGTCTAGAAGAATCTTGTTTGCTTGTTTCGACAGCAAAATCAAAAGCCTTACGTACAAGCTCGTCGATTTCATCATTAGTCATCCAATATTCGGCAAGTCTATACTCCAGCTTAATCATCAGCTCAATTCCTTGATTACATATACTTGTGCGTCGAATCTCTCCGAGTCCATAAACTCATCTTCACCGTTGATTTTCTTGATCGAGAAGTTAGTTCTAATCTCGAACAGATAGGTTTTCTCTTTAGAGTTGAGTTTGATTTTGTATAAAGAAGCTATATCATCGTCGGTCGAGAAAGTATACGAATACTCGTACCCGTCGACCCTACGTTCAGCCACTCCGCGTACAGAACGCCCTCGACCTGCTTCCATTGTCCAATAAATTTACCTATTAATTAATTACCTACAAAGTTCATTCATTCATTCATTCATTAAAACAACCTTCAAAATTCACCTTTTCCCAACAAAAAATAAATTAAATTAAAATAATAATAATAATTCAGATTATAATAAAATCAACTAGTAGATTCAAGACCTAGCTAATAAATAATATATACCAATTCCGGAGATGAAAATCGAATTCTGACAAAATACAAAACTCTTAATCGGAAAACCTTAAGAAAAATTACATACCTGAAGAGAAGAGTACGAACAGAGAATCTGATCTGAGAGAGAGAAGCGAATTTGTACTATCTATCTACCTATCTATCAATATATATATATATATGTATATATATAATATATACATATAAGATATATATATATATATATATAGAGAGAGAGAGAGAGAGAGAGAGAGAAATTCTTATTAGGCAAGGATTTGAATTACTACCTTAAAAAGAGTTCTTGCCTTGCTATGTCTCTTCTCCTGCTCCCAAAACACAAATTCACACCAACTTCTGATTTTACTCCCATTATTTACAAATTTGTATTATTTATTTTAAATTCCAACCTTTTTTTTTTCTCCTAAAATTGCCGTATCTATTTTGATTCGTGTTTCACTTCATATCAATTTGAATTTTTTTTCTTTTTTTCTTTTTTTCTTAAAGTTTAAACATATGAATTTTATAATAAAATTAAAAAAAATAATAATAAAAAAATAATAGGAAATATATAAATTAAACAAACACGACAAAATAAAATAATAATAATAGTAATATATAAATCAACAAAAATGCTAAATGCAGGATCAAAAATGCGAAAGCACTTTAACCGAAAATTACATATAAGGATAGTATAGTACTTTCGACTTTTCAGAGAAATACGTCAAAGGAAGAATCTAACTTGCCTTTATCCCTCATTTATTTGGTAGGTAGGGGTTATATAAAATAAGCCCCTTAATTAATCACATAAGTAATTGGGATTTGGGATCTAAAATTTGGGGGATTGATTTCATTATTTGATGTACATCAAAAGTGCTGCTTTATTTTATTTTATTTTATTTTATTTTATTCTATTTATTTTATACTCCCCCTCCCCTAATATTTGTCACTTTTGTAATTTTTTTATATTTCAAATTATTTGTTATTTTACTATTCCAATAAATAATTAATTGCAATTTTATTAATTTTGCCTTTTCTCACTCATAATTAATTGAAATATTTTATTTAAAAATCAATTAATGACATGGGCATTTTAGTGATTTCCTATACTTTTTGCTACTATCTATGCATATTTATTGAGTTTCGTAGTATGTGTGCAACTAACAAAAGTGACAAATAATGAGGGACGAAGGGAGTAATTAGAAATGGAAGCTCATTTTAATTGGTGCCCATCTTGGGGATTGTTTTTGTTTGACTTTTAAGGTTGACCAACAAAAATACTTTGTGGCGCTTGATTCTTTTATTTGATCGTTTTTCGCATGGAAATACTTTCCGGGCTCGTTGTATTCGCCATTGATGAAATTCTTTTCTTCTAATGTTTTCTCCGTTTTTGTTTCTTCTCCGGATAAATATTTTCTCTACATAGAATGAAACATAAATTAGGGGGGAGAGAGAGAGAACAAATCTTAATATTGTTGTGAGCCACCCCAAGATTTCGAGCATTGCATGCATGCAATGAAAAACACAGAAGAAGAAAAACAAGAACAAGAGATAATTTAGTTGACATTTGAAACAAACAAGATGTTATCTCTAATTTCAATATATAATATATATGTATATGTATATATCGATCACTTTAGCTTCATTCTTGTAAAAGAAATATATAATTGTGCCAAGAAACGT
This sequence comes from Erythranthe guttata, assembly GCF_056151865.1. NCBI lineage: Eukaryota > Viridiplantae > Streptophyta > Magnoliopsida > Lamiales > Phrymaceae > Erythranthe > Erythranthe guttata. The sequence goes on along the minus strand of NC_142546.1, from coordinate 14,470,755 downwards.
GCATGGAAGAAGATGAAGCACTCTATATTAGGGACCCCTAAAAACTTTAATTATGTACAAATACACCCAATTTTCAGATAGGGAAAAAAGAATGATCAGCAAAAATAAGGGCTCTGTACGTTGCTTTGATTTATATGATGAAGAATTGAAAGAGTCCAAAACATAATTTTTTTTCCCCAAGTCAAAAATAGAATTAAATAATTAATATAGCACTGATGATGCTAATATGTAGCTCACCTAGGGTGGTGTAGAAAACGAACTGGGAGAGCAAAGCAGATCAGTAGTTTGACAACTTGATGATCCTGAGGTACCTGCGATCATAGAACACATGAACTAAGCCGGGGGTTGATCCGGCGGAAACCCCTCCGACGCTCAAGTCAGACGTGTGGATAGTGAAAATAGTCCAGAGAATACAATTGTAGTATTGCTCAGTTAATAGGACGTACCTTTAGGAATGAGTTCAAATGTGTATTTATAGCTTAGTTGAGATTGTCGGGCCCAAACCTTGCTTGAAGGTGATTGGGCCTCGGTGATAGTGGTCTTTGATATTGGGCTCGTGGTCCAGTAGGTAAATAATTTGTAGGCCCATTGGGTTGGGCCAATTAGGCATATTATTAAGCTCCCCACTCTCGAGTCGATGTGGGGGCCATGTTGAAATGGGTGACATATCGTGTCGAGAGTAAAAATTGTAGTAGTCGACGGTGTGCGATAACGCGTTGGAGCGTGTGTCGGATGGGCGTGAATGCTCATTGGTGCATAGCGCGACCAAGTTGTCGCGATGTAAATTAATTGAGTCGTCGATTTTGTCCCGCGACGATGTAATAGCGAATTATCTCCTCGTGGGAGTTGTCTCGTCGCGGGGTAATAGTGTTGATCGAGTTATCTCCTCGTGGGAGTTGTCTCACGATAATGTAGTAGCACGGATCAAGTAATCTCCTCGTGGGAGTTGTCTCTAGGGTACTAGAGTTGATCGAGTTATGTCCTCGTGGAAGTTGTCTCACGATAATGTAGTAGCACGGATCAAGTAATCTCCTCGTGGGAGTTGTTATTTTTCGACATTGTCAATGTTTTGACGCGTTGCTTATATGTGTTTACATATAGCCTTGTGCGTGATGTACTTGAGGAGGGGATCCGACTCTCAAGATTTTTTTTATAGGGGTCATGCCCCTTGTTAGACCTTGTGGGTCTTAAGTATGTTAGGACCGTGGCCACGTTTTAATGAATGACCCATCGAAAACAAGTAGATAAATTTGAGTAATCAAGCTGGTCAGGCTATATAGATTCTCATAATATCTCTAAGTGCTTCTAGGGTTGTAATTGTGCTAACTTGAGCTTGCGATTATATAGTGAATTTCGGGCGAGTTGTCTCCTCATGGTGGTTGCACGTGGGAGTTGCCTTGCAACGGATTTGTAGTCGAGCGAGTTGGCTCCTCGTGGGAGTTGTCTCGCTGCGGGTTGTGGTACCGAGCGAGTTGGCTCCTCGTGGGAGTTGTCTCGCTGCGGGTTCGTAGTACCGAGCGAGTTGGCTCCTCGTGGGAGTTGCCTTGCTGCGGGTCGTAGGATGGATCGAGTGGTCTTCTCGTAGGAGTTATCTCGCTGTGCTTCGTAGACCCGAGGGAGTTGACTCCTCGTGGGAGTTGCCTCGCAACAGGTTATATGACTCAGCGAGTTATCTCCTCGTGGGAGTTGTCTTGCTGCCGGTTGTAGTACCGAGCGAGTTGGCTCCTCGTGGGATTTGGCTCCTCGTGGGAGTTATCTCGCTAAGGGTTCGTAGTACCGAGCGAGTTGGCTCCTCGTGGGAGTTGCCTCGCTGCGGGTTCGTAGTACCGAACGAGTTGGCTCCTCGTGGGAGTTGTCTCGCTGCGGGTTGTAGGACGGAGCGAGTGGTCTCCTCGTGGGATTTTCCTCGCAAGGGGTTGTAGGTCCGAGCGAGTTGTCTCCTCGTGGGAGTTGTCCCACTACGGGATGTAGGACAGAGCGAGTTTGCTCCTCATATGAGTTATCTCGCTGTGGTTTCGTAGATCCGAGGGAGTTGGCTCCTCGAGGGAGTTGTCTCGCAGCGGGTTGTCTCGCAAGCCCCCACTCTCGGCTCGATGTGGCAGCATAGTCGAAAAAGGTACCGAATCGTGTCGAGTGTAGATCGGTGTTGTGGTGTACCGTTAATTGCTGGCGTGGTGTGGAGAAATAATAATTTTTATTTATCCGTGTGAGAGCGTGCGCGTTATAGTGAGGCGCGCGGGAGAGCTCGCGCAATTTGGTGAAGCGCGTTGAAATTCTCGCGCGATTTGGTGAAGCGAGGTGAAATCTACGCTTAATTTGGTGGAGAGTAGTAAAAGTTGTGCCCAATTAAATGGGAGCACGCGCTCCAAGGTTGCCTTGGGAGGCGCGCGCGCATGGGAAGGCGCGCGCCTTTTCCCCTTTTTTGTTTTGTTTTGTTTTGTTTTTTTTTTTTTCTTTTTGCTGCTGGCGCGCGTGCAGTGCACGCGCGCGCGTCTTGCGCGTATAAGTCACGCGCGTGTGCTGTGCACGCGCGCTTCCTGTCCCTTCTTTTTTTTTTTTTTTTTTTTTGCTGACCCGCGCGTGCTGTGCACGCGCGCCCTTCCTTCTTTCTTTTGTTTTTGGCGCGGGCGCGCGCGGCTTGGCTGCACTTTTTTTTTTTTTTTTTTTTTTTTTTCTTTTTGCTGCTGGCGCGCGTGCAATGCACGCGCGCGCGTCTTGCGCGTGTAAGTCACGCGCGCTTCATGTCCCTTCTTTTTTTTTTTTTTTTGCTGACCCACTTGTGCTGTGCACGCGCGCGCGTCTGTCGCGTGTTCTCCACGCGCGCGTGCTGTGCACGTGCGCCCTTCCTTTTTTTTTTTTTTTTTTATTTCTTTTTTCTTTTATTCTCTTTTTTCTTTTTCTTCTTTCTTCTTACTTTCTTCTTCTAATTCTTCTTCTTTTACTCTCTTTTTTCTTCTTCTTGTTCTTGTATTTTTTTATCTTCTTCTTTCTTCTTCTATTTTTTCATCTTCTTCTTTTTTCTTTTTCTTTCTTCTTCTTTTTTCTTCTTTTTTGTTCTTCTGTTTTTTCATCTTCTTATTTTTTCTTATTTTTTCTTCTTCTGTCTTTTTTTTTGTCTTTTTTTTTCATCTTCTTCAAGGGTCTCGAGTGCGCGATTTTACCCCCCGCCCCCCTTTTTTTTTTTATTTTGGTGGTTGATATTCACCTCCTTGGGGATGTTCTATTTTTTGAGTAGGAACATTATCCTCGTCTCTTGCGATTTGATGTGAATGCCCTTGGGGATGTTCTATTTTTTGAGTAGGGAGATTATCCTCGTTCATTGAGATGGGATGTGCACCCCCTAGGGGATGTTCTATTTTTTGAGTAGGGAGATTATCCTCGTTCCTTAAGATGGGATGTGCGCCCCCTTGGGGATGTTCTATTTTTTGAGTAGGGAGATTATCCTCGTTCCTTGAGATGGAATGTGCACCCCCTTGGGGATATTCTATTTTTTGAGTCGGGAGATTATCCTCGTTCCTTGAGATGGGATGTGCACCCCTTGGGGATGTTCTATTTTTTGAGTAGGGAGATTATCCTCGTTCCTTGAGATGGGATGTGCACCCCCTTGGGGATGTAAGGTAAGGGTGATGCCCAACCTTAGGATGGGGATAACTGCCCACTGTAGGATGAGGCGCTCGAGACCTATGGTCTGAGGTGGATGCGCACGGTTGTGCCATTGGTTCGCGCGTGCGCGTCAAATCCTTTTTTCTGTTTTTTGAAGTAGGGACGTGAAACACTTGATGGGATGTGAAACCCCTTGGGGTTGAAAGGTAAGTGGATGTACCACCCTTGAGATGAGATACCCAACTTTAGGATGGGATAGCCCCCCATTTAGGATGAGGCGATCACGAACCTCTGGGGTGAGATGCCCAACCTTGGCGATATATGGTGCTACTGATTCAGTGGCAGCACGAGTTGAATCTTCCGCGATCATACGCTGAAGGTCTTCTTCGGTTATCTGAACCGTTCGAGAAGTAAGTAGAAATTGATCATGTTGAGGACCCAGTGGGGCCTCACGAGGAGGAGCGTTGGCTCCTGCTATGACGATGTATGGTGCCACTGCTTCAGTGGTAGCACAAGTTGAAGCTTCCGCGATTATACGCTGAAGGCCCTTATCGGTTATCTGAACCGTTAGAGGAGCAAGTAGAAGTTGATCTTGTTGGAGGTTCGGCGATCATATGCTGAAGGTCCTCTTCGGTTATCTGAACCGTTCGAGGGGGGCGGAAGTAGACCCCCAGAGAGTCGATGACCCATGGCGAATGAAATGTTTTGGGGGCACTGTGAACCCCCAGGGAGTCGATAACCCTTGGCGAACGAAATATTTTGGGGGCAGATGTAAGCCCCCAGGGAGTCGATAACCCTTGGCGAACGAAATATTTTGGGGGCGATGTAAGCCCCCAGGGAGTCGATAACCCTTGGCGAGCGAAATATTTTGGGGGCAGATGTAAGCCCCCAGGGAGTCGATAACCCTTGGCGAGCCAAATGTTTTGGGGGCACTGTATACCCCCAGGGAGTCGATAACCCTTTCTAGTGTTGAAGGGTCTCCTCGGTTGTCTGAACCGATCGAGAGGCGAGAAGAAGTGAATCCTATTGAGGATCTAGTGGGATATCCGAGAAATATCTCGTGGTGGATCCCAAGCACGAGGAGGAGGAAGTGGCAAGCCAGAGCCTCCACGGATCGGGAGGTTGCTAGCTCTGTCATTTTCTCTCCGAGCAGACGCCTCAGGAGGATCTTGTTGGCTACGTGATCTGGTTTGCATCGTTCCCACAGACGGCGCCAAAATGATGATGCTAATATGTAGCTCACCTAGGGTGGTGTAGAAAACGAACTGGGAGAGCAAAGGAAATCAGTAGCTTGACAACTTGATGATCCTGAGGTACCTGCGATCATAGAACACATGAACTAAGCCGGGGGTTGATCCGGCGGAAACCCCTCCGACGCTCAAGTCAGACGTGTGGATAGTGAAAATAGTCCAGAGAATACAGTTGTTGTATTGCTCAGTTAATAGGACGTACCTTATGGAATGAGTTCAAATGTGTATTTATAGCTTAGTTGAGAGTGTCGGGGCCCAAACCTTGCTTGAAGGTGATTGGGCCTCGGTGATAGTGGTCTTCGATATTGGGCTCGTGACCCAGTAGGTAAATAATTTATAGGCCCATTGGATTGGGCCAATTAGGCATATCAAGCACCTATTATTATATATTAATTTAAGCAATAAAGCAAGAGCCATATGTCTAGTTTTGTTTGCACCGAGGATCACCCCCTATTTTCCTTGTCTTTGCCCCCCAACCATTACATTTTACATTGAAAATGTATAATGGCCGGTAAGTGGTAATTTTTTAAATTTTTAATTTTTTTCTTCTGTATTTTTCATTGCATGCATGCAATGCTCGAAAACTTGGGGTGGCTCACAACAATATTAAGGTTTGTTCTCTCTCTCTCCCCTAATTTATGTTTCATTCTATGCAGAGAAAATATTTATCCGGAGAAGAACAAAAATGGAGAAAACATTAGAAGAAAAGAATTTCATCAATGGCGAATACGACGAGCCCTGGAAGTATTTGCTAGTAATACTTTCGGTTGACAAGATTCACACTTATTGAACACGCTACAAAAGTTAAGTCATCAGTTAAATGTTATTATTCATTAGCCAAATTAGATCAATTGGAGATAAAGAAGTTTTGGAGTTTTGACTAAGTTGTAGATATTTTAAGGAAAGTTTTATCAATTTTTCGATGTATATTTGAGTAAAGAGGCCTCCGTTGTCGTTACCCTCTAGAGATTAACTAGAATTTTCTTGGAAAGCTCTCGAGCCATTGACAACCATATAATTGAATCAATCTCCGCCATGGATTAGTGAGTGAAATAGTATAAATAATAGTCCATAAATGGTGGTCAAACAAGAAAAAAACTAGTCACTAATATAACCCTGTATAGTAAGCTACATGTTCCTTAAATCCATGTACATCCTAAACCCTAATTGATGAAAAATATATATTCATGTACGCACACAAAATTGTAAGAACATAAAAAAAAATACTAAAAAAACAAATTTAGGAAGTATTTGCTACGTTTTCTATTCCGGCTATTATTCTCCAATAAAGTCCCTAATTGATGAATAAAGGGTTTGCTGCACCGATTCTCCCTCATTCATCAAATCCAAAATTGTATCTACACATGCACGTTCCGCTCGGATGCCCTGTACGTGCTCCTCCACCGAAATGGGCGCAAACGGAGAGAGAATCTGGTAAAATTCGCGGCAAACTGTGGCCTCCCGGCCCTTTGCTTCCAAAGAAAGCCTCGCGAAGATCAAATGTGACAGTTCGAAGGGAAGGCCCCACCCAGGTTGCGCGGGCCCCTCGTCTTCGATCAGATTGAGTACTAGGGCTACTTCTTCAGTCGCACCACGGTGTTGGTTGATTTCTAGGGTTGCTTCCGCCGCAGCACGATGTTGGTTGATTTATAGGGCGGCTGCTTCCGTCGTAGCACAATGTTTGGACTCCTCCGCCGCCGCAGCCCTGTTCGAACCCCCTCGGCTTCAATCAATTTCCCCATTAACTTTTTTTTTTTTTGAATTTTTAAATTCTAATCTCAATTTCTGATACTCATTTTACTCTCTCTCTAACTGTTCAAAGTATTATTATTTTAAATCTGCTCAAAGTATTATTATTTTAAATCTATGAAGTTGTTTTTTCGCATCCTTTTATATATACATAGGGGTGGAAATCGGACGGATCGGATCGGATTTGGGTGTTTCGGAAAATTTCCGATTTTTTTCGGAAGTCCAAAACGCCTTCCAATTCCGATTCCGATTCCGATTTTTTCGGAATTCAAAAATTGATTCCGATTCCGATTTTTTCGGAATTTTCGGAAAATCGGAATTTTTCGGAAATCTTCATTTTCGGAATTTTCGGAAATTTTCGGAAATTTTTCGGAAATTTTCGGAATTTTTTCGGAAAATTTCGGAAATTTTTCGGATTTTTCCCAAAAAAAATAAAAAAATTGAGTTTTGACTTTTGTATGTTTTAGAAAATTAAAAAATAATAATATGTCCATATATATATATATATATATATATATATATATATATATATATATATATAATAATTGGAAAAAATATTTGTAATATACTAATATATATTACTAGTAATTAGTACAGACTGCGGATAGATATAGACATATAGTATATATTATATATAGTAATAAATCGGAATAAATCGGAAATAATCGGAATAATTTCGGATCGGAAATCGGAAATTCCGAAATTCTGTTATGTATTTCCGATTCCGATCCGATTTTTTTCGGAATTTTCGGAAATCGGAATTTCGGAATTCGGAATTGAAAAAGTCGTTCCAAAATCGGAATATTACGGATCGGATTCGGCGGAAATCGGAATTTTCGTTCCAATTTCCACCCCTAATATACATAATCCAATTTGATGACATTAATCACCACCAAACCCCCTTAGCTAATGTCAAATTATGGAAAGACTCCCCCAACCCCACCCCTTTTGTTTGTATATAATTACAACTAACCCCTCAACTATGAATGACCACTCTTATGGTGTCAAATTCAACAATATCTTCTACATTCCCTGGAATCTTCTAGATGCTGGTCGTATTTTAATTTTTTTCCCTTTCTTTTTCTTCTTTTAATTAATTAGGGTTTATTGCATTCAACAGCAACGTATAATGTATAAAATGGAATTATAAGACAATAATATGGTAGTATATATGGAAGGAGAACCCATTAAAGTTGTATCCTATTTTTTTTGAGCTTCGAAATCGATTTTGAAGTTTTTTTTTTTGAAACCCGCCGGCAATTTTCGACACATACAGGTCGATTTTTTGGTCAATTTTCGACACCAACGTGTCGAAAAATATATTTAGAAAAAAAAAAGAAAATTCGACACATACCTGTCGAAATTTCCCAATTTCGACAGGTATGTGTCGAAAAACACTATTGGTAAAAAAAAAAAAAATCTAAATATATTTTTCGACATGTTGGTGTCGAAAAATGACCAAAAAATCGACCTGTATGTATCGAAAATTGCCGGCGGGTTCCAAAAAAAAAAACTTCAAAATTGACTTCGAAGCTCAAAAAAGACATCGATACTTACCTTAATGTGTTCTCCTTCCATATATACTACCATATTATTGTCTTATAACTCCATTTTATAAGTTTTGTGAGGTTTTATTTTCTTTAGTTTTGAGATTTTTTAGAAAGGTTTGTCGTGAGGAAGAAGAAGGAAGAGGTTGAGGGATTTGTGAAGAAGAAGATGAGTTTGAGAGATTTTGTGTGTTGGTATTGAAGAAAGAAAAATGAGATTTTTAATATTTGTATGAGATTTATTTTTATTAAGGGTATTTTCATTACTTATTTATTATTCAATTTTTATTTTTTTAATATTGAAGTGAGAAAAATTTGGGATTCGTTATAGTCATCCCCATTCTAGAATAGAAGAAAATAAAATAAAGCATTTCTTTTCGTACACAAATAAACCTCTATGAATTAAGTTGGGATTAAAAAGTTCTATTAATTTAGCGAATTATTATATTATTGAGTTAATAATTTAACACATTTTCATTCTAGATCGAGAAAAACTATTATTTAATCGAAGTTATTAATTTATCGAGGTTCTACTGTACATCAAATAATCAAATCAATCCCCCGATTTACAGATTAATTAATTAGTGTCGTATAATTATGTGATTAATTAATTACAGTAGAACCTCGATAAATTAATACCCGATAAATTAATAACCTCGCTTAAATAATAAATTTTCCCGGTCCCGACTCGGAAACAACGTGCTAAATTAATAATTCGCTAAATTTATAAGATAATACACATTCGAAAAATTTAAAAAGCCCCATATAATATATAAATTAATAATGCATAAAATAACTCTTAAATTACATGGTTTAGTACATATTTTATATATCTATAAAAGCTTATTATAATATAATTTAATTGTTGCTTGTTTCTTGTTGAAGTTCACATTACCATCAATCTCGTCCCTCACTTTTCTTAACATGGTTAGAACTTTCGGTATTGGTTTGTCATAACTCAACATAAAATCATTCTATACCATTGCTGCTTTAAGAGCTTCCGTTCGTGAAACGTGCTCTATAATGCATTGAACTAATGGTACAATGAATAATATACACGTAAAAAAATTTAAAAAATGTATTTATTGAAAATAATAATAAAAGTAATTTTATAAATTAATAATTTATTAATTAATGTATAAATTAATAATAATTAATTTATCGATAAGTTAATATTTCGCTAAATTAATGAAATTTTGATGGTCCCAACAGTATAATACTATAGAGTTCAGTTTAACTGTAATTTAGTGTCGCATAATTACTTATGTGATTCGCCGGCCACACACTACACACTGAGATTGAAGAGCAACATGAGCGAGAAACGGTTATTCCGGCGAATATTGCCTCCGATCTGCCGCACCACTCCGATCGACTACAGTTCGCCGCCTTGTAACTTGGTGCACTGGAAACGATAGTGACGTCACCGTTCCGGCGAATCGCTGTGGACGGCGTTTTTCTGGCCGGTAATTTTATTTTTTCTGATAAATGTATAAAATTGCAGGTGAACTAGGGTTCATTCTGTGGAGAGTATCAACGATCCGTGAAACTCGGTCCCGATTATTGGGAGTTGAATTTTTCGTCTATTGATTGGTACTGAATACTGATATTGATTGAATTATTACCCAAAATTTCAGTACTTGTTTCATCTTAATTTTTCAACGCTGATAATTGTTAAAGTCTATTTTAATTGTTAATTGTTATTACAATTTTTTTTTAATATATAATATTAGACTCATGTGATCTTGTATAATTGTTAATTGTTATAATTTCATTTGATCTTGTACACTAAGTAAACAACAAGAAAATTCAGTCAACTCTCTCCAAAAAAAAAAAAAAAGGAAAATGGCACCGTTTCTGAAGGTGGCGGTGATCGGAGCCGGTGTGTCGGGCCTGGCCACAGCCCGAGCCCTCAAAAGTGAAGGTTTTGAACAAGTTGATGTTTTCGAAAAATCGGACAATCTTGGTGGCACGTGGGTTTACGATCCTAAAATCGAATCCGATCCATTAAGTCTTGATCCAAACAGAGAAATTGTACATGGCAGCTTATACCTTTCGCTCTGCACTAATCTCCCTAGGCAGCTTATGGGGTTTTCCGATTATCCGTTCGTAACTAGAAAGTACGGTGATTCGACGACTTTTCCTAGTCATGAGGAGGTGCTCGAGTTTTTGAATGAGTTTGCGGTTGAATTTGGATTGGCTGAGATGATAAGGTTCGAGACCGAGGTTGTAAGAGTCGACCGAGTTGACTCGAGGAACGATCAATGGGTTGTTGAGTCGAGAGCGAATGATTTGAGCTTGAACGAGATCTTTGATGCAGTAGTTGTTTGTAATGGTCATCATACTCAACCGAAATTGGCTGATGTTCCAGGTATACCATACAGTTCATCTTATGATTTCAATCATAAATTTGAAATATAGTATTTGTGTTTAGTCAAATGAACTTTTTTTTTTTTTTTCGATTCATAATTGGCAAGGCTTAGAAATATGGCCTGGAAAACAGGTGCACAGTCACAATTATCGAGTCCCCGAGCCATTTCGGGATCAGGTGATTAGCCACCATAGATTCTTCCATATTTTTTTTCGGATCAATTCTTCACTGGAAAATCGAGGTATAGAAAATGCATAACTCTCGATTCGTTCTGATTGTATGTGTGGTAATGTAGATTGTGGTGGTAATTGGAAGTGGACCGAGCGCAAAAGATATTTCTCGGGAAATTTCCAAAGTAGCCAAAGAAGTTCATGTTTCTTCAAGATCCCCGAACGTTGAAGTTTCCAAGTTGGATTTTGCCGATAATATGTGGCAACACTCGGAGGTAATAGCACAAATTTCACCCGACGTTGATCATCAATATAAAAATAATAAAATAATCACGCTCCATGCAGATCAATCGTGTCGATGGAAATGGAGAAGTTATGTTCGAGGATGGTGCCTCTGTTTACGCAGATATCATCTTCCACTGTACAGGGTATGAATTATGATCGCCAAACTACCCCTCAATTTCCTAGTTTCGATTTTTTTTTTCACATTCACCGAACTATTGAATACATTTATACGAAATTTTCCTAGGTTCAAATACGATTTCCCATTCTTGAAAACCGATGGAATTGTGACGGTTGATGACAACCGCGTGGGACCTCTTTACAAACACATCTTCCCTCCAAAACTCGCCCCCGGCCTTTCCTTCGTCGGTCTTCCATATTTTGCGGTTAGCTAATTTCTTTGTAAACATATATAATTTAGTATTATAAGCGAACTTAAATTAGCTTATTCGATTATAAACGCAGGCTCCCGTACTAGCTATATATGATTTACAAGCTAAGTGGATAGCGCGTGTTTTATCCGGAAAGACCTCTCTACCATCCGAGGAGGAAATGTTGGCCGATACTCGAGAATACTACCGGAATATGGTTGAGAAAGGAGTACCGAAACACCATACTCATAGCCTTGGTCATGAGGTTCGTCTTTTTTTTTCGGGGTTTATTGCATTCAACACCCTTGTGTTTTCTGTAATTGCAAAAGAACCCCTCGTGTTATTTTATTAGCAAAAAATCCCCTATGATTCGCAAACTACCCCTAAAAAGTAAAAAATCACAATTTAGGGCGTTGTTTGCCAAAAAAAAGTAATTGCAAGGGTTTTTTTTGCTAATATTAATAACATATGAAGTTTTTTAGCGGTTTGATATAACACAGGGGTATGAAATGCAATAAACTCGATTATATTGGGTTAAAGTTGTTATGATGGCTAATCTCGAGCGTTGGTTTTGTCAACAGTTTGATTATGCGGATTGGTTAGCGAGTCGAATGGGATTACAAGGAGTGGATGAACGGACGAGATCGATACAAAAGAGTTACTATAAATTCCTCATCAAGAATCGTGGATGGAGGAATAGAGAGTGGGAATTTAGTGATGGAGTTCAAGAAGAAGTCAATTAGATTTGATGAAATTTGTTGTAATATTTATCAGTCCTATTAACCCGTGATTTGATTACTCTTTTAGTGCTTGATTTATTCACATTTTGGTGAAAATATATATTGAATTAAATCATGCCATTGTGAATTATCTTTGATTAGGTTTTGTTTTGAATGTGCAGAAAGTTACATTTAGTTTTAACTATGTAGCACAGGCACAAAAACAACGATACGGGAAAACGGCATGTCCCGAAAATAGGGTTACGGGAACTTGGGGGAAAATGTGTAAATATTAAAAGTATTGGGGTATATTTATATATATGCTATACAAGCATATATAAGTTTTTATTTATTTATAAACTATTTTTAAAATAAATTTTACTAAAAAAACAATCATTTTACAATTGTACATTAAAACATGTAAATAATCAAGAAAGTAAAAAAATATTTGAAAATTTGTTATTCATACATGTTTTTAACTCTTTAGGAATTGCGAAATGGCTCGTAGGGTGTTCGGCAGGTGTCTTCGAGTTTCTGACAAACATGTGAAATGCGAAAACGTTAAGAAGTTGAAGTTTTCGTACTACATAGAGTTTTGACTTTTAAGTAAAGTAAATTTATTTTTCCCCTCTTTTTAATTAGGATAAATTACAAAAAAACCCCCTAAACTTAGGGTCCATAACGCAAAACACCCTCATGTATTTGTAATTACCAAAAATTTCCTGAGGTTTGTTTCCGTCTTACACCAATCTCTTACAGTGTGATTTTTTACGGATTTTTTTTATCCCAGGGAATAGACTTTACATAATCTCAGATATATTTTTTTATTTCTCACCTATTTAATAGAAATTATAATAGACTGTACACATTTTCTGTAAAAACTCAATCAACTGTTCATAATTTACCCTTATGATTATTATTATTTTTTATTTTTATTTTTATTTTTTTATCATCTATTATCTCCACCACTATCGACGGCCACCTCAAACTAGACCTGACCACCGATTCGGTTAGAACCAGAACCGGAACCGAAATTGAACCGGGGTCAACGGTTTTAGAACCGAACCGAAATCGGAACCGGAACCGAAAAAACCAGTTCGGTTCCGGTTCCTCGTTTTTGGAACCGGGAACCGACGGTTAGAACCGCGGTTCTAACCGTTTGAACCGGCTTTTTAAAAAAAAAAAATATATATATATATATATATATATATATATATATATATATATATATATATATATATATATATATATATATATGTATATATATATATACGTTAAATGCAACAACATCCCCGTGTTAATCCTAAAGACCAGAAAACCCCATGTGATAAAAAAAGTGACCCATACCCCCCTATAATCTATTTAAGCAAGTACACTCGACCCTTTTTTATTTCACCTGTTGACCACCTGCGAAAAGACAAAAAAGCCCTTCAGTAAAAGCGTGGTATTATCAACAAATTTACACACTCTCTCTGATATGATCCAGCCATTGATCGAGGTTAATGCCGAGCTGACCAAAGTGCAGACTCTCAGTGTGAATGTTGATGAGATGGCGGTGCCTAGAGAGATGCTTGAATCATTCTCTATACAGAGGTTGAACGCATTGGGACTTCAAGCTACAAAATACTCACGGTCATATCCACTTCAATGGCTGCTAGATAGTGTGTTTGGTGATGTGGTGCAGAGATGTGTAAGTTCGCTACCAAACAGAGAGATCGATCTTGTTTACACTACTTGTGATATTTGTCCGGATTCGAGGACGAATCCTTTTAAAGAGGGGGAGAATGATATGATCCGCACAAGCTCCAAGACAAAGAATTGGAAGAAGAGAAAGCGAGTGAGATTAATGGAGCCGTTTGTGTTGGGATTGAAGAATAAAGGCTAGAATCAGGTCTTTGAAGAGTCCGTGGTTTGGAATTGGAAGAAAAGAAAGAGAAGAATTCGTTGGACAAGTCGAATTCCATGCATCCGAGATTCTCGCCTATTCTGGCAGAGTTTACCAATCGAGTTATAACTCTCGCATCTGAAGTCCATTTAAGCTGATTCAAAATAATTCGGAAAGCTAACTGAAAGATCTACAACTTTCATGTTTTGAGCGAAGAGATATTCGAAGTGGAACAGTGTCGAAATTGAGCTTTAATTGCTTGCACGCGCACAACCCAATGTCTCGAGTTAAGATGGGTGATCGAGAAGTCGACTTGAAGATGAAGTTATCTAATTTATTTATGCACGTTTTTAATTAAGTATTTATTATGTTTTTATTATTTTAGAGTCTTTTATGGTTAGGATTTGCTTATTTACAAGTTTCCTTATTATAGTTTAGGTAGGAGTCCTTTTCCTTGTGAAAAAGGAGTCTTTTTAGCACTTATAAGGGCAAATGGCAAAAAGGCCCATCACATGGGACTTAAATATATTTTGGTCCACAAAAAAAACAGTTCTCAATTAAGCCCATCCCCATGTCTTTAGTCTAAAATACCCTCAATAATATAATTCTTATCAATTCCACCCATTATGATTTAACTTCCTTAATATTACACATTGACCCCGGATTTAAACAAATATATCACATTAACCCCCAAAACTTTTTTTTTTCAGAAAATAATTTTTTTTTCTGAAATGTCCAGATTCCGGCGTTGACCGCCGGAGACCGCAAGTCTCCGGCGTTGACTTTTTATTATTATTTTTTTTTTGAAAACCTTTTTTTTCCTGAAATTTTTTCCGGTCGGTCAACCACCGTTGACCGCCGGTCTCCGGCGTTGACTTTTTTTTTTTTTTTTTTGAATTGTTTTTTTCTTAGAAGAAAAAAATATTTTAATTAATATTACTGTTTTAGCTACTAAATTACTGTCTCAGACAGTAATATTATTGTTTGGGACAGTAATATTATGAATATTATTTTTTCTGAACAGTAATATTATGAATATTATTTTTCCGAACAGTAATATTATTAATATTATTGTCTAAGACAGTTAAATTACTGTTGAAGACAGTAATTTAGCATCTAAGGCAGTACTATTAATTAATTTTTTTTTTAAGAAAGAAAATGAAAAAAAGCCAATTAACAGTTAAATTACTGTCTCCGACAGTTAAATAACTGCTGGAGACAGTAATTTAGCAAACGAATACAGTAATATTAATTAAAAATATTTATTTTAAGAATAAAAAAGTCAATTAACAGTTAAATCACTGTCTCCAACAGTTAAATAACTGCTGGAGACAGTAATTTAGCAACGAATACAGTAATATTAATTAAAATATTTTTGAAGAAAAAAAAAATCAATTAACAGCTAAATTACTGTCTCCGGCAGTTAAATAACTGCCGGAGACAGTAATTTAGCAGCCAAGACAGTAATATTAATTAAAAAAAAAATTAAGAAAAAACAAAATTATAAAAAAAAAAAAAAAAAAGTCAACGTAGGAATCTGGCCGGAAAAAAAAAACATTTCAGAAAAAAAAATATTTTCTGAAAAAAAAAAATTTGGGGGGTTAATGTGATATGTTTGTTTAAATCCGGGGTCAATGTGTAATATTAAGGAAGTTAGAGCATAATTGGTGGAATTGATAAGAATTAGGGTTAAAATTGGGGTCAAAATTGAAATTAAGGTTAAAATTGGTTAATTGATGAAATTGAGCTAAATTGGGGTGTAAATCATGAAATTGGAGTTGAATTGAGTTTCAATGAATTAGGGGTAATTTTGGTATATATAAAATGATTTTCCTTATTTGCAAATAAGTTTGAATGGGGTGGATTTATTTGAAAGACAAAAAAGTTGGATGTCCCTCTTTTAATTAAGTGCCCTTGTCATGGGCCTATTGCCATTACCCCTTAAAAACCCCCACTTATAAATAGGTTGCCAATTTGGCTAATTTTATAGGACGAATTTTGATAATTTAATCATCAAAATTCTTTTGGTTCGAATCCACGCAAGGTGAAGTGAAGCGATTGAAGCTATTGACATGAAAATATACAAGACTGTTGAGGTGAGTTTTACCCTTATTTTTTCGGATCTTCTGCTTGTTATGTCCCGTTTTTTGATGTTTGGATTGTGGTCCTGCATATACTACTTTATGAGTCTGAAATTTAATGTTTTTTTGTCGGTTTTTCTTTGTTTATGTTTGATTGTTGTTGGGTCTTGTTCTATATACCAAAAAATAATAATCTATGCACATGGCTAATATTTAAGAATATTTGTGGCTACAGAGCTTTGCAGTATCGAAGTTGAATATAAAAGTAAATTTTTTTTGTCTCAGTTTTTGAATTAAATAATGTTTCATTGCATTTAAACTTTAAAACATGGTTCATCTTTTGATTGTTTAGAATTTTGTCTTTATACAGGATGGACCACTATTGTACATTTAATGTTTGGTTGGATGGAAAGTTTGTTCAAAACAAGAAATTAACTTATGTTGGAGGAAGACATGACCAAGTCCATGATGTGAATTTAGACTACCTCAACTTGGACACACTTTATAAGATTTATAGGCTCTGTGGAGGAAAGAGGTTTGATATACAATTCTACTTCTTGTGTCCTGGGCAACCACTTGATTATGGGTTGAAGGTTGTGGAAAGTGTCATTGGTATCCAATTTTTGATTGATGTACACCAAGGACTAAACCATGTGACATTGTACACAGGGGAGCTTGGTATAGAACCAGTTATATCAGTTACAGAAATGGGAACATTATTCATCCAGCACCAGAAAAATAAATTCCTCTGTTATTGCAAGAACCTGAAGAAGTTCAAGCAACTAATGAAGAATTGCCTCTAATTTCTGATGAAGTGCAACCAACAACTGAAGAGGAATCATCAACAAATGAAGAATTGCCTCCACTTACTGATGAAGTGCAACCAAGAGCTGAAGAAGAATTGCCTCCAATTAGTGATAAAGTGCAACCAAAAGCTGAAGAAGAATTGCCTCCAAATAGTGATGAAATGCAGCCAAGAACTGAAGAAGAATTGTCTCCAAATACTGATGAAGTGTAGCCAATAGCTGAAGAAGAATTGTCTCCAATTACTGAAGAAGTGCAACCAAGAGCTGAAGAAGTGCTAGTGCCTCCAATTACGGAACAAGAAGATGATTTTGATGCATGGGCAACAAATTTTGCTTCCAATTTTGTACAGGCTGAAGAGCCTCCAACAACAAATTATACAAGCTCTTCTGAATTTGATGATTCATCTGATACAGACTACATTCAACCTGATTATGATGCTGATGACATAGATTCAGATGCTCCAACTGAAGTGTTGGAAGACATTGAAGGGTCTTCAGAAGATGATATTTTTGTTGAAAAAGTTATCACTAAACAAGACCAAGTGAAGAAGCTGAAAAATATGTTGAGGAAATCTAGAAGAAAAAGGCCCAAATTGCAGAAGTATAGTATTGATCCATCTCCATCAGAGTAGTTTAGTGATGTAGATGATGATGATGAAATTGAGAATCTAGATGACATAAATGAGTGTAACAGGTATCCTATATACACTGAGGGGCAGAATATGAAAAATAGGGACTTGGAAGTTTGTATGAAGTTTCCAAGTATTGAATTATATAGAGAGGCTCTTAGAGATTGGGTTGTGAGAAGTGGATATGAGTTGGAGTATGTGAAGAATGAAAGAAAAAAAGTTACTGCAAAGTGCAAGGTAGAGGGATGCAACTGGAGGATTCATGCATCAGTTGTTCAAGGTGGTCCAGTATTCAAGGTATAACTAATACTTTTAAAATTTTAATATGACATTAAAACTTGTTTATAACATGTTTATGAACTTATATTGCAGATCAATACTATTTTAGATGAGCACACATGTTGTAAAGTGAAGGTCAACAGACATGCTAATGCCAAGTATATTAGGAAGAGATTGGAACAAGGAATTAAAGATAATCCAGACATTTCTATAGTCAAGCTGCAAAATACCATCTTACGAAAAGTTAGTGTGGATGCTGGATACTGGAAGGCCAAGAGAGCAAAAAAAACAGCAATGGAGAGGATTAGAGGAGATGATGCAGTAGAATACAAGCTATTGTGGGACTATTGTGAAACAGTGAGGGACAAAAATCATGGTTCTAAGATGTTACTCAGAAAGGTACTCTATTCAGAACCCCCTAT
This sequence comes from Erythranthe guttata, assembly GCF_056151865.1. Lineage (NCBI taxonomy): Eukaryota > Viridiplantae > Streptophyta > Magnoliopsida > Lamiales > Phrymaceae > Erythranthe > Erythranthe guttata. Next base: position 14,452,594 of record NC_142546.1, on the reverse strand, counting down.
CTTTGATAGAATGTATTTCTGTCTTGATGCAATGAAAATGGGATTCATGTCTGGTTGTAGACCTTTGAATGGCTTGGATGGGAGTTTCCTTAAAACATTTCACGGGGGACAACTTTTGGCTGCAATTGGTAGAGATGGCAATGAAAATTTGTTTCCTATTGGACTTGCTGTTGTGCCTGTTGAGAATATGGAGACATGGACTTGGTTTATTAGTGCATTACTTGAAGATATTGGTGGTGTAGAAGAAACCAAATGGACTTTGATTTCTGATAGACATAAGGGGTTGCTGGAGACATTGAAAGAACTAGCACCTGGTTGTGCTCATAGGTTCTGTGTGAGACATATATACCAGAATTTCAGAAGTAAGTGGCCATCTGAAGATCTGAAGACACTGTTATGGAAAGCTGCATCAACTGGAAACAAGAATACATTTGCAATGCATATGACTGAGATTCAGAAGATTGATAGAGCTGCAACAGAATGGTTAAGAAACATCCCACCTTGTCATTGGACCAGATCACACTTCACCACAAGTTGCAAATCAGATGTGCTAGTCAATAATTTGTGTAAATCTTTCAACAACATGATCCTTCAAGCAAAGGAGAAGCCTATAATCAGCATGTTTGAATGAATTATGAGAAGATTGACAACTAGACACCAAACAAAAAGAACTGGGATAGAGAAGTATGAAGGCACAATTTGTCCAAACATTTTAAGAAAAATCAACAAGTTCCAGAAGACAGCAAGAATTGCTTTCCTACTTGGTGTGGGAGGGATGAATTTGAGGTTCAACACTGCTTGGATACATACATTGTGAAGTTGACTGATAGAACTTGTTCATGTGGCATATTTCAGCTGCGTGGGTTCCCATGTGCTCATGCGTGGGCATGCATTGCGGAGAGGAGATACAAGTTGGAGGATTATGTGGACAACTGCTACAAAAAAAACATGTATTTGAAGACATTTGAACACATGATACATGATGTTCCAGGGCAGAGAGATTATTTGAAGACTGCTTATGAACCACTTGCAGCACCAACTCCAAAGATAAATAGGGAGAGACCTAAAAGAATGAGAAGAAAAACACCTGATGAGCAACAGATGCCCTCATTCAGAAAAGGCTTGACCCATACATGTAAGAATTGCATGCAAAAAGGCCATAATAGTAACACATGCAAGAATCCAAGAGCTCCAAGAGCACCAACAGCTTCAAGTGCACAAAGAAATGATCCTAATGCACAAAGAAATGGCCCTATTGCATCTTTTGTACCTCCAGCAGCTCCAAGAGCAGCAGCTCCAAGTGCACAAATAAGTGGCTCTAATGCATCTTCTGCCCCTCCAACAGCTCCAAGTGCACAAACAACTGGCCATACTGCATCTTCTGCCCCTCCAACAGCTCCAAGAGCACAAACAACTGGCCATACTGCATCTTCTACCCCTCCAACAGCTCCAAGAGCACAAACAACTGGCCATATTGCATCTCCTGCCCCTTCATTGGTAGTGAAGTCAAGAACTCCAAGAGCTCCTCAATTTATGAGATCTAGATGTACTGGATCTCCATCAGTTTCCTCTCAAGAGTCAATGGTTGTGAATACAAATGCAGCTCAACCATCAAGGGTAAAATGTAGTTTTCTTGATTTGTAGATTAGTGAGTTTACTTGAATTTAACTTACTTTCTATTCATTGTAGGTTTACCAGGGGAGAAGAAATGCAGCTCTGCTTGGACATGAAAAGGAGGCCTCATCAACTTTTTTTGCTCCTTCAAGAGAGGCCTTATCAACTGTAGAAGGTGGTGCTAGTTCAACCAATCCGAAAAGAAAAAGGAAGGTCCAGATTTCTGAAGTGCAAAACATCAAAGATAGGTCCAAGAAGAAGAAGATGTGGAAGATTTAGAAAGCAAGTGATGATGATAATCCAGTTTTTGTTATTGTTTATTATAAAGCCTTCTTGAAAAAACAATACTTTTGAAATTTCTAATGTAACATGGCTTATTAATTACTGTATTAGTAACATTTAGCCATTGTAAATGCTTATTTTGTATGTTTTTAGCTTCTCATGAAGATATTAGTAAAACTCAGTTTGTTTGAATGTTCTCAATATATTTATTTGACATTATTGTTGTTTGAAGTTAAAACAAGTTTGGGGAAAGTGAAAATTTAAGATTGATCTTGCCATTTTTTTTTTCTGAGTTGGTTGGTTATGTAAGATTATGTTGATTCTTTTTTTTCCAGTAAGAATATTTGGCAAACAACAACATAAAAAATAAAAAAATGAAATTGGAACAAACCCAACTATATTTTCATTAGAAATTGGAGCAATTGGAACATTGAATACAAACAAGACAAACATAACATGTACTACTTAGTCCATCAATAACTACAATATCCATCACTGCCTCTAAATGTTCTAAATCTTCTGCAAAAGTACCATCACCATAACAAACAACAATGCGCATATAACCCACGAAATTTGAAAATTGTTACCACAATCTTTTGCACTCGATTTATGAACACTTGTGCATCTCGAAATTATTTCATCCTCCTCCTCAACTTTATCCTGCACTACATCTTCCCAAGTTTGATATTTGATAGGAATACCAACGGGTTCCCACGTAGCTCGACTCAGGTCGCACCATTCGAAAAATTTACACCTTCGGATTTCGCAGTTATGATACAACCTACCTATTGACGGTTTTGTTGTTGATTCAACAATATTTAGAGAAGACCGTTGCCCGTAATAACAAAACAGAGGTGTTGTGTAACGCAAATCCATATACAACTTCATATTTCTTCTCTTTGCAGCGGTGTTGGACTAAGAGGAAGACATGAGCTCGAGTGACCCCTAATTTCGGTTTGTGAGAGGAAATATAAACCCTAATTTCGGATTGTAAGAGCGAATATGCCCTCTTTACTAAGAAGTCAATACCAGAGGGGCAATCATGTCCTTTTGCATAAAAATCGTGCATAATTGGGATGAGTAGTCCCACAAATAGCGCGTGAACGACACAGACGATCTGGAGGGGGGAAACGACTTTGACTATAGATTACAGGGGGGTATGGGTCACTTTTTTTTATCACATGGGGTTTTCTGATTTTTAGGATTAACACAGAGGAGGTTGTTGCATTTAACTCTTAACTCTTTTATATATATATATATATATATATATATATATATATATATATATATATATATATATATATATATATATATATATATATATATATATATATATATATATATATATATATATATATATATATATATATATATATATATCATCTATATATATATATCATCTATATATATATCAGTATATATATATATATTTAGTATTAATAAAAAAAAATTATGTATTTAATTTTTTTTTTAAATATACTTTCCACTTAAAAAAACTATTTTTTAAGTTATATATATATATATATATATATATATATATATATATATATATATATATATATCAGTATATAAATATATTTAGTATTAACAAAAAAAATTAATGTATTTAAATTTTTTTTTAAATATACTTTCCACTTAAAAAAACTATTTTTTAAGTTATATATATATATATATATATATATATATATATATATATATATATATATATATATATATATATATATATATATATATATATATATATATATATATATATATATATATATATATATATATATATATATATATATATATCTTATATACAAAAGAAAGAAACTCTGGGCAACCCTAAAAAACCCTAATGGTATTTATGTAATTATTTATTTTTAATATTTTTTTTTCTACTAATTTCAAACTATATTTTTTAACAACTATCAAAATTAAAACTAACTCGTGAAGAATCCTACCTTATTGCTACTTATGTAATTATTTATTTTTAATATTTTTTGATGTACTAATTTTTTAACTATAATTTTCAACAATTATTAATCTCCTATTTTTCATCAATATATCTCAAATATTAATAGATAAAGCTAGAAATTCCGCATGGGTGTAGCTCAACTGGTTCCGGAGGTGGTAAGTTGGTGCAAAGTCCTATGATCGAATCCTGGCAGCCGTAGTGTGGGAATTTCAACTCCAATGAGGGTTGGTTCCTTGTAAGCACCAGGTTCGGGTCCGCTACTTTAACGGGCCGTTGATTTACTATGATTTACATTCTTCCATCAATCCTTGTCGGGCCAAGGGATGAGGCACTAGGCCAAAACGCAAGACTGGCGACGAAAATTCGCGACGAATTTTATCTCCTAGCGACGTTTTATCACGATTAGCGACGTTTTATTTTCGTCGCCAAATCAGTCAAAAATCGACGTAAAATGCCCCGTCGCAAAGTCAGCGACGAAAATACAATTGCGTCGCCAAGTTTGGCGACGAAAAAAACATTTTGTCGCTAAAACCGTATTTTCTAAAAAAAATATTTATTTATTTTTCGCGACGGATAATACATATTCGTCGCACGTTGTTGCTACGAAATTTCATATTTGGTCGCAAGTTCATTGAATCTTTTGGCGACTAAATAGTTTTTTCGTCGCCCGGCTTTAATTAATTTGGCGACGTTAACGGAATTATATTTCGTCTCAAGTACTCATTTTTGTTTGTGACGATTTTTTTTTCGTCGCAAACATTTTTTTTTAATTAGTTTATTTATTTTAATTATTTTCTATTACAAAATAAAATCAGCTGTTAAAAAAAAAAAAAAAAAAAACCAAAACCATATTTACTCAAAAATATTAAAAACCACGATTACCAATTAAATATCAAAATACAACACCAACATCAATTCAAAAATTACATAAAAACTTGAAACCATAAATGTATTAGTTGAAGAGGCACACTAATTTCATCCCGTGTTCATACTCCACTATTAAAACGGTCGAGCAAGGTGTTCAAAATACCTCGGGTTTCTTGCAATTGCTCTTCTAATCGATCAACTTTTGCATCTTTAACTTTATTTTGTTCTTGCATTGTTTCTCGGGTTTCCTGCAATTGTTGTAAGGACTCAATTTAACTTAATTGAAACTTAATGACTCAATTGAACTTTTGAAACTTACCCAAACTAGAAATTGATTGAAATGAAGCTCTGGTTCTTCTTCTCTTCCATGGGAGTTTCTCCCCCACTATTTTTTTCTTGACTAACAATACCCTTTGAAGGGTAACCTCTGCCCATGTGCATCAAAATTTATGGAGACAAATGGAAAGAAAGAAGGGGCCCAGCGGCGACGGGAGGCCATAAGAAGTGGTCTTTTTTTTACCAAGACCACTTAATGAGAAAAATACATTTATCAATTCCCCTGCAAGTCCGAGTACAAAAACTTAAACCCAATATAAAACATCAAGAATATACTGCAAGAACATATATAACACAAGATTAGCAATAGATAAGACGAATTAATCTGCAAGTGTGGGCAACAATTATACCTAGAAATTGGGAAGGGTCACAATTATTAAAATCACAATTATTCTATCAAGTCAAAGTTACATTCATAAACTAAAACTAAATTAAGGTAGTAGTCGCAACGAGAAAGCTTTTCAATTTTTAATTGACATCAATTTTCAATTTTCAACGGGAAAGCTTTCAATTTTTAATTGACATCAATTTTTAATTTTCAACGGGAAAGCTTTCAATTTTTAAAGTTGTGTTTGAATTTAATTTGAATTTTGTAAGCCTATCATACTTTAACTAAATCGGACACAAACTATAGCACAAATCAGAGCTGCTGTCGATTATTTTTATTTTTACAGTTTAACATTTTCTTCTAATCGAACACAAAAACGAGTTTGAGCCAAGTATATAAGCATTTCTAGAACACAAATACGAGTTTAAGTTTATTTCGTACTGTTAACAATGAGTTTCAATAATCGTTCGAAAGTCAGTAGTTTAATTTTTTCTTGAATTATCGAATGTTATGGAATATAACATTCGATAATTAAGGATTAGTAAACAGTATATATCTTGTTCGTCCCACGACGAAACTCATTTCAAATTCTTAAACGACATTTAGAAAAATCCGTTATTTTTAAGGTTTCGACATGGTTTAGTATAAGAGATAACATTAACTCTTGAAATTAACAATCACCAATCTAACAACAGTTGATTGACAAAAAACAAAAATGAAGCCGCTTTCTCAAACCCCAAAATTGGAGACAACAGATATACCAGATCATAAACAAACACATACGCATTTCTTCAAGGGACTAAACAAACGGTTCATCATAGATTTAAGTTCATGCTAAGGGTAAAAAAAAGGATTTGCGTACCTGCTTGGCCTTGTAGCCGAGGCGGCGGGCCTTGTCGGGGCGAGTGGGGTGGGTGACACGTACAACAGCGGGAAGCTGACGGTACTCCCAACAGCGAACCCTAAGCAAAAACCGCATCACATCGGATTGCTTCTTCTTCCATAGCTCAGAAACGTAAGTGTAGGCACCTGCAAATTAGAAAATGGAATCAAACTCCTGAAGAAAAAAAGAGGGGAATTAGGGTTCGGAGGAAGAAGAAAGTAATACCCACCACTCAATCCGAAACCTTAAAAATAACGGATTTTTCTAAATGTCGTTTACGAATATATTTATCAATTGAGGAAGCACACTTAGCTTTGAGGTAATTAAGGATATATTTTGACAAAAAAAAAAAAAGAAAAAAAAACCTTCAATATAAACTTAGCAGCAAACAAAATTACCAATATAATTCTGGACGGAAGAGGGCGGACGGAGGACGGCTGGCGGCAGAGGTCTGGCTGCGACGGAGAGGGCTGACGGCGACGGCGACGGCGGCAAGGGCTGGCGGGAGACTTCTGCGGCGGAGGGCTTACGGGATCGGCAGCGATTAGGGTTCACGGAGGAGGGCTAACGCCGGTGGGCTGACGGGGAACGGCGGGCAGCGGACGGCAGGCAGCGGGCGGCGGACAGCAGGCGGCGGTGGGCTGATCGGAGAAGGAGAGAGAGAGAGAGAGAGAGAAATTTTAGAGAGAGACAGCAAAGTGTACGAATTAGGGTCTGTGCAGAATAATTAATCTAAAATTTGCGACGTTTCTAAATTAAAGTCGCACGATAATATTTATTTAAAAGGAACCCTAGCGACGTATACAGGTTTACGTCGCCACCAAATTCAGGAAAAAACAAAATTGAAAATATATATTGCGACGGTTTCCCCGATCCGTCGCAAACAAAGATATATATATTTTTTTTTAATACAATCATGGCGACGTTTCTTCAAATTCCGTCGCCATATATTAATTATTATTAAATAATCGGGCATTACTAGCGACGTTTCAACATAACCGTCGCAAAATATATTATTTTACTTTTTTTAAAAGAACTATGGCGACGTATTATACGTTTTCGTCGCGAGTTTTCAAATATAAAATTGCAAAATATGTAAATCGTGCGACGAAAGTCCTATTTCGTCGCAACAAATTTTTTTTTTTTTTTTTTTAATACGTGCGACGTTTTCATATGTTGCGTCGCTACCTAGAGACGATTATACAAATCGTCGCTAGGGTTTTTAACAAAACCGGGGTTTTCCACAAAAAGCGACGATTTTAACTCATAAACGTCGCAAACATGCTACGAAAATAAAACCGTCGCTAAAAAAAACGTCGCCAGTCTTGCATTTTGGCCTAGTGAGGGCTCTGGGGGCGAGGGATTTCGCCTTTTGGTGCAAGATAAAACTAGAAATTCGATTTGTTAAATCTTAGTCTATTTATTTGGAAATACTATTTATTAAATTTTATATAAAATATGAATAATACTATTTATTAAATTTTACTATATTAGAGTACTATATTTTCTCATTATGTATTAAACTGATTATTTGTTTTCACTATTTAAATATATCCGCTAGAAATTCGATTTGTTAAATCTTAGTCTATTTATTTGGATAATATTGTTTATTAAATTTTATATAAAATATGAATAATACTATTTGTTAAATTTTACTATATAAGTATACTATATTTTCTCATTATGTATTAAATTGATTTTTTTTTCACTATTTAATTATCTCCGCTAGAAGTTCGATTTGTTAAATCTTGGTTTATTTATTTGGATAATACTATTTATTAAATTTTATATAAAATATGAATAATACTATTTATTAAATTTTACTATATTAGTGTACTATATTTTCTCATTATATATTAAATTGATTATTTTTTTCACTATTTAAATATATCCCGTGTATCGCACGGGGGAAAAGGCTAGTATATATATAAAATTAAAAAAAATATATTATTAAGAACAGGACAGTTCTACGGTTCTAACCGGGAACCGAACCGGAACCAGTTAGGAACCGAACTGCAAGGAACTGGATTTTTCGGTTCGGTTCCGGTTCCTTCAAAATCGGAACCGGAACCGGAACCGAACCGAACCGTGGTCAGGTCTACCTCAAATGCACGCGGCACACGTGACACGTCACGACCATGGCGGCGGCGGCGATCGAATTCTCAGCAGCGGCGCGGCCGCTGATACGCTCTACGCACTGAAATGCAGGGCAACAGTATCGCCAAACCTTTGTCAGCGGAAGGAACTCCCACAAGCGGCGGCGCCGATCAACCCCTATCCACATCCAGCCACCGGAGAGCGAAGTACCGGCTCCGACGAACTACGGTGGTCATAGCATTGCAGATAACGAGCCGTCGTACACATGACTGAAACAGGTAATTGAGTAAATTAAGAGCTGAAACTACAATTCAATCCGCCATTTACTCTATTGGAAGTCGAAACCAAAATCGCTTACGAAACTTGTAACCTAACCGTATTGAGTTTGTGTTTAGATTTTAGAACCACATGACATTTACTCTATTGGAAGTCGAAATAAAATAATATAATTAACCTACATTGATGAAAAGGGAGAGGTTAAGTTCGAGGATGGTACGTCTGTCCATGCAGATATTATCCTCCACTGTACCGGGTATAAAATCCATAACACTGATCAGCATCTCAGTTTCGAATATTATCGTGCATATTCTGGCAAGCAAGCATTTTCAAATTTCGAACTTTTGGAATTAGCACACCTATAACAATCGGCACAAGGTAAGCTCTGTGCTGCACGTCGATGGCATCAATACCTTAGATATTTTGCATCTATCAATTTTTTTGTAAAGAAAAGGAAAATTATCCAAGCAATTTTCAAGATACCTAGCTAACATATCTGCTCCATACCAACCCTCAACTATAAATCTTTTTACACGTCTATCATTGCAGTTATAAATTTAGTGAAATTAATCTTCTAGATTATATGGAATATTCTCGATTTTGTACCCGTTTTATCCCATTCGAGCTCACATTTTGAAGCAAAATGATCGTAAGATGTATTTTTTGGCTTGTATATATCAGATTGTGGTGCATCAGAAACTATATTTTTGCACAAAATGAGTACAAACTAGAGAATATTCCGCAGAATATAGATAATTATGATGAATTTAATACCATAATGGTGGAGGTGTAAGAAGATTTATAGTGAAGGGGTTATGTAATTATTCAAATATAAGGGATTTTTTCGTAATTTGACCATACTTGAGGGGATGATTATAATTTACCCTTTTTGTTATATATTATATTGTTGAAAGGCCAAGCTAAAAAGACCCAAAACATAAATAAGAAATCGATAACTAATTAAGTTTGTCTCTCGTTATTTTTATTCTTTCATTATTTAACCCACGTTTTTTATTCTTCTTAATTGTGTTCATATTTTGAATTTAGTTATTTAGATCTTCTGTATTATATTGCATATTTTTAATGTCTTAGTTTTAGTATATCTTAACACAAAGCTCTTTAAATTTAAAAAAAATATTGGCAAAAAAAATACACAAAAAATGAAGTTGTGGATTTGTAGTTGGGAATCGAGTTGACAAGTCAAAATTAGGTTGGTTTCCTCTCGGGCCTCGGGCCAAGACCTAGTTATATACGATGGGAATTAATTTGAAGTGCTCATATAGATAAAATTGGAAATTCCATGAAACAAAAAAATGCAAACTAATCTGTGTTCTTGGCATGTTAATTGAAATAGAACAAACTCATAGGACTAAATTCTAAATAAATAGTATAAACACGAGTTCCACTCACTGTGTGTATTTCACCCGGTGCAGTGTAGTATAAACACGAGCTATAGTACTTAATCTTCAAGCAATAAAAATAAATAGTAGTGTAAGACTAATCTTCATAGTCATCGTCGTACCAATCACTGTGCATGATACGCTACCGAACCGCACGAAGGGCAATCTCGGTTGCCGTTCAACAGCCACCGAGTGTAACAGTGGGAATGCAACACATGGCCGCACCTACGCACCTCCGATACTTGACACCCTATAAACGGTCCCCACGAACAAATATCGCAAACCCTCATCATAGCCAACCCGTCTTCGATATCTCCAACCCTAGTCTCCTCCAAAAACACAAAATCTACAAGGTGCGCACGTTTGAGGTCCTCCCGATGCGAATTTGGAAACTCGAAAAACGGGACCAAGTTTTCCTCTCTGAGGGCCCGCTCCATAGCCACGCTAACGGCCTCTCCGTTTTGCTGAACAGTCCGGACCTTAAAGTCAACGAATACCGGTACTAAACGGCGAGGGGGATCCGCCGCATCTGCGGCCCGTCTCGCGAAAACAAGTAGGTCGTTCTCGAACCTACGTATTTCATCGTAGGTCATCCAATAATCCTCCAATCTTAAATTTGTTGAAACATTGATCACACCTTTCTTATAATAATACGTTGTTCTATCGTCACCGATCACGGAATGTAATACCTCCGAGTCGATAATCTCGTCCTCATCTTTGATTGTCTTTACGATGAAGCTAGCTAGTTCTAATCTTGAAGATTATATTTGTAAGATCATGATACAATTTGCGATTCGACACCGCCGTAATTAAGTAGTTCTTCTATGATACAGAAATCGTATTCGGACTCGTTGCCGGCAACTCGATGTATGATATTGATGTTGTAATAAGGTGCAGTTTCGTTTGTTGTGATTATTAGAAACATGGTTTTCGATCCATATATATACACGTAGTTGCACTCTTTTAGAACCGAAATAGCACAAATAGATGGAGACGCCTCGGTTAATCTAATCACGTTAGTGTCTCATCTCGGGTAAAGTAAGAACCTCCTAAAATTTATTGACTAAAATTATGTCAACAGTCAAATAAATCTAGTGCCAAACAAATTGTACATCGTTGTAATGGGGAGTTTAACGCAATTAAAAATTAATACAATGGTATTAAACGCAATAAATACATAACAAAAGGGTACCATTTGTGGCCTTTGAAAAAAAAATAACATGAGGGGTTCTTCAACAATTAAAAAAACATAGGGGTGTTGAATGCAATAAACCCTAATTAATTAAAAGAAGAAAAAGAAAGGGAAAATAATTTAAAATACGGCCGGCCAGCATCTATAAGATTCCAGGGAATGTAGAAGATATTGTTGAATTTGACACCAAAATAGCGGTTATTCATAGTTGAGGGCTTAGTTGTAATTATATACAAACAAAAGGGGTGAAACAAAAGGGGTGGGGTGGGGGGTCTTCCCATAATTTGACATTAGCTAAGGGGGTTTGGTGGTAATTAATGTCAAAACAATCAAATTGGATTCTGTATATATAAAAGGTTGCGAAAAAACAACTTAATAGATTTAAAAATAATAATACTTTGAGAGTTACAGAGAGTAAAGTGAGTATCGGAAATCGAGATTAGAATTAAAAAATTCAAAAAAAAAAAAAAAAAAAGAGTTAATGGGGAAATTGATTTTGAAGCCGAAGGGGGCGGATGATTCGAACAGGGTTGCGGTGGCGGAGGAGTCCAAACACTGTGCTGCGGTGGAAGCAGCCGCCCTAGAAATCAACCAACGCGGCGGAACAAGCCCTAGAAATCAAGCAACACTCAAAAAGAAGCCCTAGAAATGAATCTGATTGAAGAATAGGGGCCCGCGCAACCTGGGTGGGGCCTTCCCTTTGAACTGTCACATTTGATCTTCGCGACGCTTTTCTTTGGAAGCAAAGGGCCGGGAGGCCACGGTTTGCCGCGAATTTTACCAGATTCTATCTCCGTTTGCACCAGATTCTATCTCGGTTTGCGTGGGGCCTTCCCTTTGAACTGTCACATTTGATCTTCGCGACGCTTTTCTTTGGAAGCAAAGGGCCGGGAGGCCACGGTTTGCCGCGAATTTTACCAGATTCTATCTCCGTTTGCACCAGATTCTATCTCGGTTTGCGCCCATTTCGGTGGAGGAGCACGTACAGGGCATCCGAGCGGAACGTGCATGTGTAGATACAATTTTGGATTTGACGAAGGAGGGAGAATTGGTGCAGCAAACCCTTGACAAGGCTTGCTTCAAAACATGGGTTAAGGTATCTCGATTTCCTTGATGCCGTATAAGTTCTTGAAAGTCGTCGGCGTATCGACCTTTCTCTTTGGACTCAAGACTTGGTCGATCAAGAATTCGGCTCCGCTTCTCTTTATAATGGTAAGTAATATGTTTCGATTATTTATTATATTATTTTTTTTCAGAACATTCAATTTGTATTGGAATTTCTAATTTCGAATTTATTGATTATTCGTTTTTTTTTTTAGTTTTGACTTAATTGTTTTCAAGTTGTGCCTTGAACTTCTTCCGTTTGCGAATCGTACCAAATTCTTGATCGTTTCTTGATTTCGTGTGTGTTAGTGCATGGTTGCATTCTTGATTGATCGTTTCTCGTTAACTATACCTTTGTCCTTCTGCTATTGCAAAACTACAGCCGGCTTCGACTTTTAAAGAATTTTCAAGCTAATATACATTTCTTCTCCTCAGATCCTTACTTTTGAATTGATCGACGTCATTATTTTCGAATTGTGCTCTGTTGGTTGATTGAGATGGAAACGAATGAAGAACTTAAGAAGATAAGAGAGTTTGTAGGAAATTACTTTTATTACTTAGGTGCTTGTTGGATTTCTTGTATGGTTACAAATGAGGACCCTACCTCTATTTATACTAGACCATCTCCTCAATGGACGGTGGAGATCTATTTGATCTAACGGTTGGGAGTGGTTCACTAGAACCCTCCAAAGAATTCCTACAAAAATATCTACAAGGGAGGGTTCTAAAATATTTTCTAGAATCCTCCAAGAATCTCTACTTCTCTATACAATTGGGCCAACTTGGGCCTAACCCTATTTGGCTAAATCTTGGGCTTCTTAACCTCTCAACTCAAGGGAAACTGGCAAGGGGTTGGGCCAAAACTAGCGGGTCGTGACACATTTGTGGCCTTTGAAAAAAAATAATAACACGAGGGGTTCTTCAACAATTAAAAAAACATAGGGGTGTTGAATGCAAGAAACCCTAATTAATTAAAAGAATAAAAAGAAAGGGAAAAAAATTAAAATACGGCCGGCCAGCATCTAGAAGATTCTAGGGAATGTAGAAGATATTGTTGAATTTGACACCATAAGAGCGGTCATTCATAGTTGAGGGCTTAGTTGTAATTATATACAAACAAAAGGGGTGAAACAAAAGGGGTGGGGGGTCTTTCCATAATTTGACATTAGCTAAGGGGGTTTGGTGGTAATTAATGTCAAACCAATCAAATTGGATTTTGTATATATAAAAGGTTGCGAAAAAACAACTTCATAGATTTAAAAATAATAATATTTTGAGGGTTACGGAGAGTAAAGTGAGTATCGGAAATTGAAATTAGAATTTAAAAATTAAAAAAAAAAGAAAAAAAAAAAGAAAGAGTTAATGGGGAAATTGATTTTGAAGCCGAAGGGGACGGATGATTCGAACAGGGTTGCGGCGGCGGAGGAGCCCAAACACTGTGCTGCGGTGGAAGCAACTGCCCTAGAAATCAACCAACGCGGCGGAAGAAGCCCTAGAAATCAAGCAACACAGTGCTGTTGTTGAAGAAGAAGCCCTAGAAATGAATCTGATTGAAGAAGAGGGGCCCGCACAATCTGGGTGGGGCTGTGGTGATTGGCTGATTAAGGAGAGAAGGGGGGTCTTTTTGAATTTCAATACTACGTCGTTTTGTAAGAGTTGCGTTTTACTTATAAAAACGTGTTAAGTAGTTAATGTTTATTTTCAAAAGGTGGGGCTCGTGAGTAGCACGTGAGCTGGTTGCATGGCTGTCATAAACCCTACGTTTATGGTAAACCCTAGCTATATAAATGGAAAGTGGAGGAAATACTCTCCAAGTTTGGACTAGCTAGTGTAATTAGGGTAGGTAGCAGCAGTGATCCTTTAGCAGCTACCATCTGATCTTATGTAAGGCTTTATTTATTGTATTTGTTCCTTTCTTGTATGGATTCACAGCTCACTTTTGGAGTTGGCAATCAATGAAACCCTTTTCTGTTTTATTTTCTTTTGCTGAGTTCTTTATGTTAAAGCTAGTTCATGACATTTGGTAATCAGAGCATGGTTCTGGACATCACCTGTTCATTATCACTCAAGAATTACTCACATCATAATCACTAAACACATCACCACAAATCACTTCACTGGCACACAAAAAAAATGAGTAGAAATAGGAATGAAATCACAGATCCATTGCAATAGACCACAGGTGCGTTCAGGGAGGAGCAAAGAGAGATAAATACCAGACACCAAGCAGAGATGAGGACCTTGAAGGAAGAAATGACCAATATGAGCTTCAATATGGAACAAGTTAAGAAGTTACTTGAAGATATGACCAAGAACAACAAAGGGAAGGAACCAGTTTATATGGTGGGGCAGTCATCTCAAAACGACAGACTCTACACACCTCACCAAGATCATTTCTTGCCGGGCTTCACACCAGACAGAAGTACTAAGGGCAACAGAAGGAACCCCATGGAAGCTGAAAACTTGGGGTAGAGAGGGCAAGAGATGCAGATCTGCAACAACGCAAGGGGGCCGAGGGGTGAGTTTCCCAAATTCAACGGAGAGGACCCTATAACTTGGATAAGGAGGTGCAACAGGTACTTTGTCTTAAACCCTATAACTGATGTAGAGAGAGTAATGATGGTTGCTTTGAATCTGGAGGGCAAGGCTGAATATTGGTACATGGATTATGTGGAAGGAAGGGAGTTTGTGGGGTGGAATGTATTCTCCAATATGGTTTATGAAAGATTTATTGAAGAGAAGCCAGATGAAGGAGAAGTCTTAGAACAGTTAGAGGAAGTGCCAGAATGGGTGGAAGAAGAGACTATTGGCATATCTCTCACTGTATTGATTGGACAGTCAACTACCAACACATTGAAGGTCAAGGGCAAGGTCAAGAACAATTACTTGATAATGCTTCTTGACACAGGAAGCACTCACAGTTTCCTGGACCCTCAGACAGCAAGAAAACTAGGATGTGAAGTAATATACACTAACAATTTGTTAATCACAGTGGCCAATGGAAACCAAATGGATTGCAATGCTTAATGTCCAGCATTTCAGTGGGAAATGGGGAAGCATCACTTCATATTCGAGATGAGGCTGCTCAAATTAGGGGGATGTGATGCAGTGATTGGTGTGGACTTCATGCAGAAACTTGGACCAGTGCTATTTGACCATGTGAATCAATTTGTTACACTAAGACATGGTATCAAGGATATAACCATCCATGCTGACAAGCAAGAAGCCTCTATCAGCATGATCACTGGCCAGATGCTGAGTAAGATGTTTAAGAAGAGGCAAGAAGGACTAGGATGTTTTTTATGATGAGTGGAGAACATAAGGAACAAACCTCGGATCAAAATCAAACTGATAGCATGGGGAGGTTACTGTTGAAATACAAAGACATCTTCCAAGAACCTACAGGGTTGCCACCTAGCAGAAACATTGATCACTCAATCACCTTAAAAGAGGGAATTGTTTCTTTTAAGGCACAGCCATACAGATACCCTTATATGCAGAGGAAAAAAGTGGAAAAAAAAGGTAGAGGAGATGCTGAAAACTGGGATAATCCAAGCTAGCACCAGCCCATTTGCCTCACCAGTTCTTTTAGTAAAAAAGAAAGATGGGAGTTGGAGGTTTTGTGCTGATTACAGGAGGTTAAATGCAATCACTGTCAAGGATAGCTACCCTATCCCCATTATCGATGATCTCTTGGATGAATTGGGCCATGCAAGGGTGTTCTCTAAGATTGATTTGAGGGCAGTTATCATCAGATTAGGGTCAAATCTGAGGATATCTCAAAGACTCCCTTTGTGACTTCTTCAGGGCATTATGAGTTCAAAGTTATGCCGTTTGGGCTCACTGATGCTCCTGCAACCTTCCAATATTTCATGAATGACATATTTAGGAGGCAGTTGAGAGAATTTGTACTGGTATTCTTTGATGATATATTGGTCTACAGTGCAAATGAAGCCATGCATTTGGACCACTTGAGGACATTGCTAGAATTGTTGAGGCAGCACCAACTGTATGCCAAATCCTCTAAGTGCAGCTTCAATCAGAAAAAGGTAGAGTACCTTGGTCATGTAATTGATGAAAATGGTGTGGGGGTTGATCAAGAGGAGATTAAGACTTAGTATCAAAGAGTGGCCACTACCACAGACAGTTCAAGCTTTGAAGGGGTTTTTAGGGTTGACAGACTATTACAGAAAGTTTGTCAAGGGATATGGAACCATTGCCAAGCCCTTGACATCACTGCTCAAGAAGGGACATTTTGGCTGGAGTGATGAAGCTAACAAGGCATTTGAAGCACTGAAGGTAGCCATGGTCAACACACCGGTGCTGCAGCTTCCCAACTTCAGTAAAAGCTTTGTAGTGGAGACTGATGCATGCCAGCATGGGATTGGGGTTGTTCTTATGCAAGAGGGTCACCCCATTGCTTACCTCAGCAAAGCCTTGGGACCAAGGAATGTTGGATTGTCCATATATGAAAAGGAATTCCTAGCCATCCTCTTGGCAGTACAGAAGTGGAGATCATACTTGATTTGTGGAACCTTCACTATTAGGACAGATCAGAAGAGTCTCAAGTATCTCCTGGAACAGAAGTTGTCTACTCCACTGCAACACAAGTACCTAGCTAAGCTAATGGGGTTCAATTACAAAATAGAGTACCAAATTCTTGATCGTTTCTTGATTTCGTGTGTGTTAGTGCATGGTTGCATTCTTGATTGATCGTTTCTCGTTAACTATACCTTTATCCTTGTGCTATTGCAAAACTACAGCCGGCTTCGACTTTCAAAGAATTTTCGAGCTAATATACATTTCTTCTCCTCAGATTCTTACTTTTGAATTGATCGACGTAATTATATTCGAATTGTGCTCTGTTGGTTGATTGTATCTATGTAGTATATGTATGTATGTGTATGCATGTATGTATGTATATGTATGTATTTATGTATGAAAAGCGATGTATCGATTGAACTTCCTTTGTTTGACCAAATGCTTGATAGTCTTCAGTCTTGATCTCATATTCGACTTATTTCCAAATTTGCAGCCCTTTAACTATTTCCATGTTTGCCGATTTTCCTATTTAACATTTGGTTTCCCAAGTATTTTTTTTTTTAACTCGCAATCAATTTATATATCAAGTGTTTCGATCACTCAAACTTCTTAAATTGTAGATTTTCTGTTTCATCGCAAGTTGTAAAAAGGCGAATGAAACATTTTGTCTGTGGTCTGGTATGTCTGTGTTTTAAAAAATTTGATTGGTAGTCGTTTTATTCTTGATCATATTCTCATTATTATCTGTTTTCTTATACCGATACGTAAAACGGATCAGCAGGGTCGTTTTTTAATTCACTAGTTTTTTTTTCTTTCCTTGTTCGGTTTTGTTATGTTTTCTTATACGGATACGTAAAACGGATGAGCAAGGTCGTTTTCACTAGTTTTTTTTTTCTTTCCTTGTTCGGTTTTGTTATCAGGTCCAATATAAGAGACTGAAGAACGATGATTTGATACGTGAGTGGAGTTGGATACTCGAGTGCCTCGTTATACTTTTTTTTTTTTTTTTTTAAGAATTGGTCTTTTTGTTTAGGTTTCATAAACTACTCTTTCTTGACATATTATTAGTGGTATGTTCTTTTTTTACTATATTAGTAAACTCTTACCATTATAAAGAGAAGCAAGGCCGAATTCTGGATCGACCAAGTCTTGAGTCCAAAGAGAAACGTTCGATACGCCGATGACTTTCAAACCCATACCGCATCAAGGAAATCGAGATACCTTAACACATCTTTTGAAGCAAGCCTTGTCAAGGGTTTGCTGCACCAATTCTCCCTCCTTCGTCAAATCCAAAATTGTATCTACACATGCACGTTCCGCTCGGATGCCCTGTACGTGCTCCTCCACCGAAATGGGCGCAAACGGAGATAGAATCTGGTAAAATTTGCGGCAAACCGTGGCCTCTCGGCCCTTTGCTTCCAAAGAAAGACTCGCGAAGATCAAATGTGACAGTTCGAAGGGAAGGCCCCACCCAGGTTGCGCGGGCCCCTCTTCTTCAATCAGATTGGGTACTAGGGCTGCAGCTTCTTCAGCCGCAGCACGGTGTTGGTTGATTTCTAGGGTTGCTTCAGCAACAGCACGGTGTTGGTTGATTTCTAGGGCGGCTGTTTCCGCTCCGCAGCACACTATTTGGACTCCTCCGCCGCCGCAGCCCTGTTCGAATCATCCGCCCCCTTGCTTCAATCAATTTCCCCATTAATTCTTTCTTTTTTTTCAAATTTTTTTTTAAATTTTTTTCCCTTTCTTTTTCTTCTTTTAATTAATTAGGGTTTATTGCATTCAACAACCCTATATTTTTTTAATTGTTGAAGAACCCCTCGTGTTATTATTTTTTTTTCAAATGCCACAAATGGTATCCTTTTGTTATGTATTTATTGCATTTAATACCCATGTATTATTTTTAATTGCTTTAAACTCCCCATTACAACGTATGTATAATTTGTTAGGCACTAGATTTATTTGACATGATTTTTGTCCATAAATTTTAGGAGGTTTTTACTTTACCCGAGATGAGACACTAACGTGATTAGATTAACCGAGGTGTCTCCATCTATTTGTGCTATTTCGGTTCTAAAAGAGTGCAACTACGTATATATATGGACCGAAACACCATACTCATAGCCTTGGTCATGAGGTTCGTCTTTTTTTTCCCTCTTTTCAAATTGGGGTTTATTGCATTCAACACCCCTGTGTTTTCTGTAATTGCTAAAGAACCCCTCATATTATTTTATTAGCAAAAAATCACCTATGAATCGCAAACTACCCCTAAAAAGTAAAAAACTCAAAATTTAGGGCGTTGTTGCAAAAAAAAAGTCATTGCAAGGGTTTTTATTTGCCAATATTAATAACATATGGAGTTTTTTAGCGGTTTGATATAACACATGGGTATCAAATGCAATAAACTCGATTATATCGGGTTAAAGTTGTTATGAAGTCTTGAGCGTTGGTTTTGTCAACAGCTTGATTATGCGGATTGGTTAACGAGTCGAATGGGATTACAAGAAGTGGATGAACGAACTAGATCGATACAAAAGAGTTACTATAAATTCCTCGTAGGGAATCGTGGATGTAGGAATAGAGAGTGGGAATTTAGTGATGGAGTCCAAGAAAAAGAAGAATTCAATTAGATTTGATGAAATTTGTTGTAATACTTATCGGTCCTATTAACCCTTGATTTGATTTCTCTTTGAGTGCTTGCTTTATTCACATTTTGGTGAAAATATATATTAAATTGAATCATGTCATTGCGAATTATGAGTGATTAGGTTTTGTTTTGAATGTTCAGAAAGGTACATTTACTTTTGGCTATGAAGTACGGACACGAAAAAAGTGATTCAGGGAGACGATATGTACTGAAAATGGGGTTACAGGAATTTAGGGAAAACATGTAATTATTAAAAATATAAAAGTATATTTATATATATATTATACAAACACATATAAGTTTTTATTTATTTATAGACTATTTTTATACAAAAATATATAATTTTACCATCAATTATTATTTAATATTGAACATTAAATCATGTAAATAATCACGGAGGTAAAAAAAAATATTTATTTATTATTCAAACATGTTTCTAACTTTTTATGAATTACGAAATGGCCCATAGGGTGTTCGGCAGGTGTCGAGTTTATAACAAAGGTGTATGAAATGTGAAAAAAATTAAAAAGTTGAAGTTTATGTACTACATATAGTTTTGACTTTTGACTTTTAAGTAAAGTAAATATTTTTCCCTCTCTTTTCAATTAGGGTAAATTACGAAACTCCCCTAAAGTTAGGCTAAATAACAAAAGACACCTTTACCTGTTCGTAATTATCAAAAATTCCATGAGGATTGTTTCCGTCTTACACCAATCCCTTAGAGTGTAATTTTTCACGGATTTTTTGGATCCCAGAGTATAGACTTTACATAATTTCAAATATATTTTTTTATTTCTCACCTATTTAACAGAAAGTATAACAGGTTGTACATGAATTCTGTTAAAAAACTCGATCAACAGTTAATTAGAGGGGAATTTTGGTTATTACGTATAGATGGAGGCGTTTTTTTTCCGTTAGTTAGCCTAAGTTTATGGGGGTTTTTTCGTAATTTACCTTATTATTATTATTATATTATTATTATTATTTTTTCATCTCTTATCTCCACCACCACCGACGGCCACCTCAAACGCACACTGCACACGTGACACGACACGACTATGGCGGCGGCGGCGGTCGAATTCTCAGCAGCGGCGTGGCCGCTGATACGCTCTACGCACTGAAATGCAGGGCAACAGTATCGCCAAACCTTTGTCAGCGGAAGGAACTCCCACAAGCGGCGGCGCCGATCAACCCCTATCCACATCCAGCCACCGGAGAGCGAAGTACCGGCTCCAACGAACTACGGTGGTCATAGCATTGCAGATAACGAGCCGTCTTACACATGACTGAAACAGCTAATTGAGTAAATTAAGAGCTGAAACTACAATTCAATCCGCCATTTTCCAATCCACAGATTTGAAACCACCACCAAATTAACCCAATTGTTCGATATCTACTCAATTGCAGGTTAACCGAGAGGCAAAATTTCTAAAACTCAGTACCTGATTTTTTTTTAGGGCATGAATTTTCGGAGCAGGATTTTCATTCAAAATAAATCTAGTTTATAAATTATAGTAGTAATTTTGCACCACCTAGTTCAAATGAAGGTGGCGGTGATCGGAGCTGGTGTATCAGGCCTGGCCACCGCCTACGCCCTCAAATTGGAAAACCATCGAGTCGTAGTTTACGAGAAATCGGAACAAATTGGCGGTACATGGGTTTACGACCCGGAAGTCGAGTCCGACCCGTTAGGCATTGACCCGAGTAGAGAAGTTGTCCATGGCAGCCTATACCAATCACTTCGCACGAATATCCCTAGGCAACTTATGGGCTTTTTCGACTGCCCATTCTTCGCTCGCAAGTACGGCGAATCGAGTATTTTTCCTAGTCACGAAGAGGTGCTCGAGTTTTTGAATGAGTTTGCTAATGAATTTCGATTGGTTGAGTTGATTCAGTTCGAAACCGAAGTTGTTCGAGTTGAAAGAGTCGATTTGAGGAATGATCAATGGGTTGTCGAGTCGAAGATGAATGAGTTGAGCTCGAACGAGATATTTGATGCGGTGGTGGTTTGTAGTGGGCACCACACTCAACCTAGAGTTGCAGATTTTCCAGGTATATTAAGAGAAATATTAATTTGTGTATGATCAAATTAATCAAAACTAATCTTCTTTTTTCGTTGTTGGAAATACGCAAGGCATGGAAAAATGGCCTGGAAAACAGATGCACAGCCACAACTATCGAGTTCCCGAGCCATTTCAGGATCAGGTGATTAGATTTTCCTTTCGTTATTTTTCTTCATTTTCTTATTTGGGTAAATTACAACCATATGGTCAAATTACGAAAACCCCCCTCCTGTTTGAGTAATTACAATCACCCCTCAACTATAAATCTTCTTATTTGGGTAAATTACAACCACCCTTGCGGTTTTAAATTTAGTGGAATCTTCTAGATGATATGAAATATTCTCAGTTTTGGACCATTTTTTTATCCCATTCGAGCTCCACATTTTGAAGCTAGATGATCATATGAAGTGTTTTTTTGATTGTATATATATCAGATTAGTGCATCAGAACTTTATATTTGCACAAAACGAGTACAAACTAGAGAACATTTCACGGAATTTAGATCATTATGTTGAATTTGACACCATAAGGGTGGAGATGTAAGAAGATTCATAGTTGAGGGGTAAGGGGTAGATGTAATTATCCAAACATGAGGGTTTTTTTCGTAATTTGACCATACCTCAGGGTGGTTGTAATTTACCCTTCTTTTTTTGTTGATAAATATTCATTATGGTTTTATACGTGGGATGTAGATTGTGGTGGTAATTGGAGATGGACCAAGTGCAAAAGATATTTCTCTCGAAATCTCAAAAGTAGCCAAGGAAGTTCGTCTTTCTTCAAGATCACCTAACGTCAAAGTTTCCAGGTTGGATTTTGCAGATAATATGTGGCAGCACTCCAAGGTAATCGAGATTTTCGTATATTAATCTTGAACACACTGTTTGGAAAGCAAAAGGGAATGAATGCAGTATAAAGTTAAATTTGGAATCCAAAATCGATTACGAAACTTCTAACCATATTGAGTTTGTATTTAGATTTTAGAACCATACGACATCTACTCTATTGGAATTTGAGATGAAACAATATAATTAACCTACATTGCAGATTGATTACGTTGATGAAAAGGGAGAGGTTAAGTTCGAAGATGGTGCCTCTGTCCATGCAGATATAATCCTCCACTGTACAGGGTTTAAAATCCGTAACACTGATCAGCATCTCAGTTTCGAATATTTCTCGTCATTGAAGAATTTTGTGTGGATTTAATTATTTTCTCTTACAATTTTTTGACAGGTACAAGTACGATTTCCCGTTCTTGAAAACGGGTGGAATTGTGACCGTTGATGATAACCGTGTGGGACCCCTCTACAAACACATCTTTCCTCCAAAGCTCGCTCCCACCCTTTCCTTTGTCGGGCTTCCTTATAATTCGGTTAGCCAAACATAGTAACTTTCAATAAACGACAGTTTGAAAACACCATCGTCAGAAACAAATAGTGTAATAGGATCATAGAGACGCATGAAAATCCGTACAGTAGAACCTCGATAAATTAATAACCTCGATTAAATAATAGTTTCTCTCGGTCCCGACTCGGTGAAAACGTGTTAAATTATTAACTCGATAATATAATAATTCGTTAAATTAATAGAATTTTCCTAGTTCCGACTCTATTAATTTATAGAGTTTTTAACTGTATATGGCAACTTATGTTCGTTCAAGCACTAGCTAGAAAATAATTTCATTTGAACACGAGTTCTTTTTTTTTTTTTTTTTGTAAATTGCAGGGTGTTGTTTTTCTGATGATCGATTTACAAGCGAAGTGGATAGCGCATGTTTTATCGGGGAAAAGGAATCTCCCATCCGAGGGGAATATGCTTTCCGAGGTTGAAGAATATTACCGGAAAATGGATGAGAAACGAATACCCAAACACAACACTCACAGCCTCGTCCACAAGAATATTCCAACATCCCAGGTTCTTGTTTCTCTCCGATTTTCTAACATTATTAAACTTCATTACCATTTTGTTTGCTTTGTCGATTACTTTAAAAAAGCACTTACGAGGGACTAATTTAGAGTATTAAATTTGCGTTCAGTTAGATTACTTGGACTGGTTAGCTAGTGAAGTGGGATTAGCGGGAGTGGATGAACAAACACGATTTATTCAAAAGTGTTACCTAAAATACGTAATCGAAAACGGTGGATGGAGGAATCGAGAGTGGGAATTTGAGAATGGAATTCAATAAGAGCAATTTTGATTGTAGATAATTGTACTCTATTTTATATATATTTCCATCTTAAACTCTCATGATTTTTTCTAATATATTATAGGAAAATTTGAACATAACGATGTTTTAAAAATCAGAAAGATCACACATAGAACCGGGTAGTCCACTCGATCACAATCAGCCGAGTCAACTCAGTTTGGGTTTTTTTTCATAATTTAATCATTTATAAATAATTAGAGTGATTTATTTTGTAAAAATTCATTCAAAAGAATTTACCCATCATTAAGTATAAATTTATTAAATATATTTCATACAAATAAATTCAATTATCTGCTATCAATTTGTGATTGATTGTTAAATCACTTAAATAATTAGAGAAACAATAAAAATATTTAAAAATTTTGGTACTCCAATATGTTTCTATTTTTTTTAAAATTGAAAAGTGGCCCATAAAGTGTTCGGGACATATACGCGAGTGTCGGACACAAATCGTGTCCAAAACACATATGCGCCATGAAATTGAATTGAAGTGTCGTCCGTGTAACATAGGCAACAATCATAAAGCCAACATAGCTAAATATATGTGAGGCTAAATTAATTACTACCAATCCACAAGGGTAGAATCGGTATATCAGAAGACACCTTTCAATTCTGTGTCACGTTTACTATTTTAAAACATAAAAGTTAACCATTAATAACTCTATCAATTCAAAAAAAGCACCTATTTTTGCGAAAGGAAGTACACCTACAATAATTTTCACCCTAAATTACCCCTACTAAAAGAAGTTCAAAAAATACCAATAATGCCCTCAACAACCCTGCCCGATCCGTACATAACAAAGTCAGAGAAGCGGAGATCTTTGAGGGGTACCCTTTCTCCGGTTCAGCGTGGTCTCCGAGTTATAAATACCCGAAACCGGTCTGCACGCGGACCGGTGTCCGGTTTTCGAACTGCTCCTTTTCTTTCTCACAGCCTCCGTCGTCGCGGTGGTGGCGAGTGCACGGCACTCGCTGTATCCGGCTGCGCCGCCGCTGGAGCCGGACTCCGTCCTAGTCGAACCGGCCGGTTCCAACACCGAGTCAGGTGTCATTTGTCCGTCTTCCAAACCCGGTTCAGACAGTGCAAGAAAATCGCACTTGCGTAGATAGTTCGAGACCTTCTTCCCAGTTCTAATTATAGTTTGAAGCTACAAAAAAAAAAAAAAAAAAAAAAACCAGTTGTAAAAAATCGAAAATATGAAATGGGTCGGTGTTGAAATTTTCAAGAAAATTGTGCACTTTAGTGTGTGTAAATGTGTGTAAAAATTTACCTTGCAAGAGATACAGCAGAAGAGATTCGAATCTTGCACATTTCTGTCACAATTGATGCAATACTTGCCTGAAGCTGCTTTGCCTAATCTTGTGTGATGCCTCTTGTTCAAAAACACCACTTTTGCAAAGTTACTAGTATATGTCTGCAACCAAATTAAAAAATTAATTAAATTAAAAATTAAAATAAATTACAAAAATTAAAAAGAAGAGATAATTAATAATTTATTGGTTTACTTGGACTTGAGCACAGTCCATAAGTCTTTCAGCATCAACAAGCTTGATTACATTATGGTACACATATCGTCTTATCTGAAACCAAAAAAGAAAATAGTTAATTAATTTCAAGAAATATATATGTTTAAATTTAGATAATTAAATTATTATAGCTTCAAAAAAAAAAAAAAAAAAAAAAAAAAAATTCAGACCTGTAGTAGACGGTGAGAACGGTGACGGAGGAGGCAGTGAGGGCATATTCCGTCACAGCAATCCAAGCAAAACACGTTTTTCTCATTCCGTTTAACTTCCTCGTGAATTATGCACGCGTTGAAAAACTTCTCCGTCAACAGCGCCGTTAGCCAACCCGGAACCTCCGAATTACCCTCCAACTATACCCACATAAACAATTATAAAAAAAAACTATCAGTAAAAATAAAATCAAAATCTAGAGAGAGAGAGAGAGAGACCCACCATGACTTGTAGTTCGTTGGTTTGAAAGAAACTAGATACAGGAAGGAAATGCTCTATATATCAGTCATGATCACATTATATATATATATATATATATATACATACACAGAGATATACATATATGTATAGAGAGAGAAAGTAATACGACTGGGTGTTACTGTTACCGATGAAGGAACAGGAGTGGGGTGTGGGGGTGGGGGGTGGGGGGGGGGGTACATTTAAACTTTGGTTGAGTGTGGAGGTGGCGAAATTGCGTCTGCAATATAATTTTGGTGGTGGCATTTTCGTAATTTCTGGTAATCTGTGGTACTATTATTGATCACAGCATTGTACCAATGTTTTTTGTTTCTTTCCAACGTAGGATTTTTTGATTAATGATTTGTTTGTTTGCGCTTTGCTTATGAATTATGATTAAATTAATTAATTTTGCAGTTTAATTAACCCGGGTATATTATATGTGGGGTTAATTTAATCAGTTAATGCAGCCTAGACCAAGTAAACGCCGGGTTGATGAAAATAATGAAAAAATTAACTCATGTGGTTTTTACTTTTTACCCCCTAATATTAATGTATATTAATATACTATCCACGGTCTCGTATTATTTGTCTATTTGAAGAATTTGTTTATCCTGAATTATTTATCATTTTACAATTCCAATGAAAATTACAGCATTATTTGCAATTTTACCCTTATCGGTCTTAATTAATGAACTGAAAAATATTAATAATAAGGATACTTTAGTGATTTCTTATATTTTTTGCTATAACATATCCATATTTATTAATTTTCTTAATACGTGTGCAACAACAAAAAACGACGTATAATATGGGGCGGAGGGAGGACGTGTCATTTTCAATTGTTGCACGCATCAAGAAAACAAATAAATATGCATTGATTGAAGCAAAAATTTTGTTGTATAGAAAAATACTAAAATACCCTTGTCACTAATTGCTTCTCAGCTAATTATCTCTTAAATAAGTAAGAGTGGTGAAGGGTAAATTTGAAAATTAAAATGCAATTAACACATCATTAGAATTGAAGAATTATTTATTTGATTGTATATAAATTAGGATTACATATATGTTGATTTGAGTTAATAATTAGAGAATGGATTAAAGAAGAATAGTTTGTGGAGTAAATAGGCCTTATCACAAAACCCTAGAAATATAATTGCAATATCTGCAAAATGACAAGACTAAAGATGGTAGACTTTTTCACTTCTCGGGAAAAAATAGGGAATAGCAAAAATAAATGGTTAAATTAAATGATGATTTATTACAACAACTGAGTAGCTTCCCATTACACAAAAGCCTATCAAATCTCTTAATCAACATCTGGATTTTCTTGTGCAACTTTAATTTTGTGCTTCACTATTAATTACAATTTATAAAAAAAAAGAAAAAAATTACGGCTATTTGTATCTGAAAATTTTCAATTTTGAAACAATACTTCATTCAGTCGATTTTGAAACAATACTATGTATTTTATGTTATACGTGACTGAAAAATGAAGATGATGAATTTAGTCGATTTTGGAACAAAGCTTCTCATTTCAATTTTCAAAATTTCGATCATTCATTTTATGAAAAAACCTCATCTTAACAAATATAGGTGACATGTCATAGTTAAAGTATTTTCGATTTAATTCGAACTAGTTAAGTATTATGGAATGATTATTTTTCTCGGATATGGATAAAATTACTAATCAGTACTCCATTCGTTCCACAAAATTTGTCACTTTTGCAAAAAAAAAAAAAAAAACTGTCTTATATTATCTCTCGCTATAAAATTTTTATGTTACATTAAATACAATTTTTATTATTCCATTATTAACTCTTCAACCCCTCTCTGATTAACTAGTAAATAAGGAGTAAATAAGGGTGTTTTGGTCTAACAACATCCAAAAAAAAAAAGGAAAGCCTATGTAAAGGAATGCATTTCAAGTATTATGAAATATGGCTATATTTATTTTGGTGAAATATAATAATAGTTGGAAATATGAAAAGGCCAGAAAATCAGAGGGTCACTTTTTCAATTTTCCCTTTTTCAGCTTTCCTTAATTCCTCTGCACTTTTGTCCTCACTTCCAATCTTGAAACTATTACAAGTATATATATATATATATATATATATATATATATATATATATATATATATATATATATATATATATATATATATATATATAATTAATTTCTCTAATTTCACATCTTCATTAATTGTTAAAATTATCATAAATCTTGCCATCTAATTTGAAATGATTATATTATAATTAATATTTTAAATAATAAAATAATAATAATAATATTGTAATTAATTAAGATATGCACAAAATTAGCTATTAAAAATATTATGACTCACTGTATATCTTTCGCATGTTTGGACAAAAGGCAAATAAATGTTGGATTTGTCTTTTTCTATACTACAACTTGTCAAACTTTAATTTAGCCTTTCACACAAATGCAACAAAAAACACAATTAAAGTGCAATTGCTTTATTTCTCCAGAATGGAAAGTTTGTGCAGTAGATCAACTGTGCATTACTTTTTTACAGACATGTCATATATATATATATATATATATATATATATATATATATATATATATATATATAATGAATACAAAATTGCAGACAAAGAGGAGTTTAGAGAAAATTGCATGCATACATGCATGCATGCATGGGAACTGTACACAGCATCATCGCCAGCTGCACATATAACAGTCTGTACCAGAAATACACGCACACATGTGTTTGTGTGTGTTAGCTAGTGTGTGTGTGTGTGTGTGTGTGTGTGTGTGTGTGTGTGTGTATTATATATGTAACGTGAATTTGAATTTTCGTCGGTTTTATTTATACTCCTATATGTGATTTATACTCCTATATGTGATGCAGGGTCGAAAATTGTTCAACTTCTTCGAAAGTTATGAAAAACTAATTCGAATTCCGTTACACAAGGAATCGTAATCGGAATTTCGCTAATTACAAAATGTTAGGATATCAAACGACGGTGATTAGAAAATTCTATTTATTATTCAGCTATAATATGAAATTAGTTATACGTTTTAAATCGGAATTTTTGGAAATTAAAATCGGGCCGTAATCAGAATTTAAACTGGGCCTCTTGCCTTAGACCATTCTTCTCGGGCTTTATTACAATGTATATTGAGCCCAATTGCAAGTGCTAATACATTTTATTTAAGGCCCAATTGAAATTGGGCTTTCGTATATATGCAGACCATGTTATTTTGTTTTAATCAGCCATGCTGTTAATTCGCAAATTACGCACATATTTATTTATGCAAAAATAAATAATAATGAAAATATCTGAGCCATAAAATAAAATATTTTTTTATAGGTGACATCTCTTCAATAATTGATTTATTTGTCTAGTATTTTCTTTTTTTCCTTTTCATCTTTGTTGGCAGTTAGCAACTATTATTAAGTTTCTTGTCTACCTTTTGCTTCAATATATTGGGCAATATGTGTATTATAATTGACAGCTATTTTCTTTTATCTCAATTAATAATTATCTCAATTTTATGATGTATATCTGAAGTGTTGAATGTCATTTCAACTATATTACTAATATCGTTCAGACTTCGAACGGGATTTTGACACTTTTCTAGTTTGATTTTGGCAAAATTCAAAATACGAAAAATTGTAGCCCTCTAAGTTAACTTTCTACTAATACTTAAATCAGCTAAATTGGATGTCGGCTAAAAAAATTATGCATGAACGAGTTACATTTTGAATTTTAGATAACTCAAAATATTAAATTTTTGGGCAACGTACATTGATTCATGCATATCTTTCTCATCGGACATCCAATTTTGGTGATTCAAATTGTATTAGAAAGTTAACTCGAATATGTGTTTTGCGTTTTACCTACTTCAACTATAAAATGGTCAAAATCTCGTTTGAAATACAACACACTACACCATAAAACGTCATTGATAGCGTTTGAAAACCGCTATAATAGCCTATCATAGCGTTTTTACAAACGCTATGTCTGCCGGAGCTATAATAGACCCCCACTTTGTCATAGCGTTTTTCAAACGCTATCATACAAATTACTTTCATAGCGTCTATTCAGCGCTATTGTCCATCCTTCTATAGCATCTATGTAGTGTGATTGTTTAAATTATAATAGCATCTTTTAAATGCTATCGGTTATATGCTATTATTTGACTAATTGCAGCATAATACAAACGTTATGATAAGTTCATTTGCAGCATAATACTTATTTACGCTTCTATTTCTTTTCACAAAACCATCAGAACATAATATTATTATTATTATTTCATCTACATGATAAAAAAATAATAAATATATAATGACATTTTTATTAAACTCAAAATAATATATAGTATAGTACGAAGAACAATCCGTAAATTCTATCAAAAAGAAATTAAAAGAACTACCTATCATACTTTGCAGATCAATTATATACCATTCACTAGTTTACAAGAGGTTAAACTTTCAAGTATATTACAAAAAAACTAGACTTTCCGTTGCTCAGTCATACAGTTAAGGTTGCTCTCATTTTTCAGTTCCATGTTTCCTGTCCAACAAAACCATAAAAGTATATTCAGTAATCCAACAATGTCAATATACTACATCTTCTGAGGTACCAACTACGCACTAACAAAAAAAAACGTATACTTTTTCGCAATTCAGGAAATAAAAGATAACTTATTATCAAATATAGTAATAAGCAAATTAGTGCAGTCAATTAAACTAAAATCAGAGACAATAGAATCATCAGAGAAGTAGAAATATTACTATGAGCGTCTGATGAACAATTTCGTCCTC
This sequence comes from Erythranthe guttata, assembly GCF_056151865.1. Lineage (NCBI taxonomy): Eukaryota > Viridiplantae > Streptophyta > Magnoliopsida > Lamiales > Phrymaceae > Erythranthe > Erythranthe guttata. The sequence goes on along the minus strand of NC_142546.1, from coordinate 14,422,033 downwards.
CAGTGATAATTTAACGCCATTCAAAATACTCGCACCATCTTGATTTAGCATCCGTAATCAACATCCTTACTTAGTGAATCTAAATGAAGTGAAATAGAGGGAGAACATTATTCATTCACAATTAAAATAATATAGTTATCTCACTAGGTTAATAAAAGTAACCAATTACATATCAAAATCATAACTCAATAAGAATACATATGATGTTTAACAAGTATAAATGTCAAGCAATTTTTGTAACAGTAATAGCAAGAAGCACAAGAAACTGTTGTCAGGATATTTATAGATCAGACATGAATAAATTGGGGAACTTCTCTACCTCATTTGTCATATTTTTAGGATCCGTATCTTCTTGTCATATGACCTACAATATTACAAATCAAAGGCATAATATTAATTATACGAACATTAGCGAAATTCACCACTTGTACCACTATCATTGATTGGTGCGACAAGAGATTAATATGTGGTGGTCCACATATATATATTTTGAGAAAATATTGCAACAATATTCTAAAATAAATAGTTCAAAGAACACTTGAAGATCATCGAAAAAGAAGAGAGCTTAATACATTAAGAATAACTCAGAAGGTTAAGTAATTCATTTTGCCTCAAGAATAACAATCTATAGAAGATAAACAAGTATTTATTTTCGTCTAGACTAGAATGCACATATATATATACATACCTTGCTCAGATAGTAGATTTATGATGAAAGGATCTCCGGTCATTGTAATTGAAGGGTACTTCTATGATATTTGGCTAAAATCCATCTTTTAAGCATTAACAAGAATAGAAAATTAGAAAACGAATAGTAATGCAACAAGTACATTTTCAAATTTCCAAAGTATTCCCAATTTTGAGCATTATCAAATACATGTTCAGTCCATGTATGTGTATGTATATACGCATTCAATACATATGAATACATATATAATATTCTAACAAACAATTTCAAGAACTATTTACTTCACCACTGAGACAAATTGTAAAATGAACGATTGAGTTAATTTTAATAGAGTATTCAATGAATGGGTCGAACCAGGCAGCTAAAAGTTATACACACACACACACAAAACAATAAACTATATTGTGTCATACTCAAAACACAAAGACACACATAAAAGAAACAATGAGATTTTTCTCCACGAAAGAGGAAAATCAACAGAACAATGGGTAAAATAGGAATCCATGGATCATAGAATACAACACTGCATATTAAAACCATAAGATATTAATGGCAATACACTATGAAAGATACGAACAACGTGAAAGGGGAATCCCCTTCAAAACACAGAACTGATAAAATAAAAAAAGATAATAATCATCTCCCATCAAATAAAAATGGTAAAACCTGATTTTAAGAGATGAATTGACACTCGGGCAAAGGGATGCAAGGACTTCGGCCATTTTTTTCGAATCTGGGCAATCAATTAGAGCAAAAGTAAACTTGATTAGGGCTTGAAAAAATCAAAGGAAAATTGAGACACATGATACACATAAAGAGAGAAATTGAATGTGAAATAAACATACGAGGATCGGAGAAGGGAGACGAACAAACAAACGGTGCGGCAACAGATCGATGGCACATAGAGATTTTTTTTTCGTCGAATGCCAGACAGAGATGTCGTTGGCTTAAGAGTAGGGCTTTATGGAAAATATTTTATCCTATTTTATTACCCAGAAAATATTACTCGTGAACTATAGCGTTTCTTTTTCCATTTATATTATTTATTTAATATATATAAAGCAATTATAGCATTAGCTAGGAAAACGCTATAATGTTATGCTATTAAAATCCATTTTTCTTGTAGTGACATATTCTATACGTCGTACAAATTATGCATGCAAATACAAATCTTAGTAGACTATAATTGAACTAATTGTGTCTATATATAATATCGAAGATTTTACTAAATTTGAAACTGTAAGGATGGGCGTGTAAGGAGATTTATATTTGAGATGATGGTTGTAATTATCCAAACAATTAGAGGGGGGTTTTGTAATTTAACCATACCTCAGGAGTGGTTGTAATTTACCCTATATATAATAATGCCTACACATTGACGGCTCCTACACCCGGTGATAAACACCGGGTGGGTCTTCTGCTGTTACGTGTCCTTTTTTTTATTTTTCTGAAACCCCTAAAGGTAAACCCTAGCGGAGAATATATTATAAAATACAAAAAAGAGACACGTGGCAGCAGAAGACCCACCCAGTATTTATCTCCGGGTGTAGGGTCGAACAAATCCACATTGACATACATGTAATTAAATAAACCAACAAAATTAATAATAATAAGAAAAAAGCTTCATTTTCAAATGGGTTTTAGAGAATAGTACATAGTTAATTAAAATCCTCTCAGACAACAACCATTTGAATTTAAAGCTAATTAAGCATAAATCCGAAAACATTATACAGTAATTAAATAAAAACAGACCTTCAAGACAGCATAATATAAAGACACATGAGATTAAAGAAAAATACTTAAAAACATAATTAACATATATTAATATAAAGAGAAGCTGCTGCTGCTGCAAGTTTTTAATTAATTTCTTAATTAGTAGGGAGAAACACCCACGTTTGCAGCTGCACCAAGAAACCCATCTTTCATTATCACATGATCATCTCCTTCCTACACATAATATCATTATACAATTAATTAATTAATTAATTAATAAATACTAATTATCTAATTACTAATGATTAATTAAGAAATTAAATACTGATTAGGGTTTCTTCTGTGTGTATATATATGTTCACACACTAACATAGCTCGAGTTAAGCTGGCTCGATAAAAACTCGAGTTCGAGCTCGAGCTCAAATATTAATTGGCTCACAATTTTTTTTAATTATAAACATAAATAATATAATGCATATAAAAAGTTATAAAATTAAATTTCGGTTAATTTTTTTATTTTTTTTTTTGTAACTTTTTTTAAATAATGAAAGATGTTATTAAAAAAAAAAAAGTAAAACAGTCAGGCTCGACTTGTTTACAGCTCTAATTGACACAAATTATGTTGTACGAAAAAAATCAAAAACAGTCAGGCTCGACTCGTTTACGGACGCAAATTAACACAAATTATATTGTATGAAAGAAGAAGAAGAAAAAAACTAGGGTTTTGATGAAGAGAGTTATATATATACCTGTTGGCACACGTTTGGTTTCTTCACGGGTTGATCTGGCATCAGTCCGAAGTGGATGTGTGGGAAGTGGGCCCACTATTTTGCAACAAAAGAAATTTAAATAAATTAATTTTCAATTAATAATTGAATAATACAAATATATACAAAACCCTAGTTATTAATATATAGAGGGTACATTTTTAGCAGCAGCACTGAAGGCTTCCCTGTGACTGATATCAGGGTTACCAGCTTTGATACGTTGGATCTCGTCCCTGCAAAATTCTTGTCTTAGATTTTCCTCTATTCAAATACTATTATTAATAAAATAATAAATGAAATTTTGTATAATTAGTTAGGCATTAAAAGAAGCTGCAATAAAGCTGCAAGAACACAAACCTATGCATACAATACCTGGGGGTTAGGGCTCCGTGGCTACGGTTATTACACAATATATATACTATTAATTAATTACTGTATATATATATATATATATATATATATATCTTATTAAATAATATATAATATACAAACACATATATACACACACACATACAATTACTAATTGCTTACTTGATGAAGCGGTTGTAAGCAGAGGGCACTCTCTGTCTTTTCTCCGGGGCTGAAAAAAATATATATTATATAATATATGATATATAATATTTATAAAACAAACAATAAAACAAAATTCAGACATTAAAATCACTTGGCAGCTGACTTCCTTTGGATCTCTCTCTCTCTCTCTAGATCTCTCTCTCTCTCTCATCACTACTTCATCATTATCTAATGATGATTTTCCCTTACAAGATTTTTATCAGATTACACTGTTTCCACACCATTGGATCACACACACACATATACACCGAGGTAAAACTTCTTGGTTTTTTCTAGTTCAAGGGACAAAAACTTAAAAAACCTAACTATAAAAAAAATAAAAAATAAAGATTTAGGGTTTGGAAAGTTTTAAATATATCCTCAAAATTGGAAAAATAATGTGTATATATTTATATATATAGATATATACTGTTGATGAACAATAAGCCACATCATATATATTATAAGGTTTGAATATTAGATGAGATAAAAGTGGAAATAATTGAAGGAAGAGGAGAAGATAAGCTACAAATGTTTGCACACAAAAAAGCTCACTCACTGTTCATGAACTAATAATTAAACTCCCAAAAAATAATTAAAAAATAAAATTAATTCAACTAACAATGTAAGCGATCGATAAATTTCTTCGTTTAATTAATTTTGAAGTGACTCAAAGGTGAAATTAAAGATATTATTCATATAATACATTATCAAGATCTGATGTGATTAAATTAAAGAATATAATGTGGCGGTATATATAATCTTACGCCGTTTAGCTGCGGGAGGCTTAGGAAGTTCGTCGATATCACGAACGGGTAACATCGATTCGTTCGGGATACTCATATTCATCATCTGCTGCTGATTCATCATCAAACTCGACGGCGAGTTATTCCTAATCTCCTCCTGTGCACACATACACATTTATTAACTAATTAAAAACACCCACAAAAATTAGCCAAAAAAATCAAGAATCTTATGTAAGTACATATATATATATATACAAATTTACTACAAGATGTGTTTTAGTAGCTATAGTTTAAGATGATTTTTTAGAACCCTAAATTTTCAACATTCAGAAACCCTAATCCATTTTCAGACAGTACACACATATATATATACATACATACATAGAGAGAGAGAGAGAGAGAGAGAGAGAGAGAGAGAGAGAGAGAGAGAGAGAGAGATACCAGAAGATTCTGAGGAGAGAAGAAGGAGTGGCCGAGATGAAGCTGATTGGGAGAAGGGAGAAGAAGTCCACGCATGTTGACCGAGAGAAGATTTGTGCAATGCCCACATCTCACTGTTACAGTCTTGAACAAGCTCGTACAAGGAACACTCACCTAACATTACATTTTTTGGTCGGTGGTGGTGAGATTCTGAAAAAAGATGAGTGTGTGTGTGTGTGTGTGCGCGTGTTTCTGTATCTATATATGTATGTATATATATATATATATATAAATATGTATTGTGAAGAAGAAGAAGGAGGAAAAGAAAAAAAAAATGTACCGCGAGGACAGTGTCACAAAAGTTGCAATGGACGTAACAGAGCTGCTCGGAAGGAGAGAGGTGATGGTGGTCCGGAGCAAATGCAGATGAAGATGACATTTTCTTTTTTCCTTTTTTTTCTTTTCTTTTTTTTTAAATAATTTCTCTCTACTATGATTCCGTGAGATTGATTTGATTGATTGATAGATTGACTTATCGAGGTATATATGTATATATGTATATAGTAGGGGGGGTGGGGGTGGGGGTGGGGGGTGGGAAGGGGGGCTTTTTGTGTTTTGACAGATTAACCACCTTGGATCTGATTTTCTGATCATTTGCTTGTTTTCTTTTTTTAAGGGGGTTTGTGTTAACCCTAAGGGGGAGAGAGAGAGATCTAGAGAGAGAGAGATTAGTATTAATTTTATGGTCAAATTACGAAAACTCCCTCCTGTTTTGTTAATTACAATCACCCCCTTAACTATGTATTATCTTACGAAAATACCCCTTAAGAGGTAAATCTAGAGATATTAGATCGGTAAAACCGAACCGAAATTTCGGTACGCCGACATTTCATACTGTTTACCGAAGAATATACTACGATTTTATTCGATAAATAACCGAATTACATACAATTTATGTAAACATATTTAAAAAGAGATGGATGGCTACTCGCTGTAATTACCCAAATAAGAGGGGTTTTTTTTTCGAAATTTGGCTATACCTTAGGGGAGTGGCCGTAATTTTGCCTAATTTTATTATTTAATCTTTATATGTTATATATGTACATGTGGAAAATTAGATAAAAGTTCCTCTAAGGTGGTGCAATTAAAAATAAGGATATGATCTACTTTTTAATTTCGAGTAAAGTACCTGAATTTATATTTTTCTTTGGCCTATATATATATCTAAGTTCCTCTGTTTATTTAAATTAGTTGACCAATCAACTAATCTATGCGACTCAATGTAACTCGGATTAATAGAAGGCGGACAATTCAAATACATTAACTGTATCGTTTGAGAATGTAAGAGACTTTTGATTGACAAAATTGAGAGGAAATAATTGCAATTTGCCCTTTAAGGTATATCACCGTCTAACGATATAATCTTGCCCTTGCGGCATGATGTCGATTATAACATAATCTTTTAGATTCTTCTAAGAGTATTCGTTCAACCTTTAGGGGTGTAATTGCATAATCTTTAATTTATTAGGGAGTAAATTGTAAGTCTTTTAAGTATTAGATAATAAACAAATCAATAGTATTTGAATTGTATACTTGTGACTTAACAATTAATGATCCATATGGTGAGACAACATGGTGACAACAAAATCATCAAAGTCATTAGTTGTGACTTAGCTAGTGAGAATACTTGTTGTTGCTAGTATACACGTGTCACTAACTAAGGATGATGATTTGCATGTCATCAATTATTAATTGATAGCACTATTAGATTAATGGAGTAATTTACTAAACACTCCTGGGTACTAATACTCTTTCGTATCGAGATAATCAGATTTTTGCAAGTTGTTAGTCATATGTTCTTCAGTCACACCTTCATCTTGTCTAACTAACTGCACTGCACTCTGCCAGATTCGTCCAACTCCATCCATTACTGTTAGTTTTCATAAGCAATCTTGTTAGACAGACTTTCGATCTAACGTCAGATCACAAAAGCTTTTAGCAAAAATGGCAAACGTTGCTTGTCCTTAAACCTATAAAAATATTTTTGAGGGGCTTTCAGCTAATTTTTCCTAAATTAAAATTTATAAAAATACTATGCAAATAAAACCAAATTTCGAGATTTGCTTCTCAAATTTGATCGAAAAACCAAGCCCAAATTCAAACAAATGTGGCAATTAACTTGAAAACAAGTCTTGGAATAAATAAAATCATCAAAGTCTTGAAATGCGCTCTAAGGAATAATCAATCCTCGATCACTTCTATAAAATAAAAGACTGTAAATTAATTAATTAATTAATTAAAGACATCGAAATTGGTTTCGAACACATATCTTTATAATACTTAATAATTTGTGGTCATCATTTAATAAGAAGAAAACATTCCATTAAAAAATGTTTTATCATGTCAACTCACGGTATATTCCTTATCAATACTTTTTGTTGCATCACATCGATCATTACACAACACATATACATATATAAACTGTATATATATGCATGCATATATATTATTTTTATAGAAAAAAGAAAAAAGAAAAAAGAAAAAAAAAAGACATGCTTCCGGGTAGGAACAAGTTGTTTGTGTTGTTAACCTGCTATGAACGGAAATTTTGCCGAGGCGAGTTGTCTCTGTCCTTAAGACGAAATTTCCCCGCAACGGTGCTAACGGATTAAATGGAAATTGTCTCCCAAGATACAACGGCAAAACTTGGAATAGGAGCACTCCAAATCCCAAGTACGACGAACTGTACTTTGTGTAGAACTTTTCGAGAGAATCTGTAAAGGGAAGGCTGAATATGCAGTAGGCTTTTATTTGGATTGAAGTGAGGAATCCTGGGAATGTTAGGGTCTATTTATAAGGTTTGAAAAGTAGTTTTGTTTGAATGGTTGCACCATTTCGAATGGAGCCAATTGGGAGTAATAGTTGCACCATTTCGGGTTGAGCCTGAATGGTTTGCATTGGTTCGGCCGCACCAATTCAGACCAGTCAAAAAAATTAATGTAGTGATTTGGGCCCGAGCCCAAATCCAAATCCGATACATACATACGTACGTACGTACGAACGAACGAACGAACGAACGAGCCGGCCGGCCGGACGGCGGCGCGCGCGCGTGTGTGGGCACGATTTGAAACATATAACATATAGGCCTTTCTCCCAAACAAAGTTGAATGCCCAAAGGGCGTGACCCTTTGTCCCCATATTTTGATATAAATACAGCTCAGTACTTCTCTACTTTTCCAATGTGGGATAACTTAAAATCCCACTTTCCTTATATTTTTGGACTAGTAATTTTTCATTCACCACAAAATTGGTTCTAATCCAAAATTCATTTATGTATTAGACCGTACACTAATATTGATAAAAATTGTTCATGACTCAATTTTTAACCAATTTTCCCAACAGTTTGATGTATCGATATATATATAATCCATATACATACATACGTATAGAGTTATAGAGATAGAAGAAATGTATGGTCATCGTCGTCGGCATTCCCAATGGATTTGTGTGTGTGTGTGAGTGTGTGTGTATTAGTGTGAGAGAGAGAAAGTAGTGCATGCAGATGCGGCAGAGGTGGGGGAGAGGAGTGAGAAAGTGACTTGTGCATGGGGGCCATTATCTCTCACTCATTCACCCGTTGTTTTCACAGTTATGAACATCAATTCAATTTTGAAGATAATAACTTATTTTTATATATATTAGGGTAAATTACAGTCACCGGCCCCTGAGGTATGGTCAAATTACGAAACCCCCTCAGTTTGAGTAATTACAACCACCTCCCTCGACTATAAATCTTCTTACACGTCCACTCTTCCGGTTTCAAATTTAGTGGAATATAATCTTCTTGATTATAAGGAATATTATCACTTTTGTACCCGTTTTATCCCATTCGAGCTCTACATTTTGAAGCAAGAAGATCATAAATGTGTTTTTTGCTTGTATATATATATATATCAGATTGTGAGGCATCAGAAACTGTATTTTTGCACAAAACGAGTACAAATTAGAGACCATTACATGGAATCTAGATGATTATGTTGAATTTCACACCATAATGGTGGAGGTCTAAGAAAATTCATAGTTGAGGGGTAGATATAATATAATTATCCAAACAAGAGGGGATTTTCGTAATTTAACCATACCTCAGGGGTGGTTGTAATTTACCTTATATATTATTTTCACCTTTTATTATGTTATTTAAGTCTGAAATATATTCCATTTTCCATAATATATATTGGTAATAGGAATTCAAATTAGGGTGGACTTATAATTAGAAGTTACGGAGCGGCTGGGATATTTTTTTCTCTCTTTCGATTCATTCACATACAGTAGCACAGAATAACTACGCGAATTACCTTGTGATGGAATAGTTGATGTGTTCGGTGGATACTTCTATGACAAGAGAACGAAGCAGAAAACTTGAAAATGAACAGATACGCATAAGAATGTAACGCGGAGTATTAATTTTAAGAAACATATTTTGGCCTTAATTTGTGGATGGTTAAATTACGAAAGTTCCCCTCCTGTTTGGGTAATTACAAGCACCCCCCTCAATTATAAATCTTCTTATACGTCCACTCTTGCGGTTTCAAATTTAGTGGAATCTTCTTGATTATATGGAGTATTATCACTTTTGTATCCGTTTTATCACATTCGTACTCTATATTTTGAAGCAAGATGATCATAACATGTGTTTTTTGGCTTGTATATATCAGATTGTGGTGCATTATAAACTGTATTTTTACACAATACGACTACAAGATTCAAACTAGAGCATGCACATTCCCCGGAATCTAGATGATTATGTTGAATTTGACACTATAAGACTATAGGGTGGAGGTCTAAGAAGATTCATAGTTGAGGGAGTAGATATAATTATCCAAACAAGATGGGGATTTTCGTAATTTAACCATACCTCATGAGTGGTTGTAATTTACCTTATATATTATTTTCACCTTTTATTATTTTATTTTATTTTTAAATATATTCCATTTTCCATAATATATATTGGTAATAGGAATTCAAATTAGGGCGTGGACTTATAATTAGAAGTTACGGAGCGGCCAAGATATTTTTTTTCTCTCTTTCGATTCATGATTCACATGCAGTAGCACAAAATAACTACGCGAATTACCTTGAGATGGAATAGTTGATGTGTTTGATGGATACATCCATGGCAAGAAAACGAAGCAGAAAACTTGAAGAAGAACAGATACGCATAAGAATGTAATGCGGATTACTAATTTTAAGAAACATATTTTGGACTTTGTGGATGGTCAAAATTAAATTATTTGAGCTTGAACACAACCTTGCCAAAGGATGGCTACGCCACTGTGCAACCGACTATCGATCGAATATAGTGTTCTATTGTATTAACAATATTTTTAATAGTGGCAATCAAACGAGTTCTTAATTGATTAAACTAATTTCTTGATACAAATTTAATCGATGGATAACTTTAAAATTAAGTACGTGACACATGTGATTTACCTAGTGCACCTCGAATAGATGAGAATTCATTTTTATTTTTAATTCAAGTATTCAAGTTCGAGAGTGGGACATATATACCTTCAAAAATAATTTATATTTTTCATGACTTAGATTAATTAAAAAAAAAAATTATTGAGAATCAAGCCTTAATTAAATGGCGGGAACCTATCCTCTGCACTTACTATTATTGCTTTATAAGTTGGGATATTTTATGCCATCACAAGCCAATTTTGCTTTCTTTCTATTTTCTTAGGGATATTTTGACACAAACAACTTAGTTCATTACTATATTAAATAAGTTAAAGTCTCTAGAGATTTATATGTATATGTAGGTTATTGAGATGCTGCACTCGGTGAAATAGACCGAGTAATTATTAATCAGTAATGTGGTGAAATAACTTTTCATAAAGCACACATACACATGGGTGTGTCTGTGTGTGATTACGTGCAGATCAACAATTAATAATCACCCAATACATTGCATCGGGTGATTGTGTGGTTAGATTGAAATAAAAAGGCATCGGCGCGGGAATTTGAATTCAAGTCATTTGACTCTACGCTGTTCTACATCACCAATTAGGCCACTTTTACAGGTGTTTATTGTAATTTCATTTATGATTGTTGATCGAGAGAACTCTTAGAAGAATAATAGGCATACGACAAATCTCACTTAAGTGTAACATCGAGTAAATAATGTTACTAGTTGAATTCGAATCCCATTGTTAATGGTCGTTAGATCGAGCTTGTCACACATCTCTTATATGATTTACAAGCTATTATATTAGAATGTAAGTTTACCCGGTGCACCTATACAAAATAATTGAACGATTTTCTTGACGGTTTAAAGACGATCTGTTTAATTGACAAGAAAAATAGATCATGGGTCCATATATATATATATATATATATATATATATATATATATATATATATATCTTGATTTCTAATGTAACAAAATAAAAATAAAAGTTTGACAGACTCAATTAAATATTGGAATTCAAGCATTTATTACATGTCGTCTTTTATATGTTGGCCAAAAGTTAGGACCACTTCAAATTTCAAAAACCAGTTGTACAATAGCCTACTCTACATGCATCAATAATAATAATTCAATTCATACAAAGCCAAAGCAAATATTTTTCAGTCTTAATTCAACTTCTTGTGATTCATATTTCTAATATAATCATTAGTTAATAGGGAAAATTACGACCAGGCCCTTGAGATAAAGTTAAATTAAGAAAAAAAACCTTATGTTTGAGTAATTTACAACCACCCCTCAATTATGTATTGTCTGCAAAAAAACCCCTCTTTAATAGGTAAATTTGACTTCGTAAAGGTGGACGTGTAAGACGATACATAGTTGATGGGTACGATTGTAATTATCCAAACATGAGGGGTTATTTCATAATTTGGTCTTACCTCAGAGGGTTGGCCGTAATTTGCTCATATTGTCATAGTATTTATTCCAGCTCTTATACTTGGTATACATACATGATTTATGTATGGGTAAATTACAACCACCCCCATGAGGTATGGTCAAATTATGAACCCCTCCCCCGTTTGAGTAATTATAACCACCACCTTCAACTATAAATCTTATAACACGTCCATCCTTGCGGTTTTAAATTTAGTGGAATCTTCGAAATTATATGGAATGTTATCACTTTTGTACCCGTTTTGTCCCGTTCGAACTCCACATTTTGAAGCAAGATGATCATAATCTGCATTTTTTGACTTGTATATATCAGATTGTGGTGCATCAGAAATTGTATTTTTACACAAAACGAGTACAAATTAGAGCACATTCCACGAAATCTAGATGATTATGTTGAATTTGACACAATAAAGGTGAATGCGTGGAGGTGTAAGAAAAAAACATAGTTAAGGGGATATATGTAATTATCCAAATAAGAGGGATTTTTTCGTAAATTGCCTATACCTCAGGGTGGTTGTAATTTATCCTTTATATATTATATATTTGCCATGTTCAAATATTTTAGCATGTTGTAAAAATCAATTGTAGCATGTTGTAATGTACTTTGAGATAGATGAATAAGTAAATAAATGTGATATATGCAATAACATTTTGGATTATTTTCAATTATAATCTATATATAAAAATTAAAGTGAGGCAATTATATATAGGGTAAATTACAAACACCCCCTGAGGTATGGTCAAATTACAAAAACACCCCTCTTGTTTGGATAATTACAACCACCCCCTCAACTCATCAAATTTAGTGGAATCTTCGAGATTATATGGAATATTATTACTTTTGTACCCGTTTTATCCCATTCAAACTCTACATTATGAAGCAAGATGACCATAATATGTGATTTTTAGCTTGTATATATCAGTTTGTGGTGCATCGGAAACTGTATTTTTACACAAAAGAGTACAAACTAGAGCACATTTCACGGAATATAGATGACTATGTTGAATTTGGCACCATAAAGGTGGAGGTCTAAGAAAAAATCATAATTGATGGGATAGATGTAATTATCCAAACAAGATGGGGGTTTTTGTAATTTGACCATACCTAAGCGGGGTGTTTGTAATTTACCCTTATATATATTATTACTAAGGAACAATTACAAGTACAGAAAATTAAATGATGGTCATTATTTATTTTTATTTTAATTCTGATTTGACAGATCGATCAGACTCTCTCTCCCCCTCTCTCTCTATCTATCTCTCTCTTCTCTCTCTCACACAGACACACACACAGATACGTAATTGTCAGTGAAAGCTGAAGACAGACATCTTTTTCATTTATGTATAGCCTTTTGTCCTTACATTATTTTCTGCAACTCCCTTTGGACTATAATGTATATTTATGTATGCATCTTTGTAATTTTTTTATTTTAATTTCATTTTATTTAATATAAATAAAATATATATTATTAAAAAAAAAATTAAATTAAATTAAATTCTGTTTTTCATTGTTGCCCAATTAGCAACCACAGAGAGAACAAAGGCCTAGAAGATTTTGCTGAAAAAGAGGGCTGTCACTTCTTTAACATATATATAATTATATATCACAACTATCACATCCAAAATCTTCAACCTCGTCTACTTAAAAAAGAATCATTCTTAAACAGAATCTTATTATTTTGGGATTATATTCATTTTTGTTATTTTTATTACAAGTTTTTTGTTAGATGCTATGAAATGAAAATTTGGTTATATTTTACCATTTTTGGTTTATGGGGTAGGAGTTAATATATCATGTACGTCGTGTTGTAGTGCACACCACTCATGCACGAATATGACTACATATAACTGTGTAACACTGTATATTTCAGTCAACTCGCTATTTACGCACCGGAAGTTCACTATATTTGTTCGGCATTGAGGACATACTGCAATTTCAATCACGTAGTTAAGTTTGGGTTATTGTTTTAATACCATTGTTGGGGCCCACGAGCTAGCACAAACTCTATATTAATATCGTATTGTCTATTTTGGGCCGAGTTCAATTGATTTTGCTCTTGAGTTTTCCCAAAAGGTCTCATACCATTAAAATTGTTATCCCCTTCTTATAAACGAATGATATTTTTCCATATTAAACAATATGGGAAATTAAATTGAATACTAAACACTAAAATTTATAACCCAACCCCTCCTTATAAACGAATGATATTTTCCCATATTAAACAATATGGGAAATTAAATTAAATACAAAACACAAAAATTTATAACCATTTGGGTTGTCTTTCTAATTCAATTGGATGTATTTTTTTAATTATTTTTTTTTATAATTACCTAATCTGGATGTCGGGTGAGAAAGTTATGCATGAATGAATTAACATCAACAACAATTTTGGTATTTTGAGTTTTCTGAGATTCAAATTGTAACTCTTTCGTGCATAACTCTCGCTCTGACATTCAATCCAACTAATTTAAGTTGGATTACAAACCTACTTAAATAACCACAAATTAGGTGCCTAAGTTTTGCCAAATTCAGAATCGAAAGATGGGAAATCACATTTGAAGTCGGAACGGTACCAACAAAATTGAAACAACGTTTAACATTTATATATATTTATAAAAAAAAAAAAAAGAGAGAGAATTTCCAAAATTATTTCACAAATTATCAGAAATAGGAATCGTATGTATTCCAATTCCGATCTAAAAGAAATATTTGAAAAGAAAAAAACTAGAAATGAAAAAAAATGTTCCAAATTCGATTTCTTTTACTCGAAATTCACATATTCCGTTTCAATTTTCATCCCCAGTCCGACTCAATAAAGAATGTCATATTATTTGAAATAGAAGATTCTATTTGTAAAAGTAACATTCAAACCACTAAACATTACAACAACCAAATGATAGATAAAAAAAAAAACCATTTGTTTTGTTGTTATGTTTATTGCTTAGATTGTGTCTGTGACAATGCAACTGTCACCCACCTGTCGTTGTTACTTTACAGCAAAATCCCATGCCCCTCAAGAACAGTGTTTGCATTCATGTAAACCAACATATTATGTGTACCAACAAAATAGATTGACAGATATAGATGTCTATTATGTCATCTCTGTACTTAGGCAGCCACAGTATACCTAATTCAAATAAATAATTAAATTAATTAATTAAAAAATAAGTAAATTAAAAAGCAAAAACCCCCAAAAACATTTTTTTATTTTCCAGAAAATAAATTATCTCGAATAGAGAAAAATTGTCTAGAGAATTTTCCGGAAAATAGTTTATCGAAATGAAATTAAATTTCGACTAGATTTGACTCTAGCCGACGGATCAGATCGGAATTAGCACTTTCGAATTCAGTTATACGAAGAAAAAAAATGAAAAATCTTCGGAATTTGGATCGGAACTGAAAAAATCCATTCTTTCATTCACCTATAATACATAACACATAATAAGATAAATATTAAGAATATTATTTTCCGGAAAAAAAAAATTCAGAATTTTCCGAAATGTATTTTCTAAAATAATATATATTTTTTTTTATTGAAGTCGGCGGAAATCGGAAATCGAAAATCTCGTTCCAATTTCTACTACCACCCCCAACACACACATACACACAAAAAACAAGAATCATATATGATATGCACAAAATTCACACACACAAAACACACACTGAAGTGTGAAATTCATTCATCAAAAAGCAGGGGACTGAAACATGTTTTTAGCATCTCGTAGGCTTTGTCTTTTCTGTGCATATAATTCATTCATCATTCATATTGTATAGCACGTACGGCATTTATACATAGATTAGCTACCACACTATATCTATATATATACATACATACACATATAGCTATATAGATAAGTACCTCTCAGTTGAAAATAATACACACACAAAAACAAAAATAAAAAAAAATCCAACACACATACTCAGTGGTGAAAACTGTGCAGCTCACCTATGAGATCGACTCCAGGTATATATATATATATATATATATATATATATATATATATATATATATATATATATATATATCTTCCCATACTTGGGTGTTGGTGAAAAAAAGAGAGACAAAAGTCAAATATTGGACCTAGTTTTCTGTATAGCTACTACCTAAATAAAGTTGTCACCTTAATCACACACTTTTGGAGCTACATTGGTAGGGAAAGATTCTTTGACTCTCTCTCTCTCTCTAACAATCAATGAAAAATGAAATTTTTATGAATCTCTACTTTAAAACTAATATATAGATTCAGTATATAATTTCAATATAGGCCGATGATGAATTGACGAAAATTATAATCATCTAATATGTCGTTTGCGCAACGAAGTAACCAAAATGCATATAATTGATTGGAAAAAAGAAAAAGAAAAAGAAAAGACGGCCGATTTTCTCTCACTTACTTTTGAACCAAAGTAAAATGTCCGTTCACTTTGAGAGCCAGTAGATGATGAGGAAGAGCGTACAAGCAGCGATAACAGCGGAGAGGATGAGAGTGTCTCTTGATTTTTTTCTTCTGATCGAGCCTGTGAGGGGGATTAGGGAATGTTCGAATAATCAAGTACGGAATTTTCTATTTTATTTTTTTAAAAGTAAAATATTTTTATTCGGAAAGTTTACCAATTAGACCACGAATGACTGGGAATTTGTCGCCGAGTATCTTGACTTTTCCTTGAACGTCTCCGAATAAGGTCCTTTGAGAACCCAAGGCAGCTCTAGTTGCTTGAGCTTGACTAATCACATCATCAATCTGATAACAAGTTTGACCGAAATTGCCGATAAATTAAAGATGCATAATTGTACAAAAGCTGTAAAGGGTTTTATGTCGAAAGGCCAAAAGCGTAAAAAAAAGACAAACAAGAGATATTTCTTCACTTCTGATATGTCAAGTGATTCATGCATGTACTCTTTCTTCACTGGGGCCAAACAGTAAAAGTTTCATTGCCACTAAGAAACCCCAAAATGTCAAATTTCGTCTTCTACTAATCGTTTTATTGACTTGGGCCCCTCGTTTGGTTGGTAAGATTAACCATGATTAATTAAATAATTAGACATTATTTGATGTTTGGCTAGTCCAATAACTTTTTGGGTCGGCCCGCAATCAAATTTTCGTTAGTGGGAAATTGTGTATTAGACCTCCTCCAGTCCAATTACACAATTGGGTTCTCATAAAATTCGGTAATCTCATCTTGGCTAAGCCTATCTTGACAACCAAACGAGGACTAGATGAATTAGAGAGCCAATAATTCGATTAAATTTCACTCGCATGGAAGAAATAGCAGCAGGTTCTAACACTATATTGTCCAAGAAACCTCAGATCTGGAACATGTTAAATAATCTTGATATTACAGTTACAGGTTATAAATGGCTGTCTACTAGTTTCCACAGGGTAAATGCATTCGAACCCAAATGCATATTCAACCCTCATCCAATGAAACAATTCTCACTATGCCACCTAACCATATCACGAAGCAAACATTTTCTTCTGTAAAATTCACCCAGATAAACACAATATAGCCACACAAAAAAAAACATAATTAATAAAAAAATAAAATAAATAAAAGAAACATAATATAGCAGCTCATAGATCTTACATGAGATATGCTTCCATGTATGGCAGCTCTCTCACGTAATAATTGCATTCTTGGAGATACGCTGCCAGAGGCCTGCATAACAAATTATGAACTGTTAGCTAAAAGGGGCAATTATGAACAAATTTGTTCACATTCGTAGTTGTATTAAAATGTTCTTACCTTGTACTCACTGATATCGTCTCGCACAGAACTAAGAAGTTCTGCATGTTCCTTCATTGAGTTAATATTTCCCTTGATACGCCTAAATTCCTAGAGAAATAATCTTAAGTCAATTTGACCAATCTGCTATATCATTATTATAGTGAAACGGAAAGAACATTGCTATATAAAAAATAGATATATGTGTGCGTGTGTGTGTGCGCGTGTGTGTGTGTGTGTATTTAAAGGAAAAAAAGGGCTTCATGGCATATTGGTACAAAGCCATGCAGATACACGAACAATTTAGTTCAAACTCTTTGGAGTCCTAAATTTCATAACCACGATCCAATAGTTTCTAATCTGCCACATCCCAAATTATCATAAGAACGCAGGTTCAGGAAAATGGAGATATAAACCACTAGAAGTTGATTTCTGTTGCATGTGAAAGAAAAAAACGAATAAAATAAAATATAGGGGTATAATGGATTTAATCAGATTTTGATAAATCGAATATATAGTGGTAAAAGCTAAAACACTAACTTTAGATGATTTATAAGTGACCACATCACTTGTAAATGTATTACTGGTTCATTAGCTGAAAAGTTTTATATGTCAATCCATAAAGATGTGCAAAAGCTCAAAAGATTCACTATGTACAGAACTAGAATGTGGGACCACCTTTCAGATGATGCAGCTATATCCTTCACATCTTACGAGTCCACTAACAGTTTCACCACTTTTTGGAATATTAAAAAAAAAAAAAAAAAAAAATGCAGGACAAGTATACTCGGATGAGATTCCAATCAGCCTCAGACATAAGCAACATACAAGTGCTTCATCACTGTGGCAGAGAGTTACTTTTTATTGAACACCAAGAGATCATCCGAACAAGATCTTACATATTTATTGATCTCTCATGGGAAGAAAAAAATCACTTGTATATCAGAAGCACAGGAATGCGCTCAACATAAAAAATATTATTAGGAAATTTTAATATAGCAATTCATCAATCAGATATCATCCATGAACACAGAAGCCAATGCTATAAATTTCCGTAATGCATAGATATTAAGATATGATAGCTTAACTATGGTCCGCAAGTATGGTCAAACGCTCCAAGAAATTCTGATGAGAATCTCAAATGGGAGAGTAAAAAGTGGACCAAGTATTAAATGTATAAAGAAAATCCCGTGGACCAAGTACCAGGCCATGTGTATAGCTATCACTACCCACCCAAAACATGCAATTTTGACTCATCAAGATTCAATATATTAGGTGCTAAGTTGGAATTTCATTCTAACAAACAATTCTTGTAGTTAGTAGGAAGGACATTGTCACTTAATAATTCTGGATTTGATGTCGCAGAGTCGCAGACAATAGATTAAACTGACTGTCTGAAAATATTCGCAAAAGGATAAGCGCTAGTGTGTGATCCAATCAACACCATAATACCTATTCCGGATTCATCATTATTTTGAGCAGAAAGGCAACAGAACAAAGTAAAGCACAAGACCTTTTTACTGAAAAAATATATATTACTTCAAATCATAGAGTAACGAAAAGATCACACATGATAGGAAAATAAACCTGGGTAAACTCATGCAGTATGTCCCTGTGTCTAGCAAGCTTTTGAGTAACTGAAGTAGTAGGAGCAGCAGAAGCAGCACATCGACTCATAGAATCATTTATATCAAGTAGCTTCTCCAGCAAGGACTCAATCTCCATGTCCATAGACTTCCATGACCTGCTTGAGCCAAGAGTTGGTGAACCAGAATCCACATGACCTGGAAACCAGTCCAACGAAATGGTTTCGGTTTATTTTAGCAGGATTTTTTCTTAAAAGGCAAAAACATTTGATCACATTCAGAAAAAAAGGAGATGACTCGCTAGTCACTTGTGCTGAAAAACAAATATGCTTGAAATTATAATGTAATGATCCTAAACATTCGTCTAGGTTCCAAAATAATAGTAAATGAGTGCAAAACATACGTCCATATGCAGCACAAAATTTACTGATAAGGAATGCAAGCCCAGCTCCCAGAGCTAATTTTGTCTGTTTGACATACTTCCCAAAACCAAGAACTATTATCATGTAATCAAAATTCAACTTTTTAGCAGGCACAACTCCGGAGTGTTAACTGTAACTCACTTCTGAGGTAGCTGAAAAGATGCTGCTATTACTATATAATAGAGTTATTTTGATCACCTGTTTTCATCTTCATTGAGGAACAGCTGAAGAAGTAGATAGATTTATAAATTATAAGGGCTTCTACGTATCTTTCAAATTTCCAACTCACGGAGAAGAATTTCTTAATTTAAAGTTACTTTATAACGGGTGGTAAAAGCCACCTAGCAAAAATGAAGTTACTCGTATGGTACCAGAAGGCAGAATGCATCTACAACCATGTCTTGTACAAATCGAACCTCATATTTCCAACTGTTAAGACAATTGCTCCACATACTGAAAATTTCGATATTACTAGAGCTTCTAATTATCAAATTGATATTACTAAAACCAACACCTACATCGTCCTTCTTTCGACCAACGAACAAATTCACAATCTAAAGTCATTCATCAAATTTCGCACCCCGAAAAGCAGCATGAGACAAAATTACTGTACTAATTACACAAACCAAACGATCAATAACAATAAGCGATTAAAAATCAGAAATCGGCCAAACGTAAGCTCATATAATAAATCATGAAATTCAAACCCTCATAGATGTGCAGCAATAAAAAATTTGCTCGATCTGTAAAATGGTTAGAATTCAAAATTGTACAGGCTCAATACGATTAAAAAAATTGCGGAATTCACAGTATCAGAATAAATCCAACAGTCAACAGCAAAAACAACAGATTAATGAAAATTCGCGGCAGATTTTTCTCAAGTGGAATTCGTACCTCCTTGGTTGAAACGAGCGCCGAGCTTAGCGTAGGAAGATAGCTTGACATCGAGATCGCCTTCGATTTTACGGGCTTCTTTCCGGAGCTCCTCCCAACCCGATTCCTGCAGCGCATCCATATTCTGAGTGTGATCTATACGGATCCGACCCGTTTCCTGGACTGCTGCTTCCCTTCGACTGTGTACGGGTTATGACCCGAATCCGGTAGTTTGTTAACGGTTGAATAAAAAGCGGGTTATGGAATCCGAGGAGCACAACACAGTGTGTATGGTGAGAGTGATGCAGCAGTTTGAATCAGAAATGCGAGGAGAAATCTTCACTTTCATTATTTTTCATTTATTAATTAATATTTTCTTCACGAAAATGGTCCATTTTACCCTTTTACCTTTCGTAATATTTTTCTTGGGAAAAATTCAATTTTCGTCCCTCAAGTTTGCACTGATTACACATTTGGTCTCATTTGTTTATAAAAAATACAGTTGGTCCCTCATGTTTAAAAAATTCAACACATTTAACCCTTTCCGTCAATTTTCCGTTAGTGCTAACGGAATCATGCTTGTGCCTTTCACTGCCTTAACTGGCGGACTAACGGTAAATTGACGGAAAGGACAAAAAATATTGAATTATTGAGACATTAAGGATTAAATGTGTTTTTTGTGAACATGAGGAACCAAATGTTAAATCGATGTAAACTTAAGGGATGTAAATTGTATTTTTCCCATTCTTTTTGTGTTCCTAATTTATTTGCTTTCTTTAATTACTTACAAAAACTCATACATTGGAAATATGAATTTTGCGGAATTTATATTGTTTTATTGAAGTCCAAGTTATATACCACACCAATGGATAAAGTAGGACCTAAGTAAGAAGAAATAGTTATAAAGGGATCTTAATTGGAAAATGATAAAACAAAAGGAACCCGCAAACAATTATATAGGTGCACTGGGTAAACTTACACTATAGTATAATAGCTTGCATTGCAAACCATACGAGAGATCGTCAACGCTAACCATATGTGACGATCACACATATTAAAATATGTACAAAGTGGATAATTATCTATACACGTGCTTGGTGAGATTTAATTCGATAAAATTTATCGAAAATAGCATCGAGAATCAACACATGAAATAGGCTCATGTTCATTAATCATTATAGCTTTGAGGTTTTCACCCTTTCATTAAGCCTATTAATTAGGCAAAGTTCATACTTACTTGAGTTCATACTTACTTAAGCTTTAAAACACACACACACACACACATTGCAAGAAAATTATACTGCTAAAATCCAGCAGATCCAACTAAGGAAGAGTAGGAAGAATTTTCGTCGGTGGACACAACTTTCTGTCGAACAATATCCTTCTTCGATTCTATCTCGGTACCATTTAATAATGTTTGTGCATTTCCAATATTAGCCATTTCACATAACTGTACCTTTCTCTTCTTCGCTTCTTCCACATCCCCTTCCCAACAAGTCTCCGTAATAATTTCGTTCGCTTCATCTAATTTCTCCTCTTCCATTAGACTCTCGTTTTCCAGAAGAACAAGATACACTTGTTCAGCGGCAGATTTCCTGATCTGAAAACGAAAAAAAAAATTGTCTCATAATATGATATAGAATACAAATAACTCATAAGAAAATCGACTTTTATTTTGGCAATTGTAGACCTTGGGATATCTGTGGCCGAGGAAAGTGAGTAGATGGGAGAATGCCCTTGTGTTTATAGGGTCCGAAATTGAAGCAATATATCCGAGTATTGCAATTCCTGCATTTAGTTTGGAGAAGTCCTTTGTTCCTTTTAACTCTATAGCCACAGAATCCAAAACTCCCGCGCAGAAGACTGGAGTTTGAGCCTGTGAAATAAATCATTTAGATGCATTATTGAGAAAGTAGGACTGTAAAAATGGGATATTTTCAATGAAAATTTCATTTTTTAAAATTCAAAAAAATAAGATGAAAAAGATAATTACCTCCATGTTCAACAGTAACTTTCGGCTGAAAAGGATCTCGATAGTCTGAAACAAAGATGCATTAAATGGTAAAAAAATTCAAAACACACACAATTAATACATACAAATATATATATATATATATATATATATATATATATATATATATATATATATATATATATATATATATATATTACCTTCAAAGAGGGAATAATGACTCTATCACATCTTCGATATTTCTGAAGCACCCATAGAATATCTATTGACAGACTGAACTGTCTCGAGTCATCAAGAAGATAGTCTAACAAAGAAGTGAGTGATGCCTTCTTCAAAGAATCTTGTAAACCGCCAATAGATATAACTAGCCCCGACACAACATATTTACTATAACAATCAAATTGAAGAAGTTGTACAAAACGAGGATACGAAAACGTCGGCACCTGCATGGAAAAATTAGAATAAATAAATAAATATATATTTATCAGCAAATATTAACAGGATTCACTTGCTATTTATTTTAACTCACCCCCCACTTAAAATCAGCCTCGTCCGGAACTATATTTTCGAGAGTATCCCTTTCTGGTATATGTGGGACGAAAGTTGTTTTATTGTATAGAATTCTCTGGAGAATCTTTGCTGCTGATTCCCTTATTTTATCCATTTTCTCCACAGCTTGCTTCAAAATGCCTCCAACTAAATCATTTGCCAAAACGGGATCGAAATACGAATCTTTTTCTTGATTTGTAGAATCCCTCGTGCACAGAATATATGTGCATTTTTCAAGGCCATCCATTGCAGCCTCACGTACCCAAGAACCTACATCGCCCCTGTTGTCAGTGGAGTAATCATCCAGAGCTTTAAAAAGACTGCACATAACTTCATTTCTGATGAAATGGAATAGGTTGGACTCGTCTTCTTTGGTAAAGCAAGATTCTCCAGCTTCGGTTAAGGTTTCACAAACAGATACAAGTCCTTTGACAGCATTGACTCGTGCTTCAGCGTCCCTTTCTTCAGCATTATTCTGAATAAAACCAGAATCATTTCGTCAGAAAAGAATGAGGGGTGAAAATTGGAATGGAATTTCCGATTTCCACAGATTCCGATCCAAATTTTTCCGACTTTGGAACAGTATTTTTCATTCAGGATTCTCAAATTCCGATTTTTCCGAAATTTCTAAATAAATATAAGATTCCGATTTTCGATCCGATTTCAAGTCCGAGAATTCCGATTTGTTTTATGAAATCTACGCTTATAATATCAAAATTATTATGTATTTTGTATTTCAGGTGACTAAGAATTGGAATTTTTAGAATTCCGCTGATTCCGATACGAATATTTCCGATTTCGGAACTATTTTCTCATTTTAATTTCCAAATTTCCGACGTCCAATTTTTCCCCTTTTTTTTAGCAGAACTGGAATCAGATTTTCACTTTCGAAAAAAATCGGATTTTTTTCCGAAAGTGCTAATTCCGACTCGATCTGTCCGATTTTCATCTCTAAGCATAACAATGCCTTCGAAATTTTTTTCCAACTCTATATGGATTCATATATTTACCCTCCTCTATTTCTCATTTGTAACAGGACTTGAATGCAAGAAAAAAAAAACGAAGGAAAAAGAAAAACTATACACATACCTCAATTTCACAGGAAGAACAGAGTTTTGTCAACACAGATTTCCACCCTTGAGACAGAAACTCGAAAGGCAGAACACCTAGTGCAAGAGCCGATCCTCGTCTTGCAGCAACATTAGGATCAGACAACTGTGCAAGATATCTTGAAATGATATCGTTCATTCCCTTGTTGTCCATGGATATCAGGTAAGCAGGAATGTAGTGTTTAAAGGCTTCAATAGCAGCATTCTAAAAGCACGAATAAAAAGAATTTATTCAAGAGACAGAAGAATACGAAGATGCACCTGTAAGTAAGAGCTTTATTTTACTAAGGGAAAAAAGGACCTGTATGTGAGAATTAGGATGTTTCATGTTCTCGTTGAGCGTATCAAGCAAACTTCGTTTTATCTTGTCAGTCAGAGATATTTGAGCTTGGGAAATGCACTCGATGAAACGAGAAACAGCAGAGCGCATTATTTCCCCTCCTTTACCACGGTAAAGACGTGCTTTCTCAATGGAGGGAACTATACCAGCAACTACTATTTGCTTATCTGCAAAGAACAAATGCGAAGGAGGAAATTACTGATAGTGCATATAACTACACTCCAATTAGTGAACTACGTAGGATCTCCCTTGAGGATTGCGTAAGCTACTTACTGCACCTTCGTTAATACATAGAAAACAAAGAAACACTAAGCTGTAGCATGTATATAATACATAGAATCAAGTGCATGTGGGTACAAGAAAGTTGCATCGGGATAAAAATTGCAACAAATTGTAAAAGGTGTGTTCTAACCTGTGGAAAGAGTATAGTTGTGCTTATGTAAAGCCAACACCACCTCCGCAGAGGCCAAGGTTGCACCGTGCCGCATGCACAAATCAGACGATAGAGTACAAGGAACTAATTTCTCCAAAACTACATTAGCAAAATATTCCGGCTCAAATTTCACAAGAGATGACATGGCAGTTGCTGCAAGTTCTCTCAAACCCTTGTCCTGCACATTGAACATAATTTGTCAAGCATTAGCTAAACCAATATGTAGAGACACAGATTTATACATTGTGTATTGCAAAAGAAGTACATCACAGCAAGTAGCAACAACATTAAGTACATAGGAACAAATATCAACTGATATTTGATAATATATTTTTGTATGCAAAGTATGGAAAGTTCATTTAATTGATAAACTGCGGTATTGAACTAGAAAAGGAACAAGAAAGATACATACCCAGTGGCAAATCTTACTATTCAACAGCACATCCACAAATTGATGAAGGTAGCCATCATATTGAGCAATGCCAACAGCAACGTGAAGGTACGAGTTTGCTCGAGAGGAAAGGGCAAAATAGTCAGCTGTATTTACTATATCAATGCCATGGGGGAAATTTCCTTGTCTCCCGACATTTTCCTGGAAAGCAGCTGCTGCTGCTCTTCTGCAATTAACCTAAACAGTAAGCTCACAGACTCAGCACTATGACAACAAGCTCAAAACGAAAATTAAAAGAATTATCTGTTCTTGCAAAGAGAAAACTTATGTTATATAATTAATCACCTCACGGTCATAACAGGCCACGGTTAGAAGATGTGGTGCCAGCTGTTCCAGCACATCTTTCATGTCTCTGTGGAAATAGGCACGACCAAAAGCCCAGCAAACATAAGCCGCAGCATCACGTACATGAGATCCAACACTATGAGGTCCTCTTCGAATATCATAATGTAAAGCCTGTAAGAATAAATCAATAAATAAATAACTTGCTGAAAAGAAGAAGAGGAATAATGCAGTTCTCCATTTACACCATAGATAAATATGCACAATGTACCGATCGAATACTTAAATGAAGACTCAGAAAAAAAAAACAAAAAAAAAAAAAAAGAAAATAAGTTATCCAAAAAGTATAGCATTTTTTTTTAACTCAATAGCACAAAAGAAAAAAAAAAAGGAATACCTTTACGATAACAGGAACAACTTTAGGAAAACTGATTGGTAAGAGCAATCCTCTGCGTGCCAGTTCTGCCAGTGCCAAGCATCCACCATGCCATGAACCATCTCCCTTAAACATATAACATTACAAAGTCAGAATGAGAGCATAAGCCACAATATTTCGACATAGAAATGTGTCTTTATTGATAGAAGCGTCTAAATGCATTATGGTTTCTATGTGACCAGCAAAAGATACATGCATGTTTGAATTGTTTTGTGTGCTCCAGAAAGTTGGGGTTTTGGATATTTTCATTCAGAAGCTAGAATAGTTTGCTGTGAGTTCTTCAGATGAGACAACAATTTCAATCAAGATATCATGGCTAATGTTCGAAGAAGTTATCAATATTCTACAACATGAGAGATTTTACATTATTTTTCTATGCTCTGAAATTATATCTTTATGGAAAACAAGGAACATAAGTAATAGGTTAGTATTCTCCATATCATTTAGATACATATCATGAGTTCCAAATTAGTGGCAAGAGACATAAAAGATGATTTTGGAAGCATACCTCACCAGGAGAAAAGAGCTCCAAAACAGATGACAAGACTTCGTCTGAGAGCGAATAAGTTAGGCGTGATGTGATGCGGCCAATACCTTTTGCAGCAGACCATCGGACAACAGTGTCCTGCATAAGTAAATGGAGCATAAATCGAATTCATCAAGAACAAATCCAGAGAAAATGATAGCTCAAACAAGAAAGTTATATGATAACTTCAAAAATCTATTTGATACAGCAAAAAGTTGGTTGCATACAAATTTGTTTTTGCCTTAAATAATGAAACCAAGAGAAAAAGAATACTACTGGAAAAGACGTTGCAATTGTCAGTAAGTAAACTACTTAGTGATTAGTTAATTATGGTGAAGCACTCAAATTATTTGAACACAAACTCTAGAGTCTAGACATACCGTATCTTTCAATCCTGACAGCAGAAGTTCGATAATATCTTCTATGATATCTGGAATATCCATATATTCCTCTTCAACACAGCTTGTCTCTTGAGAGGAGTTTGCGTTAACCGAATCATTGAATTGGTTACTATCGCTTGTCACATGTAAGGAATTATTGTCTCCAAGAGTCCTTTTTGTACCCTATAAGATATCAACACAAACAAAGAATCAGTATTTGTTTGAACTATAGTACAAGATGTGTAACCAAATGTTCACACGAAACCAATGGAGTAAAGATACGCATAAAGCTATACTGTAATAATTTTTCAAGAACTTCGAACAATTGTCGAAAAACTCAATCACTGAGTCATTTCTATCATGTTTGTCAAGCAAATCCAATGTTTCTCTTCCAAGAATTTGCTTTATGTTTTTTTTCTTTTGAGAGGGAGAGAGTTTACTAAAGGGCTCAATCTAAAAATCATTCACATCAAACACTGATTTCTTTTTTAGAGATACATTCCCTACAGGCCTCTAAAAGGTTAACTTGCAGAGCTGTTTGTTAACCACCTAACTAGAATATACAATTATCAAGTCAGAAAACATACACGGGAATTGGAAATACAAAAGTTCAACTTGACTGACCACATAGCGCCATGATGCAGGACGATGAGGCAGGCAAGTAAGCCCAATCCGCTGGGTTAGCTTTACCAGATACTTCCGAAGTAAGGGACTCTTAGAAGCAGCACGAGACTTTATCAAAGCTGATGTGTCATTCCATAAATCTGCTGCAACATTCAGCAATACTGATGTGCTACCAATCTGCATTCACGGAAGAATTACTAAAAATAGCCCTTAATTTGGATCATTGAAACCCAAGCTAACAGAAACAAAAATCCATAACATGTTTAGCAATGAATTAGAACCAGAGAAAGGAAAACTGAACCTTAAAAATGGCAGCTAGAGCTTCGATCACACCTAGCAACCGGAAGTGTTCTATAACATTGTCCTCCACGGAAGAGAGAATTTTATGCGTCCAATCAATAAAGCTGAAAGTTAACAAAACAACCAAATCATGTAAGTTCAATCATTACTGAAGGATGACAATAACCTGCAAAGCAAAGCATTTGGGTGCCATTATTATCATTATCCGTAAATATGTTAATACAGATCTCTGTTATCTAAATTATCATAAAATTTCGAGAGGATGAGTGGAATCCACTTGGAAGGATAGTTACTTTGAGCGTTTACACACACACACACTGACACACACACACAAAGGTTAAGATTATTATTATTATTAGGAAATGGAAAGAAAAGAAAAGACCCATAATGAACTTCCTGATTGTTCATACGTTTCTGCCTTTGAAGCTAAAGAATCAATACAATTTACAAAGATAATCTGTTTCACAACGAACATAAAAATGATGATCACTTAGTGTAAAATGGACACAACATATTCTGGTTCAAGAAGTAGAAGATGCATTGAAAGGTAAAACAGAGGACTGCCAGTAAAATCAACAGAGGTGAAGGACACAAGAATCATTGCAAGGATTTCCTTAATCGTGTTATTAGTTTCCAAGTTTGATATAAATACAAGATGGTTCTTCCGTATCAATAGTAGATTCATAGCTGAATACCATGTACACAATGCATTTTATAACTGGCAAAAGAAAAATCCTCGTTCTTCTATGTCAGTGCCTATACCATAGAGGTCACATTTTTACCTTACGGAAACGAGAAGGGAAAAGAAGAAAAAAACCTGCTAAATGCCTTCATCATATCAGGGCGTGTTAAGAGCTTCGACAGCAGCAATCCTGCTATGGTGCGCATAGGACCGGCATTTGATAAATAGTCCTTACAGATATCCAAAATCCTCACTACCAATGGAGGAGGCTCATCACTCCCAGCATAGTTGCTACTGGTTATACTAGTATCCACAGAAGATATATCAAAAGGAATCAGCACTAGAATCGAAAGCCAAAGAAGTACAATGCACTTTGTTTCCATCTCTCCGGTACTTTCCTGCCTCAGTGATGAGGCAGTATTCGTGTTATGGCATTTCTCTAAAAGAGATACCGCAAGTTCCAAATCGGAAACCTGATGGGGGAAAAACTTGATAACAGACTTGTATCCGCAAACTGTAACCAGGGAATAAATTATGATGCATATAGGCTTGATTACTTCCAAGATTTCATCAGAGGCGGCTCCTAATTCGGTTGTTCTCGAGCAGACAATAGCCATGAGAGGTGAAACTATACTCTCGAGATAAGGCTCTATCAGCTGACCTTGCTCTTGATACTTGTCCATCTACAGATAAGCGATTTAGTTTAGATTCAATGAACCATTTCCATAAAGACCACAGACTCGTAAAAAGCCCAGCACTAGTATTGTACCTTCTAAAATTAATTGCCAAAGGAACCAGAAATAACGAAACTATTAATTTTCCACGAGGCATGTTTCTAACAAGATTCATAAAACAAAAATTTATTGAAAAAAAAAGGGAGTGGATATGAGGTCCCTTAAGTAAAAATATTCAGTAACCGGAAAAACATTACTATTTTCTCGATATTTACCACTTTTGTTCTAATGTGAATAATTTAGTAAAGTAAAGGTCGATTCGAGTTTCGAAGAAGTATATCATCTATCCACTGACCTGTTCCATACTTTTTTAAAATTGAATGCTGAAAGGTCCCATTTTGCTACAAACAAATATAGTTAGTTTATCCACCAATTCACACTCAGAAGTAAAAAAAAATAAAAAAAAAATGCCATACAACTTCAGCTGATTTAACAATCTCCAAGAGTAAATTAACAAACAGATAATCTGAACCACCACACTTCAGTTAAATTTTAATAGCTCAATATCTCAATCAGCTTGCAAACCGATAAACTTATAAATCGAGCAAATTGTGAGTGCGAGCGGGTGTGAAAATAAAAATAAAAAGTAGAAGGGGGAAGTATGGGGCGGCGTACAATGGATCGAATCCGGTTGACGGCGGAGAGATCGGAGACGCGGCGAGCTGAAACGACGTCGTCTAGGAATGACTTGACGAGATTCCATTCTAGAAGGAAGTACCGCTGCAGAACACTCTCTTTGGATTCGTGCTCGTCTTCTCCTTCACCTCGCAATGCCGATAATAGTGAAGCTTCATCCATTTCCATCTTCTCCAACCCTTGAATCTGCTCTCTGCAACTACTCCGACGAATATCGATTTACGTTTCCCGCGTGCAAAGGGTTAAATCATAAATGAATATTCATTTATTAGTGGTAATGAATATGTGTTTATGAATTATGAGTGCAATTATTCCCTTTCTTTTTTCTTCCCTGGTTATATCGGAAAAATTACAGTTTTAGTCCATCAATTGTGTACTGATTCCACATTTAGTCCTTCATGTTCACAAAAGACATATGTGGTCCCTCATGTTTCAACAATTTAACACTTTCGATCATTTTCGTCAATATACTATCGGGAATACTATAGTCTTCGTCGCTCAAGTTTGCACTTATTTCACATTTGGTCCCTCATGTTTCAATAATTTAACATTTTTTTTTCATGTTTGTCAATATACTGTTACTCAGTCAGTTAAGGAAGTGATGGGCACACGCTTGATTCCGTTAGTATTAGTGAAAAAATTATAGAAATGACTAAAAAAGTTGAATTTGTGAAATATGAGGGATCAAATATGTTTTTTTGTGAATATTAGGGACCAAATGTAAAATTGGGGCAAATTTGAGGGACCAAAACTGTATTTTTTCCATTTACTATACAATTAAAACAGTGATGGTCACATGCTTGATTCCGTTAGCTACTAACGGAAAATCGAAAGAATTACCAAAAGCATTGAATTTTTTAAACACGAGGGATTAAACCTGTTTTTTTTTTACAAGAAGGACCAAATATGTAATTAGGGTAAACTTAAGGGGCAAAAAAGTGTAGTTTTTGTGTGTGTTTTTTAATACATTTTTATTTTCTTAGCCCTATAATCAACAAACCGGTCTAAAAGTAATAATGCAATTTGAATCATTTGGGCTTGGGCTTGGGGCTCTAATGGGCCACAAATTACATGTGACTAAGTGATTGTGTGGCCCCATTAAACACAAACTTGCTATAACAAACATTAGAGGAAGCGAACCCCGTGTTGCCCTTGTTAAAATCGTACGGTTTATGAGATCCTACATCTGATGAAATACACCATGTTATTTTAAATTGTAGATCGACATAAATAGTTGTCCACTAACTACACATACATATTCGTACGTGTACTATTATGTACAGATCAATGGTGTATTTCACCAGATGTAGGTTCTACAAAATCGTACAACAACATAGATAAATGAATTTGAAATCCGATAAATTACATCACTAGAAAAAGAAAATTTATTAATTCAATTCTTCCAACGGTCATATTATCTTAGGAGACAAGAATGTAAATAACTTTTCATAAGGACACATGCAATTATTTATTTATTTATTTATTTATTTATATGTAGTAAATAATTAATAGTACATATTTGTACTTGTAAAATTGAAAAATCTACAAGCAACTCCATTTTTTGTCACGGGATCCAAGAATTGCTTGCATACATTGCGGCCCAATTCTTTAATTGTGTAATTAATTAACTTAATCACATGGCCTTCTAGTCACAAAGTCAACGTTGACCAGTTGATTTCACAAATAAAGAGGAAATTAAAAAAAAGGTTAAAAAATAGAAGAGCTTATATTGCAATTGAAGTAAATATTGGAAAATAGAATTCACAAATTCAACCCCAAAACTTTTATATATTCACATTTCCTTGTTTCTTCCTCACACGTGCACATGCAATTTAATTCCCACATCCATAAAAAGTCAACCTCTAAATTGCTCAAAAGGGCCTACACTTTAGGTTTATCAACATGAGAGGACCTATATCTTGCAGCAAACCTATTGAACAAGGCCAATGATATACTAGTAGCTTGTTGAAGATTAAGAACCTTAGCCTTAATCATGGCCCTCTTCTTTCCCCCAAAAGCCCGGCCCGAAAACCCGTCCACACACGTACTCGCATCGGTTAGGGCGGTGCTCATCCACGTTTTGACATTGCTTGCATGCCAAGGAAAGTCGATGGTTTCCCCGTCTTCCTTAATCATCTGCGTCTCTTTGATACAATTCGACAGCTGCGCCACGCCGTCGCTTATTTGATCCAAACACTCTTTCGCGAAACGATACGACTTTGTTTGATTGAGATCTTTAGCCACGTCGGCCACATAGGTTTTTGTTGACTCCGCGTTGGCTAGGGTTACTCTTAGCGCGACTTGAGCTAACTGTCGTAGGCTGAGATTTGCTGTGAAATTGCTAACATAGTACGAAAGACTCCGTATACATAAATCGGGGTAGAGTGTTTGCTGACATTGTATCTCGATAAACGCCCTAGCACGAGATCTTCGACGTACGGTGTGGTGTTCGGCTTGAGCTAGGGTAAAGATGAGAAGGGATATGAGAAGAAGATCAATAATTTTATTTGGTTTTGCCATGTATATATCTATATGTATATATATTGTGGTTGAAGATATTGATTATATTGAAAGTGTGAGGTACTAGTGATTGTGCATGAAATGAAGAGGGTGTGATGTGGTTTATATAGAGGGGAGTTTGATGAATTGTCGTCACAACTAAGTATTTGACTAAGTACTCTAATTTATATATATATATATATATATATATATATATATATATATATATATATATATATATATATATATATATATATATATATATATATTTCTCACCTTTTTTTAATGATTATGCACGTGTCTTGGGGTTTCGACAAACCAGGTGGTCGGTTTTTTTGTCGGGATTAGGGCGATTAGGGCAAACAAGAACCTTGATTCTTGTTGGGGCAATTTTCATTAATTATAGTGTAAGATTGATATTTTCAGATCCAAATTAACTATACCAACATGGAGTTGCTTTAAATAGCATATATAAATTTGATTTGATTATCATAAGTTTTACCTATAAGGGTTGATTTGCAATTATTTGAAAGTTGTAATAAGAGAAATATAAAAAATATATCTACACTAGTTGGCCACAATTTTAAGTTCGGGACCATAATACTAATTATTATATATGAATTTTATTATTTTTTTACATAAAAATAAGGATTCAAGAATTATTGGGGAGGAGGCTATGGCCCCCTCTGGCCCTATACTAACTCTGCCACCAGAAATCTATATAGAGACTCACTTTAGTGTTCCTTCAATTAAGTACTAAACCAACCGAAACAATCAAGGGGAAATATGCAATCCCCCCCTAAAATGGAAAATATTATGTAAAAAACCCATTTGACTTTTTAGACTTTTTCCCACACCCATATCCCAATCTTAATTAGTGAGACCCCCTTATTAAGATAGGATAAGACATAATTACCCTTAACAACAGTTTTTTTTCCCTTCTTCTTTGCCGTTCTCTCTCTCACGTGAAACTCTCTATGTTCTCTCATAATCTCTATTTCCTTTTTTTTTTTTTTTTTTTCCGTATTCTTCTTTGCAGATCTGTTGCTGCCGCTCGCATTTGAGATTTACATCAGCGTCGCCGCCCTCCTCCCTCCTTTTCACATCACCGCCATTATCCACTCACCCAACCACCGAGATCACAACCGCCGTCTAGGGTTGTACCGTCAAGACTTGCTACGGTGTCAAACCTCCCAAAAAACTCATGTTGTCGCCTCCTAGACATCACACCACCTTCCTTTCGTTATTTGCGATTTTTTTCTTTTTTTGTCTCTCCAGATCTGAAGCAGCAACATCAACGTGACTATAGTCTGGTTCGAATGTGACTATTCGATTTTTTTTTTGCTACTTTCTGTTTTTGTGTTCTTGGAAGCTTCTCAGCAACTCAAGATTCCTTTGGCATTTAAGGTTTTTT
This sequence comes from Erythranthe guttata, assembly GCF_056151865.1. Lineage (NCBI taxonomy): Eukaryota > Viridiplantae > Streptophyta > Magnoliopsida > Lamiales > Phrymaceae > Erythranthe > Erythranthe guttata. The sequence continues at coordinate 14,388,249 of NC_142546.1, read as the reverse complement.
CCTTGTGACTGTGTGTGTTTAAATTTTAGAGAGAGAGAGCGCCCATCATCATACTTGAGTTCGTGGAGTCGATATATATATATATATATATATATATATATATATATATATATATATATATATATATATATATATATATATATATATATATATATCGGCGGGAGTTTTGACAATGGTGGGGTTTTGAATGAAGACAGTGTGCCTACATCTGTTTTTGAGGTGTTGAAGAACTGTTTCGTGCATAAAATCGGTAGGGAGAAGTACGAGGACGTTGCGGGGAGTTTGGTGTGCCTATATATATAATGATTTTTTATTAATTTTTTTTATTTATGTATTTTTCGATTTCTCCATTTTTTTCTTTTTTCCAGATCTGAAAATACAGTTTAAATATGTACAGTAGCAGCAACATGACTATAGTCATATTCGAACATGACTATAGTCATATTTATGTATTTTTCGAATATGACTATTGTTGAATATGTTTATAGTCATATTCGAATATAGTCTATATTCTCGTTTCAAGTTGACTTGTAATAACAAGATTCAACTTGTGGTTTTTTGTGATTTTTTTGTGTGGATGTTGATTGCATTGTTTCCCTAAACAATAGGGAATTTTAGTTGTTTTATATAATTTGATAAACATCACTTTACCTCACTATATAATCGGAATTTTGAAGTTAAAAATTTTAAAAAATGCAATATAAAGAAAGAATATGACTACAGTTGATATAGTCACATATAGTCACATATGGTCATATTAGACTATAGTCTTATTCAACTATAGTCATATTCGGCGTAGTACACTTGTCGGGGAAAAAAAATCAATTTTTCGTTTAAAAAAAATTAAGAAAATATGCCTATAATCTTATTCAACTATAGTCATATTCGGCGTAGTAAACTTGTCGGGAAAAAAAATCAGTTTTTCGTTTAAAAGAATTTAAGAAAATATTAAAAAAAAATATGAAAAAAAATATAATTAAAAAAGACAAAAAAACTTCATCTTCACGTGAAGAAGATTTTTTTTTTTTATTTGTTGGCTGATTTTATGGAGCCTATTAAGGTGATTTTTTATTTTTTTAATTAGTTGGCTAATTTCAAGGAATTTGAATATTGAGTTGGAAAAAAATTGCTATTATTTTGGCATTATTTAAGGAAAGCGGACGTGTATTATTGGGATGGATTATTGGGTAGGAGATTTTCTAATTTCAGAAGGGTAGTATTGGAATTAATATTTATAGGGGTTTATCACAAAGAAAGATTTAAGGGTTGGACATATCACTATTTATTACTCATCCAAGGGGTTTATTGCTAAAGACCCCAACAATCAAAGCATCTACATTTATCATATATCATTACTACTAACTAATATACAATTAGTTTAAGGGTTAATCACAAAAAGACCCATGACAAGGGCACTTAATTAAAAGAGGGACATCCAATGTTTTTATCTTTCAAATAAATTCAGCTCATTCAAACTTATTTGCAAATAAGGAAAATCCTTTTATATATGCCAAAATTACCCTCAATTCATTGAAACTCAATTCAACTCCAATTTCATGATTTACATCCTAATTTAGCCCAATTTCATCAATTAACCAATTTTAACACTAATTTCAATTTTGACCTCAATTTTGACCCGCCACCACCGGAGACCGCCGGTCCCGCCGTTGACCGTCGGGTTTCCGGCGTTGACTTTTTTTTTTTATATATAATTTTGTTTTTTCTTAAAAAAAATTATTTAATTAATATTACTGTCTTACCTGCTAAATTACTGTCTCCGTCAGTTATTTAACTGTCGGAGACAGTAATTTAACTGTTAATTGACTTTTTTTTTCTTCAAAAATATTTTAATTAATATCATTGTCTTTGCTGATAAATTACTGTCTCCAGCAGTTATTTAACTATTGGAGACAATAATTTAACTGTTAATTGACTTTTTTTTTAATATTTTAATTAATATTACTGTATTTGTTGCTAAATTACTGTCTCCAACAATTAGTTAACTGTCGGAGACAGTAATTTAACTGATTATTGACTTTTTTATTCTTAAAAAAAATATTTTTAATTAATATTAATGTATTCATTGCTAAATTACTGTCTTCAACAGTTATTTAACTGTCGGAGACATTAATTTAACTGTTAATTGACTTTTTTCTTACAAAAAAAAAAATTCTTAAAAAAACTTATTTTAATTAATATTATTGACTTGGCTGCTAAATTACTGTGTCCAACAGTAATTTAACTGTCTTAGACAATAATATTAATAATATTACTGTTCGGGAAAATAATATTCATAATATTACTGTCCCAAACAGTAATATTACTGTTTGAGACAGTAATTTAGTAGTCAAGACAGTAATATTAATTAAATATTTTTTTCTTAGAAAAAAAAAAAGTCAACGTCGGAGACCGACGGTCAACGGTGGTTGACCTGCCGGAAAAAAATTTCATGGAAAAAAAAGTTCAAAAAAAAAAAGAAAAGTCAACGCCGGAATTTGGCTGGAAAAAAAAATTCAGAAAAAAAAATTATTTTCTGAAAAAAGAAAATATTTTGGGGTTAATGTGATATATTTGTTTAAATCGGGGTTAATGTGTAATATTAAGGAAGTTAGAGCATAATGGACAAAATTAATAAGAATTATATTATGGAGGGTATTTTACACTAAAGATATGAGGATGTGTTTAATTGAGGGAGTGTTTTTTTTGTGGACCAAAATGCATTTAAGTTTCATGTCCCTTAGTTTAATTTATTTTATTCATTCAAGATTTGATATTTAATCATATATCATTACTACTAACTAATATACAATTAGTTTAATTTATTTTATTTATTCAAGAATTGATTGGTCAACGGTTCTTTAGCTTCTTGCTTTTCTAAAGTACTATTACAGCCATTAATCGAATTATTTTCTCGAAAATGTCTAATCTTTTCAACCTGACTTAGGGCCCGTTTGATTGCACTTAATGGACCTCTTAATGAGTCCTATGCTGATTCGGTCAGTAGATTTGCCGTTAAGTCCATTTGGTAACCATCTCTTAATCGGTCCACTAATCTCTTAACCATTCAACCGAAAATTTGCCGCTTATTCGGTAAGAGGAGTATCTGAACGAATATTGGACTCTTTTATTCTTAAATAAATATTTAAATATTTACCCTACCTCATAACGCGTTATTTTTTCTCTCCATCTCCATCAACAATCTGCTGGGGGCGACGACAGTGAAGCACGACAAAAACTATCGAACGAAAAATTTTCAGGCCGGTAGGTTAGATCTTTCTTCTTCATCAATTTTCATCTGAATAAACCTTTATGTTCTTGAATTTTTATATATGTTAATTATGTTTTTAAATCCATAGTACATGGACTACATAGATTATTTATCCTCTATTAATAATCTTAAAACATATTTATCTTCAAAATGCTGAGATCAATGTCTTTATCTTCAAACTTCTTGATAAATGGGTGGCTCTGCGAATTACACTATAGTTGTTAATTAAAAGATTAATGAAAGCTTGTGTAAAGGACAAGTTATGTTGAACTAAACTAACCAGTAGTTCCAAAGACGAAGATCTGTCTCTAGGATCCTTTTGTATGCTGCACCAGAAAATGAATCGAACTAAATTAATTTACTTGATAGGAAAACCACAAAATAAAGGATTATCGGCAAGTAGGAATATTCAGAATACACGCATGAAAAAGAGAATAATTCGCAATTGTGAGGCGTAACAGAAATTGGCCGTCATCCACTGAATTCTCTGACACCAATAAGTTCTCAATAATTACTTTTATATTTTACGTATTTCATGTTTCCATATTTCAAAACAAGCCCATGTTTTAGAGAAAGAGTTGGTGACAATTATGAGAGTGATCGAATTTTTCACAAAAACTTCAACTGTGTGTTTTCTTGAAAGAGTTGATTTCCTATTGAATTCTATGTACTTCAGATTAAAGTTATTCAACTATTTTTTATTTAATTAGGATGGTAAAAAAATTGAACTCTTATAATTCAAGAGTGAATATTGTCTATTGGTTTAAATTTTCTTGTTTGTCGATAGTTTGTCTATTCGCATTTTTCTTGTTTGTCGGTAGTTTGTCGGTTGTTTGTAGTAATGATATGTGATACTGTATATTGGTTTAAATTTTCCTTTTGCGCATAAATATCCATGAGTATAGGGATGGAAGAATCAGAGGAAAATAATAGAGTCAGATGGAACAATACTGAAGTAGATAAATGTTTTCTCGAAGCGTGTATCCAAGAAGTTGCACTAAATGGCAGGGAAGGAGGAAGCCTTAAGGCTGAATCTTGGACCAAGATTATGGATACTCTCAAGAAAAATTATAATTTTGTGGTTTCTCAAAGACAAATGAAGAATAGATACGACTACTTAAAACAAAAGTATCAAGCTTGGTTACCGTTAACTATGAAAACAGGCAATATTTACAATCATGCGACCAACACCATCAACATGACAAAGGATGAGTGGACAGAGTATATAAAGGTCTAGTGTTTAAGTTCTTCACTGTGTTATCTCAGTAATTTTCATTAACTATTCCACTATATTAAGAATTCTTATTTCATATCTAAATACAGGCTCATCCTAAGGCAAAGAGTTTAAGACTTGCCCCCTTACCGTATCCTGACCTTTGTAGAGCACTATTTGATGGAACCACTGCTACAGGGATTCATTCTTGGGGACCTAGTTCCCAAGATCCAAATCCTGGTACTAGCTCATTTTCTTCAACTGTTCGAAATGCGGAACAACATGACATAGAAGATATTTTGTTTGGTGATGAAGATGAAAATTTTGTCCCTACCACAGACACTCAGAGTAATGATTCCAACCATCAGTCACGAGGAGAAAAACCTAAAAAGAAAAAGAAAAAGATCCAACCTTCATCTAGTGATAATAATTTAGTAGAAGAGATGTCAGCTGCTTTGAAGTTTATGATAAAAAATAATAGTGGACCGTCAGTTACAGATTGCATTGCTAAATTGGATGAACTTGGATGGGATAAAGAAGACATCTTTTATGTCTCTGCTGTTGTGATATTTGGTAGTTGTGCGGGACATAGAGAAGCTTGGATGGTGTTTCCTAAGGATAATGTGGGTGTTCTGAAAGCATGGATTAAAAGAATTGGACAAAACATGGGATTTGAATTTTAACTTGCAAGGACTTATGTAGATTAATTTGAAGACTTCAGTAGTATTTATTTTTAATGAATTTGTTTTAATTTCCGTACAATAGTTATGAACTTTGCATTTTTTTGGTATTTAATAATGATAGACTTTGTTTTATATTTGCCTTGTGAGTTGAATTATCTTTATGATTTAATTATGTGCTTAAGAAATATTGATTCTCAAATATTTAATGTATTATTCATTTATGTTAACAGGTTAAATATGGAAATTTATGAGATTATGATATTGATGATGATCTATTGGTACACACAAATTCGACCGAGACATTTAATGCGTGTACCCAGAAATATAGATAACAACTCAGCATTGTCCGGTCATGCTTACACGTTAGAGCTATTGTCTGGGTCAGACACACAATGTATGGATTTAATGCGCATGTCTCGTATTGCGTATATTCGCTTGAGTATGCATTTTAGACAAAGAGGGTGGCTACATGATAGTAAACATATATCTGTAGAAGAAAAAATGGCAATGTTCTTGCAGATTATTGGGCATAGTAAGCGTCTTCGTGTGGTGAAGCGTAGATTTCAACACTCTTCACAAACAGTTCATGCGTGTTTTCACGAAGTGTTACGTGCAATGATGAATATGGCAAGGGAGGTAATAGTACCCACAACATTTGATCCAAATCCAAACATTTCAGCAAGTTTTAGGAGATTAAACCGCATTTTTAAGGTATTTTTGTGCATTGTATATTTTTTTTGTCATTATTTTATTGCTTTAGATTTGTAAGTTTTCTAATGTTTGCATAATTTTTTAATTTTATTTAAATGTAGGGAGCAGTTGGTGCACTTGATGGAACATTAATACCTGCCATTATTCCAATTTCACAACAGACTATGTATAGGGGTAGAGGAAAGGGAGAATGTTATCAAAATATTTTAGGAATATGCGACTTTAATATGATTTTTACGTTCGTTTGGGCAGGCTGGGAAGGGGTAACACATGATTCAAGAGTCCTAACGGATACAGTTGCTGATCCAAGAAACGGGTTTCCATGGCCTCCACCTGGTATTACTTTAAATTCAAACTAAATTCTTAATATTTATACGTTAAATTTTGATATTACTTTATATTTATAATGGTTACAGGTAAATACTATCTTTGTGATGCTGCATATACACATACTAGAGGATTTATGGTTCCATATCGTAATGTACGATATTGGTTAGGAGATTATCGTCGTAGGCGTCCTTTAACTAAAGAAGAAAGATTTAACCATGCTCATGCTCAACTAAGGAATGTCATCGAACGAGCTTATGGAGTTCTGAAGAAAAGATTTCCAATTTTACAAAAAATGGCCCCTTTTTCGTTTAATGTGCAGAGAAATATAGTGATTGCTTGTTTTGCGGTTCATAATTTTATAAGAAAAGAGCGTATAAGTGATACACTTTTTGAGGAGTTTGATCAACCTAATATGTCATTTGATGGTGCGAATGAGGATGAGCAAAATCTTGTGAATGATGGTACAACTACTGGACCATGGTGGGGGGATGAAGACATGCAATACATGGCAAATGTGCGCGATGAAATAGCAACTCGATTGATGCCTGGAGGGACCAGGACCAATTAGAATTTATTATTTTTTTTTCAGTTTAATTTTAGGGATTAATATTTTTGAGCCAATTTTAATGACTTTAATGTATTTTTATATTTTCTCTGCTTTTATTTATGACTTTTATTTTTATTAGTTGTTTGAATTTGAAATTTGAAATTTATATTTTGTCTATGTTAGATATTATAAGTTCATATCAAGATATGTAATGTCTGTTAAATTTTTATAACTTACTTATTAAGTAGATCATGCTTAAAAAATATGTTTATTCAGATATTTTAATCAAATTTAATTACTAATAATGTTTCATAATTATACAAAGGTATATCAGGAAAATTATAATATTCAGACGTTACAGATATTCAGTTATCAAATGAACTTAATTATTCAACATTCAGCAATCAGACACAGCTCTTACCCATTCAGAGATTTATTCAGCATTCAGCATTAAGCACTTAATCCTATCAAACGGAGCCTTAGTCAACAAATAATCACCATAGTATATTTATTATTTACAACTGTGATAGGGCAACTCCAACCGAGACCCTAAATGAGGCCCCAAAACCAATAACTGCCATTTTGATGGCCAAAGTCTGGATTTTTTTGTTCCAACCGAGCCATCAAAACAGGCCCCATTTTAGGACCTCTCCACCTCTGCCATCAAAAATGGGGTCTGAAAACTGGGTAATCAAAAATTGGAGGGAAGCTCCAACGGATCTATTTCCTCCCAACGGATATATTTCCACCCAACGTCTCTTTATTTTGCAGATTCAACTTTAATTAAAAAAAAAATTCTATAAAGAAGACCATTTCGATTTGAAAAAAATACATAATTTCAAAACTCAAACTTAAAAGAAAAACAACAAAAAAAAGGTAACCTTTTATGGGTTTCTGAGTTTCTGATTTTTCTTGTGAATCGGAGCACGAAAAAAATAGTGAAAGAGAGATGAGAGAAAAGGGGTTAGAAAAAAAAAGAGAAGATTAGGGAGAATGAGTGAGAGGGAAAAAAAAAAAAAAAAAAAAAGAACAATCAGACGATGAAAAGAGAGGGGAGAGAAGGAGAGAATTAGAGAGAGAGAGAGAGAGAGAACAGAGAAGAAAAGAAAAAGAAATTAGAGAGAGAGAGAGAACAGAGGAGAAGAAATAGATGAGAATAAGAGAGAGGGGTGTTGACGGCTCAAAGCGGTGGGGGTGGGGTGATTAGGGTATATATATTAGGTTAATTAGGGTTATTTAATTAAGTGTTTATTTTTGTATATTATTTTTTATTTATATGCTAATTATTATTAGGTTAATTATTTTTAGATGTATGCTAATTAATAATTATTTTTTTGCTTTTGTAGATGGATGACGATATGTATCATTCTTACGCTGATTTGCTAAATAGCACGTCACCGGAATTTGTGGAAACTAATCAATTCGACGAGATTTCTACACCTCTCGAAAGTGCAGTGGCAGGGCAAGTATTATCAAAAAGAAAAAAGAATTTTTCCCGCGATGAGGATATTATTCTTGTTTCAGCATGGCTAAATACAAGTAAGGATGCTATTACTGGAAATGATCAGAGAGCCACTACGTTTTGGGGAAAAATATATGATATGTTTATGAGTCATGGCGGTGATGTGGGGCGTACCGAGAAAAGTATAAAACATCGTTGGGGGCAAATTAATGCACGATGTGCTAAATTTGCCGGTTGTGTCAAACAAATCGACGATAGACATCAATCCGGTCAATCGACTCATGGAAAGGTAAATATTTATATTTCAAATTTTTGTACATAGAATACTATTTACTTATTTTTCACCTTATATTTTTTGCAGTTGATTGAAGCAAAACAACTATATGTTGCCGATGAAGGTAGAGCTTTCCAACTAGAACATTGCTTTGAACTTCTTCAAAATGAGAGAAAATGGCAAACACTAAAAAAAAGTAAAATTGTCGACCTCGATGTTGATGCAAGCCCACTTGGTGATAGTAGTGATCATTCCACTACTCACGTTCGGCCTCTCGGTAACAAGGCGTCAAAAGAACAATTGTCAAGGAAGAAAGCAAACTTAAAGACCGGTAGCTCATCTACGATGTCTGTTACGGATGAGCGTTGGGCAAAAAAGATTGAAATAGAAGAACAAAAGTTTGAGCAGCGCAAAAAAATGATTGAAGAGTCTCAAAAAAGTCGTGAGATTGCAATTATGGGGACAAACACTAGCGGAATGGATCCAATTCATGCCGCTTATTGGGAGGCCCAGAAAAATGAAATACTTAGCAAAAGAGGTTTTAATTAATTAATCTTGTATGTTTATTTCTCTAGTAATTTCAAATTGTATGTTTACTGTTTTCTAGATAAAATGAAAAATTTTAATTGTAATCAACGTTATTTTATTAATATTAGAAAATGCCGTTGAGATAAACTGAAACATTATAAATTGAAATAAATTGAAACACTACAAATAGAAATATTGCCACAAATTGAAATATTACAAATACAACTATCAATCTTCTTGACCGTGCAAATTCCAAAGATGCTCAACAAGATCACGTTGGAGTTGGGAATGAGTACTCCTATCACGAATCTGGTGATGACTTTGAATAAACTCAACAAACTCATTTGTGTGCTCGTGTGAAGGAATAACATCTGGAGTTGCATTGTCAAAATTCACATTACTTGCACCTTCTTTTTCATCCTCAACAATCATATTATGCATTATGATGCATGCTTTCATTATATTAGATAGGGTGTTTTCATCCCAAAACCTAGCTGGTCCACACACTATATTGAAACGAGCTTGAAGTACTCCAAATGCCCGTTCTACATCTTTTCTAGCACCTTCTTGGAGTTTTGCAAAATGTTTCGCTTTAAAGCCTTGTGGTGCAGATATAGTCTTAACAAAAGTAGCCCAAGATGGATATATACCATCCGCTAGGTAATAACCCATGGAATAATTATTACCATTGACGATAAAATTGACTGGAGGAGCACGACCGTTGGTTAATGCTAAAAAGACATGAGATCTATCTAAAACATTTATATCATTAAGTGAGCCTGGCATCCCAAAAAAAGCATGCCATATCCAAAGATCCTGAGAAGCAACCGCCTCTAATACAATAGTCGGTGAACGAGAATGGCCAGTGTACATACCTTTCCAAGCAGTTGGGCAATTTTTCCACTCCCAGTGCATGCAATCAATGCTTCCAAGCATTCCTGGAAATCCACGTTGCTCGTTAACTTGGAGCAGTCGCGATAGATCTGTTTCGGTTGGTGTTCTTAGATATACTTCACTGAAAATGACAACTATCGCTTCGACAAAATGACGTAAGCTATCAAGGGAGGTGCTTTGACCTATGCGTATATGATCATCTAGAAGATCAGCTGGAATTCCATAGGCAAGTATTCTGAGTGCAGCTATTACCTTTTGAAGAGATGATAAGCCAGGGACCCCGATTGCATCATTTCTTTGTACGAAGTAGGGATCATATGATTCAACTGCATTTAGAATTCGACAAAAAAGAGGCCTCCGCATCCGAAATCTTCTTCTGAATTGATCATCAGAATATGTTGGATTATCAGAAAAATAATCCTGATAAAGCCTTCTGTGCCCTCCAGCTCTGTCACGATGAATTACCCTTCGGCCCGGAACAGAACCACGACGACGCCTATTTCGCCTTTCGCTTTCCTCATTTTGAGTTGCTATTAAAAGCAAATCAAGATCGTCATCAGACTCAGAAGTTAAGAAAGTGTTTAGCAACTCAAGATTTCGATACATGGTGAAATGATGAGACGAAAATTGCAAATAGAGAATAAATGTTATAATATGAATAAGTTATTGAAGTGTTGAAAACTGCATCCTATGAACCTCCTAAATAGATGTTTGGGGATGAAGATAAGATGTACGATATGGACACAAAATCTTATCAGAAATTTTAACGTCCTCTCAAAACTCGACATGTATCCCAACAAATCTTATCGGCTAAAATGTAATAGTAATTTTGACGTCCTCTAAAAAATTGACAAGTGTCCCCGAAAATCTTATCAGATAAAATATGATAGTTGCAATATGTAGAATAATTCTTTAATCGACACCTCGACAAGATAAAGATAACAGGTGTGACGTGACACAAATTATTTTTTTCGTATTATTAAATTTATTTTATTTTTATTTCATTTAAATTTAAATTTAAATATATTTATTGATTTATTTATTTCTAACAAAATATAGGTAGTTTTCATTTAAATAAAATAAATTTAAAAATGGGGCCCCAATTTGATGTTTGCCATTGGAGTGAAAACCTTTTTGTGAAGCCCCATAACACTATAGCAAGCCCCAAATAAGTGTTTGGGGACTTCAATATGGGGTCTCCCATTGGAGTTGCCCTAATAGTACTAGTACTAGTAATAAAAATAAATTAATAATAATTGAATATTTGAAATCAAGAGTGTAATTTTTTTATTTTATTTTTTTATTCTTTAACCGACCAATTTTTTTATATTTCTTGTGAAATAAAATAGGGTAAATTACAACCAACCACCTGAGCTATGGTCAAATTACAAAAATCTCCCTCCTGTTTGGGTAATTACAACCACCCATCAACTATAAAATTTAGTGGAATTTTCTAGATTATATGTAATATTATCACTTTTCTACCCGTTTTATCCCATTCGAACTCCACATTTTGAAGCAAGATGATCACAATATGTGTTTTTTGGCTTGTATATATCAGATTTTGATGCATCAGAAATTGTATTTTTATACAAAATGAGTACAAACTAGAGCACATTTCACGAAATCTAGATGATTATGTTGAATTTGACACAATAAGGGTGGAGATGTAAGAAAATATCATAGTTGAGGGGGATAGATGTAATTATCCAAACAAGAGGGGTTTTTTCTTAAATTGATCATACTCAGGGGTGGTTGTAATTTACCCTATAAAATAATGAATATGGCAGATTTCATGGTCCATGCATAACGCTATTAGTCAACGTGATTAGATAGCTTTGAATGTGATATTCTAATTAAATATCAGAACATGCACACTCAACCATTTACACCAAAAAATAATAATAATAAATACTTAATTAATTAATTAAATTATAAGCTATTGTAATTCAGTATCAAAATAAACTAGAAGCTAGACTTAAAAAAGATGGCCTTTAGGTAGAGCAATAACATGAAATATACTTGTAACAAAGGTACAAAACCAAATATACTTTTGAATGTAATAACTATATTAAAGAATAGTACATACATAACACATCATAAAATTACATATTAAGATAATAACCATGATCTGATGATACACACACAGTTACATACAAAATCCCAAAAAAAAAAAAAAAAAACAGCCAAAAGAAATCGAAAAATCGAAAGATTATTCTGCTACCTTAACCCCAGTAAGATAGACTTGCGATTGGATAACACTACCACCAATCCAAAATCCAGGCATAACCATCAAACCGACTTTCGGCTTTTCATCGCCATCTTCTAAAATAAAATTCTTCACAACACTTTCCATATAAACCTCCGAAAACTCACTATCCCTTTTCGCCTGAAAAATCTTAACCGAAGGTTCAAAAGAATGCGCCAGCCTGTGCAGAAGCCAAATCGACTTTGCCAGTTTCAGAAAAGCCTGGTAGAAAGCAGTCCTTGGATGCCCACCTCCCATTATATAATTCCGTTGATCCAAATTTCCGAAAAACGAAGCTTCCATTTTCTGATGAAGAACCTCGAGATATTTACTCTGGCAGAATATTCCAAACGTGGAATCTGGATCCTGGCCCACAGCATCTAGTGGGTCCATTTCCCTCAAGGCGAGATACTGCTGAAAAAAACTTTCTTTAGTTTCGATCGGATTTTTCTCCGGCTTTTTCATGGAGAAATTTTCGTCTTGAAATCCGACGAACATTCTCTGGCAAATGTGAGATTCGAACGCGTATTTCTTGTGGGCCCTCTTTGCGTAATTAACGTTTGGCTCGATTGAGTTTGCTGCTGCATCGAGATCCCATCCAGCAGCTTTCATCATGTTGATTAACGGCTTCGAAAAATCATGAATAGCCCTCGAAGCAGCTTCTACAGCCGACTTAAAAAGATCGGGAGATAAATCCAACGACGAGAAAACCCCGTTTACACCTTCCGACTCTTTTGCAGATAAGCCCCTTAGCTTCAGATTCTTCTCGAGTTTCACCCGCTTCTGATTCGCCTCTTGGATTTGCTGCTCCAATTGAAGAATTTCCGAATCTTTATTATGAATTTCGGATTGGAATTTTTTCACCATCACCTCGTAAGTTTTCAACAAGCTCTGCTGCTCTTGAATCTCTGCAGCCAATCGAGAATCTTGTGGAGAGACACAAACAGGTTTAGGGTTGTTCTCTCTGTAGAAATGCTTCAGTTCGGATAAATTCTTTAGCTCCGAAATTACAAGTTTATCCGCGGCTTGAATTTTATCGGGGTCATAAGGAGTGTGGGCTGCTTGGAGTTGAATGTAGGCAGATTTGAGGGAAGAGATGTTTGTGAATATTCTAGAAACTAGGGCTTCCATGGCTTCGGGATTTTGATTTGCGGCCTCCTCCATTGGCTGGGGGTGAACCTTTTGGTTGCTGCTTTCACGAAGTAGGGTATCTTTGGCACCACTATTTTGCATATCTACTTTTACCAGGAAGAATATTCACCAAGTCGAAGCGGTAACTGCATGCAAAAGAATGTTTTGCATGATATTAGATAGATATTATAAGTACATAAACATATGGCTTCTTGGCAATGTTATTACACGATGAAGAAACATTAAACCCTGTCCTGCTGCAACTCTGGATCGAAGTGCTAACCAAGTATTAACAGCTATATAAGACAAAAACTGGACTTCAATCGGAACCCAAAAATTTATGAGCAGTTAGGATTACAAGTTTCTGAAACAAGAAACTGAAATGTCACACATAAGATTATACATGCATTAAAACAAACCAACAAAAGATCCTTGATACGCCTGTATATATTAGACACACACACACACACACACATATATTGAGTAACAAAATTTTCGTGGCTTTTATTACCATTTACAGTTAAGAACTTCTACATTTATATTTTTTTACTTTTGTGGCATCCGTAATAACCTTAAATTATTGTGCACAAATAGAATTCTATTGGATAAAAACATTTGACGATTATTTAATTGCTTCTTTGAACTGCTTATTTTAACTTTACGTGACCATTTACAGGATTTACTGACACGTACGTATAAGTTGAGTGGATAATAGATGGTAAGATCTGTATTAAATAACTTGCCTCCTATGCATAAAACCTAATAAGCACATGCTGATTCAGCTATCGTTTTCGTAATCAATGAAATCGAAACAACTTACACTTAACCTTGCTCAACTAAATGAGAGACTTGGGCTGCCACTATGAGGAAACAATAAATTTTGCAGAAATGTTAGAATTGTGACGTAACAAAAACGGATTGTTCCTCTAGTGAAGAAAAAAGGGAACGTAATCTTGCAACGACAAAAAATACAATGCAACAACATGGCTAGTCCAACGTTAACTAAATATACAGGTACGTTTTGCATCAAGAAAAGGAAACGGAGGGAAAGGCGAAGGTGAAGGATTTTTGATCTTTCCTTAATGGATATGAATTACCTTCTCAACGTTCGTAAAAGGTAACTTTATTCCTTGATTCGCTTCGTAATAAAAAAAATTAACCTCAATCTCTCGTCAGCTAACAAATGTAGCTTAAATATTGAATCGGAGCAATAAATCGTATATTTTAAGTGCCGCGGGAAACAAACTCATCTTTTAACCTTTTATGAAAAAAATTCACTAATCCAACAACCAATTCAAAGCAATCAACAGAACGACTAGAAGATAAATTTAACTGATATAAACGGGTGAGACAAACAAAGATTTGAGATACACAAAACAACAATCAGTACATCATAACATATCTCACACGCAAAAACTTCCCTCCTGTTTACAAAGTTTTGGCACTAAACATACGACGAATCACTATTCGATGAATCACGAAAGAAAAAATAAAAGATTCCATACAAAATGGTGCAGATGACAATAAAAAACACCTTCATTCAACAATTATATATGATATATCACAATCAAAATTTGCAGTAGGTACACACAAATTTAGCTAGCCCACCAGTCCACATTCACTTCTAATTATATTCTAATTATAAACAATCAGATTAACTATAAATAAACCCAAAAATTTCAAGCAAACCCTAGAAATGGCGAAACCTAAAACATCAACAGGACTTCCAAAAAAACATTAGGCGTAAAACAAATCAAGAGAAAACAAACACAGCTCGGTACACGAAATTACCCGATCGGAGATCTCGCCGGAAAATTGGGACGCGACGCTGCTGAATTTGCGAGGAAGGAGAGAGAAGCTTCGCCGCAGCTTTGTAAATGTTTTCCGACAGAAGTTACCAGCATTACTGCCTACAGTATGAAAACTAAATTGGGGGCCGCAACTTTTCCTTTCTAGTGTTGTTAAAGGATCTTTTCGGCAATCATTAATGTTTTTATTTATGATTATTATGTTTTAAAAATATAATATTTTATTGCTTAATAATATTCAAATTAACAAACCAATTTTACTAATTACAAAAAAGAAACCCTTTATGTTTGGATAATTACAACTCTTTCATCAACTATGAATTTTTTTAAACGTCCACCCTTGTGGTGTCAAATTCAATGTAATCTTCTAGATTATGTGGAATGTTCTCTAGTTTGTACTCGTTTTCTGCAAAAATGCAGTTTCTGATGCAAGACAATCTGATATATACAAGCTAAAAAAAACATCTTATGATCATCTTGCTTTAAAACGTGGAGCTCGAATGGGTACAAAATTGAGAATATTCAACATAATCTAGAAGATTCCACTAAATTTGACACTGCAATGGTGGACGTGTAAGAAGATTTATAGTTGAGGGAGATAGTTGTAATTACCCAAACATACAGTATTTTTTTTCTTCGAAATTTGATCATACCTTAGAGGGTGGTTGTAATTTACCCTTACAAAAAATCAGCCCATAAATTGAATTACAGAAAACAAGACGTATGGATAATTACTTGCAGGAATATTAGATGCTACACCTGATGAAAAATATCGGGTGATTTTGCATCATAAATTTATACTCAGAACTATCCACTAAACACACATATACATAGTTGTCTGTTATTATATGTAAATCAATGATGCATGATCATTCGATGTACTTCACCAGATACATCATCTACAAAACCTTATTTGCATCACGAACAATTATACGAGTGCCAATACTCACCTTTGGCAAAGTAGTAATTATTTATTAAAAAAAAAAAAAAAAAAAGTAGATGAAAACTTAATTACAATTTATGTAATTTTGATTGTAGTGGTGATGATGAATACTATAATTAGGCATACAAAAGTTTGCTTTGATTCTAAGCCAAACTTGGGACTAGAGTATAAGGCACCTTCTCATCTAATTGATTATGTCAGTCATTTAATTTTGGTAAATATCACTTAACTCCCTCTGGTTTAAATTTGATGCACATAATTTTCTTATACTTTCAATATAGTATATAAGTTTCTTGTATTTTAATATAAGCACATAAAAAATATGTACTTATTTCATCTTCCTAATGAGTATGATTATTTATCAATTGGAATAGCATGGGGGTTATGTGTTTGTATTAAAAGTATAAGGGAGTTACGTGCAAAAAGTTCAAACTACAGGGGTCATGTGCTTATATTTAAAAATTTCAATTGGACTGAGTTGACCCGCCCATCAATGGAATCGGGTTTGGACCATAAACTAGCAACCCATGAACTGTAATGGGCCTAATTCGGATCCACGACATGGCCCACCAAATAAGCCTAAAACAGTAAAAGTTGCTATGGCCCAATATATATATATATATATATATATATATATATATATATATATATATATATATACACATATATAATATTATATATATATATGATATAAATTTATTATACTTAGAAATTTTTTATACCTCCAAAAATGATGAAATATAAACAAATTTCCTGAAATTTTTAGAATTTTCGTATAATAAAAATAGGTCCATAATAATAATAATAATAATAATAATAATAATAATAATAATAATAATAATAATAATAATAATAATAATAATAATAAAATGAGAACAATCATTTAATTTGAATTTATCACTTTGCATTAAAGCATGAATTTATTGGTGAAGAAAGGAATTTGTTACCTTTCTCAAATTATCACAGAGTAATTAATTATTATTTAAATCGAAGCTTCTGAAATTAGGTATATAATTTGTTTTTTATTGATAGGCAAATTATTTTCAATAAATATAGTTTCCCTAATACAGAACAAGTCATTCTCAGTGACTGTCAAATATATTTCGAGTGATTTAGGTGTCAACAATTAAAAATCGAAAATGGACAAATAAAAATAGATTTCATTATTATTATTTTCTTCTTCTTTTCCTCTTTATCTTATATATAAAAGAAAGAAACGCTAGGGCAACCCTAAGAAACCCTAATGTCATATTTGTAATTGTTTTTCAATTTTTATCAAATTTTTATCTCCTTAATATTATTTTATATATTATTTTCGAATTTTATCATATTTGTATCCCCTAAATATTATTTTTTATTTTTATGAGATTTTTGTCTCCTAAATATTATTTTTTTATTTTTATCAAATTTTTATCTTCTAAATATTATTATAAATAATATTTTTTTAATTTTATCAATTTCATATCTCATAACTATAATTTTAAATATAATTTTCAACTTTTAGCAGATTTTTATCTCCTAAATATTAATTTTGAATTTTATCAAAGTTATATCTCCTAAATAATATTTTAAATATTTTTTTTGAGTTTTATCATGTTTTTATTAGTTTTTTATCTCCTAAATATTAATTTTGTTTTTTATCAGATTATTGTCTCCTAAACATTATTTTTGATTTTTATCAAATTTTTATCTCTTAAATATTATTTTAAATAATAATTTTGATTTTAATCATATTTTATCTCCTAAATATTATTCTAATTATTATTTTCGTATTTTATCAACTTTTATCTCATTAACATTATTTGAAATATTATTTTCGATTTTTATCCAATTTTTATCTTCTAACTATTATTTTAA
The DNA here is from genome assembly GCF_056151865.1 of Erythranthe guttata. Lineage (NCBI taxonomy): Eukaryota > Viridiplantae > Streptophyta > Magnoliopsida > Lamiales > Phrymaceae > Erythranthe > Erythranthe guttata. Next base: position 14,370,352 of record NC_142546.1, on the reverse strand, counting down.
ATTTTATTTTCGATTTTTATCAGATTTTTATCTCCTAAATATTATTTTTTGATTGTTTTATCAAATTTTTATCTCCTAAATATTATTTTAAATATTATTATCGATTTTCATCAAATTCTCCTAGATATTATTTATAATAATCTGATTTTCGATTTTTACAGAAAAGGGTAAATAAATCTGATTTTCATCCCTAGCGAATTTTGTGACATCGTTTTACATAATGTCTGCAACATTTGAATTTTATTTATTCCCTACCTAAGGCTTCTTCTTTTGGTAACCCGACTTTAGATTTTGTGTTTTATCTTCTTCATCCTATTGACTGTGTGGCAATTAGTTTACATCTTTTTCCATCATGGCTTATAGGTAATTTCATTTTGTTAAATTATGTGTTTCATTAATTTATACCAAAGTTTTCAAATTTTATGTATAGCAATTATTTCATTTTATATGTTATAGGACATGTTATTGGACATGTTATTGAAATGGATGATTTGAGAGAATTAACCAAAAATGGGCGGAGCCACAAGCTATTGGAAGTTGACCTTCAAGACTTATTGTTTGTATGCGATATTTAATTTATTGTTTATATTTATTTTTGTTTCTAAATTTTCCAATTGTTAATTCCAGTGGCAAAAATAGCCTGAAAATGAGGCAGTGGAGAAGGGGTTAGTTCCGATGCAAGATGTATAGATGACCTTTTATGTTGTCGATAGTTTAGTTTTGATTATGTTAACTAAGTTATTAAATCTAATTACTTTTAAGCTCAACATGAAAGATATAGTTGATGATTTTATTCCTGGTTCAAATTTTCAATCTACTGGTATTAGCTGATTCAATTCATTTGGAAAATTATTCAACAATAAAGTTATTTCCTTTTTTTGGTGTGTAGTATACTTAATGATGTTCCAGTATAATAGAATTTTGATCAAACGTTTGTTCATATTCTTACAACATCAAAACAATGCAATTTGTTGTCCCGTGCATCGCACGGGTACAATTACTAGTTTATCTAAAAAAAATTGTAAGTGGGGTTTTATTTTCTTTGCAACATTACTTTTTTTTTTTGCAACATTACTTTGTGTGCCTAGAATATTCTAGATTCTTTTTTCAGCCCTTTTTTTGCAGAACAAAACAAATATACCCCCCTTATATTCTATATTCTACTCACAAAGTCAAAAAGTATAAAAGTTTAATCCCACTTTGCACCTTTGAATATAGCCTATTGACACTCTGCACCTCGAAAAATATTAATAGCACTTTGCACCTTCGAAATATGTTGGAAGTAGAAGAAAATAATAATTTAATTTGTTATTTGCCGCTTAAAAATAAAAAAAAACAAAAAAAAATGAAATTACCCTTATTAATTTTTAATTATTCAACTATGATGAATTGTGAATGATTAAGTGTGTTTCGAAAGTGCCAAGTGCTATTACTTTTTTTTAAGGGTGCAAATTGTCAAAATACTAAATTTCAAGTTAAATATTTAATTTATGGCACATTGTGAATGATTAAATGTATTTCGAAGGTGCAAAGTGCTGTTTAATTTTTTCAAGGGTACAAAGTGTGAAAATACTACATTTCAAGGATGCAAAGTGAAGTTAACCCAAATTATGAAAGCACACGAAAAAAAATAGTAAGAATTTCATCTTTTAGTAAGCTCAAATTTAGAATAAAATGCAAGAGAATATTCCTTTTCATCTATTTTTTTAATCTTATTAAATATAATAATAATAATAATAATAATATAATAATAATAATAATAATAATAATAATAATAATAATAATAATAATAATAATAATAATAATAATAATAATAATAATAATTATTATTATTATTATTATTATTATTATTATTATTGTTGTTATTATTATTATTATTATTATTATTATTATTATTATTATTATTATTATTATTATTATTATTATTATTATTATTATTATTTTACTTTTTATTTGTATTTTTTTTAATTATTGGGACCATCCATTTTCACTTTATTAGTGAAAATACTACTTTTTAAATGAGGGACTAATAAAATTTTCCTAATTTCCAAAAATATCTCAACATTCAATGGCTTCAAAACTATGAACCCCTTATTGCTTACCCCAAAAAATCTCTCATCCACACATCATCTCCAACAAACACACCCCAAATTCAATGTGAAATTAAAGGACAAAATTTGATCAAAATTCTTGTATACATCATAAATTAATTAAAATAAATTGATCTTTATATAGTATTTGTTAGTTAAATAATGTTTCGAGCGAGCTCAAAATCTTTTTTTATCGGTTATATCTTGATTTATCGAAAATTATAAAAATATTAACGGTCCTTATCCAAACTATAAACTTGAATCATAATAAAATTACAAATAATCTCACTTTGACTAATTATCATCCAAAAAATTTCCCTAATATGTAATAAAAAGAACAAATTAATGTAATTTCCCCTACACACACAAAAAGAAACCCATAATCCAATTAAAACATTAACTCACTAATCATGTTAATCAAAAGATTAACTAAACAAAGTTACATTAATTACACCCCCACCCCCCACCCCCCACATTTCATTTTGACCCCTCCCCCAATTATTCATCCATTTAGTCCACTCTTGATCTTCCATTATAATCCAATATTAAATTTTTCTTCTTCTTCAAAACTTATTCTTCTCCCTCTTCCCCAATCTTGTTCATTCATTCATCCACCCCCTCTTTCCACTCTTTCTTATTCCCTTCAACCAGATCTCTCTACATTTCGTTCTTTTCTCCAAGAAATTGAAAAGACCACCCCCCACCCCACCCCACCTCCACCCCACCACCCCCAAAGCAAAAAAAAAACTCAAGATTTTTTTTTTTTTCATCAATTCGTTGAAAAAAAGAAGAACCCACATTCATCAAAGCAAAAAAATCCAATCTTGAATCCATTTCCCACTACCCATTTCAAGAAAACCCAAGAAAAGGTCAAATTTACACAAATTTGACGAAAAATTTCCAAGTGGGCACTTCGATTTTTTCTTCCAAGATTGCATTTTTAAATTAGTGGGATTTAATCTGGCACTTCGAATTTTTCCTTCCAAGATTGCATTTTTCATTTAGTGGGATTTGATTTCAATTCAAAAAAAAGAAAAAAAGAAAGATTATACATTTACATTTAGAGAAGAGATGAAGCAGCACATTGACAGCGCACCATCAACGCCAGGCAAATTCAAGATGGAGAAATCTCCTTACAACCGTCTGAGGCTCCATTCTTCCTTAGCCAAGCTCACTTTCTGGTCTCTCTTCTTCCTCGTACTGATCTACTTCTTCTTCTTCAAATCCCCATCTCCATCTTCTTCTTCTTCATCGTCTTCCCTACCCTCAGATCTCTCCAGAAGATCCCTCCGCACGAGCTCCTACGCCGGCCCGAACTTCGAAAAGCGGGTCCGGGCCTCCGCCAAAATCCGGTCCAGAACCGGCATCTCCGTCCTCGTCACCGGCGCCGCCGGCTTCGTCGGGACCCACGTCTCCGCCGCTCTGAAACGCCGCGGCGACGGCGTCGTCGGCCTCGACAATTTCAACGACTACTACGACCCGTCCCTGAAGCGGGCCCGGCAGGCCCTCTTGGAGCGCAGCGGGGTCTACATTGTCGAAGGCGATATAAACGACGCCGTTTTGGTGACGAAGCTATTCGACATTGTCCCGTTCACCCACGTAATGCACCTCGCCGCGCAGGCCGGCGTTCGGTACGCGATGGAGAATCCGGGCTCGTACGTGCACAGCAACATAGCGGGCCTAGTCAGCATCCTCGAAGTCTGCAAGAACGCAAACCCTCAGCCCTCCATCGTATGGGCGTCGAGCAGCTCCGTTTACGGGTTGAATACCAAAGTGCCCTTCTCCGAGAAGGACCGAACCGACCAACCGGCCAGCCTCTACGCCGCCACGAAGAAAGCCGGCGAAGAATTTGCCCACACGTACAACCACATATACGGGCTCTCCTTAACCGGGCTGAGATTCTTCACCGTTTACGGGCCGTGGGGAAGGCCCGACATGGCGTACTTTTTCTTCACGAGAGATATCTTGAAAGGAAAATCGATTCCGATTTTCGAGGCGGCCAATCACGGGACTGTGGCTAGAGATTTCACGTACATTGACGATATCGTGAAGGGCTGTTTGGGCGCGTTGGATACTGCCGAAAAAAGTACGGGGAGCGGTGGCAAGAAAAAAGGGGTGGCTCAATTGAGGGTTTTCAATTTGGGGAATACTTCGCCGGTTCCGGTTTCGGATCTTGTCGGTATTTTGGAGAAGTTGCTTAAGGTGAAGGCGAAGAGGTTGGTTATGAAGTTGCCGAGAAACGGAGACGTGCAGTTTACGCATGCGAATATAAGTTTGGCTGAAAGGGAGATTGGTTATAAGCCGAGTACCGATCTTCAGACAGGGTTGAAGAAGTTTGTGCAATGGTACCTTAGTTATTACGAGAACGGCAAGAAAGCTGCGCAGTGATACGGGTTCTCTTTTTTTGTTTCACAATCCCGATATTCTTGAGTTCGTTTTTTCGATTCTTGTGATTTTATTTTTTCTTTTTAAATATATTTTTGTTGTTCATCCACATTATTTTTTTCTTACGTTTATGTTCATGATCCCACGATGAAGAACAAGAACCAGTAACCGAACTTTTGTTGTTGTATTTTATGATTGTAGAATTTTGTGACAGATAGATCGATTTTTCTTTATTGATGGAACAGCGTGTATTATCGGAATTCGATTCGATTAATAATAGCACGTGATTTTTTTTCTTAATTTACTTTGATGTACTTTTGTTGTATGGAGTTTGTAACATCAATTGCTGATTCAAAGTATCGAGTGCGTTGTTTGGAACCAAGTTTATCGGCTCTCTTATTACACTACTTACGGTAATGAATCTTGATATGAGACGTGTTAGTGTTTTTTTCATTCCTTCGAACATGATATAAATGCAGTTAAGTACGATCACGATTTTGCAGGAAACCGTTTAATGACCACTTTATCCGAATTGGATTAGGTATTCCGTATATAGATCCCGTTTATTTGAATTTACCCATCTTGTTGTGAAGAAGAAAAGCCATACGTTGTGGTTAATCATCATGGTGTCGAACTATAGTCCAAATGCAGAGGAATGATGAAAAACGAAACACTCTCTTAATCCATCCTTGTGGAACCAATCGATCCCGAAAGTAACTCTCGATTTGTTTTTTCATCGACTAAATGAGATGTTTAGTCCATCTTTGTGGAAATAATCGATCCCGAAAGTAACTCTCGAGTTTTTTTTTTTTCATTGACTAAATGAGGTGTTTAACAGTTGCTATCTATAGCTAAATTGATGATTTCTGTTGATATTAGTTATTTTAATTAATCAATTGACTAACTAATCAGTATCATTGAGAAAAAAAAAATCTATTGTAAGAACAACAATTTCAGGTGTTCTTAACGACAGTCGAATTTTAGCAGACGAGGAATGGAATTACCGAAAAACAGAATTAGTTCTCGACTCGTCGGATGTCGAATACGACATTTCAATCAAAGCATTTGGTTCAGCTGTGGTAATATTCCATATTCAAATATTCGACACACGGATATAATACAACACACTTGTCCAATTTTCGAATCCCTCAAAATCGCCGACTAAAAATATTACATTGGATATAGCCGGGGGCGAAACGGTCTTTATTTTTTCTTCGAGACTCCCACTGATTTTAATAAATACAGAAAAACAAAACCGTAAAAAATAAAATAAAATTATAAATTTAAAGTAACAGTTGCCGAATTTGCGGACTAAAACGGTATAATTTCTCTGCGTGGCCATGATTCAATCTTGAGGAAATACTTGACAGGGACTACCCCATCGAAACCCTCTGTTAGAATCACCTTGTTGTCTGATACGTACAGCTTCATTCCCTCTGAATACAAGACGATAACAAAATTAAGTGAGAAGCAACATAAAAAAACCACACGAAAAACTTTTCTTTCGTGAATTTTTTTTTTTTTTTTTTTTTTGTGGTTAAAATACCTTCCAAAGCCTTTCTTGCATCGAGAAAGATTAACACGTTGACATCTCGTCTCATACCTGAAAAAATCATATCACACACAATTTGTTGATTTAATAATAAAATATAAACGACAGATCTTAATTTATGATTCCACCATTCGAAAATCTTACCGCTAATAACTTCTCCATCTGTGGGGAGGCCACACGAAAAATGCACGTGTAATCTATTCATACGATTTAGACCCCCCTCTAGAATCGATTCCAAGTTTTTCTTGTAGGTCCCATGCACACAAACTGCCGCACAAAATCATGCAGGGTAAACAGATTCATCGAAGATGTAAAACAACTCACTACTTAAAAAAAAAAAACCAAAAAAAACGGTGGTAAAATCTAACCCGGGATTTCTTCGGGTGAAAGTATAGGTTTCAGTAAGCTCTCTGTTTCGACTGTCTGTCAAAAGTTCAAAAAGAATAAGACAAAACCATGAAATGCTTCGGTCAATGAAACATTACGGAATTCCCAGGACAATTGCATAACTTTGCGTGTCAAAGTGTTCCGTTTTTTCTTTTTTTTTTCCGAAAACATTCCGGAAAAGTAAAACAGCAAAGCAATGAGATCATCGGACGAGTAAAAGAGAAAGCATAGATATTCATATTACCGCAATAGTGTGACCTTGGTTGGCACGTATTAAAAGCTCTCCATTCTCTTCCAAAAGACTAAACCGCTGCTTGTTATCTTTTCTTACAGCCTATTAGCATATAAAAATCACCAAACAATATCGTCAAACGTAAATTAAACTAGTAAAGGAAAGTCGAAGAACCGACTTAAGAAAAACATGTGTAGATAAACACAAGAAAAGCGAGATTCAAACCTCTCTGACATCGTCAATTGTGTGTGATCGTAGGGGAACATTAGCAAATGTTTTCAGATTCAACTTCAGCAGGTCTTCGACTTTGATAAATCCGTCACTCCTCATATCTAATTTCAACTCGGAAGCCATGTGTCTCAATACACGTGTTCTGAAATATTTAAACAAAAAAATAACGAGCAACTCCGAATGAATCAAAGTTCGACATATTTCAACTATATTCGATCGCAAACTTAGAATCTATCTTACATTTCAAAATTCAAAACGAGTCTCGCTTCCAACGTTTATAAATCCGTCGAGTTCAGTTCGAAAGTCTTTATTTTTCAATGTTGAATCGGTTTTTTTGTTTTCCAGCATTTATATTTCTTTCTCTTCCAATGTTAATAGATTGAGAATAAAAAAAATTCTAAAAAAATGGAATAAAGTGTAGAAACACAGGTGCATACAACAATCTGCCAAGAGCGTCAATTTTATCATTCCCAGAAGAACCGCCACCACCGCCTCTACCTCTTGATCTATGCCGATTATCTTTCATTTCCACTCCTCTTCCTCTACCACCACCACTACTGCTACAAATTACCGACAAGTATTAGCCGCAAAAAGAAAAAAAAAAATTGGCTAAACAGAGAAATTCGGCAGAGATTTAAATTAAAAGAGAGGGTAAGAAATTGACCTGGTGTTAGAATGTGCGGTGGCGGTGAAAGAGGGATTTCCGGCGGTGAAATTCCGGCGACTCTCCATCAGCTTTGAGTATCGGAATTTGACAAGGCGGCTGCACAGAATTCGTAAGCCAGCGCCGGTGATTGAAGAAACCCACATCTACGCTTTGAAGCTGGTTCTGGTTGAGAGGGTTCGCGGGTCGGGTCGGGTCGGGTCGGGTGAAAAACATGAAATTGGAGATTGGATGTCAATTGGGGACCTGGGCCAATGAGATTGGGGTTGAACTGAAAATTCTGAAAATTTCAGTTTGGGCTTATAAAATTCTGGGGTAAATATGTAATTTTGAAATTTTTACTTTACAGGGTATTTCAGTCTTTCTCACTTTGACTAATTGTCATAGTTGGTGGGATCAGAAGAGGAAACAAGCACGCTACTAATCGTGTTATTGGTTTTCGGATTTTTGAATTGATAAAAAAAATTGTATACAGTTCGATTTTCGGTTTTTGTTTTTTCCCGATGTTTGAAACTATATTCGGCCAAACTCACAAACAACAAAGAAGGTCGGCCTAGTTCTTCATGTAATCCCAATTTTGTGGTTGTTTGTTTTGTGTACTATAGTTTTTGGTCTATGCTCAATACAAATTACAACGTAAAAGGCAAAGACGGGTTTTGGGTTTTCGGATATCGGGAGCTAATTGTATATTAAATTTCATATATGATTCTGATCCGAACTGAATCAGGAAAAATAAATGGAATTATGAATGAAATTGTTTCAAAATTGAATAAGATCGGATCTAAATCGGAGAAAATCGAAAAATGCATTTTTTATCTTCATTTATTATTGTTCCAATGTGAAAATGAAAATATATTTTTATGTTCATTTATTTATTCTTTAATTAAAGGACTTGAAAATAAAAGAACATGAATAATTATAAAACAATGAAATGTGAGACTTGTGACTCTTTAAATGAATCTATTTACAAGTTCAAATATTGAATCAAATTTTGGCACTCAAATTAAATTAAAGTCACCTTGATTGCGGTAGGTCAGAACAAACATAATTGATTACTCCTTCCGTTTCTCGAGAATTTTTTATGTTCCGTCACTTTACAATTCCAATACTGAATTAATTAATAAACAAGAATATTTTGGTCTATCCAATAATTATTTTTCGTGAAATGAAAACACATATTGAAAACAAAGGGAGTAATAGTCTAATAGACACTAGGATTAAACTTTTTTCTACTAATGAATCCAAACAAAATAAGGTATATATGGACAAAAATCAGACAAACAAAAAATGGTTAAAAAAATGTTGCATAGTAAAATGCATTTTGACAATGATGGAGATTGGCACTCGTGAATCTCTTACAACTTTTTAAACCTTTTCACGTTTCCAACAAATCTTACATAAATTGCAACATTTTATAAATCAAATAAATTAAATATTACTAACTTGTTTTTATCACTAGAAATCACATGTTGACTATGACACAATTTAGCTAAACTAGTGAAAAATAAAATACACGATAAAATATTTATAAATTCAGCAAAAATTCCATTAATTTAGCGATATCGAACTGATATAATTTTACCAAGTTCTGACAAAGAATATTTTTATCGAGGTTCAACTGTATTATTATGTAAATGAAGTATAAATATTAAATAGGAGGGCCATCAATTGAGAAGGAAGTTAGATGCATGTTGATTTTAATATTCATATTCGAAATAAGAAATTTGAAAATGAGTATTTATTGTGTTGACAACTAGTACAAGATTCAAAATTATTACATAAACATCTGTAATAAATTATCAAGAATCTTTTTGGGGCCGTCACCACTTAAAATAACATACTATTTTAAAGGATAAGATCTCAAAACTGCTCAAGTATCTAACAACGGTACATACTACAAATACTTTTTTATGATTTTTTTTTTTTTTGTTATATTTAAAAAATAGTTTTTTAATGTTAGATTTAATAATAAAAAATCAATTAAACTTTCAAGATTATATTTTTGAAATTCGATCTATAAATCTAGTAGAATGTATATACACATCTTGGACTTAGATTTTTCATTCACTTCTTTATTATTTGTAATTATTATTCATTGATTTTTTATTTATTTTATACGATTTACTCATTGAATTTGTAACTATATATTTACATTAAATATTGGAATAAAAAAAATAAAAAAATAGAAAAGGGGATCACATTTTAGATTGGGAGCATGAGCGTACAATAACAAGCAGCACTTTTTCAGTAGAAAAGAAAACACTCTCTAAAAGGCTGCAGCAGTCACAAGCCATGTGATTACAACCGGCTACCGGTATTTCCGGTTACCACAATTTCAAATTCTGTCCCAACACTACCAGACAAAGATCTACCCTCCTCTCTCTCTCTCACACACACACTCAAACACACTCTCTCTCTCTCTCTCTCTCTCTCTCTCACACACACACACACACACACACACACACACTCTCTCCCCCTCTTTCTCTCCCCCTCTCTCTCTCTCACACACACACACACACACACACACACACACTCTGTCTCTCTCTGTCTCTCTCACACACACACACACAGTGCCTCACTGAATATTAATTTGAACCAAAGAAGCCATCTTTGCCAACAAACTGATACAGAGTAACTCAGCTCCATACTCCATTAGAATCTCTCTTGTTTCTCTTTCCAAAACACACACTGAAACACACACACAGTGCCTTACTGAGTATTCATTTTGAACCAAAGAAGCAATCTTTGCCAACAACAGACACAAAATTATTCAGCTCCATACTCCATTAGAATCTCTCTTGTTTCTCTCTCCAAAACACACACCAAAACACACACAGTAGCTCCATTAGAGAACCAATAAAGAACCCAACTTTTCCCCACACTCCACACCTAAAAAAAAATGGCTTCCATCTCCCTCTTCACACTCTACATAACACTGCTCCTCCCATTTCTGCCACCCACCACAGCCTCACTTTCTCTCTCATCATCAAAAACCAACACAACTTCTCTCTCTCTACTAATAAAAATCAAATCTTTATTAGACCCTCAAAACCTGATTCTCACAACATGGTCACCCAATGCCACTCAGCCATGCAATGGCTCATTTGAAGGGATCGCCTGCAATGAGTATGGTCAAGTGGTCAACATTTCCTTGCAGGGCAAAGGGCTTTATGGTCAAATCCCACCTGAGATTGGCCAGCTCAACACCTTATCTGGGTTGTACCTCCACTTCAATAAGCTTCATGGGGTTGTACCTAAGGAGCTTGCTAACTTGACTCACCTCTCTGATTTGTACCTCAATGTCAATAACCTCTCCGGTCATATTCCTCCTCAGATTGGTCTTATGCCCAATTTGCAAGGTAAGAAGTTCTTTTTTATTTTATTTTATTTTATTTATTTATTATTTTTTTTTTGAATTTGTAATTTATTTCAAGGCTAGAAAAAGAGAATACAAGAGCATGCATTTTATATTGTCATTGGATCTGTGATTTTTGTTGCATATAATTTGTGATTCTTGGTGCCCTTCTCTAGATTTTGATTCTTTAGCATTACATGCATAGTAATATTTAGGGTAAATTACGAAAAACCCCTTGAACCTAGGCTAAATCATGAAAAACACCCCCACCTATTCGTAATTACCAAAAACTTCCTGAGGTTTGTTTCCGTCTTTTTTGATTCCAGACGTTACACAATTTTTTTGATTCCAGACGTTACACAATTTCAGATATTTTCTTTTATTTCTCACCTATTTAATAGAAGGAATAATACCGTGTACATATTTTATGTTAAAAAACTCGATCAACAGTTAATCAGAGGGGGATTTTGGATCGTTATTTAGCCTAAGTTCAAGGGGTTTTTCGAAATTTACCCTAATATTTATAGTATTTTCTTTGATTTTATTATTTATTTATAATTTATATAATATATATACATACTTTTTGCAGTGTTGCAACTATGTTACAACAAGTTAAGTGGGAATATTCCAACTCAGCTTGGATCTCTAAAGAAACTGAATGTTCTTGCTCTACAATCCAATCAGTTGAGTGGTGCAATTCCTGCTAGTTTAGGAGAATTATTATTATTAAACAGATTGGATTTGAGCTTTAATCATCTGTTTGGATCAATCCCACTTAAATTGGCTGATCTACCCCTGCTCAAAGTTCTCGATATTCGAAACAACACTCTTTCCGGCAACGTCCCTCTAGGTAATTTACGCTAGCGTCCCTCTCTCTTTGGTATTTGCAATAACCTCTTCCGTGTCAAAAATCTGATAATCTTTTGTTCTTTTCTTGTGATTACTGTAATGATGCAGCCTTAAAGAAACTCGACGAAGGCTTCCAGTATTCAAACAACACAGAATTATGTGGGACCGGTTTCCCTTCTCTACAAATTTGCTCTGCTTCCACTCCAAATTCAAATAAACCAGAACCATTCGGAGCCGACACAAATCATTTACCTTCTAAAGACGTACCCGAGTCAGCAAATGTCCAAACAAACAAACCGAACAATTCAAGAAAATCCCTATCTGCCGTTGTGGTTGGAGTGGCAGGAGTAATTATTGCTCTGGCGGTAGCAGGACTTCTCACATTCACATGGCATCGCCGTCAGAAACAAAAAATCGGAAGCACGTTTGATAATGGCGAGAGCCGGTTGAGCACCGATGATGTCATGGAGGTTCGTAGGCGAAGTGCTTCTCCTCTTATTAGTCTCGAGTATTCGAACGGGTGGGACCCACTGGGCAAACGGGACGAAGTAAGCAGTTTCTCACAGGAGGTTTTCGAAAGCTACATGTTCAATTTGGATGAAGTGGAATCGGCAACGCAGTACTTTTCGGAGACGAATTTATTGGGAAAGAGTGGTTTTTCAGCTATCTATAAAGGGATGTTGAGGGACGGATCTATAGTTGCGATTAAGTGCGTTTCGAAGGTTAGCTGCAAATCGGACGAAGCTGAATTTGTTAAGGGATTGAAAGTGTTGACCTCGTTGAAACACGAGAATCTTTTGCGGTTGAGAGGGTTTTGTTGTTCGAAGGGCAGAGGAGAGTGTTTTCTTATATACGAATTTGTTTCGAATGGGAACTTGTTGCAGCACCTCGATGTGAAGGAAGGTGGAAGAAAGGTTCTTGATTGGCCTACTCGAAAATCTATAATCAGAGGAATTGCTAAAGGTCAGTTTACAACTTAAGATTATGAAACAAGATTTCGTTTTTTAGATTTCATGTTAAAGTAAAGAACGGCGCCCTTATTTCGGCAATTTTATTGTTGGAATTTGGGAAAACTCAAAACATCAAGATTGTGGTCCTTTGAATTGGGTTTCTAACCCAATCTGAATGAGCTAATTCGGTGGTTGGATGAGAAAGTTATGCATTATCTTAGATTAGACTACGGTACATATAAAATTGAATCGACATTTAGCATATCGGTTACTAATATTCTTCTTCTTCTTTTACTTGACCAGGTATTGAGTACTTGCATGGAAGCAAGAACGGAAAACCAACACTGGTCCACCGAAACATTTCGGCGGAAAAGATTCTAATCGACCAACACTACAACCCTCTTCTCTCGGATTCGGGCATTCACAAGCTATTAGCCGACGATATAGTTTTCTCGACACTCAAGGGAAGTGCTGCAATGGGCTACCTCGCGCCCGAATACACAACCACGGGTCGATTCACCGAAAAAAGCGACATCTACGCCTTTGGAATGATCATATTTCAAATTTTATCGGGCAAAAGCAGAATCACGCAATTAAACTGTCACGGGGCGGGAATATCAAGATTTGAGGACTTTATAGACGTAAGTCTTGCTGGGAATTTTAAGGAATCGGAGGCTGCTAGGTTAGGTGAAGTTGCTCTTCTCTGCACTCACGAGTCTCCCAATCTCAGGCCGGAGATTGGGGCGGTGATGCAAGAATTGGATGGCATCATCACTTCCAATTCTTGATCGGATTTTCCGAAAACCGTATTATGAGGAAACACGCCCCATGCTACTAATTTCTTACTAACTAGTGATTAGTGAGAGATAATCTCTGTTTTGTTAGTTGTTAGCGAGAGAGAGCAGTCGAGAAGTAGATTGCACACGAGATTATTAGGTGCATGTCTCGGGCGAGTTAAACTACCTTGACTCAGCATGACTAAATCTCATTACAACTGCAATTTGTACTCTTTGTATCATGTAATGTACTCTTTTTATCATGTATTATACGCAGGCTACTGAGTCATTAAAACATGGAAAAATCTATTTTATCAGCTATAATCTTGCAATAGTATGGGCATAGAACAATTACCACTTGACCGAAAGAATCTCATCCACTTGAAAATTTTCTGTAATAATAAAGTATTGTTTCTTTAATCTTAAACTAAGGTTAGGTGGGAATCCTAAAGCATGTGGGTGTCATTTGTAATATAATGCACACTAATACATTAACATGCTCAGTACACAACTTTCACGGCGAATTTTACGCGGAATATACAGCGATATACGAAACATAAAAAAAAAAAAAAAAAAAACACTAAAACTTACTGGAGGAGCTCAAGTTAAGATTCGATATACTTCCAGCAAAGAACTCGTGTACAGTTCCCTCAAGTTCGATCCAGCTGCAGCCAGGAACTTTATCCAGTTCCCTCTGTTTCATCACTGTCCTAACTCTTCTAACATACTCCCAAAGACCAAACTGAGCATACATATTCGATAAAAGTACGTAAGAACTCGAATCACAAGAATCCATTCCGATCAAATGTTTCGCAACCGGCTCGCCTATATTTAAATTCTCACGATTTGTGCATGCGCTCAGCAAAGTTCGCCAAACCACGTCGTTTGGCGGCACAGGCATTTCATTGACAAATTTTGCCGCCGCCTCAATTTGCCCTCCTCTGCTTAAAATATCCACCATGCATCCATAGTGTTGAAGCTTCGGCACAATTCTGTGAAATCGTCTCATAATTTCGAAGCAAACGAGGCCTTCCTTTATCATTCCGGAATGTCCACAAGCATGCAGAACCGCGACGAATGTAATATCATCCGGTTTTACAGAAAGTCTCTCCATTTCCATGAATAAATCGAAAGCTAAATAACCGAGCCCGTGAATGGCTAATCCACCAATCATAGCATTCCAATGGTCAATACTTTTATCTTGAACACCCTCAAACACACGCATAGCTTGCTCTATGGTGCCACACTTTGCATACATATCGATTAAAGCAACACCGAGTTTTCCATTCGTAGCAAACCGATGTTTCTGGATATACCGATGTATTGCAATTCCTTCGTTTATGCAGTTCAATTGTGTAGTTGCTGAAAGAGCAGTCAATAAAGTCACACTATCGGGGGCCAAACCGAAACCACCCCCTAACGTATCGTGGAACACTTTTAGTGCCTCGTTGTAACATCCGTTATTGACATAACCAGCCATCATTGCATTGCAGGAGATCACATCCCTTTGGGGCATAGCATCGAAAAAATATCTGGCAGCATCGACATTTCCTACTTTAGCATAACCGTCGACCATACTAGCCCAACTCACTACATCCCTTTTTGACATTTTATCAAACAAATTCTGAGCCAAATTCATATTCCCATTCTTTGCGCAGCAATCAAGCATGAGATTCCAAGAAACCAAGTCTCTGTCAGGCATTTTATCGAACAAGTCCCATGCGTATTCGAACCCATTCTCTAGTTTCACATAACCACTAATCATAGTGTTCCAAGAAACTAGATTTTTGATATCTGCAGGCATTATGTCAAATAATTCGCGAGCCGAACTCACCATTCCACACTTCACATACCCGTCGATCATCAAATTGTACGAAAACGAATCCTTTATAAGCATTCTATCGAAAATTCGTCGCCCAAATTGAAGAATCCCACATTTTATATACATGCAAATCAAACTATTCTGCAAAAAAACATCCGACCCAAATTGAAATTTACACATTAACCCATGAATCTGAATTCCTTCTCTCAACAAATGCAGCCTCGAACAAGATTTCAAAACCAACGAGAATGAGTACTCATCCACTAAAACCCCTCTCACAAGCATTAAAACAAACACTTGGTACGCATTTCCCGGTTCGTTCCCATGCGAAAACGACCTGATAATTGCATTCCACAGAAACGGGTCTCTGTAACTGTAATCTAGAAAGAGGCGTCTCGCGAAGTCCACGCTCGGTTTGTGATGAGAAAATACGAAATCGAGAATGATTTTTGACGTCAATGTAGGATTATGGATATGACCGGTTGTGATTAAATTTGCATGGATTTGGTTAATTTCCATCTGGGTTTTGCATCTTGAGGCAAATGTATACGCGGGAAATACGGAGCTCCATGGTTGGATTGAAGTTGCAGAAAGGAGCATTGGATTGAAAGAAAGCTCAGTTCTTGGCTGAAATTTGATTGGATGGAATTCTGTTGGGCCTGTAATCAACCAAAGCCCTCAAAATACTGCATATTTGTTTCCACCGTAAATTACAAAAAAGAACCCCTCATGTTTCAATAATTACTAACCACTCCTCAACTATGAATCTTCTTACACGTTCACCCTTATGGTATCAAATTCAAAAAATATTCTAGATTTTGTGGAACCTTCTCTATAGATTTTGTCGGTTGGTCGATATTACCCGACCAACCGAACCAGTGACCAACACATTTATACATGGATCGGTTAAATTACCGACATGAAGATAAAAACGGATCGAGAGCAGGTCGGTTGGCCGATAAAACCAACCCATGCTCAATGGCGAAGCTAGCATAGGGCCGGCCGATGAAATAGTTCATTATTGATTTTGGTTACTAGATTTGTTTAATTAAAATAGTACGCAATGATAGATTTATATCCCTGAAAAATTAAAAATTAAAATTTAAAATATATAATAAAATTATAATAGTAAATATCATTGTAAAGATTTTCGAATAAATAATAGAAAAAAATTATTGAGTAAAAAATATTTTCACTATGATTCTTATGATATT
Source organism: Erythranthe guttata (assembly GCF_056151865.1). Lineage (NCBI taxonomy): Eukaryota > Viridiplantae > Streptophyta > Magnoliopsida > Lamiales > Phrymaceae > Erythranthe > Erythranthe guttata. The sequence goes on along the minus strand of NC_142546.1, from coordinate 14,353,845 downwards.
TTATAGGGATTATTTTGTAAACCCCCTCATTTCCAAATTATATAGAACTAACTACTAACTGGATTACACTCTAGGGGAAACCCCCCTCATTTCGAAAATATTTTGACATACCCCCCTGGGCTACCCTGAAGTTCCTATAATACCCTTCTAAAATCAGTTTTAAACCCTAGCCACTCACGGTCTCTCTCTTCTTCTCCCACATTCAAAATCCCGCCTCCACAAACCTCCCACCGGCGAAATTGCTTCCCGGAGCCATAACACTCTCTCCGGTGGTCGGAATTCAATGGTTTAACTACCGTTGGATTCCTCTCGTCGAACTCTTTATTTTGGTGGTGATTTTATTCAGTTTCGAGCGCGGATCTGTTTCTGCAAACTTTTTTCTTTCGAGGATGGTGGTCTTGCCGGAGCTTTATTTTGTGTTCCACCCGTCGAAATTTGACGGGTCACCCACCGTTGGATTCCTCTCGTCGTGATCTATATTTTGATGGTAATTTCGTTTATTTTAACATTTTCAGATTTATTTCTATATTTTTTTGCATTAATTTGTGGCGGAACCGTGGGTGGTTATTAGCGGCGTCTAGGGTTTTGGTAGGAGGTGAGGGGGTGAGGAGTCACTGTCTGTTTTGATTTAAAATTTGTATCATAACCCAGCAATAACCTCTCTCTCTATCTCTCGATCTCTTAGTGTTTGTTGATTTTTTGAGTGTTTTGATGTTTTTCTTCAAATTTTGTTGATTTGCACTAAAGTAATTTCTTTTTGTTTTGATTTTGCAATTGCAGCTTAATGAAGGCCATTGATCCTTTCCTTGAAGGTGTCAATTTGTTTTTTGAAGTTACATCTGATTTGTTTAACAGACTGTATACATTACTGTACATTACTATACATTACTATAGTAACATGTAGTTACATATGCGTATATTTGTGTATTTTCGATTTGCTTTTTATTGGTTCTGAGTGATTTATAATAAAAAATATTGAAATTTGTAAATTTTTGTTGGGGTTTTATGAATTTATTTTGTATAAGTCAGTATTCGTGTGTGTACACAATTGATCGACTAAAAACATGGGAAAAAAACCGAACATAACTATGAATTACTATAGGTACATGTAGTTATTTTCAGTACTGTAAACATATTGTTTTGAAAATTAAAAAAGAAAAATAAAAAAAAATTAAAAAAAAATTATTTTTTTTAATTTAAAAAAAATTAAAAAATTAAAAAAATTAAAAAATATATATATATATATATATATATATATATATATATATATATATATATATATATATATATTTAACAAACAGGTTTATAAAAAAAAATAAAAAAGAAAAAAAGAAAATAAAATAATAATAAATAAATCAGCGAAAATGATAAATGCAGGACCATATATGCAGATGCAGTTTGGCCGAAAATTGCATATAAGGGTAGTATAGTACTTTCACTTCTCCAGGGGGGTATGTCAAAGTATGATTTGGGCTTGGGTTTATCCCTAGTTATTTGGTGGCTAGGGGTATGTAAAATAACCCCTATTTTATATTTTACTTATCTTTAGAACCTATATCAGTTAGATGAAAAATATGGTTATAGCATTCAATACATGTAAACAATAAACGAAAGGGGTCATTAGCAACACACCCCTCCTATGGATAAAAACTAGTGATATATCCATACCATAATTCTTCCTTTGTGAAAACCCCCTAAAATATTTAATTCCCATCTTACCCCTCTAGTAGCATCTCACGTTTATTTTTTATATCTATATATTATTTTCAAAATCCCTATTAATGAGGCACCTAATCCCGGTAATTAGGCTTAATTATATACTTTGCCTAATAAAAATTGTTCCTACTATAATTTATCTCAATTATTCATTTTTTCTCTCTTTCCATAACAACAATTTAATTCCTAAAAATCTGCTTCCAAATTCCTAAAAAATTGCTACCAAATCAAAAAAAACAAAAAAACCGGATTTTAATTTTTTAATTTTTTATTTTTATATTATTTTCTAACTTTATTTAGTCATTTTTTATTTATTTTTATTTTTAATATTTTTTAATAAAAATATTATTTTAATTTAAACAAAAAATTGAAATTTTTTTCTCAACAGGTTTGCAACGCCGAATATGACTATGGTTGAATATGACTATATGTGACTATAAACTGTTGTCATATTCTTCCTTTATATAGTCTTTTTTTACATTTTGAACTTAAAAATTCCGATTATATGGCATAGTCATGTTAACCAAATCATATAAAACAACGAAGATTCCCTATTATTTACGAAAACAATTCAATCAACATCCACACAAAAAATCACAATTTGAATCTTGTTATTAGAAGTCAACTTGAAAACGAGAAGATAGAACATATTCAACAATAGTCATATTCGAATAGGACTACGCTCATATTCGAAAAATACATAAATATGACTATAGTCATATTTGAATATAACTATAGTCATGTTACTACTGCTGTTCAGATCTGGAAAAAAAAAATCGTAAAACATAAATAAAGATAGAAAAATAACAAGAGAGAGGGATGAGAGTCGACGAGGTCTTCATACACAAAATCACCCTGGCATATCTATACCCCCAACGACCGTCCATACTTCAACACAATCATCAAGGTTGACGACATGATGTGCAGCACTATAAAAAAACATGAGAATGTGACTACTATGTGAATAATTCTGCTGAATGAATCTGCACTATTCTATAAATGCACCTTAAAATAAAATTACGTGAATTCAGTTCAGCCACAACAAACACATTGAAACTTACACTAACATATCAAGTAACACACTGTTGGCCGAAAACCTACACGCAAGTGCACGTATCGTACAAGTAATATAGTGGACTAAAAGTCCGGATATCGAACCCACAGGGAATATTTAATTATCTAATCCTAGACGCTAAATTCTACCAATTATTATCAAGCCCACCCTACACAGTCGAATTTTAGAGAGAATTAACTAAATTAAACTAAATTAAAAGCGAGCAAAAACAAGAAAGCAATTTAAAACGAAGATTCAATCAAGATAGCAAGCCTAGGATTTTATTCTTCCCCCTATGTGATTATTACTCCCCCAATTCCTTCAATTATGCAAGCAATTAACCCGAATTATTAACATGAGATGCTAAAATAATCATAACCCGCTTCCGCGTGTATTACGATTCTAATACTCTAGATTCAATTACTATATTCCTATGCAATTAATTCTAGAACACAACATTAAGCAAAAATCTCAATAATGGCTACCTAAGAGATTAACTATATTCCTATGTTAATTAGTACCACAAATGCTCTTTCTACCACAGTTCTAATTATTAACCCGATCTTCCGATTCATGCGATTAACAATAACATAAAAGCGCATAAAGTGGCCAGTTTCATGAACTTAATAAAAAAAGTAGAAGAAATAATCCGGAATTAAAACTTGCATAAAATCATAGAATTGGGTTCATAAATCCCACATAGGGTTCCAAATAAAATCCTAGAAATAAGAAAATTAGTTACTCATGATTAAAGGAAAAACACAAATAAAATAAGTCATAAACGATAAATCTATGCTTAGAGTCTTCAAATTCTTCGTCTTCGTTATTGCTTTGTTGCTCTCCAAATTGCGTAAAAAAGATGATCCCCAATTGTGTGCTTGGGTTGGTCTTTGATACACGTAAAACCTACGTATAAATAACCGCAAGTGTACAGTATCGCGTTTTGCAGAATAGTGAATTCCGGATATCGATCCACAGGGAATTAAGTTCCTAAATCAACCAAGTACCGTAATTATACCATCCTAAACTTTATCTAGACGAGAGAAAAAGATGGGAGATGACATGAAGCCAAAAGGAAACAAAAATAAAAACAACGGTCCGCCAGAACAAGCGAAGAATTATGACGTGTGATGGCTTCTAGGGTAAAATTCACCAATGTACTATCGATAAAGATCTACAAATCCGAATCTAATGTCAATTCTATATTCGCTAACCCAGACACTAAAATACTGTAACCCCCGTCTCCAGTGTAGTTAGAGTCTACCCACAGGTCCGACGTCTCCGTTCAGAACCTGATATTAAGAGAGCATTTAGGTCAAGTCCTTAAGGGCTACCCGAGGTGCATCACGTCTCCGTTTCCACAACCCGAGCTATGTTTTCCTAAAATCAAACGAGAAATCCTCTCTCGAGTTCATTCCCATTTAGAATCAATTCAACTGTTGGCCAAACAATCGAAAGCATTTAATACAGGAAAACATAAACATAATCAAAGAACGACAAATAGATCACAGATCTGGAAATCAAAATCAATATATACAAGGTTTCATTTCCCTAAAAGAAAATGCTCAGTTCATTACAAACATAGCATCAAAATGAAGAACACGAGAAATTATAAACTAAACGTAAAGAAAAGCTTATGAAAAACCCGAGTCGAAACCCTCGTCGAAGCTTCCCGCGAAGAACTGGCGAGAACCGAAGAGAAAACCGAAGAAGAAGTCGAGAGATAATCGAGAGTTGGTCGAGATTCCATAAAATGAATAAGAGACCTTCTATTTCTAGTAATAAATCATTGAAAAATATCTCGTCTCGAATTCTGTGCCCAGATCGCGATCTGGGCTTCTTGGATCACGATCTGGCAGCCTTGGAAACTGCGCACCGCCTTTCCAGATCGCGATACGGAATGGTGGATCGCGATCTGGTTCTTCAGCAAAAAATGTACTGTGAGACCCCCCAGATCGCGATCCAGGAAAGCTGGATCGCGATCTGGATCTGACCCCAATTTGCTCTCTGTAAGACCCCCCAGATCGCGATCCAGAAAGGCTGGATCGCGATCTGGTCTTCTACGCCAACTTCAAACACTGTTTTGACCATTTTTTAGCCCCAATTTGACAATTTTTCATTTCATAAAAGTTGTATATCTTGAAGTTAGCTTTCTAAGGCCACTTGAATCAGCTCAATCGGATGTCGTATGCAAAAGTTATGCTTGAAATACGAAACAGTGCCACACCCGCGATAATGCACTTTTGCACGTGTTTGGTTTGATTTTCGGCTTCGCTTCCAAAATCGTTTCGAATCGGCAAAAATAGCTTCTTGTTAGAATTTATTTCGTGCAGATATTAAATTATTTGTGTCAGATTCAGTTTTTCGTTACTGTTGCGTGAAGTGTTGCAACAGTTCGTGAAACAGTTTGTAAAAACAGAAATAAACGAGACACAAATTTTAATGTGGTTCGGATACAATTGTACCCTACATCCACGGGGACCTGCAAATAAAATTTACTAATTTTTAGTTTTACGAATACAATAATAGGACTTAATCAAAATACAAAGACTCCCTCTTTGTTGACGCCGTTCTTGTATACTACGCTGAATTATAAATCTTCAATTTGCAGCACGTCCCTTGCTCCGCACGGTTGAACTCCCTTCAACGCTGAATCCCTCAGTCGGCGGATCGATCTCCTCCCGAGATCTGTTTAAGCCCCTCTCCCGAAGAACCGATCTTCTTTTTGTATAGAAGAAGCAAACTTGTGATACTCCTTGAATCTTGGTGTCTTCACCACAAAGCCTTGAAGCCGGTATATTTTCTATGAAAATCACGTATCACGATGGAACAATAAAAACGAGAGGAAAAATATTTTCTGTGAAAAATTTCTCTCGATCAAAGACGTTCCGGGAGCAGCGAAATTAAGAGCAGAAAAATATATTTTTTCTCTCCAATCAAACGCCTACAGATAACGATGCTTGAAGCCCTCTTTATACGTTCATAATTATTCCTGCACAAGAAAATACAAATCTAATTAGATCTCTTATTCACGTTAAAAAGAGTTGTATAGGAAAATACAACTATTCATTCCTTATCTAAAAACTAATTCCCTTAACTATTAAAACACAAGGAAATACAATCCATTAGGTTAGGGATTCTTATTCACGTAGGAGAATAAGTTGTAAAATAAGAAAACTCTTTGTATAAAGATAATTCCTAATATAAATCAATTAATGACAAATTAAAAGGAATTAAAACACAAGGAAACTCCCTTTCTTATATCACGGCATATCTAGACTTGTGCTACAATCCCTTTACACGTTTCCTTGCAAAGTCAGAATCCAAAGGATTCTAACAATCTCCCCCTTTGTCGTTTATTGATTATAATCATTTTCTCCCCCTGAGTAAAATAACCTGAAAATAAAACAATCAGATGATAGACGGAAGCAATAAAACGAAGATCATCATCAACTCTTTTCAACAACAAGAGTAGCATCAACTGCTGCAATAGTAAGTGCCACAGTTTCAGCAACTTTTCCCACAGTAGTGGCTCCGGCAGGTGGTTCACAACGGAGTCAGCTCCCCCTGCATGTGTATCGCCCTCTGTGAATGATCCTTAGGCAGCTCTTCTTGTAAATGCGTTCATTCTTCCCCTTTGCTTACTCGGCTTGATAGACTTGGAAGGCGGTGGATGACAACGTGGTAAATTATCCACGTGATAAGAGATTCAGCAAATGACATCGGCATTAGCTCCTTCTTTTATATTCTTGTGAAGCTCTGGAGAAATCAAACAAGGAAACCAATTAATGACAATTACCACAATAATAATAAAAAGATGAAATTCCTTCTATTTTGGATAGACACGTTCAGGTGATTAATATAGAGATAATTTATTTCTTCTCAAATTATCTAATGAGATAACTAAGAAAAATATGTTCCTCATATTAATACACATCTCCATAGAATTCCACTTGGTATTGTGGACTTAGAATCCCACCGAGATTCTAACACTCTCCCCCTTTGGCATTGATTGGTCAGAACATTTACTCCCCCTAAATATATGATATATGCATGAACAAGGGTTAGCAAATTCAGAATAACATCTGCACATATAAACTGTTGCAACAGTTTATCAAACAGTTCACCAGATAGTGTAAACCGTAAATAAACCATAGTTCCAAAATAAAAGCAGATAATTCGTTCAGATAAGCACGAGATAAAAGGATATGCAGTAGCAGAAACAACTTCTCTTCACAATGCTTATTATTTGTCCTATATTTCTGCCCAGCAACTGTCTCACGCACTGTTTCAACAGTTGTCTGAACTCTCCCTGCATTCCTGCACTGTTCCAGCAACTGTCTGATGCACTGTCGCAACAGTTGTCGGAACTCCCCCTGTGTTCATGCCATCGTTACTGTTCTTTTCTCCCCCTTTCTGGGCAATCACCATGCAAAGATAACTCAACATGGACTAACGATCTTGATGATTCAAGCAAGCTGTTCAAACACTTAACAAAAAGATCAAAACGAAGAGAGAATCTTGGAACTAAGTGAGAAGAATCACTATACATAACGTGCACAGAAAATCACAAACTCACAAACTCAATCCCACACGATAATTGCAATGCGAAAATCAAAGGATAGTAATATCAAATCCAACATTAAATAGCAAAGACTACAGACTTTGCCAAACTTCATAAGAAACGTGGAAATGTGAGGAGTAAGCCCAATCGATCCGGTTGCAACAAAAAAGTAAAATTTAACCGGCACATAAACAAAAATCCCGTCTCTCTCTCTCTTTTTTTTTTTTTTTTTTTTTTTTTTTTTTTTTTAAATAATGCCTAATGCAGTACAAAAAGTAAACATGAGAAATAGACATGAGTGAAGAGACATATGTGAATAGGATACTGCATGGACAAACAAAACATATGGGATTTATCTTCACATTCACGATAAGCGCAATCCCCAAAAATCCGACTGCCAATGCAACCAACAAACTTAATAATCCCAAGTCAAACACAAAGATGCTCTTATTAGGTAGCGTACACACACGTCTAATGGTAGCTTTTTCCCATGAAAGACAGAGCAATTAAAAGGAACGAGATTATGGTGGTCGTGCAATGTGTAGTCCCCTGGGCTTTCTAATTGAGCTTTGTAGTAAGTGTTCGGTCAAGTGGTTTACTGGCTCGACTCAACTAGGCTTCGAACTATTCACTGACCATATATATAATTTATATTGGCCGTGCAATGTGTAGTCCCCTGGGCTTTCTAATTGAGCCTTGTAGCGAGCTTTCGGCCACGTGATTTACTGGCTCGACTCAAAAAGGCTTCGAACTATTCACTGACCAAATGGTTGTAGATATATATATTAGTAACAGTAGTTCAAGAGTAGCTTTCACTCATTAAAAGATGCAGTTTTTCCCTATAAAAACATCCAACCATGACAAGACTATTCAGAGAAATAAATAAGTTGGAGCCTTTTAAGTAATCATTTTGGGAATTGGTGAAGTTCTACCCCACAAAATTTAGAAATACACGAAGTATCAAATTCACATATGTCTCAATCATATGCAGTATGCTTAATGTAGGTCCTATATGAGATGCAAAAACATATGAAGTGTCCTACCTCTAAAAGTTGCAAGTCTGGACACACAGACAGTTGCAACAGTTCATGCAACTGCATCAGATTAAACAACATAAATTCCCAGCGATTTTCGCAAGGAATCAAATTTATGTGCATCAAGGGTTTTTGCAAAAGCATCAGTTAATTCATTCTCCGTTGCAGCATAATCAATTGAGACAACCCCCTTTTCGACCAAGCCCCTTATGAAAAGATGACAAATATCAGTAAGCTTAGTTCTCGAATGCTGAATTGGATTCATAAACTTATTTTTCACATACAAATTATCACAATTCAGATTACCAAGTTTTTTATTCCCCAAACTAGTTTTGTCACCAGAACTGTTGGAACAGTTAGTACTATCATCACATGAGTTTAAAGAAGTAATGGCAGATAAACAATTAAGATCAGACTTCTTTACCCAGATTTTTTGTTGAGTTTTATTCACTAAATCAACCTTTATCTTGGGTTTTTGAGACGACACAAAAGTGTGATCAATTTTGGCGGAAAGTGGTGAGCGGGCCATTATTCTTTTAACCATTTTCAAGTACTTAAAACACCTGGGTCGTATATGACCAGCAACATGACAAAAATGACAAATAGGCACAAAACGTTTTCTTTGAAATGACTGTTTTGGCGCAACTGTCGCAACAGTCTGTGAAACAGTGCATTGTTTAACAAAATTGATTTTTCCTATTGGATCTTCTTTCTGTTTCAAAGCATCATCAGATAGTTTATTACCCCTTACACCTAGATGACCATAGTTCGGCTGATTTGTTCTCAAAATTTCATTCAAATTTACCCTACCTGTATTTAATTTTGAAATAGAATCTTGGGTTTTAGCAAATTTGGCCTTCAAACTATCTGTTTCTCTACTAGCAGAAATAACATTTTGTTCAAGAGTAGAAATTCTTACCTTCAATACTTTGTTTTCCTCAATTAGGACAAGCTTCTCTTTTTCTAAGAATTTATTCGACTCGCATACCTGAAGAAATTTTTCGTACATCCTTTCATAGCACTCCTTTAATTCTTCCAAGGATGACACGTCATCATCGCTGTTGTTTTCTGAATCCCAATCATCACCTGCAAGATTTAACGGAGTTAATATTTTATCGGATATTGAATGTAACTTATCATACCTAAGTTCTGTCTTAACAGTCTGTTCAACTGTTGCAACAGTTTCAGCGACAGTCTGTTTGCACTCGTTTATCTGAGTAGTTCCTTCGTAGGCCTCTTGTAGAACATCCCATGCCTCCTTTGCTGATTTGCACATTGATATCAATTTGAATTGGTCTTCATCGATACAACTCAAGATAGCATTGGTTGCCTTGGAATTATAATCTGCGATTCGTACTTCTTCATCACTCCACTTCTCTTTTGGGGTTTGAATGATCTCGTGTGACTCATTCATTGAGGTAGGAGGTGTCCAACCAATTAGAATCGCGCGCCAGGCCCATTCATCGATAGATTTGATGAACATCTTCATCCTTATTTTCCAATCAGAGTAGTTCAATTCACCCAAGAGAGGTGGTAGGAATGCGCCTTCACGATGATTATTCATGTCTGCACAAAAAAATAAAAAAATAATTAAATCCCAAAATCTCACTAAGTGTATCTAGTGACAGGCTCTGATACCAATTGTTAGAATTTATTTCGTGCAGATATTAAATTATTTGTGTCAGATTCAGTTTTTCGTTACTATTGCGTGAAGTGGTGCAACAGTTCGTGAAACAGTTTGTAAAAACAGAAATAAACGAGACACAAATTTTAATGTGATTCGGATACAATTGTACCCTACATCCACGGGGACCTGCAAATAAAATTTACTAATTTTTAGTTTTACGAATACAATAATAGGACTTAATCAAAATACAAAGACTCCCTCTTTGTTGACGCCGTTCTTGTATACTACGCTGAATTATAAATCTTCAATTTGCAGCACGTCCCTTGCTCCGCACGGTTGAACTCCCTTCAACGCTGAATCCCTCAGTCGGCGGATCGATCTCCTCCCGAGATCTGTTTAAGCCCCTCTCCCGAAGAACCGATCTTCTTTTTGTATAGAAGAAGCAAACTTGTGATACTCCTTGAATCTTGGTGTCTTCACCACAAAGCCTTGAAGCCGGTATATTTTCTATGAAAATCACGTATCACGATGGAACAATAAAAACGAGAGGAAAAATATTTTCTGTGAAAAATTTCTCTCGATCAAAGACGTTCCGGGAGCAGCGAAATTAAGAGCAGAAAAATATATTTTTTCTCTCCAATCAAACGCCTACAGATAACGATGCTTGAAGCCCTCTTTATACGTTCATAATTATTCCTGCACAAGAAAATACAAATCTAATTAGATCTCTTATTCACGTTAAAAAGAGTTGTATAGGAAAATACAACTATTCATTCCTTATCTAAAAACTAATTCCCTTAACTATTAAAACACAAGGAAATACAATCCATTAGGTTAGGGATTCTTATTCACGTAGGAGAATAAGTTGTAAAATAAGAAAACTCTTTGTATAAAGATAATTCCTAATATAAATCAATTAATGACAAATTAAAAGGAATTAAAACACAAGGAAACTCCCTTTCTTATATCACGGCATATCTAGACTTGTGCTACAATCCCTTTACACGTTTCCTTGCAAAGTCAGAATCCAAAGGATTCTAACACTTCTCTTTACCTAAAATATAAATAAAACAAAAACAACATAATATATACAAATAAAGCCGAAAACTCGGACGAATGAAGACCAAAACTCGAAGAATTGATAAGCAAAAATCGTGCAAAACGAACACTTATCAGTCTTATATAGGGTGAAGAACTTGGGGAAGAAGGCAGTTTCCTTGTGCAATTAAAATTCCTGCGCAGCTTCGGAGTCTCGGACGGGGGTTCCACAATTTGAACTAAAACTCGGACGGGGGTCCAAGCTTTAAATCTTCAGAATTTTGATTTTTTCACTTTTGACCCATATTTTCTCTAAAATTGCAGTTTTGACCCCATACTTTTCCAATTCTTCTATTTGTACCTAAAATACAATAAATCAACTTTTTAAGCACCAATTATCGTTAAAACACACCAAAAGCTCAAATAAAAAGATACGATAAAGTGTAAAAATATACACTTAACACACAAAAAAAAAATTACAATTCGAATAACTAAATACATAAATACGAGTATAGTCATATTCGAATATGACTATAGTCATGTTGCTGCAACTGCATTCTCATGCCCAAACTGATCTTTTCAAAAAAAAAAAAATTGACTGGTTAACAACAATTGGAATATTAAAATCAAACACAAATGACCACAACAAATTTTAAATGGAAAATCTCTTAAAGTGAAGACTAAAAAATGAAAAACAATCTCACCAAATTGTGATACTTTCACAATTTATATCCAGAGCTAGGGGGCATCAAATTCAATCTCCTCCGTACAGTATATAAAAATATATACTCCAAATAGTCTATCCAAATTTCAGCCACATCCTACGGTTCAATTGCACGAAAAGCGCGTCTAATCTAGCTGCCCTGAATTATTAAGTAACAAAAACCAGCAGCGAGTTTTAATATTCGATCTATATTTAGAGAATTCTGATTCCAATCTCTACCAGTCATAAGTTATATTGATGTGTTACGAGTCCTGTATAAAAATATCAAACCGATCCGACGGTTATATCTTCCGATCTGGCCTCTGCACGAAAACTGCTGCATCTCAAAAACTTGATTTTTCTTCTCTTTTTTCCTCCGCTCTTCAGAAGGAGAATCGAAACCCGGCGTCGGCGCCGTGTGCGGCTGAGTGGTCTCCATTGGCGAGTGATGGAGGATTATGGGTCTGAAGAAAAAAAAAAAAAAAAGAGAAATAGAGAAGCTGCGTGAGTGAGAAAGAGAGAGAATGAAAGAGAGATATATGGAGATAATTAATGTAATCCTACAATCACGTGAGATGGTTATAGAAAACAAATATTGCAATTATTTTGAAAACTGCTGCTAAGGGTAGTTTCGTCTTATCACAATTGTTGAGGGGGGTTTCACTAATTAAGATTAGACTTTGGGTGTGGGCAAAAGTCTTTAAAGTCAAATGGGTTTAACGCATAATATTTATGGTTTGAGGGGGGTTTTGCATATTTCCCCTAAACAAAAACGAGCAAACATTAAAAAAAAAAGGGGCTATATGACAAACACCTCTCATTCAATTTTGACTTCTTAATAAATCTATTTTTTTAATTGATATTTGTTATAAACTCAAATGTGTGGAATTATCCAAAATGCCCCTATTTAATATTACTAAAAATTAACATATTATGTTATTTTAAAAAATTCATTATTTTTTTGGTAGATATGCAAATCTCCATATTTTCTCCCCCACACAATCCCCCAATTATCTCCCCGTCACGCCATTTCGGTTTAATTTTTTTTTTAAATAGTTTTTTTTATATCAATTTAAAACAAAAAAATGTTTTTTTTTTTAATTTTCACTTTTTTAAATGGTTTATATTTAAAAATAAAATTGAAATCCACTAAATAGTAAATACACATCGAAACCCGCTAAATTGATCAAAAATCACTATGAAATTAAAGTAAAAAATTACTAAAATAAGCATAATCCACATTAATATTAACGTAATACACTCTGTAATTAATGAAAACCACTATGTAATTAACGAAAATCACTATGTAGTTAACAAATTCCATTACAAAAATTCACTAACACTACTAAAAAGATAGGCTTTAGTGACGCCTTAATGACGCTTTAATGTGACGCTCAGTAAAACTCGTCTCAATAACCATCTTATTGTGACGCCTAAAATTAGACGGGCTTTGTTTGGTTTATGCTATTATTTTTTTTCTTTTTTTAATTCTAAAAAAATACATTATATGACGTTTCTAAATAACGTGTCATAATATATATAATTCTAAAAAATACCCACTAAAATAATTTATAAAAGAATCACTTTACCTATTTACAAGTGCATAATTATGCAGCTCCCTTCTAGTTATCTCTTCCAGCCCCCAAACCCCCCCTCCCCCTCCCTTGCTTGCATCTAATATCCAGCAGATCAAGTGGAATCACGCAAAAAAAAATACTCGAAGAACACAACTTTTATGGTTGTAAACTGCCGTCGAGGTAAAACTTAATCGCTATTATTAGTTTTTTTTTTCTAGGGTTTTTTAATTGTTGTTACTTGTATTTTTGGGATTAATCTGTGGAATGTGTATTGGGTTTTGAAATATTTTCAGATAAAAGTAAGAAATTTCATTGATTTTGTTGTATTAGTTTATTGAAAACATCAATCTGTTCAGATTAATTTGTACAACTCAATTATATCAATTTTGAATTAATTTTTGATGGAATTAAAATGAGTCATGTTCTTATGTTTTTCTATTTCGCTGAATGTAATGTTGATTTTTTTTTTTTTATATTAATATTTCTATTTCAGGTTATTGAATACATAAATATGTTATATTCCTTGAATCAATTCAAGATATATTTCCTCAGTCGTGATAAAAATTCTAGAATTCAAAATCTTAATTTTCATTTGACTGGTATTTAAAATTCAATGTTATATATGTTACGTTTGAATTGGTAGAATTATAGAATTGAATCTCTTATGTTATATTCTCAACGAGTTGATTGTGTTTGGGCATTTAAGGGATGTTGTTGTAGCTATTGTGGCCAAATGAAAATGTCAATATTGAAACAAAATTGGTTGATCTTTTATTTCCATGGACTAAAAGAACAATAAAAACATGGTCATCTTTGATGATCAACTATTGGAAAATACTTAGCAGTGTTTGCTTAATCGTGCTTTATACTTTGAATATTTCAGATATTTTTAATATAGTAATTGAAGTAGTTTGATTGGAATCTTATGTGCTACATATCATGTTAAACTCTTGCGAAGACACATAATCTACTAATGCTCGTATTTGAGAATTATGCTTGCATTTCTTACACTGTTAGTATTAGTTCTTAGTTCTGAATAAGGTAATACACACAATCTTTTGTCTTTTAGAATACCTTGAAACGTGTAAAGCGTTCTACTTAATATAACTAAAAATTCCACATAATATAACCTAACTTATTTTTTGGTTCCAAAGAGTTTTCTAATTGTAATAAATAGCTATTTTCCATTTCTTAAAAAGGTCGGTAGGTGTTTCCAACAGTTTCAGCGAGGTTATACCTATGGGATAAATTGTTGAAGGGTGTTCTATAATCTAAGGTAAAGTTACTAATTTTGGTACACTATGGAATAATTTGATCTTCTCTTTCTATAAATTTATCATATCAAAGTATTACTTTGTAGATTAAGTGCTTGTTATTTCCTTTACTTCAGGTGGAATAATTTGGCTTATGAGAAGATTACTACTTTGTTATATTCTATATTTATGTGTGGGGTGGTGTGTAGCAAAGATAAAGTGTTAACATTGTTTAGTTTTATTCCATATAATGTTAGTATGTTTCATATACAATTACTGATCAAGTGTTTTTCTTTTTTGCATATTTAGATGGTAAGTGCTAAAAATCAAAGGAGTTTCGCTCAAGGTATATAATTGTTTTTCTTTTGTAAGCTTAGATCCACTTAAATACCTTTATTTACTCCATTATTTTGGTAATTGATATAATTTACATATACTCGTTATAAATTGAATTGCATTATTCAAACTAACTAAACATGCAGTTAGAGCCTATTGCGAGACATATTTCCGACAAAAAATCATAAACTCTTGCTATTGTTATGATTGTTTGTAGAGTGAGCATAAGTATACTATTGATACCAAATAAAAGTTTATAATGGTTTGTATTCATTACTTTCATTCAGTTGCAAATTGTTGTGAATTTCTTCAGGTTCGTATCTATGAATAACAGGTCAACAAGGAATGACATTTTCACGGGTGTAAAGGTACCATGGAGTAGATACCTGAGCATTTCAGCAAAAAGACCAGAATATTTTTATGTACTTCATTTTGAGCTACCAGGATGTCAAAACTTATGCCAGTAGATATACCCTCCTGGATTGAGTACTGTTAAACACATTTTTCTCTCCCTTTTGTTTAAATATGAGACTCTATACATAAATGGTATCTTTAAATTTTGGTGGTTAATAATAGTTTGACAGATTTAAGTATACCAATTTCAGAATTTTTTTTTTTATTATCATACAATGTTAAGTTGATTGTGTTTGTAATTTTATACAACATATTATAGTTTTGCTTTGAATTCTTTAGATATACTCGTTGCATTTGTTTAGCATGGAAGTAAAAGCCTAAAAAAATGAGCAGGGTATTTTTCACCAATATTGTTGTGACACTAAAATGCGTCATATAATAATGCTTTTGTGACAACATAATTCATCAAAACAATACATTTTATGACGCTTTTCCATGTCATATATTCTACCAATTATAGTAGTTGAAAATCATAATGTGACACTAAACCTCGTCTCAAGAAAAGGATTTAAAGACGTTGCGGAGCGTCATAACACCGCGGTTTATAGGACGCCGTCCAGAGGCGTCATAATAACATATTACCACGGCCACCTATGTGACGCTTTGGGCAGGCGTCACTATAGACCAAGCGTCACAAAAACAAGCTTCTAGTGATACTTTGCGGCGTCACTATAAATAGTTTTTCTAGTAGTGTAAAAACTTATCAATTAACAAAATCACTTAATAATGAATGAAAACCACTATGTAATTAACGAAAACCACTGTATAATTAACGAATTCCATTACGAAAATCCACCATGTAATTAATGAAAACCACTTTGTAATTACAATTTTGACTTCTTGATAAATGGGGACTCATCATTAGTAGCTTCTCAGGGGTTGCACAAAAACACGAGTTTGTTTGGCCTATCGATACATGTCGAATTCCATTCGTTTGTGAGAAGATTGGTTTATGTACTAATGGCGTTTCCCTGAATAGTCCCGTATGCTCCTGCCCCTCGAGTTTTAATCTCTGTTTTTTGACGCGACAACAATGGAGAAACTTGTGCTTTTGAATTGTGTATTTGAATCTCTCTATTTTATTAATTGTGTATTTGAATCTCTCTCTATTTTATCAATTGTGTATTTGAATTTCTGTTTTTTTCCGACCCCACAACAATAGAGAAACTTGTGAAATACAATGGCAGTTGTGTGTGTGTGTGCCTGTGTTGTGTGTGTGTGCATGTGTGCAAGAAAGAGATACGCATATAATATATGTAAAATATATTATATATCTTTTTATTATAAATTAAATATACATTATTTCTTAGTTAGGCCGTAGGCGTACAATGGTGATAATTAAGTGTTATTAATTAATAAAAGTTATTTTGGATTTATCTTAAAAATGTAAAATAAAATTGGGCTCATTTAATGAGACTTGTGTAATGGAGGATTTTTGTCAAATTATCCCTAAAAAAATATGAGTATAAATTATAAATACTAGAATATCTTTCATTGTGAAATTGAAAATATTTAGGTTTGTTAAATAAAGAAAGAGGGGGACTTGACTTAAAAAGACTAAGAAAAAGGGTATAATTGGTATAATATGTAATTTAGGGGGGTAGTTGAATAATTTTATAGTAGAGGGGAGTTAAAGTGAAGGTTTCTATTTAATATTTAGTACATGGAAATTATAAATAATTGTTAAAAATCCCCTAGGGTATTTCTGTAATTTACCTTGAGTCAAAGTCTAAAATCACAAAGGGTACAATATGCTTGAAAAAGAAGTTTACACAGGGAGGCATGTGTAAGTTTTCTTTTGAACAGGGGTATTTCACAATTAAAACTTACACAAGGGTGGTATTTGTAATAAACTCCAATTTTCTTTTTTGGTAAAATCAGAATTTGTTCTGAATTATTGTAGTTTGCGTGCAGTAGAAGACACAAAACTCTTTTTAAGGTAGTAATTCAAATCCTTGCCTAATAAGAATTTCTCTCTCTCTCTCTCTCTCTCTCTCTCTCTCTCTCTCTCTCTGTATATATATATATATATATATATATATATATATATATATATATATATATATATATATATATATATATAGATAGTACAACTCTCTCAGATCACAGACGAAATCTCTCTCTCTCTCTCTCTCTGATCTTTTATTTATTTTTTATTTTTTGAGAGAAGCCTCTCTCTCTGATCACAGACGATCAAATTCTCTCTGCCGCACATTCAGATTCTTTTCTTTCTTTCTTTGGAGGTACGTAGTATGTATACTATATATATATATATATATATATATAAATTTGTTGGTAATTAAAGGTGATTTTGTAAGGTTGTTTTAATTAATTAATTAATGATTTGTGATGTGTTTGTAGGTAATTAATAGGTAAATTTATTGTACAATGGAAGCAGGTCGAGGGCGTTCTGTACGCGGAGTGGCTGCACGGAGGGTGGCTGGGTACGAGTATTCGTATACTTTCTCGACCGACGATGATATAGCTTCGTTATACAAAATCAAAGTCAACTCTAAAGAGAAAAACTATCTGTTCGAGATTCGAACCAACTTCTCGATCAAGAAAATCAACGGTGAAGATGAGTTTATGGACTCGGAGAGATTCGACGCACAAGTATATGGTAATCAAGGAATTGAGCTGATGATAAAGCTGGAATACAGACTTGCCGAATATTGGATGACTAATGATGAAATCGACGAGCTTGTACGTAAGGCTTTTGATTTTGCCGTCGAAACAGGCAAACAAGATTCTTCTAGACTGTTGATCCCTATAGTTGTTCACCTAGATGTTTGCACGGTGCAGCAAGAAAACGAGATGCTTGACTCGGTCAACAACAGAGCCATCACAGCTGAAAAATTGGTCCCGTTTTACATTTGGCCGGTAGCAACGGGTGTTGATCGCCAACAATTTGATAATAATCTTCTACTTCATTTGTTGGATTTAGTGTTGGCTAGGGCTAGGGTTGGAGAAGATGTCGACCGCAGAACGGGATTTAGGCCGAGGATTAGGGTTGATGATGTTGAAGAGGGAATGACGATTATGCCCCTATGCGGAATTTGTTTGCGGGGCCCGATGATCGGGACTCATATATCGGCCGTCCGATCGTGCAACCATGCTTTTCATTCACACTGCATTGTGAGGAGGATGCTCGCCCAAGGAAACAATTCGTGCCCTACTTGCCAAGTGGCTGCCCAAAACAGCACATAGTAGATTCTGTAACTTTTTATTTTTATTTATTTATTTTTAATTAATAAATAAAGAAGTTTACTATATATACTATTTCCACTCTTTGATTATCTATTTTTAAGGAATAAATCATTCGAGTTTTAAATTGATTTATGCTCTTTTTCAAGTTTTATTTCAATATTGTTTGATTATTGAGTTTTAATAATTAGGGCTAGTTTCATTTACCTCCCATGTACTACTATTTATCATCTATTTTTTTTTTTGTTGGTATTGAACCGAAAAAAAACTGGTATTGGATATAGCTACCCCTAGGGGTGAAAGTTGGATGGATCGGATCGGAAATAACATTTTTGGAAAATTTTCAAAAACAATCGGAAGTACAAAATTAATTCCAATTTCAATTCCAAAATTTTCGGAATCAAAAAATTAATTCCAATTCCTTAAGGTCCGAAAATTTCGAAATTTCGAAAAAAAATCGGAAATCACATAAGCTTTAAAATTTCAAAACTTAGCGAAATTTTTCGATAATGTTCATAATTTTCCAGAAATACGAAACATCCACGTCGATAAACGTAAAAGTAATAATTACTAAATTTCAGTTCAGAAAATAAATAAAACTAAACACAGCATAATATTCAATTAAACTTCTAACAACAATTCATTATCTCAAAATCCTAAAACAAAACTTATAGGTGTATTTTTCAAAAAAATAAATATTATATAATATATATTATTTATGGGTGTATTTTTCATAAAAAAATCGTAATTTTTCGGAATTAATTTCGGTAATTAAATCGGATCGGTAATTCCAAATTTATTTTTTATTATTCCAATTCCATTCCAAAAAAATGGAAAATTTTGGTAATCAGAATTTCAGAAGTCGGAATGAAAAAAGTTGTTACAAAATAGGAACATTTCGGATCGAAACCGGCATAAATTGGAATTCTGTTACAACTTGCACCCCTAGCCACCCCCTATAATTATATATCTACATGCAGTAATATTAAAAGAAAGAAAAAAAAACTATTGAAAAACAAAATTAGTCGCAAAAAAAGCTCTTTAAATTAAAAAAATAAAATAAAAAAATACGACCTGCCAAGACCTAGTTATATATATATATATATATATATATATATATATGATGGAACTAATTAATTTGAAGTGCTCATATAAAAAAGAAGTTCATAAAATTGGAAAAAAAGAAATGCAAACTAATCTGTGTTCTGTGTAGTATTTCACCCGGTGCAGTGTAGTATATAAACACGAGATATAGTACTTAATCTTCATAGTCATCGTCGTACCAAGCATCGCTACCGAACCGCACGAAGGGCAATCTCGGTTGCCGTTCAGCAGCCACCGAGTGTAGCAGTGGGAATGCAACGCATGGCCGCGCCTACGCACCTTCGATACTTGACACCCAATAAACGGTCCCCGCGAACAAATATCGCAAACCCTCATCATAGCCAACCCGTGTTCGATATCTCCAACCCTAGTCTTCTCTACCAAACTCAAAAAATCTACAAGACTCTCTAGTTTGAGGTCCTCCCTTATCGAATTCGGCAACGGAAACTCGAAAAACGGG
Organism: Erythranthe guttata; assembly: GCF_056151865.1. Taxonomy (NCBI): domain Eukaryota; kingdom Viridiplantae; phylum Streptophyta; class Magnoliopsida; order Lamiales; family Phrymaceae; genus Erythranthe; species Erythranthe guttata. The sequence goes on along the minus strand of NC_142546.1, from coordinate 14,333,761 downwards.
ACCATGTTTTCCGCTCTGAGGGCCCGCTCCATAGCCACGCTAACGGCCTCTCCGTTTTGCTGAACGGTCCGGACCTTAAAGTCGACGAATACCGGTACTAAACGACGAGGGGGATCCGCCGCGTCTGCGGCCTGTCTCGCGAAAACGAGCGCGTCGTACTCGAACCTATGTATTTCGTCGTAGGTCATCCAATAATCCTCCAATCTTAAATTCGTTGAAGCGTTAATCATGCCTTTCTTACAATACGACGTTGTTCTATCGTCGTCGATCACGGAATGTAATACCTCCGAGTCGATAATCTCGTCACGACGTCATCCTCGCCGTTGATTGTCTTTACGATGAAGCTAGTTCTAATCTCGAAGAATATATTCGGACGATCAGGATACAATAATTTGCGATTCGACAACGCCGGAAGTAGTTCTTCTTTGATACAGAAATCGTATTCGTACTCGTAGCCCGCAACTCTAGGTATTATCACATCCATCTTAAAAATAAATAAAAACCCAAAATTAATTCGGACAGAAAAAAAAAACATAAACAGATGTTCGACACAACCTTTAGGGCAATAATTAGTTAACCAAATGGATCCAATCATGGTAGCCGTCGGAAAAAAAAATTAGTATAATGCCAATTGCAAAAACAGAAACAAAAATCAATCACAAAAAGCAAATAAATAAATAAAGAATAAAAAAAAAAAACCAATTAATCAATAGAAAACCTTTTGTCACAGACAATAAAAGATGAGCCCAAGAAAAACCAAAGCCGGCCTAGATCCAATCGAATTGCAGATCTAATAACTTCTAACAGCAACAAAAGCAAATATCGATGAAGGAAAAACAATTTATTTTATAAACTTTCATGGAAGAAAAGAATATATATATATATATATATATATATATATATATATATATATATATATATATATATATATATATATAGGACCGGCAATTGAGCCGGGCCTGCCCGAAGCTCGATGGCTCGGCCCGATTTTATTTGAGCCGAGCTCGATAAATTATGAGCCGGGCCGAGTTCGAGCCTTTTTATTAAACCCGATTAAACTATGAGCCGAGTTTGAGCTTAACATGGCTCAACCCGAATAAAGTCCGACTAAGTATATATATATATATACACACACACACACGAATGGATGTGAACAAGTTAACAACTAGTAGTAATTAATTCATATATTTAATCACATCTAATCTCGAGAATCTGAAAAGTTTTTTAATGTAAAAAAATATTAATTTTTTCTTCATTCATATAAATATAAAACCTAGTATATGCAAAAACTAACGTTAACGTACAGTATGTTGCAAAATTTAAGTTGAGGGTTTCTCTTGTCATCAATGGAGGTAATCTTAATGTATCACTGTTTTTTACTTTTAATGATTATTCTAAATATAAGTTTTATCTTAATTTATCATTGTTTTCGACTTGCAATGAGTATTTTAAATTTATCATAGTATAAGTTTTTTTTTTTTTTAACATGTTCAGTTACAAAGTTGTAAAATATGTAATTTATATATTGCCCGATAAAAGCCCGATATAAACCCGAAGCCCGAAAAAATAAGTGAGCCGAGTTTGAGCCTATAGGCATGACGCCCGATGGTATTTGAGCTTGAGCCTATAAAAACGAGGCCCGATGGTATATGAGCTTGAGCCGACCCAAGCTCGGCTCACATGACCCGATTGCCAGCCCTATATATATATATATATATATATATATATATATATATATATATATATATATATATATATATATATATATGGTAAATTACACCAACACCCCTGAGGTATGCTTAAATAACTGTAAGGTCCCTATGGTATCGATAATTACAATCACCCCTGAACGGGATAATGCATTGGATAGATTATTACGATAGGGTTCTAATGGACTATTACTTTTAGCTAGTGGTGGAGATAACATAGAGTTATGGGGAGTAATGAGGAGACATGCCTCCCGAAATGTTACTTAAATCACCCATAACTCTATGTCGTCTCCACCACTTCCTGAAATCAATAGTCTGTTAGAACTTTATCGTAATAACAATGCATTATCCCATTAGAGTTTATAACTCTGTTTCAGGGGATGAGTGTAATTATCGATACCATAGGGACCTTACAGTTATTTAAGCATATCTCAGGGGTGTGGGTGTAATTTACCCATATATATATATATATATATATATATATATATATATATATATATATATATATATATATATATTTTTCACAAACATTTTTTTTTCAAATTTTTTTTTTGCCGCCGGATTCCGGAGTTGACTTTTCAATTTTTTTTTTATTTTTTTTTCCGGATTTTTTCGCCGGTTTTCGGCGGTCTCCGGCGTTGATTTTTTTTAGTGTTTTTTTGAGTTTTTTTTGGTTTGGTTTTTTTTTACGTCCGTCGCTAAACGTTGACTGTAATTGTGCTGTCACTGACAGTAAATTAACGTAATTATACTGTCAATGACAGTAAATTAACGTAATTGTACTGCCGTTGACAATACATTTATGTAATTGTGCTGCCGTTGAAAGTAAATTAATGTTATATTATTATTATTATTATTATTATTATTATTATTATTATTATTATTATTATTATTATTATTATTATTATTATTATTATTATTATTTTTTTTTTTGTTTTTTTTTTTGTTTGATTTGTTGACAAGTCAACGTAATTATATTACTGTCGTTGACAGTAAAATAACTGTAAACACAATAATATTACTGTCAACAACATCACTATTATTATTTTTTTGGGTTTTTTGTTTTGTTTAAGTTATTCACGGAGTAACGTAATAATATTACTGTCTATTATTGTAATATTACTGTAAACACAATAATATTACTGTGGTTGACGGTAATATTACTGTTGTTATAGTAATATTGCTGTCAACCACATCAATATTATTATTTTGTTTGGATTTTTTGTTTGTTTGTGTTATTCATGGAGTAACGTAATAATATTACTGTCTATTATTGTAATATTACTGTGGTTGACGGTAATATTATGTTGTTATAGTAATATTACTGTCACTCACAGTAATATTAATTCTTTTGGTTTTTTATTATGTTTACATTTGTTGAACGGTCAACATAGTAATATTACTCTTTTACACAATAATAATGAGTTTTGTTGTGTTAATATTACTGTGCTAGAGATTAATATAGTAATATTACTGTGTTAAACAGTAGTTTAGTTTAATTTTACTGTGTTTAACAGTAATATAGTTAATATTACTGTCCATCATAACAATATTGCTGTTTAAACGAAAAAAAAGGTTACAGAAAGAAAGAAAAGAAGAAAAAAAGACAAAATAAATAAATAATCGAAAAAGTCAACGCCGGAAACCGGCGAAAAAATCCGGAAGGATAAAAAAATTGAAAAGTCAACGTCGGGGACCGGCGGAAAAAAAAAAGTTTTTGAAAAAAAAAGTTTTGAAAAAAAAAAGTTTTGGGTCAAAATTGAATAATTTGTGAAATTTGGGGTCAAATTGAGGTTAAATAAAGGTAAGGATGAAATTGGAGCATATTAAAGTATGATGGGTTATTTAAGTCTTTTACAAAAATCTGGACCATGTGTGGACTTATTGGTAAAGGAGTTTTTTGTCTTCATCTCTTTATAAATAAGTACCCATTGATGGACTTATTTGTAAAGACCCCTACGTTTATATATATATATATATATATATATATATATATATATATATATATATATATATATATATATATATATATATATATATATATATATATATATATATATATATATATATATACTAGTAATTGTACCCGTGCGATGCACGGGACAACAAATTGCATTCTTTTGATGTTGTAAGAATATAAACAAACGTTTGATGTATCGTATGATCAAAATTCTATTATACTGGAACATTATTAAGTATACTACACAAAAAAAAAAGGACATAACTTTACTGTTGAATAATTTTCCAAATGAATTGAATCAGCTAATACCAGTAGATTGAAAATTTGAACCAGGAAAAAAATCATCAATTATGTCTTCCATGTTGACCTTAAAAGTAATTAGATTTAATAACTAAGTTAACATAATCAAAACTAAACTATCGACAACATACCATCGTAAAAGGCCATCTATACATCTTGCATCGGAACTAAGCCCTTCTCCACTGCCTCATTTTAAGGTTGTTTTGCCATTGGAATTAACAATTGGAAAATTAAGAAACAAAAATAAATATAAACAATAAATTAAATATCGCATACAAACAATAAGTCTTGAAGGTCGACTTCCAATAGCTTGTGGCTCCGCCCATTTTTGGTTAATTTTCTCAAATCATCCCTTTCAATAACATGTCCAATAACATATAAAATGAAATAATTGTTATACATAAAATTTGAAAACTTTGGTATAAATTAATGAAACACATAATTTAACAAAATGAAATTACCTATAAGCCATGATGGAAAAAGATGTAAACTAATTGCCACACATGCAATAGGATGAAGAAGAAGATAAGAAACAAAATCTAAAGTCGGGTTACCAAAAGAAGAAGCCTTAGGTAGGGAAGAAATAAAATTCAAATGTTGCAGACATTCTGTAAAACGATGTCACAAAATCCGCTAGGGATGAAAATCAGATTTATTTTCCCTTTTCTGTAAAAATCGAAAATCAGATTATTATAAATAATATCTAGGAGAATTTGATGAAAATCGATAATAATATTTAAAATAATATTTCGGAGATAAAAATTTGATAAAAAAATCAAAAAATAATATTTAGGAGATAAAAATCAAAAATAAAATTTAAAATAATAGTTAGGAGATAAAAATTTGATAAAATATCGAAAATAATATTTCAAATAATTTTAATGAGATAAAAGTTGATAAAATATGAAAATAATAATTAGAATAATATTTAGGAGATAAAATATGATTAAAATCAAAATTATTGTTTAAAATAATATTTAGGAGATAAAAATTTGATAAAAATCGAAAATAATATTTAGGAGACAATAATCTGATAAAAAAACGAAAATAATATTTAGGAGATAAAAAACTAATAAAAACATGATAAAACTCGAAAAAAATATTTAAAATATTATTTAGGAGATATAAATTTGATAAAATTCGAAAATAATATTTAGGAGATAAAAATCTGCTAAAAGTTGAAAATTATATTTAAAATTATAGTTAGGACTTAGGAGATATAAATTTGATAAAATTAAAAAAATATTATTTATAATAATATTTCGGAGATAAAAATAAAAAATAATATTTAAGAGACAAAAATCTGATAAAAATAAAAAATAATATTTAAAATAATATTTAGGGGATACAAATATGATAAAATTCAAAAATAATATTTAAAATAATATTTAGGGGATACAAATATGATAAAATTCAAAAATAATATTTAAAATAATATTAAGGAGATAAAAATTTGATAAAAATTGAAAAAAAATTACAAATATGACATTAGGGTTTCTTAGGGTTGCCCTAGCGTTTCTTTCTTTTATATATAAGATATATATATATATATATATATATATATATATATATATATATATATATATATATATATATATATATATATATATATATATATATATATATATATATATATATATATATATATATATATATATATATATATATAAGGGTTAATCTAAAAAAGCCCTAATCTCGAAAATGCCCAATCTCGAAAAGGCCCGCATCCAACTTTTTTGTTTTTCAAATAAATCTAGTTCATTAAACTTATTTGCAAATAAGAAAAATCTTTTTATATATATCAAAATTACCCTAAAAAATTCATTGACACACACAATTCAACTTTAATTTTATGATATACATCCCAATTTCACCAATTAACCAATTTTAACCATAATTTCAATTTTAAGCTCAATTCTGACCCGCCACCACTAAAGACCGTCAGTCAGCCGCCGTTGACCGCCGGAGACCGCCAGTCTCTGGCGGTTGCCCGACCGGAATAAAAATTAGAAATTTTTTTTTTAAAAAAGTCAATGCCGGAATCTGGCCGGAAAAAAAATTTAGAAAAAAATTATTCTGAAAAAAAAAATATTTTTCAAAAAAATATTATTTTGGGGATTAATGTGATATATTTGTTTAAATCTGGGGTCAATGTGTAATATTAAGGAAGTTAGAACATAATGGATGGAATTGATAAGAATTATATTATGGAGGATATTATAGATAAAGACATGAGATGAGTTTATTTAAAGGGGAAATTGGCTAGACACCCATTAATCTGGACTTATATAGGTGGAGATCATAACTGTTAGATGAATATATGTCTAGGTTCTTTGACAAAAAAAAAATAATATAAATAAAATCAAATAACTTAGTACATTGACATAAACACCCTTAATTAAAAAGAAAGTAAATCCCATATATCACTCTCCCTCTCTCTCTCCAATCTCACATCTCTTTCTCCCCCTATATCTAATCTCTCATCTCTGTATCTCGTGCCTCTCCATCGTGTCTCTCTTCCGTTCCGTTATTTTTTTTCCGATAAGCATCTTTTTGAAAGAAAAAAATCCGATCAATTTCTTACTCTCTTCCCTTTCCCAATTCCGATTTTTTTTCTTTCCTTTTGAATCATGCCATAGCTAAAACCTTCAACAAACTATAAGCAAATAATTTTCGTTTGTTTTATGGTTGTGGGACATGTTGCTTGTTCTTTGTTTGGAAAAATCGTTTGTTGTTTGTATTTAATTTATACTTCTCCAGTTGTTACGATGGAAGGCAAATTCAGGAGATTCTCGCCCCGATCTTGGATGGTGGTTCTACGGTAATTGATCCACGAGATTTTGATGCACCTAATCACCGGCGTTCGAAATCCACCTTCTGCTTCGTCCCCAACAATATCAATGTCTCGGTCCCTACCATCCTCGCCGAGAGCTTTGACTGGTTGCAGTCAATTGATTGGCCGGGTTCATTAGGGCGGCGACGACTCTATGATTTGTGACGGAGTTAGCACTGGCGGCAAGTGATTTGGGGTGAGTACTTCGATTTTTTTTTCTTTAGTTGTTTTTATTTTGCATTTTGCAATTTCATGTTACATATTGTTTCTCGTTTTGAATTTTTTCTTCAGTTTGATGTTTGTATTTGGAGAAGTCATAGGTAATCTTTTTTTTGCTACTCAATAATGCAAATTCTGGATTTTTTTTCTTTCCAATTTGTTGTTTTCTGGGTGAATCATTCGTATTTTGTTGTTTGCAATTTAATAATACAAATTCTAATATTCAGTTGGTATTTGCAGTTCACAGAGTCATAAGCGTCATTTGCTATTTGCAGTTCACGGAGTCATAGGCGTCAGTTTACTATTTGCAGTTCATGATAGACGGTGGCGCGAAGACGGTGTCGTTTTTAGAGTATGAGTTTGTACAATAAATTGTATATTTTTTCTTACTAATTTATTTAAATGTTTTTGTTAATATTTGCAAGAGAGATGTTTGCGAATTTATTTTCATAGATAGGTTTTTAGGGAATTTGATTTGATTTGACTAAGAGTATTTTTGACACAATAAATATTATTAATTTATTAAATATAGAGATTTTGACTTGGACTTATACAGGTAAGTTATAACATAGAGGGACCTATAGCAAATTGCTCATTATTTAAAAAACTGTTTTTTTTTTTTTTTTTATCAATGTGCATTTAAATCCCTTGTAATTGGTCTTTTTGCAATTCTTAGTCGACGGAGAGAGGTGGCGGAAATGGTGGATGATAGATGGTTGATGGCAGAGAAGATGATGGGTTTTGGGTGGGGTGGGGGTTGGCTGCCACGTTTGGGGAAAAAGATGGATTTTCTTAATTTTCTTATCTTTTCTTTTCTTTTTATTATTTTATATATTTTATTGAAAAAATAAAATTTTGAAAATTTAATAAAAATATAAATTTTTTATTCACTATGTACTGTTTGCATTTTTTTTATATTAAGTTTTTCTTATATACGTTTTATTTTTATTAATTAGTATATAATTTTGTTTTTGTGGGTCTGTTTCACAATTTTGGAGAATAGTTGTTTTTGACAAGGGTACCATAGTCATTTTATGACAGTCGACGAATTTTATTTTGGATAGGGGATTGTGGGCTAAATAAACGCAACTATAGGGGGTTAAAGCTAACTAATTTAATATAGGGGCTTTTGCGGCAATTAAACATTTCACAGGGGTGTATGCAATTAACTCCTTCTTTTAATAGGGAGATACCCAAATTATTGCACAATTTGAGAAAAGTCCACTTCTCTAATTTCAGTTAGCCATTTTTTCAATATGTCTCTGCCACCTCATCAGCCCGTTTTTTATTTTTTATTTTTTCTGTTTTTAATTCTTTTTCTCTATTAGTATATTAATTGACTATAGAGCATATTAATCGACTATGATGAATCATAATCGATGACAGCTAAAAATTAAAAAACACAACTACATAAAAATGAAATCAACATTTATTTTTACAAAACAAATAATATACATAAATTTTAATTGATTTATACAAATCGCAATCAATACATAAAAAATCAAAATGAATTAAAAAATAAAATCGAGTAACCTTAATCAACTACCAAAACAGTCGATTAACACTTTAATCGACCACCAGAGCATAGTCTATTAACTTAATCGACTACCACAAAACGGACTCCATTAAGGATTCGCGAATTTCTCTACCCGCATCGTCATCTGCTTGATCTACCAAAAAATTGTAGACCTGACTCCTCATCGTCACCACACTGCCGCCACACCACACCATCATCACTCCCCCACCATCAACGCTTAGCCAAATCGGCACCGCGCTATGCGATCGCATATCTACGCCGACCACCTCCCTTACATCCTCTTCTTCACCCCTTTATTAATTAATACCAATACAATTCGATCTTTATATATAAAAGAATGGGCTCTATTACAAATAAGTCCACGTCTTGGGCTACTTAATCATGAAGTTGTCCAGATCAAAAGTTTAAAAAAAAAAAAAAAAAAAAAACAATATCCAGTATGCAAAAAACCAAAATACCCCTCACATTTTAATATGCTCAAATTTCATCCATTTAATTCAATTTAACTTTAATTTAAACCCAAATCTCATCAACTATTCATTTTGACCATTGTCACCGTTGACCGATGGACTTCAGTGTTGACTCTCTTTTTTTCGTCGATTTTCATCTTTGACTGGCAATGAACCTGATCTCCAGCGGCGTTGACTTGTTTTTTAAAAAAAAATCGATAGATTTACCGTACTGAATATGACTACAAGAAACTACGGTCATTTGTAGTAATATTTTTTTTCTTTCTTTTATGTACATACACCAATATCACGTGTTATATATAAAAACAATTCATGCACACCAACAACAAAATTCACAAATTTAGAATATTGGTATTATGAATCAACTTGTAACCAACAAATACAGATAGAAAATACAATTACATGCATATACTACGATATGTAATTGCATATAACTATAGTAATGTACATTAATCTATAGTAATCTATAGCACATATAACTATATGTTAATACTATTGAGAAACTAAGAAATATTATACAAGAAGAAGAGAGCAATGTAGGGAGAATAGAAATATTATTTCTTCATATCATCAAGTGTGTCTCAACTCTATACAATGGTGTTCCTTTTATAGTACAAGAAGACCATTCAAAAGGTCATGAGTTATAACGGAATGACTGGCCTTAACATCCACCATTATCACCTCTAGTTACACACACTAATGATTTTGTAACTCCTATAGAGATCCACAGTAGTTTACATAATACATCCTCTTGGATGTTTATGACTATTGAGAGTGTGATACACTGCCTCGTTAAAACCTTGCCAAGAAAAACCCATTGGGATACAAACTTGGTCGAAGAAAAAAAAGTACAGTGTTGGGTTATTAATCACACTCCCCCGATGCTGCCAATAGATCGTTAAGCCGACACATTCCAATATTGTAGATCATGCTCCCCTGATTTCAGCATGAGACATTGGAATAAGATCGCCGACGTATGGATTTGCAAACTCGTTATTTGATTGTCATCAATAATTGTCAATGTCATATTTCTTCTTTAACTCTTGAGTACTTTAAAAATCTTCAATAATTCTTCGGCCACCTCCCTGGATATAGCCAAAATCTCTTTGGTGCAATCAGACAATATTATCCTCATATATTAGGACCACGATCTTCATTATCTTCTCGAGAATGGGAATATATTTCCTATGTCCAAAGATCGGATAATCATATGTTTACTCAATGAATGAGCTTTATCATATATATAAACAAATAATAGATAAATATTTCATTCGACTAATGCTCGATCTGCAGATCAAGGCAAAATAATTGGTGATCTTTGTGAGCTCTTCATGAGTCTCCACAAGATTTAATTCGCCGTAAATGATAATGGAAATCAATTTACTGGATTATTCCTTTTGTAAACAAGGTATTCACTAAGGTGACAATACCATTATTCTTGAATATGTAAATGGATCATTCGTAGAATCTAACTCACGAGACCTCTTATTATATGCTTCAAGCATTTTCAATTCTTTGAAACAAAAAGTTATGATCCATATAAGTATGTTATGCGGTAATTGCATCGATATGATGCATGTCAAGTATTTTGAATACCATCATAAAGTAATTGCATCATAAAAATATATTTTCAAAGGCATTCAAATTTATTGCAATGATTTTACCCACTTTTGTACTAAAGGCTTTTACAACTTTATGTGTGATGGCCGCAAGTCAATGTACAATTAATTTCATCAATAATTTCAAATCATGGTCAATTGCATTTGTGAATGCATACACTAATGACCAATTAGATGTCGACATCTATCAAAATGTATGAGCTTCAAGCTCTTCACATTATAAAAATAATTGTACATATAGTTATTCGATAACATTTTTAGTACTCCCCATATTTCTTTATAATCAATCAAGAGCTCACTATTTCACTTTCCGGTACCGGATTCTCCTTAGAGAATTATATTCATATAAATGGGGATTGTAGCATTTGTGGGTACGATCTCTTGTAGAGATCCATATCTTTTCATGTACCATGTATTTTTCTCTTATAGAGAATTTTCTTGCATCAATAAAGTTTTTCATAATATCTTATGTGCTTGAGCTCATTATTTATTTCAATAAAACATGTGCTACATGGACAAAATGCGGGCTTTTGAGTTTCACAATGTGGAGGGAGTATTGAGGACTACTTGACTACTTTATTTTCAAACTCAATATTATCAAATTCAATTTGGTACATGAATATTCATTCGAAAAGAATTTTCAATTCTTTAGGATAGTATATCGGTACAACAAAATTGAGAACTAATTTCTCAAATTCATCTCTATTCACTTAGAGAGCAAGCTAACCATGATTTATTTGTCAATCAACTCTTTATTGGCACATAATGGTTCGATTTAAAATTATCTCAATAGCTACCGTGTAATCATCAATGATTTTCTCATCCAAATATGTATTTCATTTATGCCACCATAATTGGCAAAAATTTATCAAATCATAGTAATGGATATTGGTTGAGGCGTCTCCCAACATCGTCTTTAAGACAAATTCTTTCATCGAATGACATAAGTAATTAATAGGATGATAATACGATGCTACTAGCGCTAGTAGACTTTAACTAAACGGTATTCACCCCACTTATAAGGGTGTTAATTATTCGAACCAACATATATCTCCCCCTCTTATATGTATAAAGTATAATTGGTTAGCTGTGTACCCTAATCATTTTTCACCCATTTAGGGATTCACGATGCAATCACAATGTGAAATTTGTCCTTCGAGGACATTCGTTTATAAGCCATTCATGGCATAATCTAATGTGCAATGTAACCTTCTTAGACATTTTCTCTTGCACTCATTTGCAACACATGTAATACTTTCAAGTTGTCATTTTATCGATAAATGCATCCAACATTTTACACATAAAAATTGTTGCGAATGAATTCTTTTTTCTTTTGTGCTTAAATATTTCCATGCACAAATTTAGATGAGACAAAGATCATTTCGTATAATTCACGCCGTTATACAAGAACCGGCTTCTTATCTCCCCTTAACGGCGGGAAAATTGTTTCACTAAAATGGCAATTGACAATGTATGCCATAGGAATATCTCCCATTAGGGGTGCAAAATATTGCATAGCATAAATAATAAACAAACCACGTGATATCATGTTATGTGGCTGAATATAACTTCGTTTGAGAATCTATCAGATTCTGAACATAAATGGTCACATTACAAAACTTTAAAAGTTCAGGGACCAAACTGCAAATTTTAGAAAATCTAGGGACCAAACTGTAAATTTTGAAAATTTCAGGGACAAAGCTGCAATTTTAAAAAATTCAGTGTAAACTGAAAATGCTGGAATAGATTCATAATTGCAGACGATGAAAGGTAGGAGCTGCATATTCAGAAAAAACATTTGGACTAAATTGTAAAAATTTTAAATCTAGGGGACTAAAATGAAATTTTTGAAAATTTTGAAGGAGTAAACTGTATTTTTAAAATCAGAATATGCAGAGGGTGTGAAATTTTAACAAGAAAATGAGATCCAACTTTTTATCGTTTGGTTTGAAATTTCATCTCATCTCATCTAGACCAAGTATAAAAAATCATGCACATATCTCCATAGATATGGATTTTGAATGAAATTTGCATCACTAAACTTTTGTGATTCAACATCTTTAATTGAATTGGTCAATATTGTGACTCCAAAATCAACGCAATTTCTTTTGCTTTTCTATTGGTGCTTGATAAAGCTTATCAACATGCTTTATCGTAAAATGGATTTATGGCCAATCATTTTTCATATTTCTCATCTCTCTTCCATTTTAAATGATGAGATAAATATTTATAGTGGATAAACTTGAGCACCATGATAGCTATTCATGCCAATATATCTCTTCGAATTTTTTAATATTGTTGTTTTCACTTTCAAACAATAACAACTATTGAACGTGTTTTGTAATAGCTCACAACTCGTATTATAGTTCAATATGCTATTAAAAATCTTTATTTTGCTATTACGAGTGCAACTTGAGTTTTTATGTTGTCACTTCATGATCATACTATAGATCCATAAATTAGACAATATTTTCTCTTACAATTCTCCATTATATGTATCTTCAAGACACATATATCGAAATATTTTACTTGTCGTTCTCCAAACAACAAAGTCAAGATTTAAAGAGAGCAAATTATAGAGAGGATCAAATATCTATCTCTCTTCTTCCTCATAAGTAACTAGATGTAATGTTACTTTTACTTGTGTGTTCAAGACACATATCCAATGAAGTACCCGTTTCTTGAAAATGAAACAATAAATTTTGCTATGTGTCTTCTAGACACATTTTCATTATGAAATATTTGGCTTTGTCGTCAAGGCACATAGCAATAACACAAATATTTTGTAATATCATGAGAGATAAATGGATCTTTAACTTCAATGATCCAAATTTTATAGTTATGTTCATTCTTGAACTATCAAATATAATTTTAAACTTCATGATATTTTTAGATATCATTGTATCACAAATGAATACTCATTTTGAGTACATATATACCATTCAAATCTCAAGGATTTAGTTTTACACCTTGAATTTATGTACTTGATTTGGGGTTTTAAGCTCTATAATTGGTATTTAATCATAAAATAATGGTACCTTAAGTGGGAAATACCCATTAACTCAAATATTCAATTTTAAGTATCATCACTTAGACCTTGAGTCTAATATATTCAATCGAGTTATCTAGTCTTCAAATTTAATCTAGGGCTCAAGCCTTTATATTTAATATTCCTCCATTTAAGCTTTCCAACTTTCATATTTAAACTAGGCTTCGAGCCTAAAATTTATGAACTTCGAGTTCTTTTTTGATTGATGGAACTTTTCAAGTTGCATAAACTAGAGAACAAGTGGTTTTTTTTTTTTTAATATACCACTCAAATTTTCGAGACATTTCATTGCACGTGCTCGATTGGGGCTTCAAGCCTCAATATATAATAAAATTGTTATAGTACATTGATCATGAAAGAATAGTACTATAAATGGGGAATACCCTCTAACTCAAATGTTCAAGAGTCTTATCATTTAAACTTAAAGTCTAATATACTCAATCGAGATTTTTAATATCGTATGTAATCTAGGCTTTAGGCCTTTAATCGTCCCTTTTGTTTTTAGAACATCATGTTCAAAATTCGCACAAGTGACAGCTTTGGCACAACTGAGTATTTTAAGCATATCTCTCGACCGAGATCCGATTTCGATGATTAAAAATGTTCCAAAAAGCCAACTCTATACAATGGTGTCCCTTTTATAGTACAAGAAGACCATTCAAAAGGTCATGAGTTACAAGGCCATTATCACCTGTAATTACACACACTAATGATTTTGTAACTCCTATAGGCATCCACGGTAGGTTACATAATAAATACATATAACTATAGTAATATATATAGTAATGTATAGCCTAAACTGTTGCCACTAATGCAGTAAATTAAAGCTCTTGATGTTATATTCGATCTGTAATGTGTTTTCCAGCCACCTTGACAACTTTTCTCCTTTTCACCATTTTTCTCGCAACATAAAGGATTTAGTAAAATACTAGGGGCTCTTTGAGAAAACCCCCTCACTACTTTTTTTAATTGAGGGAGACCCAAAATATTTTAGACCATTTGAGAAAAGCCCATGATCCAATTCAGTCATTGTGTTTCCCAACTTTACCCCTGCCCGCCACCTCATCACAGCTGGGCACGCGCTCCAGCGAATTTTTTTTTTTTTTTTTTCCGTTTTTTTAATCGACTATGAAGCATAGTCGATTAGTCTTAATTCGACTATGCTTCATAGTCGATTAAGGAAAATCTTTAATTTTTTAATTTTTTTTTTGTTTCTAATTTTGTTTTTAATTTTTTTTTGGTTTTTATAATTTTTTTCTCTATCAGGTTTAGGTTTATTAATGCATAGTCGATTAAAATTTTAGCTACTAAAAATAACAAATCATAATTACAAAAAAAATGCAGAATCAACTATATTTAAAAAAAATATACAAACATTGTAATTGATTTATACATTGGAATCAATAAACAAAAAATCAAAAAAAAAAAAAAAAATTAACAACTGGAATTGGTTAACCTTAATCGACTACTGAACATAGTCGATTAAACACACGTAGTCGATTAAGGCCCTGCCTGCGCGAATTTCTTTTTCTGCGCGAATTCAGCAAACCCATCGGAATTTTCCACCCAAAACCGCCGCCGCCAGCAGACCCATCGCAATCCTCCACCCAAAACCGCCACCACCAACAGACCCATCGCAATCCTCCACTCAAAACCGCCGCCACAACCATCATTACCATCACTCATGAAACCCTAATAATCCGCAGCACTTCATCGTCAATAATATCAGCAACGCTCTGCCTAACCCTAATTTCGTTTCGTCTCCTTTCCCACCCCCTTCGGCTTCTTACCCTCCGCCCACCGTCTCATCCGGCGGCGCGTTTGTCGACCCCATCAACCGTCGCCTTTCCACTACCAACCTCAGGTAATTGCCAAGAGAAGAGAGAAGACGAGAAGAGGGAAGACGAGAAAAGCAGAAGAGAGAACGGCAGAACGGCAGAAGAGAGAGAGAGACGAGAAGACGAGGACGAGAAAAAAAGAAGAGAACGGCAATAGGTTAGGGCTAATAAGGGTGGTTTGGGAATTATTAAATAATATTTGGGTAGGATATTAGGTAAGGGGGTTTTCCCTAATTATTTTTGGGAGGGGGGTTTTCTTAACTCATTTACCTAGATGAGGGGGGTCTTGCTAATTATCCCAAAATACTATTACACCAGAACATAAATAATACTATATTTGACTATTGCAATTTTGTGAGCCATGAAAATACAATTCCACTTTTCCAAAAGCACAACTGTAGTCTACATAAATTACAAAATTCATAAAACATGAGACATCAAAATTCCTCTAAACAAAATTGCATTAAAACATGATCAGTTCTGAGTTTTCTATAATATTAAGATCTTATCAACTAAAAAATCTGCATGTTGATATGGACTAGTTTGACAAATAACAAATAAACATAAGCCCATTAGGGTAAGCCCAATATGATAGGCCCATAATGAAGAACCCATGATGCCTTAGCTCGGCCCTTTGAGCGAAGTCGTCATATGGCGCGAACCTCGGAACTACGTGGGAGTACCTTAACTCGCTAGCCCAATACCAAAACGAGGTAAGGCGAGCCCAAGACAATACAGGCCCAAGATACATGACTTGGGGGAAAAGAGAAACCCTAAAAAAGGAAAGCCTTGAAGGCCAAGCTTTCCTCATCTATAAATAAGAGAATCAACACACACACACGAACGAGATTTTTACATTAATCACTGTTACATTGCATACACGTTTTTCCTCTATTCCGATCACTGACTTGATCGTCGGAGTTTTCCCGCCGGGAACCCCTCCCGGCGTTGTAGGTTTATTCACCGGAGTACGGACGGAGCTGGCTTGAGGAAGACGAAGACCTACGGACAAAATCAAGTGGCGCCGTCTGTGGGAAAGATCTAGAAATCTTGGGGATAACTTCCGGGAAAATATCAGATCTACCCCCCGGAAGTCCAGATCTGAGCTATCGACGTAGAGAACAATGGAAGAAGGAGATATCACTGCCCGGAATTTGCAGAAGGATTTGGATGCAGTAGCTCGCGGAACACCGGCTGATCCATCGTCCGTTCAGAAAGATAAGTCGGGGTGTAGCTTCCTTACACCCGAAAAGGAGGGTCGGATCCCTTTCACCCCAAGCAGCCCCTCTTTCGAGTTCCAGGATGGCGAAGCTGCTTCAAGAAGGCCAGCCGCAACCCCCGCTCAGGCTCCCAATGAGCGTACATATACCCGGGACGAGGTGGAAACCATGATTACCGCGGCCATCCGTAACTACACCCAAAATTTACCTCACGATAACCGACTCAGGAGAGATCCCAGACGTTCTCCGAACGAAGGACGAGCTGAGGACGAGGGCGATAGTTATTCGGAGAACCGAAGGGGTAATAGTCAGGGCGTTAGAACAGAAGTCGACAGTTTAAGACGCGATATAGATGAGTTGAAGGCCTTGCGAAGTGGGCCAGCGCGAGATCTCGTAAGATCTAGCCCTTTCGCTAGTTATCTCGATGGCGACCCTATACCGGCTAACTACCGACCGATTTTGTTCGAGTACAACGGCACGTCAGATCCAGCTGAACACTTAAGTCGGTTTAACAACACTGCCTCACTTCACCAGCTCACAGAAGGGGTGAAGTGCCGTGCCTTTGTCACCACTCTAGCAGGTCCGGCCCAAGCATGGTTCGGTCTGTTACCTGCCGGAACCATCCGATCTTTTGAACAACTTGCCAAAGCTTTCATGAACCAGTTCGCTAGCTCGAAGAAGTGTAAGAAGACCTCTCTGTCACTATTCAGCGTTCGTCAGAAGGAAAAAGAAAGCCTCAGGAGTTACATCAAACGGTTTACCTCGGCCACCCTAGAAGTCCCGACTACCAGTGACGAGGTGCTCATGGCGGCCCTTTCACAAGGGTTAAGAGATGATGAATTTTTCCGAGCTCTAGCGCTGGAGCCATCACCTGATTTCGATAATTTGTTAGAAAGGGCATCTAGGTTCATTAACTTAGAAGAAGCCCGCCAGCAGAAAGTAGAAGAATCTCACCAAGTCACAAGCGTGCGGGTCAGCGAAGTGAAAAGAGGCAAGGAGTCCATGTTACCTCGTAGGGATGTCAATGTTCCCAGTCGGAGCATCGCCCCGGATGCTAAAGGATCTCGATTTCAATCATACCAGCCCCTTACAGCTCCTCTATCCCAGGTACTGTACTCAATCGAGAAGAGAGCCGATCTTCGGTGGCCTCGAACCGCCCGCGGAGCCCCCCGACGAGACCCTACACTGGGAACCTTTTGTCGTTTCCATAATGAGTATGGACATACGACAGACGATTGTGCACATTTAAAAGACGAAGTGGAACGTCTCATCAGAGACAATAAGATCGGAGAATTTGTGAAGATAGACCCACCTCGTGGGCAAAAGCGTGAGGCCCAGTTCGGAAATCCGCCACGAGCACCGCCCCCACCGCCAGCACCGAAAAGAGGGTACATTCAGATGATTTCGGGAGGTCCTACGGGAGGGGATACTCACCGGGCTAGGAGACGCCATCTCGGTAGCCTCAAAAATAATCATGAAATTTGCCAAATCTCTACACCGAAGTATCGTCAATACCCCACTATCTCGTTTGGTCCTGAAGATGAAGCGGACCTAGATGATTTCCATTGTGACCCTCTCCTCATCACGATTAACGTTGGAGGGTACGACGTCGCTCGCGCCTTCGTTGATCCAGGAAGTTCGGTGGATGTCATATCCTACGAGTGTTTCCTGCAAATGGAGCTTGACCTCCCGATCTTCCCCGTCACCACGGCGATATTCGGATTCACGGGGGGATCCCTGACGCCGGTTGGACAAGTTAAAATCCCTGTCACTATAGGAACACCACCTCGAACACGCACTCAAACTGTCAATTTCGTCATTGTCGAAGGATCACCAACCGCGTATAATATCGTGATAGGACGACCGATGTTACATACCTTTCGGGCGGTCCCTTCGACCATTCATCAAAAGCTTAAGTTTCCAATTGATGGAATGGTGGGAGAGGTCAGGGGCGATCAAGCCCAGTCGAGATCATGTTATGTTGAGATGGTTAAGATAGCAGAGAAGGGGCGACGTGACACTCTCACCAAAGAAGATTTGGGGGATGAGAAACGCCCCCGAATTGACCCCGAAGATAAGGTTAATCATGTACAACCTATGGACGAATTGATGATGATTGACCTCGTCCCCGGTATGATGAAACAAACCCGGATAAGCAAGGATTTAGAACCATCTCTCCGAGACGAGCTGATAGCGTTACTACGATCCAATGAAGACATCTTCGCATGGCAACCAAGTGACCTAACCGGTATCTCACCTCGTACTGTGGTGCACCGGCTCAATTTGCGACCTGAGTGTAGACCCGTCAAACAAAAACGACGGCACTTCGGTACCGAAAAGGACGAAATCATACACAAGGAGGTCCAGCGACTTCTGGACATCGGACATATCAGGGAAATCCAATTCCCCACATGGCTATCCAATGCAGTTTTAGTGCAAAAAGCCAACGGCCAGTGGCGAATGTGCATCGACTTCAGGGACTTAAACAAGGCTTGCCCAAAGGATGATTATCCCTTACCTCGCATAGATCAACTTGTAGATGCCACTGCCGGCTGCGAACTACTTAGTATGATGGATGCCTCGCAGGGATACCACCAAATTCCGCTAGACAAAAAGGACCAGCCAGCAGTAAGTTTTGTCACCGCCACGGGGACTTACTGTTACGTGGTGATGCCTTTCGGCCTAAAAAATGCAGGAGCCACGTATCAGCGATTAATGGATAGGATGTTTCGGGCCCAACTCGGACGCAACATTGAAGTTTATGTTGACGATATGTTAGTTAAAAGCAAGAAGCGCTCTACGCATCTCGCAGACCTAGCTGAAACCTTTGCAACTCTTCGTTTATATGGAATGAAGTTAAACCCTGCTAAGTGTGCGTTCGCGGTACAAGCGGGAAAGTTCCTGGGATACGTTGTTAATCGGGAAGGCATTAAGGTAAACCAAGATAAAGTTAAGCCCGTACTTCAGATGACACCTCCTCGTTCCATTAAGGAAGTCCAGTCCTTGGCAGGAAAAGTTGTAGCCCTAGCCCGGTTTATATCGCGAATGGCTGATAAGAGCCTGCCTTTCTTCAAAGTACTAAGGAAAACAGCCCAGTTCGAATGGACCACCGAATGCCAGCTCGCATTCGAAGCATTAAAACGATCCCTTACTTGCCTGCCGATTCTTAGCACCCCTGAAAAGGGCGAAACCCTGTTCGTATACTTGTCAGTAGGCGATGAGTCCATCAGTTCGGTTTTGTTTAAGGAAGTTAATAATCAGCAAAGACCGATCTACTATACTAGTAAGATCCTCACTACGTCGGAAAACCGATATTCTGAAGTCGAGAAAATAGCGTACGCATTGGTTCTCACTACGCGACGACTCCGGCCTTATTTCCTGTCGCATACCATGGTAATTCGCACAAGCTTACCCCTTCGGCAGACCCTAGGTCAACCTACCGCGTCAGGACGAATCGTTAAATGGGCCATCGAGTTAGGACAGTATGAGATTCAGTATCAACCCCGTACCTCGGTCAAAGGCCAGGCGCTGGCAGATTTCATCCGAGAAACCACCAGGATACCCATCGAAAAGGAGTGGAAAATTTATGTGGATGGTTCATCTACAACCACAGGAGCAGGGGCAGGGATAATAGTTATTGATCCCACTGGAACGGAAGTCGAGTTTGCCGTTAGGTTACCTCGAGTTTCCAATAATGAAGCAGAGTATGAAGCCTTTATTCGAGGTATGGAGATCGCTCAAGAGCTCGGAGCGCGAGTGGTGCGAATATACTCCGACTCTCAATTGGTAATACACCAACTCGAAGGTGACTACGAAATAAAAAACGATAGAATGAAGAGTTATGTGAATAAAGCCCGAGCTGTGCAAGAAGCTTTTGAAGTCTGTACCATGCATCAAATTCCGAGAAATGACAACCAGCGAGCTGACTTCCTCGCTAAAGTCGGGTCGTCAGTCGTCGATTGTATTGAAAGAAAGATCACTATCCTTATCGCCCCTACCCCAACACCGGGCATAATGGTAATAGACGAAGAGCCTGACTGGAGAACACCTCTGTTCAAGTATTTCAAAGGAGAGCGAACTGGCACAAAAATGGAACAAAATCGATTGGCGTATAAAGCGAGGCACTTTTACGTGCGGCACGAGGTGTTGTATAAAAGGAATTTCGCTACAATCGATGCGAGATGTTTGGGAAAGCAGGAGGCTGAACACGTCCTTGACGAAGCACACCGAGGTGGTTGCGGTGAGCACGGAGGAGCTCGAGCCCTCGTACAGAAGTTATATCGGGCAGGGTATTATTGGCCCGGTATGAAAGAAGACACACACCGATACGTTCAACACTGCGCACAATGCCAAAAATATGCCCCCCTTATCCATAAACCGGGGGAAGAGATGATTATCATGAGTGCCCCATGTCCCTTCGCTCAATGGGGGATTGACCTAGTGGGACCATTCCCTCAAACCACTGGCCGAAAAAAGTTCATCATCGTTGCGGTAGACTACTTCACTAAATGGGTCGAAGCTGAAGCCTTATCAAAAATATCAGAAGACGAGGTCATGCACTTCGTCTGGAAGAATATCTGTTGTCGGTTTGGTCTGCCTAGAAGCATCGTATCGGACAATGGCACTCAGTTCAACGGCAAGAAAATTCGTGCATGGTGCGAGGAAATGAAGATAACACAGAAATTCGTGGCAGTAGCACACCCCCAGGCTAATGGTCAAGTAGAATCCACAAACCGGACCATTGTCAACGGTTTGAAGAAGAGACTGGACGAGTTAGGGGGAAGTTGGGTAGACGAACTGCCCTCAGTCCTTTGGTCTTACCGGACAACAGTCAAAGCAGCTACTGGCGAGACGCCATTTCGGTTAACTTACGGAACCGATGCTGTTATCCCGGTCGAGGTGGCAATGGACACACTCCGCATCGCCACATTTGATGAAAGGACAAACGATGATGCCCTGAGGACACAGCTGGATGAGGTTTTTGACCTACGAGAAGCGGCGTATCTACACATGGAACGAAGTAAGAACCTGATCAAGGCTCGATACGATCAAGGGGTACGGTCTCGTTCATTCCAGATCGGTGATCTCGTCCTGCGACGAGCTGACGCACTAAAGCACACAGGAAAGTTGGAGGCCAATTGGGAAGGACCATACATGGTCACAAAATGTTTGGCTGGTGGAGGATACGAGCTGGCAGACGTAGAAGGGAAACCATTGCCACGAGCATGGAATGTCATCCATTTGAAACGCTTCTTCGCGTAAAAAAAAAAAAAAAAAAAAAAAAAAAAAAAAAAAAAAAAAGAGAGATCGAGGCAATTAAGTCAGCGAAATCGAGACACACCTTGTACAGGCAAAACAACCATTAATAAACATCCATTTTCCGATCTGGGCTAGACCCCGTGGTTTTTTCTCTCCTTATTTGGAGGGTTTCCACGTTAAAAAATCCTTGTGTTATTTATTTTGAAGTTTCATTGTGGCGTTAACTCGCGTATTCTACTGTGGCGTTAACTCGCGTGTTTTATTGTGGCGTTAACTCGCGTATTCTACTGTGGCGTTAACTCGCGTGTTTCATTGTGGCGTTAACTCGCGTGTTTCATTGTGGCGTTAACTCGCGTGTTTTATTGTGGCGTTAACTCGCGTGTTTCACTGTGGCGTTAACTCGCGTGTTTTATTGTGGCGTTAACTCGCGTATTCTACTGTGGCGTTAACTCGCGTGTTTCATTGTGGCGTTAACTCGCGTGTTTTATTGTGGCGTTAACTCGCGTGTTTCACTGTGGCGTTAACTCGCGTGTTTTATTGTGGCGTTAACTCGCGTATTCTACTGTGGCGTTAACTCGCGTGTTTCATTGTGGCGTTAACTCGCGTGTTTTATTGTGGCGTTAACTCGCGTATTCTACTGTGGCGTTAACTCGCGTGTTTCATTGTGGCGTTAACTCGCGTATTCTACTGTGGCGTTAACTCGCGTGTTTCATTGTGGCGTTAACTCGCGTGTTTTATTGTGGCGTTAACTCGCGTGTTTCATTGTGGCGTTAACTCGCGTGTTCTATTGTGGCGTTAACTCGCGTGTTTCACTGTGGCGTTAACTCGCGTGTTCTATTGTGGCGTTAACTCGCGTGTTTCATTATTGCGTTAAATCGCATGTTTCATTGTGGCGTTAAATCGCATGTTTTGTCAAAGGAAATAACAGCCGAAGACTAAGCTCAAAACACAAAGTAAACTATTGAAAACGGAAACAGTTTGATGAGATCGGGTTAACTCAAGTTCAGTAAATACTCTGCCAAAATTACTAATCATCCTCGAAACACAAAGTAAAAGCGGCCCTGGCGCACAAGATAAACGAGATGGAGACAAGTAAAGCACTTTAATACATTGAAAACATTGACAAAACGAAGTAAATTGTTCAAAATATAGAAGGAAAATGCAAGTACATGGTACAAGGAATAAAATACAAGAATTCAAGTACAGGAACAAATGAAAAACGATTAAGTGTTTTTGGGAGATTCCACCCCAGCTTCGCCTTGATTCCCGGCAGACGGAGGAGGAGACGAGATGAAGCCCGACGGCGCTTTGTTGAGGCCTGCCATCGCATCAATAGTTTCAACGTCCCCAACTAAGTCAGTAATGATCACCGAAGAGCTCCCTTGGCGAGAGAAGTCTTCGACAAGCTCCCGGTGTACTTGCCTCCACCATTCTAAGTCAGGGTCTTCGTTCACGTCCCCTTCAAAACCCGGAATCACATCATCCGGTAGGTCTTCGGCAAGCTCATTTTCGACTAGCGGGAACTCGATGCCAGCACCCCTCAGTCGCTTCCGCACGGCTTTCACCGCCTCCGAGAAAAAGAAGCGAGCTAAACCGGAGGCTTGCCGGGTGAACGTCGTCGAACGCCACAGCCGATCGAAGAAACGACTGACAAACGCCTCCATAAACCGGGGACCTTCAGACGACCCCGGGAACAATCTGTGCCCTTCTTTCACTCCTTCGGTGAAATTGGCAGACGCCTGCACCCCAGCGGCAAAGAGCTCGTTCGAAAGTTGCTTCGCTTTTTCCTCCAAAGTAGCATTGTGGGATGCTAGGGAATTCTTCTCCGCCTGCGAAGTTTCCTCTTTCTCCTTCAGCTTCTTTACTTCGGCAAATAACCCCTCTTTTGCCGACTCAGCCACCGATAGACTCTCCTTTAAAGCCCGGACCTCTTTCCGGAGCTGGACAACCTCCTTCCTCTGGTTATCATACGCCTCACGAGAAACATCGTCCCATCCCAGAGGACCCGAAAAGGCAATGGCGAATTGCTGCACATACAAGAGACTTGAGTGAAATAGATTGGTTAAGAACGTAAAAATTAACTCATGTATGCGAGCTGAAACTAACCTGGGTTATGTTATGAAGAAGCAACTCAAGCCGATCACCCTTGCTCATTTGCCCGAAGTGGGCAACGTCGCGAGGTAGCGCCATAGCCCGGCAAGCAGCGATAGCGTTCTCTGCGTTTTGACAGAGATGGAGGGCGAAGTTAGGAGGCAGAGACGACCCCACTTGTCCCGGAGCTGACCCAGTCTGCCCCGGAGTCGACCCGATCAGCCCAAGGGCCAGATCAGCCCTTCTCCTCTTCGTGGTGGGCTCTTTTTCCACCTGTTCTTCGGTCGAGGAAGGTGGTGGGGGAGGAACGGCAACTATGGCCGAAGATTGACGAGGGAGCTCGGGCTCCTCCACGCGCGGCTCACTTCGGGAACGCGAAGTCCCAACATTTTTCTTAGAAGACCTCTGTCTTAGGGCTCCCTCTTCGGGGGACTTTCTCTCAGAATCAGCAACCACGGGGCGCTGAAATTCAGACGCCTGAAATTCCGGCTCCGACTCGGACGGGCGAGTCGCCGGCTTCTCACCTCGGAACATTCTCTTCATCCTTAAATCTGTTAATGGGATCAAGGAGAGTGTGGTCAGCAAATATACAATACCTCGGCAAGCATAAAATACAGCCAAGTAAAAAGCCACAACCCAAAACGAGTGACGAACTATAGCAGAAAACTAGTATCATGCTTAAACCCACCTAAATCCTCTTGAGTTAAGGGATGAGTGCCGTTGTCATGGAAGCAGAAGTGGCGAAGTATCGGTGGAAAACTGGTAAGAGTCTCAGGCATACCATAGCTTGGTTGAAAGTGAACAATCATTTTCAAGAGCCACTCGTCTATCGCTAGGGGTTTCCCCCTCCGCTTGTCGGGTAAAGTGGCGAACCAAGGACACAGGTAAGGAGTATCAGCGGGGTTTTTCGCGAAGAAATAATGACCCTGCCACCCATCAGTTTTGTTGGGTGGCATTAATATTTTGAAACCCGGGCGAGCCGAGATAGAAATATGAAAAGGACTGGAATTTTTCAGAACCATCACACTCCGGAATCGAGCTGGAGTAGGGACCACACCAGACCAGACGCAAAGCATGCGAAACCCGGTCATGACGACTATGGCGTGCGGATGAAATTGATTGAGGGACACATTGCATAACTGAGCAATCTCGGAAAACCAAGGTGAGATGGGAAAAGTAAGACCGAAATAAAACTGTTCTGAGAACCAGGTGCTGAAACCCGGGGGTGGGTTTAGGGGACGCTGATCTCGCGAAGGCAACAATAGTTCTACGTCGGTAGGAAGGCCTATATCGCGAACTAAATTGTCTAAATCTACCTCGCTTAAAGTGCTGGGCCCCCACTGGTCGTCTAAATCGCGTCCCTCAGACAGCGAAGGAGAGCCGCTCCTTGCGGAAGACAAAACGTCATCTCTTCTTTTTCTCTTCGGTTTTTTCAGTAATTTACCCGAAGGGGAAAAATAGGGCCCTTCTTCCGATGAAGAAGAAAGAGTAAGGGTAGGGTGTTCATCTCCCTCTCTGGAGGGCATTTTTTGACCAAAAGGGTCGGGAGAATTGGAAGACATAGGCTAAGAATAGTAAAAAGTAGGGTGAAAAGGGGAGTACCTTTGTCGAAGAAGAAAACAAGCACGGATAGGAAAGAACTTGGTTCTCGAGAAGCAAAGTCGCCGGAGGAAAACAAGGATAGGGAGAGCGTAGAGGTGAAGAAGAGGAAAAAATTCTGAAAATTCGTGGAAGTCAGATACTTATAGGAGGAGGAAAAGTGGAAACTCTGATCACAACCGTTTATTCGGACGGGCGAGATTCAAAGTAGGTCGCCTCGAATTCGGCGCAAGAGGTGTCGATTGGACTCCCCTAGTAATGACCTAGGAAAGAGAAAAAATCAATCATAACCGCCCACCCGAACGGACAAGATTTAATGCAGATTACCTCGAACCTAGCGCGAAAAACGTTGATGGAAATCTTCTCATGATGACCTAGGGAACCTGAACCAACCACGCGGGGTGTCAGAACAATTAATGAAAGGGAAAGGACGAGGGGCTGTGTACGCCGACGTAAATCTAAATCGAAGTGCGAACTAATGCCTCATACTCCGTACTTATAAAACGAGGTAAAGAAAAAAACCGACTTGTTTTATAAATAAGGAGTAGGGGGGAGTAGTTGATATGGACTAGTTTGACAAATAACAAATAAACATAAGCCCATTAGGGTAAGCCCAATATGATAGGCCCATAATGAAGAACCCATGATGCCTTAGCTCGGCCCTTTGAGCGAAGTCGTCATATGGCGCGAACCTCGGAACTACGTGGGAGTACCTTAACTCGCTAGCCCAATACCAAAACGAGGTAAGGCGAGCCCAAGACAATACAGGCCCAAGATACATGACTTGGGGGAAAAGAGAAACCCTAAAAAAGGAAAGCCTTGAAGGCCAAGCTTTCCTCATCTATAAATAAGAGAATCAACACACACACACGAACGAGATTTTTACATTAATCACTGTTACATTGCATACACGTTTTTCCTCTATTCCGATCACTGACTTGATCGTCGGAGTTTTCCCGCCGGGAACCCCTCCCGGCGTTGTAGGTTTATTCACCGGAGTACGGACGGAGCTGGCTTGAGGAAGACGAAGACCTACGGACAAAATCACATGTCAACATTTATAATTACCGTCACAAATCAGAAATCAAAAGACCTTTACTAGGACCATCACCAATCGGGCAACATTATGCACACACAAAGAAATAAATCAAGAATCGAATGTACAAATAACGAATTCTGCAATCAATTTACAAATAAATATGGAACTTTCAGAATTTAGCTACGGTAAAATGATAACTTTTATCAACTTGTTAAGATCTGCAAAGTTCTCCGTCTCACTCGATTCCTTTTTTGGTTTTTCGATAATTCAGATCTCAAAGAGAATCAATCTTCTGATGGTCGGAAATCAGGTGGATTTGAGAAGAGTAGATTGGCGGCGGCGTATCACGGCCCGCTAGTTTTGGCCCAACCCCTTGCCAGTTTTCCTTGGGTTGGGAGGTTAAGAAGCCCAAGATTTAGCCCAAATAGGGTTAGGCCAAAGTTGGCCCAAATGTATAGAGGAGTAGAGATTCTTGGAGGATTCTAGAAAAATATTCTGAAACCCTCCCTTGTAGATATTTTGTAGGAATTCTTTGGAGTGTTCTAGTGAACAACTCCAAACCGTTAGATCAAATAGATCTCCACCGTCCATTAAGGAGGTGATCTAGTATAAATAGAGGTAGGGTCCTCATTTGTAACCATCCAAGAAATCCAACAAGCACTTAAGCAATAAAAGTACTTTCCTACAAACTCTCTTATCTTCTTAAGTTCTTCGTTTCCATCACTTAACATTCGCAACACATTCGGGAGAGGCTGACTTAGCTATCGCAAGGGGCGAGAATGAGCTAAGGCCGCACGATTCGTTGTTAAGGGAACAAGTCCGTGACAAGTGGTATCAGAGCCCGGCTAGGGCTTAGTGTTGATCGAATTCTCAAGCGATGACGAACGTTGAAGACATAGGGCTTAGTGTTGATCGAATTCTCAAGCGATGACGAACGTTGAAGACATTTCGTACGTAACCGAGGGACGTGGCTGGGAGGCCCAAGTAAACAACAAGAAGAAGATGGACCACATCAAGGCTCGTGGGGAGAGTACCGTTAATGATGCCGTGCTAACGGATCATGGTGAAAGACTCGAGAGGCTCGAGAATAACGTCGCCATAGCGGAGCTTAGCGAACGATTCGAGAAGCTTGAGCACGATGCGGAAGTGTTGGAGAATCACGTCGCCGAGCAACTCGATTTGTTTAGGGACAATGAGACGTTGCGGGAGGAACGGTTGGATCGATTGGAGGACATCATCCAATCCCTCCAAGAGAGCATCGAGGGGATGCGCGACGACTTGGCCTTGTGCAAAAAGGCCGTCGCTAACAGTAGCGTTAGTGTTACTTTGAGTCCAAGGGTGGACTGCCCGAAGCCAACGGGATTCAACGGCGTAACGGACGCCAAGGAAGTTGAGAACTTCCTATGGAGGATGGAGCAATACTTTGAGGGTATCGGTCTAGTCGACGAGACGACTAAGGTGAGAACTGCTTCCCTTTATCTTTCCGATATGGCTACGTTGTGGTGGCGAAGAAAGCACGCCGATATCGAGAAAGGCATTTGCCGAATCGATACTTGGGAAGAGTTCAAGAGGCAACTCAAGCGACACTTCTACCCGGAGAACGTCGTTTATGAGGCTCGAAGGAAGTTGAGGGAACTCAAGAAACGAAGTTCAATCCGAGAATATGTGAAGGATTTCACAACCCTCACCCTTCAAATTCCAAATCTTTCCGAGGAGGACCTTCTTTTCCACTTCACCGATGGGTTACAAGGCTGGGCCAAGCAAGAACTCCACCGACGAGACATCAAATCCGTCGATGAAGCTATTGCCGCCGCCGAGTCTTTAACCGAGTATCAACCGGGAGATTCGTTGCGGAAAGAGAAGTGGAACCCGACTAGAGGCGGATGAGAGAGACGGGACAATCATGGTCGGGACCATAGAGACAATCGAGACCCACGGCGAGCGTCAACCTCGAGGGGAGGAGACAAGCCATCATCGCGCCAACAATTGGAAGAGAAGAAGAGGTCGTTAGTGCCTAAGGGAGGATGCTTCGTGTGCAAGGAGCCGCACGCGATGAGTCAATGTCCCAAGATGGGGTCATTGTCGGCACTCTTACAACAACAAGAGGCCGAGCAAGGCACAAACGAGGGACTAGGCAACATGGGATCGCTCCAACTTCTGAACGCCTTAAAGGCTAATCCGATGCCGGCAACATCAAGCAAGGGGCTGATGTACGTGGAGGCCCGCATCAACGGTACGCCAGCAAAGATGATGGTGGACACCGGAGCGACCCACAACTTCATCAGCGAGGACGAGGCCAAGAAGGTTGGCCTACGGTGGACCAAACAGGACGGTTGGCTCAAAGCCGTCAACGCTAAGGCACAACCGCTCAACGGTGTAGCACGAGACGCGGAGCTACACTTAGGAACTTGGAAGGGCCAAGTGGATTTCTCGGTAGCACCGATGGATGATTTCAAGGTGGTGCTAGGCATGGATTTCTTCCGCAAGGTAATGGCTATCCCGATGCCTTGTTTTAATTCAGTTTGTATGTTAGAGAAGGGGACACCTTGCATGGTGCCAGCTACCAACGGCACCACTAAGGAACAAAGCACACAACCAAGGCAATTGTCGGCCATGCAAGTTGCCAAGGGAGTTCGACGAGGCGAGCCGACATTCTTAGCCGCTTAGAAGGAGAACTACCCACCCGTCAACAAAGAGGAGGACGTGCCACCGATCATCCAAACCGTCTTGGAAGCCAACCAAGACGTGATGCCACCGACTTTACCCAATAAGCTTCCACCTAGGAGGGAGGTGGACCACGTTATTGAGTTGGAACCGGGAGCCAAGCCACCCGCCATGGCCCCCTATCGCATGTCACCGCCGGAACTTGAGGAGCTCCGAAAGCAACTCAACGAGTTGGTCGAGACGGGGAAGATCCGACCATCAAAGGCACCTTACGGCGCACCGGTCTTATTCCAAAAGAAGCACGATGGCTCCTTGAGGATGTGCGTGGACTACCGGGCGCTAAACAAGGTAACCGTGAAGAACAAGTACCCCATTCCTTTGATAACCGATCTGTTCGATGGACTTGGTAAAGCCAAGTATATACAAAGATGGACTTGCAAAAGGGCTACTACCAAGTCCGCATTGCCAAAGGGGACGAGCCTAAGACAACGTGCACCACTCGATACGGCTCTTACGAGTGGCTCGTCATGCCGTTCGGGTTAACCAACGCCCAGGCAACATTTTGCACCCTCATGAACAAGATCTTCCATCCATACTTGGATCGGTTCGTGGTGGTCTACTTGGACGACATAGTCGTTTATAGTGATACCATGGAGGAGCATGCCAACCACCTTCGCACCGTATTCCAAGTACTTCGGGAGAACGAGCTCTTTGTGAAGAAGGAAAAGTGCGAGTTTGCCAAGGAGGAGGTCCAATTCTTGGGGCATATCATCAGGCACAGGCGACTCCAAATGGATGGAGCGAAAGTCAAGGCTATCACTGAGTGGGAACCGCCGACTAAGGTAACCGAGTTATGATCTTTTCTTGGTTTAATCAATTATTACCGGCGGTTCATAAAAGGGTACTCGGCACGAGCGGCACCACTAACCGACCTGCTCAAGAAGAATAAGACGTGGGAGTGGTCCGACTCTTGTCAACGGGCGTTCGAGGACTTAAAGGCAGCGGTGGGCCAAGAGCCGGTCCTCGTCTTACCGGATTTTGGGAAGTCGTTCGAGTTATACACGGACGCTTTCGACTTTGCAATCGGAGGGGTCTTGATGCAAGAGGGGAATCCGATCGCCTTCGAGAGCCGAAAGCTCAATGAGACGGAATGGCGCTACACGGTCCAAGAGAAGGGAGATGACCGCCATCATCCATTGCCTTCGAGTATGGCGGCACTATCTACTAGGCGCACCGTTCGTGGTCAAGACCGACAACATTGCCACGAGTTACTTCCAGACGCAGAAGAAGCTCTCGCCAAAGCAAGCACGGTGGCAAGATTTTCTGGCAGTGTTCGACTACGTCTTGGAGTACAAACCGTGGAAGGCAAACGTTGTGGCCGACGCACTGAGTAGAAAGGCCGAACTCGCAGCGATTAGCTCGACAAGGGGGAACTTGGCCGACATGATCCGAGAAGGGCTCGAACATGATCCCATGGCCAATGAGCTAATCCGACTCGTCAAGGAGGGCAAGACGAGGCAATTTTGGGTAGAGGACGGCCTACTTTACACAAAGGGACAGCGACTCTTCGTTCCGAAGTGGGGCAGCTTGAGGAAGGACCTCATAAAGGAATGCCACGACACCAAGTGGGCGGGGCATCCGAGCCAAAGGCGAACAATGGCGTTGCTCGAGACGGCCTACTTTTGGCCTCACATGCGGGACAGTGTCGATGCATATGTGAAGACTTGTCTTGTATGCCAACAAGACAAGGTGAAGAATAAACAGCCGGCAGGGTTACTTGAACCACTCCCAATCCCCGAGCGACCATGGGAGTCGATCTCGATGGACTTTATTAGCGCCTTGCCGACATCCGAGGGATCCAGATCTATCATGGTGGTGATAGATCGCTTTTCAAAGTACGGGATGTTCATAGCTTGCCCGAGGGATTGCACCGCGGAGGAGGCAGCCCGGTTTTTTTTCAAGAACGTCGTCAAATATTGGGGATTACCGAGGAGCATCATAAGCGATCGAGACCCGCGCTTCACGGGACGACTATGGACGGAGCTTTTCAAACTCTTGGGGTCCGAGCTTTGCTTCTCGACAAGTTTTCACCCCCAAACCGACGGGCAAACGGAGAGGGTGAACGCCCTACTTGAGTGCTACTTACGGCACTTCGTTGGAGCCAATCAAAAGGATTGGGCGAAACTCCTCGACGTGGCTCAATTTTCTTACAACTTGCAACGGAGTGAAGCCACGGGGAGGAGTCCATTCGAGCTTGCAACGGGACAACAGCCTCTTACGCCACACACTTTGGCTACGGCAACCGATGGAAGGAGTCCCGGAGCATTGAAGATGGCTAAGTCATGGGAGGAACAAGCCGACTTAGCCCGGGCGTGCCTTGAGAAGGCTAGGCGACGAATGGAGAAATGGGCGGACGACAAACGGCGACCACGAAATTCGACGGTGGGGCCCAAGTGATGGTGAAACTATTGCCCCAACAATTCAAGGCATTGCGGAGCATGCACAAGGGACTTGTGCGGAGGTACGAAGGACCATTCCCGGTGATCGCCAAAGTCGGCAAAGTTTCGTATCGCCTAGAACTTCCAAGTTCTTTGAAAATCCACCCGGTCTTCCACGTGAGTATGTTGAAGCCGTACCACGAAGACAAGAAAGACCCGAGCGAGGAGAGTCACACCGAGCACCACCCATTATGACTAAGTCATATGATAAAGAGATCAAGGAAGTGCTCGGCCGGCAACTAAAGCGACGTAGGGGTGTTCCCCCGAGTATCCAATACCTCATCAAATGGAAGGGACTACCCGAGTCCGAGGTAACGTGGGAGACTAAGGAAGACTTGTGGCAATTTCAAGATCGTCTCCACTTGTTCGAGGCAACGAGGACGTCGCCGGATTAGGCGGGGGATGATGTCACGGCCCGCTAGTTTTGGCCCAACCCCTTGCCAGTTTCCCTTAGGTTGGGAGGTTAAGAAGCCCAAGATTTAGCCCAAATAGGGTTAGGCCCAAGTTGGCCCAAATGTATAGAGGAGTAGAGATTCTTGGAGGATTCTAGAAAATATTCTGAAACCCTCCCTTGTAGATATTTTGTAGGAATTCTTTGGAGTGTTCTAGTGAACAACTCCCAACCGTTAGATCAAATAGATCTCCACCGTCCATTAAGGAGGTGGTCTAGTATAAATAGAGGTAGAGTCCTCATTTGTAACCATCCAAGAAATCCAACAAGCGGGGAAAAAAGAGAGAGAGAGAGAGAAAGAAAATAATTAATGTCCAACCTCGGCTCCGTCAATTCTGTCAAAGAGCTGAGAACGATGGTAAGTAGCCCAATGTACCACATACAAATCTAGACGAACGATGGTAAGCAGCCCAATGTACCACATACAAATCTAGACGATGTTCCAGGTCCAGGCGGCAATAGTCAGAGATCGACTCAATTGTACAAACCTTTTGAATACGGGCTACATCCTTCGAGAACGCAAACGCTGGCTTGTTGTAGCCTGTCAAGTTGTATATCGCAACTTCAGGATCACGTCTGATTTTGCGACGCAACTGACTAACCGTAGTTCCCTCTTCCTCCCTCGACAGAGCCCTTATTAATCTATTGAAACTTTCAAAAACTCGTTCTGCTGGAGGGTGTATTCTAAGTGCTTTCTTCTGTCTTTCACGATAAAGTTTATCCATAATCAATCGTATATCAAAAGGAATATAGGCGTCTGCCCCAATTTCCTTGAAGCTGTAACGAAAGTCATCATCCATCCTAATAAAAATCAAAAAACTTAAGTTCTTAAGACATAAAAAAATCATTATCTGAAACCTCTTATGTTTATACTCAAATCAATATTAACTAGTGGCAAATGCGTATTTAACACTAAAAGGGATAAAGAGGGAAAAAATGTTCTTTTACAAAAACATCTAATGTTGCTGCAAGGTAAGGACAAATTAAGTAACAAATGAAAATGCATGAATAAGAAAAAAATCAATAAGAACTTACGTTTTTCCGTAGAGTACAATTTTTTGTACCTTTGTGATCTCAGAACCTCGATTCGTATCGATCAACATTATCAACCTGATGATTTTTTTCATAAAATTCATGGACTTTGAATATAAAATAAGTCAGTTAAAGATTATAAGGGTTAAAGGAGACGAAACATACCTACGGACAACCAGGACATCTACCTTCCATGGAGTAAGTTTCTTCAATAGTACAAACTATACAGCCAAGGAAATTTAATTATGGAACACTAATGCTTTACCTTAGAACTTATCGAAATGGAAAGAACTTATCGACATTCCTGTGTTAACATAATTCGAGCAAATTCCGTAAACTACAGAACATATGCATAAACAATTAAATATAACATTCAACTTCTGATGTCCTTTATTAGGGAATTGCAGATATGAAAGGAAATATTCCTGAACCATAAATTACAAATTTAAAAAACGCAACAAATTGTTGTTTGAATCAATTTTCGAAACTGGGTTAAACAAGGAAACAACTGTTATCTGGTCATTCATTTTCAGTGACTGGTCGTCGTCTACTACAAATTAAATCAGATCCTATAGTAAAAATATCGGTCGTATTGCAATAACTAGGGGATCCAAATATCCATCATCATAGAATGCCCAACATTTCTAATTCACTAACTGTTTCCACATCCAACTCTCCTAAACTATAACATGATTGTTATTTTTCCCACCTCTTTATAAACATTTTTGTACATGCACAGAGACAAGAGCCAATATAGCAAATTACTAGCCAATCTATTTCAAAATTTAGTTAATTAACATTACTGTGGTTATTATTAGGGAAATTAGCATTAAAAGTCAAAATTGGATTAAAAAATTCAATAACAGAAGATTCAACTACCACCATCAAAAGAAATAAAGAGAATGTCAATTTAGTCGAAAATCAACAGAATCACATAGCAGAAAAAGAAGCAAAACGGGAAAAATAAGTGAACACTGTACTGCATTTATACTGACAATATGAAACTAGTTTAACACAATAAAAATATTAGTTACCTTCTTGCTCCGGTCCTTTGATAGAAATAGAATGAAGTCGAACGACTTTCTTAAGAGGAATGTGAATCAATAGTTTCTTGTTCACATGGCTTTCCAGGTACAAATGCTCATCTTCTCGAGAACCCTGGTTTGCAAAGTGCATCAACTATGGTTAAAACAAACAGAGATCACAATTTTCTAGCAACTTTACAACCCAATTGCAATATCAAACAATCAAGAAGCTAAAAATCACAAATAAAGTAGAAACACGATTAACATTAATTGAGATCCTGAAAGATGAAAAAGGAAGAGGAATAGAGTGGGTTGAGAAGGGATGTAAGAGAACCTTCAGTCTCAAGGTTGTAGAGGAATTGGGTTAAGAGGAATGTAGATCCGCCAAGTCCTGTATATGCCAAAATGCGTCATCAGATGCGCAAACGGTTCATATACACAGATATTTAAAAGGTAAACGATGAACTATTAGTTACCTCCGGCGGCTTGCCACCGGACATGGCGACGGATTATCGGTGGTGTTTTAGAAACTCCGAGAGAAGATAGAGAGCAAACATACAGTTTATGATGCACCACAATCTAATATATACAAGCCAAAAAACACATCTTATGTTCATTTTGCTTCAAAATGTGGAGTTTGAATGGGATAAAATGGGTACAAAATCGAGAATATTCCATATAATCTAGAAGATTCTGCCTAAATTTGAAAACGCAAAGGTGGACGTGTAAGAATGTTTAAAGTTGATCGGTGATTGTAATTACACAAACAGGTGGGATTGTAATAGTTGCACTACAAACCGACTATGCGGGTCCCACATTAATGACCCTCCTTCGGAAAACACCCACCGTTGGCTCTTGATCGCTCTTGAAGGGTAGTTGCATCGTGGGATAGTTTATTGCATCTTCACCGTTCAAAGGGAGTAAATTCGAGCAATTTATTGGGCTTTGATTGATTAAACTCCCGATTAATGATCCATTGTAGCCCTCGTGGCATAGGAATTGAATTTATGACATGTCGTCCATGTCGTATATTAAACCAGGGTTAAATGCCTTGGTTGGGTTAACTTGTCACGACCCTATGCGAATTCCGCATCCTTCTCCACCTTAGAGCTCATTGGTGTTGATATATATATATATATATATATATATATATATATATATATATATATATATATATATATATATATATATATATATATATATATATATATATATGGAATAATTTTAGAGAGTTTTCAGCTAAGCTTATAAGCTCTTAAAAAAACTTTCGTAAAGTTTGTTATATGAAAAATAAGTTGTTGCCAAAACGGGATCTCAATTAGTTCAAAGATTATTTGTTTCTTTGGCGATTTAAGCGAGAATTTAACCGTGTAACTTGCGAATTTTAATTGAATTAAATTACCGGTAGTCATGAGGGCGGATTTAATTGCAGCCGGAGACCAATTAGGACGGAACGATTTTACGTAGGCCGTGGCCCCTCCGACATGAATGTGAACTTTGAATATTGTGTGTCGCCTTTTAATCAACGGTGTGTACGGTGCTAGTATCTCGATTACAGGCGTCGTTATATCCGGCTGTTCATTTCATTATTTTGTCATCCCAAAAAAATAATTTTAAATAAATAAATAATTATTATTTTTTGTAAATTTATATTTACCTTAAGAAGGTGGTGTGAACCAGGATTTGGACCCCTAGAAGAAAATGAAGCAACCAAAGGAGCTGCAATTCTCTTCATTTCATTATTTTGTCATCCCAAAAAAATAATTTTAAATAAATAAATAATTATTATTTTTTGTAAATTTATATTTACCTTAAGAAGGTGGTGTGAACCAGGATTTGGACCCCTAGAAGAAAATGAAGCAACCAAAGGAGCTGCAATTCTCTTCATTTCATTATTTTGTCATCCCAAAAAAATAATTTTAAATAAATAAATAATTATTATTTTTTGTAAATTTATATTTACCTTAAGAAGGTGGTGTGAACCAGGATTTGGACCCCTAGAAGAAAATGAAGCAACCAAAGGAGCTGCAATTCTCACTTCTTCTGATTTATGTATAACTGCAGATGGTGTTCTGTAATTAAAAAACGAACATTATAATTATTTATCATTAAAATATTATTATTATTTTTTTTAATTTTAATTTTATTTTATTTATTTTTACTTTGCTGGGTGGATATAATCACTGATTTTTTTTCCTGTGGTGGAATTGATCATAGTTTCAGGTGTCATGAAAATTTGGCCGGCATCAAGAAACATTTCAATATTTCAATATATGCTCATATATAGGGCAAATGGCAAATAGCCCATGATAAGGCACCTAATTAAATAGCCCATGATAAGGCACTTAATTAAAAGAGATACATCCAATTTTTTTGTTTTTCAAATAAATCCAGCTTATTCAAACTTATTTGCAAATAAGAAAATCCTTTTATATATACCAAAATTACCCCCAATTCATTGAAACCCAATACAATTCCAATTTCATAATTTACACCCCAATTTAGCTCAATTTTACCAATTAACCAATTTTAACCTAATTTCAATTTTGGTCCGCCACCACCGGAGACCGCCGGTCGCCGCCGTTGACCGCCGGTCTCCGGAGTTGACTTTTTTTTTCTTTTATAATTTTGTTTTTTCTTAAAAAAAATATTTTAATTAATATTACTGTCTTGGCTGCTAAATTAATGTCTCCGGCAGTTATTTAACTGTCGGAGACAGTAATTTAACTGTTAATTGACTTTTTTTTTTTCTTTCTTCAAAAATATTTTAATTAATATTACTGTCTTTGCTATTAAATTACTGTCTCCAGCAGTTATTTAACTGTCAGAGACAGTAATTTAACTTTTAATTGACTTTTTTAAAAAATATTTTAATTAATATTACTGTATTCGTTGCTAAATTACTGTCTCCAGCAGTTATTTAACTGCCGGAGACAGTAATTTAACTGTTAATTTACTTTTTTATTCTTAAAAAACAAATTTAATTAATATTACTGTATTTGTTGCTAAATTACTGTCTCCGACAGTTATTTAACTGTCGGAGAAAGTAATTTAACTGTTAATTGACTTTTTTTTTTTTTTTTCTTAAAAAAAGTTATTTTAATTAATATTACTGTCTTGGCTGCTAAATTACTGTCTCCAACAGTAATTTAACTGTCTTAGAGAATAATATTAATAATATTACTGTTTGGGAAAATAATATTCATAATAGTACTGTCCCAAACAGTAATATTACTGTCTGAGACAGTAATTTAGTAGCCAAGACAGTAATATTAATTAAAATATTTTTTCTAAGAAAAAAAATTCAAAAGAAATTCAAAAAAAAAAAAAAGTCAAGGCCGGAGACCGGCGGTCTCCGGCGGTCAACGCTGGAATTTGGCCGGAAAAAAACATTTCAGAAAAAAAAATATTTTCTGAAAAAAAAAAATTTAGGGGGTTAATGTGATATATTTGTTTAAATCCGGGGTCAATGTGTAATATTAAAGAAGTTAGAGCATAATGGATGGAATTGATAAGAATTATATTATGGAGTGTATTTTAGACTAAAGACATGGAGATGAGTTTAATTGAGATACTGTTTTTTTTGTGGACCAAAATGCATTTAAGTCCCATGTGATAGAACTTTTTGCCATTCGCCCATATATATATATATATATATATATATATATATATATATATATATATATATATATATATATATATATATATATATGATATGCCTAATTGGGCCAACCCAATGGGCCTACAATTTCTTTACCTACTGGGCCACGAGCCCAATATCAAAGACCATTATCACCGAGGCCCAATCACCTTCAAGTAAGGTTTTGGCCCGACAATCTCAACTAAACTATAAATAAAGGTTTGAACTCATTCCTTAAGGTACGTCCTATTAACTGAGCAATACGATTAACTGTATTCTCTGGACTATTTCTTCTATCAGCACGTCTGACTTGAGCGTCGGAGGGGTTTCCGCCGGATCAACCCCCGGCCTAGTTCACGTGTTCTATGATCGCAGGTACCTCAGGATCATCAAGTTGTCAAGCTACTGATCCGCTTTGCTCTCCTTGTTCGTTTTCTACACTACCCCAGGTGATCTAAGTAATTAGCATCATCATTTTGGCGCCGTCTGTGGGAACGATGCAAACCAGATCACGTAGCCAACAAGATCCTCCTGAGGCGTCTGCTCGGAGAGAAAACGACACAGCTAACGACCTCCCACCTCGTTGAGGCTCTGACTTGCCACCTCCTCCACATCCCATGGATCCGCCTCGCGAGGTTCAGGTGATCCCCTCGGGACCCACCACTCGCCGATCCACCGCTCCCTGTTCCTCGAATGGTTCAAATAACCGAGGATGCGCTTCAACGCATGATAGCAAAAGCTTCAACTCGCGCTGCCATAGAGGTCGTGACCCAATATATCGCCACGATGGGAGCAAATGCTCCCAACGCGATACCAGCACCTGCTCCACATGTGGAGCCAACTATGGCACCACCGCCGTCGACTCCCTGGGGCTTACATATGCCCCCAAAATATTTCGCTCGCCAAGGGTTATCGACTCCCTGGGGGCTTACATCGCCCCCAAAATATTTCGTTCGCCAAGGGTTATCGACTCCCTGGGGGCTTACATCTGCCCCCAAAATATTTCGCTCGCCAAGGGTTATCGAGTCCCTGGGGGCTTACACTGCCCCCAAAATATTTCGCTCGCCAAGGGTTATCGACTCCCTGGGGGCTTACATCGCCCCCAAAATATTTCGTTCGCCAAGGGTTATCGACTCCTGGGGGCTTACATCTGCTCCCAAAATATTTCGTTCGCCAAGGGTTATCGACTCCCTGAGGGTCACATCGCCCCCAAAACATTTCATTCGTCATAGCAGGAGCCAACGCTTCTCCTCGTGAGGCTCCACTGGGTCCTCAACATGATCAATTTCTACTTACTTCTCGAACGGTTCAGATAACCGAAGAAGACCTTCAGCGTATGATCACGGAAGATTCAACTCGTGCTGCCACTGAATCCGTGACACCATATATCGCCAAGGTGGGGCATCTCACCCCAGTGGTTCGTGATCGCCTCATCCTAAATGGGGGGCTATCCCATCCTAAAGTTGGGCATCTCCTCTCAAGGGTGGTACATCCACTGACCTTTCAACCCCAAGGGGTTTCACATCCTTTCAAGTGTTTCACGTCCCTACTTCAAAAAACAGAAAAAAGGTCTGACGCGCGCGCACGAACCAATGGCACAACCGTGCGCATCAACCTCAGACCATAGGTCTCGAGCGCCTCATCCTACAGTGGGCAGTTATCCCCATCCTAAGGTTGGGCATCACCCTTACCTTTCAACCCTAAGGGGGTTCACATCACATCTCAAGAGACGAGTATAATCTCACTACTCAAAAAATAGAACATCCCCAATGGGGTACACATCCCATCTCAAGGAACGATGATAATCTCCCTACTCAAAAAATAGAACATCCCCAAGGGGGTGCACATCCCATCTCAAGGAACGATGATAATCTCCCTACTCAAAAAATAGAACATCCCCAAGGGGGTGCACATCCCATCTCAAGGAACGAGGGTAATCTCCCTATTCAAAAAATAGAACATCCCCAAGGGGGTGAATATCAACCAAATAAAAAAGAAAAATAAAAAAGATGAAGATGAAAAAATAGAAGAAAAAAGAAGATGATGAAAAAAGAAAAGAAGAAAGAAGAAGAAAAAAGAAGATGAAAAAATAGAAAAAAAAAAAGAAGATGATGAAAAAAGAGAAGAAGAAAGAAGATGAAAAAATGCAAGAACAAGTAGAAGAAAAAAGAAGATGAAACAAGAACAAGAAGAAGAAGAAGAAGAAAAAAATGGAGGAGATGCAGTCGAGCCGCGCGCGCGAGCCGAGCCAAGCCGTGCGCGCGCGGCTCCATTTAAAAAAAAAAAAAAAAAAAAAAAGAGAGACAGGAGGCGCGCGTGCACTGCACGCGCGCCAGCAAAACAAAAAAAAACAAAAAAAAAAAGAAGGGAGATGGACTGGACGCGTGCAAAGCGCGTGCGGGGGAGGGCGCCGCACGATCTGTCAGTTGCCACCTCGGTCCTCGCGCGCGGCAGTAATTACAAAATAAAAAAAATAAAAAATAAAAAAGGAAAAAGAAAAAGAAAAAGAGAAGAAAATGAGAGAGAATAGGGGAGGGCGGGGCAGCACGTGGGCGTGACATCACTCACTTCCCAAGCCTGCTGCAACATTTCTCTCTCCACCCTCGGGCTCCGTGCATGGCTCGTCCTCACATGCCAAATCACGCGGCTTCAAGCTGCGCGGCTCTCGTTTATGCGGCTCCCCTCACATGCCAATTCGCGCGGCTTTAAGCCGCGCGGCTCCTCTCACATGAAAATCGCGCGCGGCTTCTAAGGCAATCTAATCACGCACGAATTTCGACACGCTCTTCCAAATCGTGCCCAGAATTTTACGCGCTCCACCAAATCGCACGCTCTATCAAATTGCGCGTAGATTTTGACTCGCTTCACCAAATCGCACGAGAATTTCAATGCGCTCCTCCCAAATTGCGCGAGCTCTTTAACGCACCTACCAAATTGCGTTCGCTATCAAATAAAAAAAAAAAATTATTTCTCCACGCCATGCCAACGATTAACGCAAGACTACAACACCGATCTACTCTCAATACGATCTGGTACCCCTTTCGACTTGGCTCCCGCATCGTCTCGAGAGTGGGGGGCTTGCGAGACAACTCCCACAAGGAGCCAACTCGCTCAGTACTACCACCCGCAGCGAGATAACTCCCACGAGGAGCCAACTCCCTCGGGTCTCATAACCACAGCGAGATAACTCCCACGAGGAGACCACTCGCTCTGTCCCACAATTCGCAGCGAGACAACTCCCACGAGGAGCCAACTCGCTCGGTACTACAACCGGCAGCAAGACAACTCCCACGAGGAGATAACTTGCTCAGTCATATAACCCGTTGCGAGGCAACTCCCACGAGGAGTCAACTCCCTCGGGTCTACGAACCCACCGCGAGACAACTCCCACGAGGAGCAAACTCGCTCGGCCCTACACATTCGTTGCGAGACAACTCCCATGAGGAGTCAACTCCATCGGTATTACGAACTTGTAGCGAGACAACTCCCACGAGGAGCCAACTCGCTCGAAACTACAACCCGTAGCGAGACAACTCCCACGAGGAGATAACTCGCTCCGTCCTACAACCCGCAGCGAGACTGTTGGGTTTCGGGCACGCATACGCAGCGGAAAACAAAAATTTATGCGAATTAAACGAGTTTAAAACGCACATAGAACATGCCCGACAAATTAAATCAATTAATTGCGTACCTTTGCGCTTCCAGC
Organism: Erythranthe guttata; assembly: GCF_056151865.1. NCBI lineage: Eukaryota > Viridiplantae > Streptophyta > Magnoliopsida > Lamiales > Phrymaceae > Erythranthe > Erythranthe guttata. The sequence goes on along the minus strand of NC_142546.1, from coordinate 14,292,003 downwards.
GAAATTAAAAACAACATACATGCTAATAAATTTAACCGAATTTAAATCAATTAACATGCTCGCGTTTAAACCAAATAACATGCTTGCAATGATTTAAAACGATTACACATAATCACATAAAATCATACGAAACAAACATGAAATCATAGTCTAAACCTAATCGAAACGAAACTAGGGTTTCGTGGATTTACCTCTTGACGCGTGAGGTAGGAGCGTTTAACACGTCGAGATTGCTACGGAAACCAATCCGTACAATCGGGGCAGCAGCGGTGCAGCGGCAGCAGCGGCGCGTGAGGTCACGGCGGCGCGTGCGGTATACGCGCGGCTTCGGGGCGGCGCGTGGGGCAGCGTGCAGCTTCGGCTCGTGCGTTGCTCCTCGATTCTTCGATCTACGATCTTCCTCCTCTCGGATTTCACCTCGTATACTTCGATCTACTAAAACGTGGCACTAGACACGAAGTAGTTAGAATAAAACGGAAGAAAAAGAGAAGGAAAAACAATACCGAAACAATCGGCCAATGAATGGCCGATTCCGGTGAAGCTCCGGCGACGGCGGCGCGGTGGCCGAGGAGAGAGGGCCGAGAGAGAGAGTGTGTGAGCGGCTAGGGTTAGGGTTTGAGTGTTATGTTGTGCAAGACCTATAAATCAAGTATTTATATGTCTTGCATAAAACCCTAGCGGGCTTAAGTTGGACCGGGCCCAACAGCTTAAGTCCGTTAGTATCTTTACTTGCTCGTCTCTCTTAATTCAATGACCGAAAAATTGCAACGATTACATTTTCGGATTCATTATAACTTCCTCGTCATTACGAGTGCCATCTCTCATTTTCCAACTTTCCAAAAGTGGAAACCCTAGTTCAGTGCACTTTCTAAATTTGGAAACTTCCCGATTTAGAAAGTTCACTAATACGTTCGCCTATTCTTTTCCTTTTCTTATTCTCATTCATAATTCCAAATTACGAATGTTGGACTCAATCATATTGACTTCCAATCATGCAAAGATAAACTACTTTATCTCTGACCGTTTATTCAAAGATCTCATGTGCACGAGCAGTGTGACCCTCGATGGTTCAGGTGTAAGCTAGCCGTGGGCCCACAACCCTTTGTGGTCAAAACTCGTCCCCTTCGAGTTACGATTAAGATGAAGCTCGTTTCACCTTAATCACCCAACGAATCAAGATTGGCGTCTAGCAACTACGCGTCATGATTCCCTAGATACAAATGAAGTGCCTGCAAGAACCTTCAGATATAGTTAACGTACAGTACGGTCCCTTCGATTCATATGTCCCGATCGAACTAGAGGCATTGGTTCATCGAGACCTCTTTATATGTTCGATGACGGTGCGATCGTTCCAAGTGTTGTAATCCTTACGTGCATGACTTAGAGAATCAAATTCTCTAATCATCACTTAGTCAGCTCTGGCCAGAGACTTAGAATGATTACAAACTTTCAGAACACACAGGACATCCAAGACTATTCTAGCGATCGAATCCCCGACTACAATGCACAGACCTCCCACTAGATTTCGGACTGCACGAACACTGGCCCTTGGGATGGTCCTCGGTGGAACTCAGGGACAGGTCACGATACAGCTGGTCCTCTAGTGAAGTCACGGTGATGTCTAGGTCATAAGGACTAATGGTGTACAACTATACCATAGATATCTCTACTCGATTATTGGGAACCACTTAGAGATTTCTAGGGTGAGGGAGTTCAGTGAACTCGTCAACTTACGAGCACCCACTTATGCATGCCGATATCACAATACCGTTTACTGGTGAGATGCAGTACACATACACTAAGTGCTAGTCTTAATGGGAAAGGCCGATATCCTCATTAGTGGCGTAACCCTTCGACTAGGAACACGTTTAACAGTTATAATACTTAAGTAAATATCTCACGATCCTAACGATCAATTACTAGTACTTGTAATAACTGTAAGGACTATATCTATGCTTGTGACAAAGGGACAAAGATATAGAATGCCAAGGTGTTTTATCATTAATACGAATAAAGGTTCGTTTATTACAATAATAAATACGAAAGACCACAGCCACAAGTTGGCTTGTTGGTCACCTACTCTAACAATCTCCCACTTGACCTAAAGCCAACTACCCATAAATCGCAATCCCATCGACTCTCGATGTTTCTCATGGACCGATCTCGGTAAAGGCTTCGTGAAGGGGTCTGCAACGTTCTCTTCCGAGGTGACTCGTTCAACCTTAACTTCACCTCTATCAATGATCTCTCGGATCACGTGATACTTCCTCAGAATATGCTTCGACTTCTGATGAGATCGTGGCTCCTTAGCTTGCGCCACGGCTCCGGTGTTATCACAGTACAACGGTACTGGATCACTAGCATCAGGAATGACACCCAACTCTTGGATGAATTTCCTTATCCAAGTCCCTTCTTTTGCAGCTTCGGACGCTGCAATGTATTCCGCTTCGGTAGTGGAATCGGCCGTCGTGCTTTGCTTGGAACTCTTCCAACACACGGCACCACCATTAAGCATGAATATAAATCTAGAATTCGACTTTGAGTCGTCCACATCCGATTGAAAACTAGAGTCAGTAAAACCCTCTAATTTCAACTCGGCACCCCCATAGACCAAAAATATATCCTTAGTCCTTCGCAAGTACTTGAGGATATCTTTCACGGCTTTCCAGTGAGCCGGGCCGGGGTTAGACTGATATCTGCTTGTGACACTCACACCATACGCGATATCGGGTCTCGTACATAGCATGCCATACATTATGCTTCCTATGGCAGAAGCATAGGGCGTCCTTTTCATCTCCTCGATTTCACTAGGTGTTTGGGGACACATAGATTTCGAGAGACGAACCCCATGGGACATTGGCAAGAATCCCTTCTTGGATTCTTCCATGCTAAACCGTTTCATAACGGTGTCTATGTACAGGCTTTGGGATAAACCAAGCATCTTTCTCGCTCTATCTCTATAGATGCGTATTCCTAATACATAAGACGCTTCTCCCAAATCCTTCATTGAGAAACGTGTGGACAACCATGCTTTCGTTTGCTGTAACATTCCTACGTCATTCCCAATGAGTAGAATGTCATCAACGTAAAGCACTAGAAATATTACTGCCTTCCCACTAACCTTCTTGTATACACAAGGTTCCTCCGGATTCTTCTCAAAATCAAACTCTTTGATAGTTGAGTCGAACCTAATGTTCCAACTACGGGATGCTTGCTTCAATCCATAAATGGATCGCTGGAGCTTGCAAACCTTTTGCTCACTTCCAGAAGATATGAAGCCTTCCGGCTGCGCCATGTAAATTTCTTCCTCAATATCTCCATTAAGGAAGGCGGTCTTCACATCCATTTGCCATATCTCGTAGTCGTACCACGCAGCTATGGCCAGCAAAATCCTAATGGACTTCAGCATCGCGACTGGCGAAAAGGTTTCCTCATAGTCAACACCTTGCCTTTGAGTGTATCCTTTTGCTACCAATCTAGCTTTATAGGTCGATACCTTTCCATCAACTCCAATTTTCTTCTTATAGATCCACTTGCAGCCTATAGGAACAATTCCTTTGGGTGGATCTACCAAGGTCCATACCTTGTTGGAGTACATGGAGTCCATTTCGGATTTCATGGCAGTTAGCCAATGTCCCATGTCCGCATCCGATACGGCCTCATTGTATGTTCTTGGATCTCGTCCAAGATCAACATGATCTTCATCATTTTCGAGGAGGAATAACCTATCCGGCATTTTCCGAACTCTTTCGGATCTACGTACCGTAGGTTCAGGAGGTATATCAGTGGTTTGTTGTATTGGTTCGATTACTTGTTCTTGCGTTTGAACTTCACTTTGTGGTTCTTGAACTACTTCAAGTTCTATCATGCTGCCCTTTCTATCGGATAGAAACTCCCTTTCCAAAAAGGTGGCATTTCTCGAAACAAACGTCTTTGCTTCTTTGACATAGTAGAACTCGTATCCCATTGAGTCTTCGGGATACCCCACAAAATAGCACAAGTCGGATTTACTATCCAACTTATCTCCCACTAATCGTTTCACATAAGCGGGACAACCCCATATCCTAATATGTTTGTAATTGGGTTTCCGGGAATGCCAAAGTTCATAAGGTGTGGATTTAACTGCTTTGGTGTTAACTCTATTCAGCAAATACGCGGCAGTACGAAGTGCATGACCCCACAAGTATGCCGGTAAGTTTGTGAACCCCATCATTGATCGAACCATATCTAATAAAGTTCGATTCCGACGTTCGGAGACTCCATTAAGTTGAGGAGTTCCCGGTGGAGTCCATTGGGATTGTATCCCATTCTCTTTTAGATAGTCAATGAACTCGATGCTCAAGTATTCTCGACTACGATCGGATCGCAGCTTCTTAATACTTCGTCCGAGTTGCTTCTCTACTTCGTGTCTAAAATCTTTGAACCTTTCAAATGTTTCAGACTTGTACTTCATCAAGTACACATACCCATACCTAGAATAATCGTCGGTAAAGGTAGCGAAGTAGTTATATCCACCCTTCGCACTAACACTTAGTGGACCACATACGTCTGTATGGATCAAATCCAAAAGACCCTCGGCTCGTTCCATTTTCCCTTTGTAGGGTGACTTGGTCATTTTCCCTTTAAGGCAGGATTCACAAGTTTGTAGTGATTTCACGTCCTCCAAAGAGAACAATCCTTCACTGACAAAATCGTTCATCCTTCTTAAAGAGACATGACCTAATCTAGCGTGCCAAAGTTGTGCGGGGTTTTGATCTATCTCCTTACGTTTTGCTGATATAACATTAATAGGTATTTCATTTGGATTTAGTTCATACAAGTTGTTTAATAGTCGTCATTTGCAAATTAAATTCTCATTCTTTTGTATAATGCAAATCGAATTTCCAAAAACAAAAGTAAAACCTTCAATATCTAATACAGGAATAGAAATAAGGTTTCTAATGAGCGACGGAACAAATAAACAATTGTTCAAAACAATAGGAAAACTAGAATCCAAAACATTTAAGTAAATAGTGCCAATGGCTTCAGCAGCAACTCTTGCTCCATTCCCCATCCTTAGGTAGGTCTCACCCGCTCTAAGTCTTCGACTTCTTGTCATTAGCTGCAAATCATTGCACAAATGTGAGCCACAGCCCGTATCCAATACCCAAGAAGAAGAGTTGACAGACAAATTTACGTCAATGAAATACGTACCCTTTTCAGAACCTTTCTGCTTTAGCTAAGCCTTGCAGTTGCGGCGCCAATGTCCTTTCTTTCCACAGTGATGGCAAGCATCATCAACTTGCTTACCAACCTTTGCTTTGGGGCCCCCACTACCTTCACCCACTTCGAACTTGCTGTTTGGGAAGGGAACTCTTTCCTTTCTCTTCTTTTGGAAAGAACTCTTCTTTCCAGAAGTAGCAGCAATGAGAACAGACTTCTCTTTCTTAATGGTGGACTCGAAGCTGACCAACATGTTCATTAACTCATCCAAGGGAGGATCTAGTTTGTTCATGTTGAAGTTCACTATGAACGATTCATAGGAACTAGGAAGAGACAACAGGATCAAATCCAACGAGAGCTCGGCCGGGAGGGTGACATCAAGATTCACTAGCTTTTCAAGGAGAGTGATCATTTTGAGACAGTGCTCGTGGACCGAAGTCCCTTCGCGCAGTCTCGCTGTGATCAACTCCTTTGTAGCAGCGTACCTCGATGCCCTAATATTCTCACTATACATGCTATCGAGATGAGCCTTTATATCGAAAGCATGCAAGTGAGACTCATATTTCCTCGCAAGCGCGGGCTCCATGGCGGCTATCATATAGCACCTAGCATGAGTGTCATCTTTCTTCCAAACTTCATAAGTTTCCTTTTCAGCATCAGTCGCTGTGGCAGGTATTGTGGCGGGAAGTCTCTCGTTCAAAACATAGAGACGCCCCTCAACGGTTAATACAAGCTTAAGACTACGCAACCAATCTAGGTAATTAGGGCCATTGAGTTTATTGTCGAGGATTGACATTATGGGATTCTTAGACATAATTATCTGAGACATATAGAGAAGAGGATTATTAGAGATTCGCGTTAAATGATTGTTACAATTAAATGTTTGGACTTGTGTTGTTTAATTGTTCTCCCACTAATTTTATCGAGTTCCACTTCCCTCTAGTAGACAAACGAGAAAACTGATTTTTCTTAATGGGCTTTAGGTCCAATAGACAAATATAACCCGTAGTTAATCTAGCCCGATTATATTTGCCCAAAGGTAGATCACAATCAATCATATCCACAATATGACCCTAAATTAATTTTCCTCACACTTGATAATGACCTAAGTTAATCTCGCGAATATCAAAATCGTCGTGTGTCAAGTTTAACCTACCAATCAAAGATGCTCATAGAACTTGATTATGCCAAACTAATGCAGTCCCTAGTTAATCTAGCCGACCACGTTAATCCAACATAACCCATTTCTATGGCTACCTTCATCAATATGTCAATTGAATTACAGCTTACTCTACCATAGCACTCCCCGCTAACACGGCTTACTGCACTACAGCAAAGGGCTACACATAATCCAACCGTTGGCAGAAGGAAAGAAATAACTCAACAGATTGGGTTTTTCTTTATAGCTTGAAATGATTCTTAATTAAAAGAATGAGGGATTTTATTAAAATGTTTATCTCATCAGAAGGTTTTGGATTGGTCTATGTGATTCCTACATCTATGTTCTCTAAAGGTATATGGAAGCGCATATTGTCCTAAGAGGAACATACGACCTAATTTCATAATTAATTACATTAATTAATTATCGAGTTTTCAAAATAATTATAGAACCTCAACTAGCATAAATCATTCAAATAATGTTGAGGTACTAGTAATTAAGTTGAACTTATAATCAATATTATATATATGTTCTATTAATTGAAATCAATTTAACAATTTAAATCAATTTAATTAATCTAACACCTATTTACTAAAATAGATGATTGTCGATCCAATTATCTAATTGGGATTAATTGAAAATAATTTTCCAAAAATTAAAATCAATTTGTTTTAAGTTTAATTTTTGAAATCTGAAATAATTTTTTTTTTTTTTTTTTTTATTTATTTTCAGTGAACCGGTTCGGCCCAACCGGTCTGACCGGTTCGGACCGAAGCGGTCCGGTTCTGTCCGGTCCAGCTGACCCAAATCAGTGGGCCGGGTCAGTCGGACCGAGAACCGGTCTGACCGACCCGAATCCACGTGGATTCGGTCAACTAAATCGCACACAACCATCGAACCGGCCGGTCCGACCGGTTCGATCCGAACAATTAAAAATCCGACATTTTTAAAACAATTTCAGATCCGATTTTCCAATTTTAAACAATTTTAAAGCTGGAAAAATTCTAAACAATATTTCAAAAATATTTTAAACTTACGAAAACTCCCAATTACATAATACGACAATCACTACTTTAATAAATCGAACATGCATAAAATCATAGCATATAAATACGAACGCAATTAATTACGCAACGAGCTCTGATACCACTGTTGGGTTTCGGGCACGCATACGCAGCGGAAAACAAAAATTTATGCGAATTAAACGAGTTTAAAACGCACATAGAACATGCCCGACAAATTAAATCAATTAATTGCGTACCTTTGCGCTTCCAGCGAAATTAAAAACAACATACATGCTAATAAATTTAACCGAATTTAAATCAATTAACATGCTCGCGTTTAAACCAAATAACATGCTTGCAATGATTTAAAACGATTACACATAATCACATAAAATCATACGAAACAAACATGAAATCATAGTCTAAACCTAATCGAAACGAAACTAGGGTTTCGTGGATTTACCTCTTGACGCGTGAGGTAGGAGCGTTTAACACGTCGAGATTGCTACGGAAACCAATCCGTACAATTGGGGCAGCAGCGGTGCAGCGGCAGCAGCGGCGCGTGAGGTCACGGCGGCGCGTGCGGTATACGCGCGGCTTCAGGGCGGCGCGTGGGGCAGCGTGCAGCTTCGGCTCGTGCGTTGCTCCTCGATTCTTCGATCTACGATCTTCCTCCTCTCGGATTTCACCTCGTATACTTCGATCTACTAAAACGTGGCACTAGACACGAAGATGTTAGAATAAAACGGAAGAAAAAGAGAAGGAAAAACAATACCGAAACAATCGGCCAATGAATGGCCGATTCCGGTGAAGCTCCGGCGACGGCGGCGCGGTGGCCGAGGAGAGAGGGCCGAGAGAGAGAGTGTGTGAGCGGCTAGGGTTAGGGTTTGAGTGTTATGTTGTGCAAGACCTATAAATCAAGTATTTATATGTCTTGCATAAAACCCTAGCGGGCTTAAGTTGGACCGGGCCCAACAGCTTAAGTCCGTTAGTATCTTTACTTGCTCGTCTCTCTTAATTCAATGACCGAAAAATTGCAACGATTACATTTTCGGATTCATTATAACTTCCTCGTCATTACGAGTGCCATCTCTCATTTTCCAACTTTCCAAAAGTGGAAACCCTAGTTCAGTGCACTTTCTAAATTTGGAAACTTCCCGATTTAGAAAGTTCACTAATACGTTCGCCTATTCTTTTCCTTTTCTTATTCTCATTCATAATTCCAAATTACGAATGTTGGACTCAATCATATTGACTTCCAATCATGCAAAGATAAACTACTTTATCTCTGACCGTTTATTCAAAGATCTCATGTGCACGAGCAGTGTGACCCTCGATGGTTCAGGTGTAAGCTAGCCGTGGGCCCACAACCCTTTGTGGTCAAAACTCGTCCCCTTCGAGTTACGATTAAGATGAAGCTCGTTTCACCTTAATCACCCAACGAATCAAGATTGGCGTCTAGCAACTACGCGTCATGATTCCCTAGATACAAATGAAGTGCCTGCAAGAACCTTCAGATATAGTTAACGTACAGTACGGTCCCTTCGATTCATATGTCCCGATCGAACTAGAGGCATTGGTTCATCGAGACCTCTTTATATGTTCGATGACGGTGCGATCGTTCCAAGTGTTGTAATCCTTACGTGCATGACTTAGAGAATCAAATTCTCTAATCATCACTTAGTCAGCTCTGGCCAGAGACTTAGAATGATTACAAACTTTCAGAACACACAGGACATCCAAGACTATTCTAGCGATCGAATCCCCGACTACAATGCACAGACCTCCCACTAGATTTCGGACTGCACGAACACTGGCCCTTGGGATGGTCCTCGGTGGAACTCAGGGACAGGTCACGATACAGCTGGTCCTCTAGTGAAGTCACGGTGATGTCTAGGTCATAAGGACTAATGGTGTACAACTATACCATAGATATCTCTACTCGATTATTGGGAACCACTTAGAGATTTCTAGGGTGAGGGAGTTCAGTGAACTCGTCAACTTACGAGCACCCACTTATGCATGCCGATATCACAATACCGTTTACTGGTGAGATGCAGTACACATACACTAAGTGCTAGTCTTAATGGGAAAGGCCGATATCCTCATTAGTGGCGTAACCCTTCGACTAGGAACACGTTTAACAGTTATAATACTTAAGTAAATATCTCACGATCCTAACGATCAATTACTAGTACTTGTAATAACTGTAAGGACTATATCTATGCTTGTGACAAAGGGACAAAGATATAGAATGCCAAGGTGTTTTATCATTAATACGAATAAAGGTTCGTTTATTACAATAATAAATACGAAAGACCACAGCCACAAGTTGGCTTGTTGGTCACCTACTCTAACAGAGACAACTCCCACGAGGAGCCAACTCCCTCGGGTCTACGAAACCATAGCGAGATAACTCCCACGAGGAGACCAATCGCTCCGTCTTATAACCCGTTGTGAGATAACTCCCACGAGGAGCCAACTCCCTCGGGTCTCATAACCATAGCGAGATAACTCCCACGAGGAGACCACTCGCTCCGTCTTATAACCCGTTGTGAGATAACTCCCACGAGGAGCCAACTCGCTCGATACTACAAATCCGTTGCAAGGCAACTCCCACGTACAACCACCTCGCTCGATAATAAGACTCGCTGCGAAACAACTCCCACGAGGAGACAACTCGCTCAGAGCAACCTCAATCCGCACGTTCCTCAGTCGCGCATCATCCAATGCTCCTACAACTTCGCTGCGAGACAACTCCCATGAGGAGACAACTCGCCCGAAATTCACTATATAATCGCAAGCTCAAGTTAGCACGATTACAACCCTAGAAACACTTAGAGATATTATGAGAATCTATATAGCCTGGCCAGCTTGATTACTCAAATTTACCTACTTGTTTTCGATGGGTCCTTCATTAAAACCTGGCCACGGTCCAAACAGACTTACGACCCACGAGGTCTAACAAGGGGCACGATCCCCATAAAAAATCTTGAGAGCCTGATCCCCTCCTCAAGTACATCACGCACAAGGCTATATGTAAATACATACAAGCAACGCGTCAAACATTGACAATGTCAATAAATAACAACTCCCACGAGGAGAATACTCGCTCTGTGCTACTACATTTGCGAAACAACTCCCACGAGGAGATAACTCAATCAACTCTATTACCCCGCGACGAGACAACTCCCACGAGGAGATAACTTGATCCGAGCTACTACATCGTCGCGGGACAACACCGACGACTCAAATAACTTACATCGCGACAACTTGGTCGCGCTACGCGCCTTCACGCTCCTCCGACACATGCTCCAATGCATATTTGCACACCATCATGCCATATTCCAAAGAACGGCGACTACAATTTACTCTCGACACGATCGAGAATCCATTTCGACATGGCCCCCGCATCGACTCGAGAGTGGGGGGCTTAATGATATGCCTAATTGGGCCAACCCAATGGGCCTACAATTTCTTTACCTACTGGGCCACGAGCCCAATATCAAAGACCATTATCACCGATGCCCAATCACCTTCAAGTAAGGTTTTGGCCCGACAATCTCAACTAAACTATAAATAAAGGTTTGAACTCATTCCTTAAGGTACGTCCTATTAACTGAGCAATACGATTAACTGTATTCTCTGGACTATTTCTTCTATCAGCACGTCTGACTTGAGCGTCGGAGGGGTTTCCGCCGGATCAACCCCCGGCCTAGTTCACGTGTTCTATGATCGCAGGTACCTCAGGATCATCAAGTTGTCAAGCTACTGATCCGCTTTGCTCTCCCAGTTCGTTTTCTACACTACCCCAGGTGATCTAAGTAATTAGCATCATCAATATATATATATATATATATATATATATATATATATATATATATATATATATATATATATATATATATATATAAAACACACACACACATGATTATATATTGATTAGTCCAAATAGAAACAATGATTTAAAGATTATAACAACCCATCTATCCAATAGCAATATGCAACAAAAGATATTGTTCAAATGTGACATTTTCTTGATACATACATTATACGTATTTCATTGTCGGTTTTTCGTTTTATTTTATGTATTGAATAAAAAAAAATCAAGAAAATCAATGCGGGAAGTAGTTCTTCTTTGATACAGAAATTGTATTCGTACTCGTAGGGCATGGCCCGGAACTCGACGTATGACATTGACATCTATCTTAAAAATTTCAGGAAAATCAATACCAATTATTAACGATCAAATAATAACAAATAAAAAACCCAAAATTAATTAGGAAAAAAAACATTAAAGAATTAACAATATTTTACCAATTATGCAGATGAATAATTTATGCTCAATAGTCGGCTGGATTATAAAACTTCATGGATTAAAAAAATTATAAAAATAATAATAACAAAGGGAAGATACTTTGTTGTTGACTTCTTCCTGTATGACTTTGTTGTTGACTTTATTTTCCTTTTTTCTTTTGGTAATTGTCAATTAGTCCAACATTAATTACTCCGCTTAAAAGCCCAGCTGTCCACAGGCCCATTTCAACTTCCCCTTATTACGGCCTCTATAAAGTAATATTAAATTTCGAAAGTCACTTCATGATTGAGTAATTACAATCACTCTCTCAATATAAATATTTTTATATGTCTACCCTGGTGATGTCGAATTTAGTAGAATATTCTAGATTAAGTGAAATATTCTCCAATTTGTACTCGTTTTAACTCCTTCGAGCTCCACATTTTGAAATAACATTATCATAAGATGTGTCTCTTAGATTGTGGTGCAACATAAACTGCAGTTTTGCTCAAAACGAGTACAAACTAGAGAACATTCCACGACATCTAGAAGATTTTGTTAATTTTGATATCATAAGGATAGGCTTGTGATACGGGCATAATTTAATTAGTGAAATAGTTAGTTAGATTAGTAAGTTAGTGGGAGATTTAATAGAATTATGGCTCGTTTGGTTACCGCTATAAGGTTCTACTGACTAAATAGTAGGGGCTAATAGCATGTCCGGTTGGTAAGATTCAGACTTTTTCAATCCCGCTACTAAATTCAAAGCCCGCTATTAAATGCTACTATTTCATTAAATTAGTAGCACCCCTCCCATTGAGATTAATTTAATAGGGGGTGACTAAAAAGGAAAAATAGAATTGTATCCTTAAAATTACGTTTTATTATTGTAAACTAAGTGGTTTTATAGACAATTCATATGTAATAACTAATTTTAACAAATTTAATAGAAAATCTAATCTAAGAAACCGTACATGCTACTAGCTAAATAATTAATTAGTCAGTAGGGAGTTAATCGAATCTCATGTAATCCAATCTAATCCAATATAGATAACCGAACGAGCCAGTCAAATATAATTATTTTCTATTTGTGCATAAATCATTATACAAACATTTTAGTTAGTGGGCTAATTAGTAGGGTAATTTGGTTAATTAATGGGTTAGTGGTGTGGTAGTTATTTGTAGTATTATAAATACATGGTAATTGGCAAAGTAAAGGGATATGCAAAATTATTGAAATCAATATTCTCTTGTCTTTTAATTTATCTCCTCGATTCTTATTCTATCTTTTATACTTCTTTTTCTAATTCTAATTCTCTTAATTCACATCTCTCGATTCTTTCTTAATTCCCAAACTATGTTTTCTTGCTCAAATTACTACGTAACAACGTGTAAGCAAATTCATAATTGAAGAGAGTAGTTCCAATTACCAAAACATGAATTTTTTTTTACGTAATTTAACTTTATCTTAGGGATGGCAGTAATTTATCATAATATTTATTTGTTTTGTATAATTTATATGATAAAGTTTATAGGCATTAATTATGTTAATGCCAGTACAACTTTTTTCTAGAGCTTGTCAATACAACATGTTGGCGGCCGATGCCACAAGTCAACCCATGCCCCATAGGCCATACCCGTACCCTATCCATCATAGACATTTGAAGATGTTGTTGCATGCCACGTGGCAACATCATGGATGGCATTCATGCACATCATTTTTATTAATAATTGGTTTAATTTCCTTCAATTTATTTCACATTATTTAAGAGAGGGAGAGAAAAAATAAAACAAGATAAATGACAAGAGTGGTGAACCTGTCACTACTTTGTTTCCATAGTTTTATTATGAGAATAGCTATTGACTTCGTTTTACCTTTCATTTGAATGAGTCCAACTCAATTTAATATTATATATTTATATATATTAATATATATATATATCCACTATCATGTCATATTGAAATAAAGTACTCAATTTATTCCAAATTATAAGTATTAAGTAGATTTAAAAAAAAAACGAATGGATAATTAACATTATGGTAAATTACTAGCATCCATGAGGTATAGTTAAATTAAAAAAACTCCTCATGTTTGGGTAATTAAAACCAATCCCATCAATTATAAATCTTCTTATACATTTACCTTTGCGATGTTAAATTTGGTGGAATCTTCTAGATTTTATAGAATATTTTTAATTGTGTACCTGTTTTATCCCATTCGAATTCTACATTTTGAAGCAAAATGAGATAATAAGATGTGTTTTTTGTTTGTAAATATCAGATTGTGATGCATCAGAAACTGCATTTTTACACAAAACGAGTACAAACTAGAGAACATTCCACGGAATCAAGAAAATTTTATTGATTTTGACACCATAAGGGTGGATGTGTAAGAAAATTCATAGTTTAGGGGTGGTTTCGTAATTTGACCATACCTTAGGGGTGATTGTAATTTACACTAAAAATAATAATAAAAGGGGCGTAAGTAAATAAGGGAAAATATTGGGGAAGAAAGTGAAATAATAAAAATAGCTGCATATAACATAACGGGCATACTTCCCTTGAATTTGTTTTACCATGGTCAACTCTCTTCTCTCTCTAGCAGACTGAATTTCGGAAAGCAAGCTGCTGATCATTCATTGCCGGCACCGGAAAATTAACTGCCGGCCATGTCGTTTTCCGATTCCGATAACTCCTCCCACGGCGGAGAGTACAAAACTTTGCGCCATGTCAGCCGCGATCGTAAGCGCTCTCTCTCTCAAACCCCCCTCTCTATCACTCTAAAACCCCTCTCTCTGTGTTATTATTGGAAGGTGATTTGGAATAGGGTTTACGATTGAACAACATTTTGTTAGCTTGAGATTTTGAATTAGTATTTCGGATTGATTTTTTCCGGTAAATATTTTCTTATAGGATTGTTATATGAAATGCTTCAAACACCCAAATCAGGAGATTCGAGATCATCGTGGAAGGTATATATCTTGCTACACATTGCTATTAGGCTGTACTATGCTCAATAACTCTGTCTCTGCAGAGAAGATTGTTCGATTATTTACCAATCTAGTTAGATTTGATTATCTGTTGTCTTGATTCACACTTCAAAATGCTGAATAATTTTGCTTATCAAGACTCGGCGTTCTTTTTTGAAACCGTAAAATTGGACTTGGAGAATGAAGGCGTAGAATATTAACTTGATTTGTTTGATTAAGGTAGTCCTCATTGAGCTAATAATAGAATTTTTATTGCTCTATGTTCAGAAGTAGTGGTTTATTAGTTTATATCGAGCTTGAAGATAAACTGATAGAATTATCTGGAAACAAGCAAACGGAGATAGTTTTGCTTCTAGGGATTTGTGAACATTTTCAGTCAAATTTAGAATTAGGGGGTTCATGTTTTATTATATGATCTGATTATAAGATAAGACTTGACATATTTAATCTGTTAGCATACTTTGGGTTCGTGTATCGTAAGTACTTATTGGATACGCTAAACCTCCCAAACAGGCTTGCATATGAAACGGAGCTCTTTATTCTTGTAATTGCACTTAGTTTTTCATTGTTTCCTCTGTTCTTTTATGGCGCTTTAGTTGTTACAATATACTCTTCTTAGCTACCTAGTTTTGGTCGGCAGGTACTTATCATGGATAAAGTTACTCTAAAAGTGATGTCGAACTCATGCAAAATGTCAGATATCACAGACCAAGGAGTTTCGTGTAAGCATTTCTACGATTGCGGTCATAAAAAATATCTGTTAACTTTCATTTTAACCAATAGTAATCTGATCTTATGTCTCTTTTCAAATAGATATCTGTTCTTATCGTTTTTCTTTTCTCGGTTTCTCAGTGGTTGAAGACCTTTACAGAAGAAGACAACCTTTAACTTCAATGGATGCCATATATTTTATTCAACCTTCGAAAGAGAAGTATGTTTATCGTTGTCTTCAGTTTTTCAGTCAGTATGTACAAATTAAAAAGCAGGTCATATTTGTTCAAATCAACCCATAATTTTGAATTTTTTTCTTACTATAAGTTATTCGAAACCCATTCCTCAAACATTTCTATATTAACGGATGTTTTAGTATAGTTTTAGCAGTTATTGCCATTTTATCTATTATCTGATTGAAATCTCATTCAGAATTACTTAAGATGATACAGGACTGACTGTTAATCTCTGCTTCCTTTTCAGCGTCGTGTTGTTCTTGTCTGACATGTCGGGAAGAGAACCTTTATACAGGAAGTATGTTAAAGGACTCTTTCTATACTTGAATTAATGTCTTGCCTATCTGCTGTACCGAGTCTGACTGCAGGATGTCTTCTTCTCTTGGTGTTCGTGTGGATGCAGAGCATATGTTTACTTCAGTGCACCTATATCGAAAGACCTTATTGCTCGCATAAAGAGAGATACTAGTGTTTTACCGCGCATTGGGGCATTAAGAGAGGTTAGAAGTTGCTCATTTTTGCAGTAATAAATTGAACATATTAATATATAGTTAAATAATTTATTTCGAAACCTTTTGGCAAATTTCAGATGAATTTGGAGTACGTCACGATAGACAATCAGGTAACTGATAATTCACTTTGGTGCTTACGTCTTGATCATGCAACTTGCAGCGTGGAAAAAAGATAAAATCCAAGTTGCACTATAGCGTAGCTCAAATAAGTTTGCATCTTTATCTGCTAGTAGTATATGTATATGGTGCTGTCTTTAGTGTGCTGGAAATGGCATCAGTGTAGCAATTTTATTTACAGGGGTTCATAACTGATCATGAAAGAGCACTCGAGGAACTATTTGGTGATGATGCTGAAAATTCTCGAAAATCTGATGCTTGCTTGAATGTAATGGCCACACGAATCGCTACTGTTTTCGCTTCACTTAAGGTACCAAAAGATAATCTCAGTTGACTATCTGATGTCTTCTTGTTTTTGTTTATCATTTCGGTTATCGCAAGTTTGTCTTTTGTCAATATTTATCTAACATAAAGATAGTGGGTGGCACCATGGAATTCTTAAATATTTTCTTGTATTTGGAAGATTATCTCTGTTGACCCCCCCCCCCCCCCCCCCCCCGATGAGGTAAAATATGTAATTGGATCGAATTCATTTGTTATCAATGTTTAGTCAACGTTTTCATATAATTTCCCACTTCAGGAATTTCCTTTCGTGCGGTATAGAGCAGTCAATCTTGATGGTGACACGATGACTACTGTTCGTGATTTAGTTCCTACCAAGCTAGCTGCAGCAGTTTGGAACTGCATTACAACGTACAAATCATCTGTTCCCAACTTTCCCCAAACAGAGACGTGCGAATTACTTATAGTGGACCGATCAGTTGACCAGGTGTCATAAGTTTACTCTCTCTCTCTCTCTCTCTCTCTCTCTCTCTCTCTCTCTCTCTCTCTCTCTCTCTCTCTCTCTCTCTCTCTCTCTCTCTCTCTCTCTCTCTCTCTCTGACTAATTATGAAGTTGTTGCTTTAGATTGCTCCAATCATTCATGAATGGACCTATGATGCTATGTGTCATGATCTGCTTAATCTGGACGGCAATAAATATGTGTACGAGGTAAATTCCGTGCCCAAATACTTTTTTTTTCTTTTTGCATGCCAATAATTGCGTATGAGGAATCTTCTGATGACGTATAAAGGATTAGGTTCCCAGAAAATCAGGTGGTCCGCCCGAAAAAAAGGAAGTCCTTTTGGAAGATCACGATCCTATTTGGCTCGAGCTCCGTCACACTCACATAGCAGAGGTGTTTGTTTAATCACGCACTGAATTTCCCCTTTTGTAGTTTGCTCGATTTCATGTCGGTGCCATTTTTCTCACCTCAAAATTTTCAGGCTAGTGAACGGTTGCACGACAAGATGACAAATTTTGTTTCGAAAAACAAAGCTGCTCAATTGCAGCAGAGGTTCGAGAAAACAAAAAAAAAAGTTTTTTATTTGACTAATCTTGCCCTCGTAACCAATTTCCGATTTTCGAGTCTCTACCTCTATGTAGGAACGGTGGTGAGCTTTCTACACACGACCTTCAGAAAATGGTTCAAGCCTTGCCGCAATACAGCGAACAGATGGAGAAATTGTCTATCCATGTTGAGGTTGTCTCTACTAATTGTTCAATGAATTTCGTTTCACTAACTATCGTGTAACCTTGATTCTAAATTGCTGATGATGATAGTTATTTTACGTAATGAAATGTTGGATAGGGTTCTAATTTTCCTTCTGATACAATAGAACCTCGATAAATTAATAACCTCGTTTAAATAATAATTTCTTACAGTCCCGAGTCGGTAAAAACATACTAAATTATTAGCTCGATAATTTAATATTTCGCTAAATTAATAGAATTTTGTCAGTCCCGACTGTATTAATTTATAGAGGTTTAACTGTATATCAATTTTATTTAGGGGAGGACCAATGAAACATGAAAAATGTGATTGATTTACGAAAACAAAATTGTATTTGCTTCATATAAACTTGCAAAATGCTGATTCTCTCTCTCCTTCAATCAGATTGCTGGAAAACTTAATAAAATAATTAGAGATATGGATCTTCGAGAACTCGGTCAACTTGAGCAGGACCTTGTATTTGGCGATGCAGGAACGAAGGAAGTTATGAATTTCTTGAGAATGAAGCAGGTATTATCTTTATAGCTATACTCCGATACACCGCCAGGAGTTACATGCTCGGTTATGAACTTATGATATATCATGGTAATTATTTATTTATCCTACAGGATGTAATGAATGAAAATAAACTGCGGCTTATGATGATTTACGCTAGTATCTTTCCGGAAAATTTTGAGGATGACAAAGCATCACAACTCATGCAGGTACACATGCTCGCATACTTGAATGCATATGTTTTTTTCTATACGTTTTTTATAAATTTTGTACTTATTCTTTATCCATACGTGCGTATTTGTTCACTTTCCAATTTCTGATGCCTCGTATTTTTACGGAAATGCAACAATCCGCCGCTATTTAGAGATGATTATTCTGCATTAAAATCTCGGCCAAATTAAACCAAGAAATTCAATTGCAGACTGAAGGCTAAATTTTCATATGGTTATTTTTTTTTATGCTTCTTCAGTTGGCAAAGTTACCACATGCGGACACGAAAGCTGTGAAAAATATGAAACTGATTGCGGGATCCGATACTGGAAAGACTTCAAAAGGTGCATTTTCGCTGAAGTTTGATTCAGCAAAGGTAATTTATATTAATGGGTAAATTGCAACCACCTCCCCAAGGTAAAGTGTAATTACAAAAAAACCCTTCTTTTTGAGAAATTACATCCAGCCCCTGCAGTTTGTAAATTCTTTACATACACGCCCTGCAAAAGGGGGTTAATTTAAGATTTCTACAAATTGTGGGGTGGATGTAATTATGAAAAAATGAGGGGTTTTTTCGTAAATAGACCTTAGCTCAGGGGGCGGTTGTAATTTACCCATATATTAATAGACTCGCTATATTCATACGCGTAATCGTAGCACGAGGCTAACTTTAGACATGAAAGTCACTAATTTTGTTTGCTTAATTATCAGAGTAAGCATAAACTAAGGAAGGATCGATCAGGAGAAGAAAAGACGTGGGCACTATTTCGGTTTTATCCAATGATAGAGGTTTGATTTAAGATCAAAATGCATATGTTTGATGTTTTCTCGAGTTTGAATACACATATAATAATAACTTGGTTTATTTTTTCAGGAGTTGATCGAAAAGTTGAGCAAAGGAGAATTGCCGAAAGACGAGTACCAGTGCATGAATAATCCTAGTCCTTCAAGTAATGGGAACCAAATGAATAATAGTGGAGCCTCACATGGTCCACATTCAATGAGATCAAGACGAACTGCCACATGGGCGAAATCTGGCTCCTCCGACGATGGATATTCAAGGTAGCCACCTGGCCTTCTTTCTCTGAATCAAGAAAATATTGGCCCATTATAATAAGTATGAGAAATATTTATAAGTTCCCTCTTTTTTTTTTTCAGTGATTCAGTTTCGAGAAATAGCAAGAAGATGGGGCAGCGAATATTCGTTTTCATAATCGGAGGGGCAACTAGATCTGAGGTAAATTTTTAAATTTATAGTTGTGTTTCTTTTTAAGCAAGTAGTTTATTTTACATGGGATTTTTTGAAACGGTCGTTTTTCGGTGTATTGTTCGTTCTCAGCTTAGGGTTTGTCATAAGCTTACAGCAAAACTAGGGAGGGAAGTAGTTCTCGGTACAACAAGTATCGATGATCCACCTCAATACATTACGGTAATTAAGATCACATTATTCGCATTATATGTATATGTGTATATATATATAGGAATCTGTAGAATAATATATTGAATAAGGATTTCCTGATTCTGAAACGAAACATACACAACTTGTTACTCTTCATGCATGCATCCCATGGTTTTTGAAAAAAACGAAAAGTTCTTTCGCACCGAATGTTCTGTTTTCTTGATTTTGAAACGATGGCGATATAGTAATTATTTGCTTGTCGTCTCATGCTCCACAGAAACTTAAGCTCTTGTCCGAAAAAGAGCTCCTCAATTGACGATGTCCATACAATATAATTTCGTCACACACCTCTGCAGGTTGGTCTTATTGTTCTAAATTTTTATAGCTTAATCATTTTTGCTATATATCCATCGTCAGTTTGAAAAATAACCGACTAGATAAAACATGCTGGGCAGCTGACGAAATTTTATGATTTACTCTTTAAAGTTTGATTTGTTTATACGTTGCGAAACTACAGGCACTGACATACAAAGATGTTTCAGTACTTGTAAATTGTAATTTCTCGAATGAATTTGTTTGAAAATTTGATATACCGATTTAAAATCTATAAATCATAAATTCATTATTGAACATAATTAGTGTACTCAATGAAAAATATCGTTGACTAGTCGATCTTTTCGAGGTTTCAATTAATTTAGAGTGCTCAGATTCCACGAAGAAATTCTCAAAGAATAAGCCTTCAAGCCTGCACTTGTTTTAAATTTAGGGTAAATTACGACTCGCACCCCCTGAGGTAAGGTCTATTTACGAAAACTCCACTCATTTTTCCATAATTACATCCACCCCTGAAATTTCTAGATTTCTTACATTAACACCCTTGTAAGTGGATTTAAGAAATTTATGAAAACCCCCTCATTTTTTCATAATTACATCCACCCCTAAAATTTGTAGATTTCTTACATTAACACCCTTTTGTAAGGGGTGAATGTAAGAAATTTATGAAACCCCCCTCGTTTTTTCATAATTGCATCCACCCCTAAAATTTGTAGGTTTCTTACAATAACACCCTTTTGTAAGGTGTGGATGTAAGAAATTTATGAAAACCCCCTCATTTTTTCATAATTGCATCAACTCCTGAAATTTGTAGATTTCTTACATTAACACCCTTTTGTAAGGGGTGGATGTAAGAAATTTATGAAAACCTCCTAGTTTTTTCATAATTACATCCACCCCTGAAATTTTGTAGGTTTCTTACAAATCTACCCTAAATTTTATCATTCAATACAATCGTCTTCATTAGTCGATGCATACGTCAAAATATCAAGATCGAAAGAGGCTTTAACTAGAAATATTTGCTAGTAAAACTATCAATCCTCGCTACCTAAAGTAAAGAAGGAAAACAAAAAAAAGCACAGCAGTATAACTGAAAAATCTCTACTTTGTGCAACTAATATTACATGATTATTGTCCAACAACTTTGGCACAAGAGATTTCAACATGTAGACGACAAGAATCGTCGACAATGAATCCATTTTTAGGATCATTAATAGTTGCAACCTCGATGAATGAAGCCCATCCCCAATCACAATCGGTTTTCGTAAACACCCTATCAGCAGCTGCGAGAAAAAATAACGTAAGTATTTCGCGAGAGAGGTTTAAAAAAATGTGTGTAATTAACCAAATATTGATGCTGTAATGTAATAACGTACAGTTTCGTTTCTTGTGATTATCAGAAACCTGGTTTTCGATCCATATAGTATAATTACGTAGTTGCACTATTTCAGAACCGAGATAGCACAAATAGATGGAGACGCCTCGTTTAACCGCATTAGTGTCTCCTCTCGGGTAAACTACGACTCTCCTAAAATTTATCGACAGAAATCATGTCAAAAAAATCTAGTTCGGAACAATTATATATTTCCAATTATTAAAAGGGTAAATTACAACAACCCCCTGAGGTATGGTCAAATTATGAATAAACCCCTCATGTTTGGATAATTACATCTACCCCTCAACTATGAATCTTCTTACATCTCCACCCTTATGGTGTCAAATTTAACATAATCATCTAGATTCCGTCGAATGTTCTCTAGTTTGTACTCGTTTTGTGCACAAATATAGTTTTTGCTGCACCACGATCTGATATATATACAAGTCAAAAAACATATCTTATGATCATCTAACTTCAAAATGTGGAGCTCGTATGGGATAAAATGGGTCCGAAAATTGATAATATACCATATAATGTAGAAGATTCCACTAAATTTGAAACCGCAAGGGTGGACGTGTAAGAAGATTTATAGTTGAGGGGTGGTTGTAATTACCCAAACACGAGGGGGGTTTTCGTAATTTGACCATACATAAGGGGTGGTTGTAATTTACCCTAATTAAAAAGAAAATAGAGAGGTTTATTGCATACGGCACCCTCGTGGGAAGTTTTTAGCAATTGAATATAATACAGGGGCATAAATGCAATAAACACATAACAAAAAGGTACCATTTTTGCCCTTGAGCAATGAATTCTTCAGAATGCCAAATATATCTGATTTTAGAGAAGCTTGAAATCGTCCAATCACGAACGCTTGTCAAAGACACACATTCGACGACTGCTTCTCTTTTAAGGACAAAAACCTCAGCGCCGAACACACAGTTGTCGTTGACTAGGTATCCGTTTGACGAATCTAATAGAAAATCCCTAGAGATAAATTTCGCAAAACCCCATTCCGACTTTATTCCTATGAAACGTCTTGTTCTTCCTGTCTCAATCAATCAGTGTGTTTTTTTGTGTTGTAATAAATTATTATCACTCCTTAATTAGCCGTTTAAATAAACCGAGAAATCAAAAGAATACCCGTTGAAGAAAGATAATTGCCCGAAATTTGATTAAGAAGAAAGATGCTGAAGACAACATTGACTTCCTCGTTCGCGGAAAGACAACTTGTGTCCGCCATAGCCAAGTTTACGGATACATAGTCGCTATCGTTTTCGTTGCAATAGATTATTAGTCTCCTGTACAAATTCAATTTCATCGTATCTATCACTTTTTCATAAACATTTTTTGGTTGCAATTCTTTTCGTTACAACAAAGATATAACAAAATGAAATACACACACCATTTGTATTCTCCGGCCTTAAATTCATTCGTTTCGAATTTGTCGATCCCGCACGTGCCAAAAGAGGAGAAAGATTCGATCTTCGTCAGAAAATGTGCAGGTGGTGCCTTTCTTGTTTCCATTGTGGCAACCTCTAACCCTAATATATAGATTCAAATAAATTCACACACACACACACACACACACATGTGCACACACAAACACATGTATACACACACAAGAAATGAAAATTATCATACCATTATCTGCTGCTGGTTTCATAGAGATATAGTTTCCCATCGTCTTGTATTTTTTCTGCAAATCTTTGTAAATCAAATAACCAATCATATTTAATAAACCCTAATTTAATCATTGAGGTAACGTGAAACGAAAGTCATGTTTCATTCATTATTATTTTTTTATTTTTTATTTTTTATTTTGAATATTATCTATTATCCTTATAAATATGGCTCAATTTATGCAATCGGGTAATATATTGTTTGATATGACATATTTGACCTTTAAGTGAGCGGGAAAGATATTGTCCTCGAAACTCAAACTTCCTAAAATATAACTGTCATTAAATCTCAACTGATAAGCTCTTGCGTTTGACAAACTATTTAAAGAGTTGATAAGCTGTAACATCTTATCTTTTAGAATTAATTTTTAAAATGTTTGGATAATAAGCTTATAAGCTACTTTTAGTTATTTCCCAAAATTCAGCTTATTCTACTTTAGGGGTTATACTGCAATTGATTATATAAAATTATTCTAATCATTTCCCATATTACCACTAAAATTATTAAATTACCTTTATTAGCTTTAAAAATTCATTTCGGGTGCTCTATGCATCATTTATTGTGTTTCTAGGGTGAAAAGTGCTACTAATTTGTTTCGAGGGTGCAAAAATGTCAAAATGCTATTTATCAAGGGTGCAAAGTGGAATTAAGCATGCATATATATACATATATATATATATATATATATATATATATATATATATATGCATTCATTTGACTTAATTATTCTTGTTTTTGTAATATAACTAACATTACAATATTACATCATCTTTCGGTTGTAAAAATGGAAAAAGAAAAAGAAAAAAAAAACCTCTGCAAACATACATTCCTCATTTTTCCTTGAGTTTTTCCCTTGCCTGCAAAAACTCAACATACAAATTGAAAAAAAAAAAAAAAAATCAATTACGAATCCATTTCCTAAAAAAAAATCTAGAAATCGAAAAAAATCAAGATTCCTCTGTTTCAAGGTTTGGCATCACAATAAAACCACGTGCACAATTAATTTACCTTTTCGAATTCCTTCTTGTACAAGTATCCCTGCACGAGGAAAAAAAACGATGAAGAAACGAGAGATGCGTAAAATAGGACGATAATAAAATAATACGATAGAATCGACAAATTAAACCTTGTTGGTTCCATAGATATAATCACAGTATGTAAATACTGATGCAAAATTGCTTTGGCTTTTCCCTCCAACAAAGTGATGGTAATCATGAAAATGTGCTCCTCCATAAAATGGAATATACTTCAAAGGACTCCATGGAAAATCATACCTAAATACCAATATTAATTAATCTATTTAATAAATCCATCTAACTTTCTTTTTGAAAAAAAATAAATAAGAGTAAATTACAACCACCCCTGAGGTATGGCCAAATTATGAAAAAACCAATCATGTTTGGATAATTACATATATCCCCTCAACTATGAATCTTTTTACGTCTCTACCCTTATGGTGTAAAATTCAATATAATCATCTAGATTTCGTGGAATGTTCTCTAGTTTGTACTCGTTTTGTGCAAAAATACAGTTTCTGATGCACATCTTATGATCATCTAGCTTCAAAATTTGGAGCTCGAATGGGATAAAAAATAGTCCAAAATTGAGAATATTCCATATAATCTAGAAGATTCCACTAAATTTGAAACCTCAATGGTGGACGTGTAAGAAGATTTATAGTTAAATGGGTGGTTGTAATTACACAAACAAGAGGGAGGGTTTCGTAATTTGACAATACCTCAGGGGTGGTGGTTGTAATTTACCCAATAAATAAATACGAGATTTTTTGTACGTACGTACCCACTATGAGTTTCAACGGCTTCCATTTGCCTAACAATCATCCAGAGCCAGAAAGTGACCATATGGCCCGGAGCAATTAACGGGCCAAGAAACGAGGCTAAACCGAGTATTATAATCTCGGCCCAATGTGCGTAAGGTGCTGCGAATCCGATCGGAGCGGTGTACTCGTGGTGGACTCGGTGAATATTTTCGTAGCCCCATTTGTTGTGGAGCATTCTGTGTAACCAGTAGTTAGCGTAATCTTCGACGAGAAAGTACGCGAAGAGCTGTAATAAAACTTCTGAGGTTGATGGTAGTGGCAAACTTGTTCTTATACCAATCATCTGCAGAAATTAACATATATATCAATTATTATTGATTTCTATAATTTGCGACGAAACGGAGTTAGTATTTAATTCCGTATTTCAATTTATACGAAATTCTTTTGCAACGAAACGGAATCGCGGAGAATTATATAATAAATTGGCAGTTAAAATATTCCAAGAATCCAACAAAAAAACATAAATCATAAATATTTATGGAAAATAAAAAATAAAAAATCCCACAATTTTACATGAATGCACACAATGATTTTTTTCATTTTTTTTAAATGATCCAAAAGATGCCAATTAATACAATTTATTTAGGATAATTCCAAGAAACATGCAAAAACGAAATCTAAATATTAAAAAAAAAACAGAAGAAATATAATTTTTTTTATTACTAAAACATAAAAAAAAAAAAAAAAAATAATGACCGTCCTGTCAATTAATCAGAACCAGAAGATATATATATATATATATCAAATACAATTTCTTTAGGGTTTCTAATAAACATGCAAAAATGAAAACACACACACACACATATTATATATATATATATATATATATATATATATATATATATATATATATATATATATTATGATAATTATTACCTTAATGACTGGGTAAGAAAAGATTTGGAGAGGGCCAACAGCAAGAACAAAGGTGATCACAACTTTTCTGTAACAATCCAACATATCCGACAAAGAGTTCTTCATGTTGGGCTGAATCTTGAAACCGTCGATCTTCTTCGAACGTAAAAGCTCGATAACCACGTACGGCAACGGCAGAATCGTGTAGAATATAAACAAGAAAATCGTGTTATGGCAATAAAGAAAGTAATCCGATTTCTCGGCAGAGTATTCGAACCACAACGTCTCCAAGAACGACAGGTTTCTTCCGATAGAAACCGATGCTTCTTCTAGGGTTCGATACGGCAACATTTTCTCTCTCTCTAGAATGTAGAGAGAGAAAGGAAAAGAAGAAAAATGTGGGAGGGGGTGAAGATAACTGTTGGATGAATTACCAGTTGGAGAAAGAACAAAATATGGAGAAATGTTTGGTGCTATAATTATATATAGGATAAATTACGAGGTAAAGTATATTTACGAAAAAACCCCTTTATTTTTTCATAATTACATTTGCTTCTGAAATTTGTAGATTTTTTACATTAACACCCTTTTATATGGGGTGTAATTGCACAAAATAAAGAGTTTTTTTTTTAAATAATCTTTATGTGAGGGAGCTAGTTGTAATTTACTTTTATATATTTTATTGCTCTTGTTTTTATGGTTCACCGAATAAGAGGGTGTCCCTCTTCTTACCGTTCATTAATCTTCCTTATATATTGGAAGAGTTTAAATAATTTTTTGTTTTAATTAAAAAAAAATTTAACCTTTTTTGTTTAACATGGGATTAATATATATATATATATATATATATATATATATATATATATATATATATATATATATATATATATATATATATATAGGTCTTGAATGTAACATGTAAGTCAAAAGTAATTAATTAAGTCTACCGAATTTGACATATCTACTAATTAATTGTAGAAGTTAACTAGCTATGAAGATATTACTATCTCTGTCCCATATTATATGTCTTTTTAGAGAGTTTTTTTTTGTCCCAAATTATTTGTCATTTTAGATTTTCAATGCATCATTAATTGCATTATTTTCAATTTTACCCTTTATCACTCCTAATTAGTTAGTTGTAAAATAATTAATGTCAAGGATATATTAGTATTTTCCTATGCTTTTCACTATAATCTATACACATTTATTGATTTTCTTAATATGTGTGCCACAACCCAAAACGTCATTTAAATTGGGACGGAGAGAGTATTAGATTATTGGTTCTATTTCCTATCGAATCCCCCTGTCAACGGTCATTAGGTCGAGCTTGTCATATATGGTTCAGCCTAGTGTAGTTTACGTATCTCGTATAGTTTGCAAGCTGTTATACGAGAGTATAGATTTACCGAGTGCACCTATATAGTTGGTTGCGGGTTCCTTCATTACAAAAAAAAAAAAAAAACTAAAAAAAAAAATCTAATAATAAAATAAAAAAACTTTCTCCAAATAATAACAACAAAAATAATAATAAAACCGCTAAGCCCACATATACATGATTATGTCGCTGTTCGACTTCTTTCGCACACGGACCAAGGTCATTGGAGTCTTCAGAGTTCTCTCACGGCGATCCGGAACTCTCTTTCTACTTTGGAGTACAGGATTACACATATCTACCGGGAGGGCAATAAAGTAGCTGATGCATTAGCTAACTTGGGGTGTCAGACCGAGTTGGCTCGTACCTTCACAACAGCGGAACTTCCTCGACCTATTCAGCAGATGATTCGGATGGACCAGCTTGGATATCCATCATTTCGACGACAGTCTCGCACATAGGTGCCACGCATTCCACGTTTTTATATTATTGGCAATTTAGGAATTTTCGTGAACTTTACATGTTAGGAAGGGTTGGGGTGATTATGGATTGTTTGGGTCTATCAAGACTAGACTGTTTGCCGAATGGTGCCACACATTTCGCAGCCGTTATACCTGTTTCGCCCATTTTTGGCGAAAGTGTAAGTGGCCTCGGCTGTTGTGGTGAGGCGAACGGTCTACCTTGGTCTTCCCCGACCTTTTATGATCATTCCCACCCCGTCCTTTTTATTATTTGGGCCACCTGTTTTGCCCGTTTTCTTAACGTTTTGTTAGTTACCTATTGTCTTTTGTTTGTCAATTGCTATTATTAGCCATATGTTGGGCAGTAGCAATTTGAGCGAAACTCATTATGTACTTCTTAAATTTTGTTTTATAAACAGGTAGGGGGTCAAGCCTAACCCCCCACCCTCATTGGGTGTCGTTCTCTTAAAAAAAAAAAAAAAAAAAAAAAGTGTAGCATCTAATTTTCCGAAAGCGTATGTGTTCACATTTGAGTTTGTAACTAGCCGAAACCCTAAAAATCCCCCCAACCCCTATATATATATACATATACCAAACCCTAAACCCTAAATACCAACTCCTAAACCCTATGAGATAACTTTCTTTTACAATTATTTATTTATTTAATTTATTATAAATCATGAAAATCAATCTTAGTTATATAATTTGCTTCATAAACTATATATATATTGAAATAACATCCTCCGTAATTCCTTTAATTGGTTGATGAGTTCTACTAGTGGGATAAGTTATTTGTATCCATCATTTTCAACTGATTTTTGTTACACTCTAGTAGTCCTTTTTTAATGCCAATTTAAAGGCCGTGTGAAATGACTTTATAACCCTTCTTAAGTGCGTGCAAAAGACGATATTACCCTACTTTTGTTCTACATTAGAACCTCGATAAATTAATAATCTCGATTAAATAATAGTTTGTCGCGATCCCGACTTGGTGAAAATGTGTTAAATTATTAACTCGATAGTTTAATAATTCGCTAAATTAATAGGATTTCCATGAGCCAATTGTATTAATTTATAGACGTTTAACTGTGTTGATTATTTAGAGAAAAAAAAATTAATTTAATTTGTCATGCACAAGTTATATTCCAACAAACCAAGGGTAAAATAAAATAGTGTGGTCATATCGGTATTTTTAATTTAATTAATTAATTTATTATTTAATATTTTTTTGTAATGAGATGATAGCCCATTAAGTTTTCACAATGATCATTATGGCCCAAATTCATGTGAATTCTCAGAGTTTGGCCCAATATGTTATTATCAAATTAAATCGCCCGGAGCAATTTAGATATCATATGCAGGGGCAGATCCATTAGTGTGTTATTTATCTATTAGTTTATGTATTTTAACCCTCTAAAGTTAAAATTTTATTCACTTTTAGTCCCCACACCCGAAATTCCTTATGGGGGTGTGATATGAAATTTCTAAGGAGTCAATTGAACTTATTTAAAACTTGCCTGGATTAGAAACTAATTAAACTAAAGCTCCGGTTTTTCTTCCTCCTTGGGAGTTTCCTCGGATGTGTCCGTGTAATTTTTTTTTAAGGTGGTAAAGTAAAAAAAAGGACAAAATCGAGATTGCAAAATGCTATTAAACCCATATATAATGATTGTCTAAGTTTCATGTTGTTGGATCCGTGGTCACCACAGTTTAATTGCTGCAATAATGAATTAATTAATAAATATAATTTCGTAATCATTTTTCAGGAGAGATTTCATTTGGACAGAACAAAACAGCTAATTATCAAGTGAAAGTACTCTTTTTTTGGTCGTCCTCTTTGTGCAGTACAATATTGTAAAAGTCAAATCTGTACTACTCTCCAAGACACAATACTATATATATATATATATAATATATATACATATGTTATATATATACACATTCCAATATAATTATCTATTTAAATACATATTATCCAAAAAAAGAAAAAAAAATCAAATCAAAGCCATATTAATATACATGGCTTCTGCCAAGTCAACTCTGGTAATCATATTTCTCGTCTTGCTCCTCCACTTCCCGGAGATCCGAAGCCACGGCGGCGGCGGCCACGATGACGACGAGGTTCCCGGCGGTACTTCAACTGCAAACGGCACCACCACCGCCGACGGCGGCGGTAGCAAGAATGATCTGCACTCGAAGGGGCTGGTCCTGGTGAAGATCTGGTGCCTGATAATCATGTTCGCCGCCACGTTCGCCGGCGGGGTGTCACCGTACTTCTACAGATGGAACGAGAGCTTTCTCCTGCTGGGGACTCAGTTCGCCGGAGGGGTATTCTTGGGGACGGCGCTCATGCATTTCCTCAGCGATTCGAACTCCACGTTCGCCGATCTTACGCCGAAGCCGTACCCTTTCGCGTTCATGCTGGCGGCGGCCGGCTATCTTCTGACCATGCTGGGCGACTGCGTCGTTGCGTACGTTGTCCGAGAAAACAACGGAGGCGGCAATGATGACGTGGAAGGTGGAAAAGACCATAATAACCCTGTCTTGACGACGACTTCGTCCGTCGGCGACACCGTACTTCTCATACTCGCTCTTTGCTTCCACTCCGTTTTCGAGGGTATCGCTGTCGGCATTGCAGGTATATCTACAGTTAAATCTCTATAAATTATCTATAAATTATTTAAGTTGAGACTAACAAAATTCTATTAATTTAACGAAATATTAAATTATCGAACTAATAATTTAATACGTTTTCACCGAGTCGGGATCATGAGAAATTATTATTTAATCGAAATTATTAATTCATTGAGATTCTACTATATAAATTAGGGCTGAGCATGGGTCGGGTCGGACAATTATCAGCCAATTTCACCTATCCGACCCCACCACCCGATTTTGCTGAAAATCGAAAACCATTACCGATCCTACCACTATGCGTTCATATTGCATGTCAAATTAATTAATATTACATTGCTAGAAAAATTAATAACGTGAAAAACCCCGATTCGTAATTTTTAATTTTTAATTTTTCTTATTTGATTATGCCAGATACAAAAGGCGATGCATGGAGAAACCTATGGACGATATCGCTACACAAGATATTCGCAGCAATAGCAATGGGAATTGCACTCCTAAGAATGATACCAAAGCGACCATTTTTAACGACACTAATTTACTCCTTCGCCTTTGCTATCTCGAGCCCCGTCGGCATCGGAATAGGCATCGCTCTCGATGCCACCTCACAAGGCCGAAGCGCCGATTGGACTTACGCTATCACAATGGGAATCGCTTGCGGTGTATTTATCTACGTGGCAATTAATCATTTAATTTCCAAAGGATTTAAACCGGTGGCTAAGTGTTACTTTGATACTCCATTCTTTAAGTTTTTGGCTGTGGTTTTGGGTGTTGGAGTTATTGCAGTTGTTATGATTTGGGATTAGTCTTTTTTTCTTAATTTCCACTCATATATATATATATATATATATATATATATATATATATATATATATATATATATATATATATATATATATATATATATATATATATATATATATATATTCCAATTCATATATTCAAATGTATTGTTTTACATGTGTGATGATGAATTAATGTTTGTTGTGTGACAATACAGTAGAACTTCGATAATCTAATACTCGATTAGTTAATAACTTTGCGTAAATTAAATTTTTTTATAGGTTCCGACTGAGAAAATGTGATTCATGATCTTGGTAAACTATGCCCAATTGTTTGATACTAACGGGCTTGAGCCCATAGCTTACGTAGCCTAATTACGAGTCTTGCACTACCTACTCTTATAATAGAAATCCCCAATCCCGAATATTCTCGAATTTTTCTTCGACTTTTGAATTGTATCATTTTTCATAATTCCTGACTTGAGCGTGAGAGGATTTTTGCTGGGAAACATCCCGGCGCCCCCTAACGCTCTTTATGAGTGAATGTTTGCATCTAATTGGAGAGTTCGGAGCTCAAGTGCTCGAGTTTTTGTGCTCGCAGTAATTATTCGTCCCTACAACACGCATGCATTGGACTTCTCGCATTCTGATTCTCAGCTCGTGTCCCTCAGCTCGAGCTAATTCTTGAAGTGAGACCACATTAGGGCTAAATTATTAATTCGTCAAATTTATAAAATAATACATATTTAATAACGACAAAACATTTCACCTCCAATGTAAATATATACATACACAGACACATATTTTTGAATAATTATGTTTTGAGTCCATAGGGGCTAATTGCTACATCCTAAGCTAAAAGGGTGGTGCAATTGAAATAAAAGCAAACATAAGGGGTCATAAATATAATTATTTTCTCACACACCCGAGTGCCGACTCCCGCGTTCCGCCGCTCAGCGCGTATATAAATTTTAGGGTTTAAAGATCCTAATCAATGTTCAATATTCCCCAAAACACCAAAACCTCTCTCTCTCTCACACACAAAAACACAGTATTAGGGTTCAAAAGAGGCAAGAATTGTAAGCATAAAGCAATCACGATTTGCTCTTCATTTCCGAGAATTCCTGATTTTTTTTTTCTACATAAGGAATGGCTTTCTGGGGTGAGCCGTTCTCTCTTCTTCTTGTTTGTCTCTAATCTAAAGATTGTGTTTTATTTTCGATTCATTTTATTTTATTATTATTGTTATTCAAATTTCATGTTGCGCACCTCCGAAATCCTTCGATGATTTGCATTTTTTGATTTTTTTTGTGCGTTTTCTTTCATGAGTGTAACTTTTATGTGTGTGTGTGTGTGTGTGTGTGTGTGTGTGTGTGTGTGTGTGTGTGTTCGTGTGTGTGAATTTTAATTTTGTTACTGTTTATTCAGGTATTGAGGTGAAACCGGGGAAGCCCGTAATTCATTCTTGTGAAAAGACTAGTGGAAGGCTTCGAATTACCCAGGTACGATTTTCTTGGATTACTAAATTTTTAACCATTTGAATGAAGATAATGATATTATGAACACAATGCACATTGAATTTGTGTTAACAAAAATTTAGATATGTGAATGTAATGATGGGGAAAGGAGACCGCTTACCCGATCTTAAATTTTGTGATTTTTCTTTGCAATATGTTCTATTCAATTGCAGTAAACGTAATTACGAGTTTTTGTTTAGGCGATGCTGGGAATCGGTGATGCTACCAAGAAGAGTATACTACAGTGCAACGTGGGTAAACGAACTCCAGTTTTGATCTGTGCTTTGTTTCCCAATCAAACAGAGTCGTGTCAGTTAGATTTGGAATTCGAGGAATCGTATGATGTCATGTTTTCTGTTATCGGCCCTCGAAGCGTCTTCCTCTCTGGTTACTATGTCGCTCGAAGTCAACTAAACCATCCTCAGAGCGACACGTATCCTTTTTTTTTTATCGTCGTTCTTTTTTTTTATTCTTCAGTTTAGCCGCCACCTAAATACTATTTATATCTTATGATGCAATGACGGGTATTTTTCAACTCCTTCATTATTTATGGTGTGGATTGTTTTGTTGTTCTCGAGTTTATGTTTAGTTTACATGGTGGTAATTTTGAGTTTCCTTTACTTTTGAGTCAATAGAGAATCGTTTGGTGTGGATATTCAGAATAGCCAGTCAGACGGATCTAATTACTGTAGTGATGAGGATAAATACGAGGACAGTTTCATTGATGACAATGAAGTGCAAGTTTGTTCACCATCCCCTGATGTAAGCAGCCAAGGTATGTAATTACAATCAGATGTTCGTGTTGGAATATTGTAGCTGCAATTTTGTAAGAGTTCTAATGTATATGATTCAATTGATTTAGGCATATGACTCATAAATTATCTATTATGTTTCGTTATATCTTGTTATAAGATATGTAGTTTCTTGATCATTTGTATGGTTATTGTTATTGTTATCTACAATGATGCTATTAACGTTTATTCTGATAGTCGACTTTATTTTCTGAAATTTGTGTGATTATTAAAGATATGGATGAGAGTACACCGGAAAACGATAAGCTGGAGAATGGAAAGGCTCGCGGTAAACGGCTTACGAAGAAATTCCAAGTGGTTGAGTCAGACGATGAAGAAGATGGTGATGCTAATTCGTCTGAGAGTGAAGATGACGACGGCTTCCTTTTATCTATATTTAAGAATAAAAAAGCTGCAAAGACAACAGCTTCGACTGATGATGGAGAAAAGATTGCTCCGGCAACAGTACACATGGGCGAAAAGGCAAAAGATAACGTTGTATGTGACAGAAAGTCAAACGACAAGCTTGATCCGATAGATAAAAACGGCGAACTGGAAAGGTAATCGAGCCATAAAATTATTGTACTTTGCTATCACTTTTCCCGTGTAATTCTTGTTCAATGTTGCTCCAGCCTCCCACCTGTGATGTGAGGATATTATGGATATTTTACATACGTACACATGTTTGTGTTATTACATGATTTAGATCTATATTCGTGTATCTATGTAGGGAAGTGAAGGGTGAAGCTATTGTGGAAAACGATGTTGCCTTAATTAATGATAACGTTCATGGAAACGATGTAGAAGTCAACATAATTGACCAAAATCTGCCTATGTGCAATGGAGAGAATCAGATGAAATCTGGTGATCTGTATGTACCTCTACTTCATTTTTTTTTTGTAAACTACTATTACACGAATCTTACTCGTCGTCTATTATTTCTGCTCTTTTCTGGGGCATAAATCAGTGAAAAGCCGACAAAGAAAAGAAAGAAACATTCTGAGAAAACCTCTGAAATTCAAGATAAAGATCACGAAGTTGAAGCCCCGACAAATATGTAAGAATGTTATTTCCTTTGGCAATTTTTGTAAAACTGTAATTAGCTTTCATCTTACGCTACTTGCTCAAGCAGGGATGTTGTAGAACATGGATCTGGAAGTAGTAAAAAATCGAAGAAGAGAAGGAAAAAAGTTAATTTGGAAGGGACGAGCACAGAAGGAACTGTAGAGGAATCTAACAATGTTGGTAAAGATTGTGCATTAGGACAGGGTTTAGTACACGACGACTCGACAATGAAAGATCTGCCAGCGGAAAATGGAGACAAGGGACAACAGATTGATAAGTTTGTACCGTCTTTGTCTACTCGTTTCTTTGTTGATAATAAATGGGGTTTAGTTTGACAATTAAATTTAGAACATGAAACTGGTGTCACATAGTAGAAGTTTTTATTTGCAGCGATGTCCTCGTAAAATGTGCTAATGCTACTAGTCAGCCTGAGAAGAAATGTAAGAAAAAGACGAAGAACAAAACTCAAGGCGAAGGAGGCTCGAACATGGGCTCGCCTAATCAGACTGAAAATGCAAACCCAATTCGAAACAAGACCTTATCAAACGGGCTGACCATTGAAGAGGTGACAAATGGACTGTCAGATGGAAAAGTAGCTGCTCCAGGAAAAAAGGTATATTCTTGATTTTTTTCACTTTGTTGTGTATATTTACGATAATGCCATTTTTTTTAATAGTCTGAGTAAATGAAATCTTGCACCAGGTCAAAATTTATTACACTGCCATGTTGAAGGAGAATGGTCATGTTTTCGACTCAAATGTGGGCAAAACTGCCTGCAAGTTCCGATTAGGTAAAAAATTCTAGTGCTTTTTACTTTTTTATGCAATTTTACGAACCATGGTTATTTTCTCTATGGTCGGAGAAAATAAAATGAAAACTGGTCTTTCTTTGTATGTTTTACTTTTCAGGCGATGAAAGAATTATTGAAGGATGGAATCTTGGCATCGATGGTATATTATTAGCTATCTTGTGAATTGAAATAGACTAGTCTTCGTTTTTATAGATATAATGTTAATTATTAACACAAAATATGTGCTCAGGTATGCATGTAGGTGACAAGAGGCGACTCATTGTTCCACCATCTATGAGGTAATTATGCTCGAAATCTTCGTAAATCGTGAATGCTAAACTCCTTTGTGTAAAACTATTTTTTACGCAAATTATTGTTTTTTTTTTTTAAATATGGTGCAGTGTGGGAAAATACGGAGCAGGAGAAAACGTTCCACCAAAATCGTGGCTTGTGTATGATGTTGAATTGGTCGGTGTGCGTAAATGAGCACATTTTTTTTTCTGTCTCGATTTAATTTTGAATATTTTTGAAAGAAATGGTGGTCTAAAAAAGCAGAGGGCCATCTGTGAAACTATTATACATCCTAAAGAAGGCAAGATACATTATTGTCTTTCAGCTTCTTTAATGGCTTGAACCAACTATTGCAAGGCTGAACATTTTTTATTATTTTTTTATTTATCTTGTTTTGGTTTATTATTAAGTACTTCATGAATCTTTTATAATTATGCTAAAAAAAAAATAATAATAATAATAAAAAGCCAATAAATTGTAGGGTAAATTACTCACGGCCACCCCCGAGGTAATGTTAAATTATGAACAACTCCCTAATGTTTTGATAATTACAATCATCCCTCAATTATGAATCTTCTTACACGTCCATCGTTGCGGTGTCAAATTTAGTTGAATTTTCTGAATTATGTGGAATATTTTTTCAGTTTGTACCCGTTTTACCCCATTAAAGCTCCATATTTTGAAAGAAGATGATCATAAGATGCGTCTCTTGGCTAGTAAACATCGGATTGTGGTGCATCAGAAACCGCATTGCTGCACAAAATGAGTACAAACTAGAGAACATTCAACGAAAAGTAGAAGATTATGTTGAATTTGTCATTACATTACAAGGGTGAACGTGTAATAAGATTTATAATTGAGGGATGGTTGTAATTATTCAAATATGATGGGGATTTTTTGTAATTTGACCTTACTTTAGAGGGCGACCGTAATTTATCCTACAGAAAATTCTACTTTATACACCACCACTGATGGACGGTAAAATAATAAAGTGCTGTTGTCAAAAACACGTTTTTGTTTTTTTTTTTTGAAAAAGAGAAATAATGGTAGGTAGTGTGAATAGTAAATTAGAATAGTGTGAAGTCTATATATATGTAGTTTCCTCTCCATGTGGACAAAAGAAAAACAAGCTTTGAGAAATGGGTTCAATGGCGGCAACCCCCAATACTAACTTGTTCATTCATAAAAAATCATATATTTCTTCTCCAAATTCCCAAATCAAACTTTCAATTCGTTCACAGAAGGAGGACCCACCCGCTGAAACCAAGACTAGAAGGTAATTACACACACAAACACACACACACACTGATGTATTAACCACTTACTTAGGTAATCATCAATTTATTTTTGATTTTAGGGAAATAATATTGAGGAGCAGTGAAATTGCTGTACTTGGAGCCATTTTCCAATTCAGGTGCTGCTTTCT
Organism: Erythranthe guttata; assembly: GCF_056151865.1. Lineage (NCBI taxonomy): Eukaryota > Viridiplantae > Streptophyta > Magnoliopsida > Lamiales > Phrymaceae > Erythranthe > Erythranthe guttata. Next base: position 14,254,903 of record NC_142546.1, on the reverse strand, counting down.
CAAATCTCACTCCTCTGTTTCCATTAATTTTGCTGAATGAATTTCTTATAATAATTCTGTGCGATGCGATGCAGTGGAACAAAACCAAAATACTTGGGGGTGCAGAAAAGCACAGGTGGACTAGCATTATGCCCAGCCACTAACAACTGTGTTTCTACTTCTGAGAATATCACTGATCTCACACACTATGCTCCCCCTTGGTATTATTATTCCTTTTCTTTTTTCCTTCAATTCAATTTTTTATTTATTCAAATTTTGTCTATGGTCAAAACCAGCAATTAACATGTGTTTTCTATTTATTTCATTTTCATTATATAACTTGCCTCTCTTTTTCATACATGCGTATAGTCGAACTTTATACGGACCGAAATTTAAACCTATGTCTTATTAAGGTGTATCAATCTTTCTCATACATGAGTGTGTGTGTGTGTGTGTATAAATATTGTGTTTTGTGTAGTGAAACAAGTGAATGCATAACGATACATTGTACGTTGTAATCTTTTTCGTTAGGAATTATAATCCACCGGAGGGTAGAGGGAGTAAAAAGCCCGTGAGCAAAGAACAAGCAATGGAAGAGCTTCTTCAAGTGGTAAAATAAATCTCTCTCTCTCTTTCTCTCTCTCTCTATATATATATATGTGTGTGTGTGTGTGCAAATGTGTGCACAGAAATATAAAGGTGATTTCCAACGTTTCTTTGTCATAGATAAAATCTACGAAACCAGACAAATTCACGCCTAAAATAACAGAGAAAAGAGACGACTATGTTCGAGTGGAATACGAAAGCCCAATCTTGGGGGTAAGTATATTATTATTTTCTCTTGCCTTCTAAGTGTGTGTGTGTGTGTGTGTGTGTGTGTGACTCCATTTTGTGCTATGTATCTCAGTTTGTCGATGATGTTGAGTTTTGGTTTGCACCGGGCAAGAAATCTATCGTGCAATATCGATCTGCGTCACGTCTAGGGAATTTCGATTTTGACGTAAACAGAAAGAGGATTAAGGTGATTTAATTTAATTTAATTATATTATTTTATTTGGCATATAGTCAGTTTGTGTCGTAATTCATGCGCATGTATATATATATATATATATATATATATATATATATATATATATATATATATATATATATATATATATATATATATATATATATATGTACAGGCTTTGAGGGAAGCTCTGGAGAAGAAAGGATGGGCATCAGAAAAGAGTCTTTGATCAATCATCATCATATATTAAGTTTTTCTTCCATGGTGATTTCTGCATAATCGATCGATTAACACGAGCTGTTGAAATAGTTCGATAAGTACAATAATATTTAATCAAATTCAAATATTGTTCATAATTAATGATGTTATTTGACAGCAACTGAAGTAATAATATATGCCATGAATATTTCCGAGAAAAAAAAATGAAAATAGGGTTTCAAATTCTGCCCACTTGGAGCTAACTAAGTAAAGAGACCAATCGATAGTCGCCAGCTAGGCAACCTTTTCGACCGAACTATCCATGCAAGGAAATGTTAATGTCTGCAGTTGATCTTTCTACAGTTTTTGAAGTTCCCCAATTAGTTTGGTTCTGAGATATAGTTGAGCAATTTCTCTCCACATTTTTAGTGGGCGCGCTCGATTCGTCGACCGGGCCTGCAGAAGCTTCGGTTTTCAGTTTCTTAGGTTTGACCACTTCGGGACTGCCCATGAGAAAACTCGCAACAACAACCTGTGTGTGTGTGTGTGTGTGTGTGTGAGAGAGAGAGAGAGAGAGAGAGAGAGAGAGAGAGAGAGAGAGAGAGAGAGAGAGAGAGAGAGAGAGAGAGAGAGAGAGAGAGAGAGAGAGAGAGAGAGAGAGTTAGTACTCCTTTTACAAAGAGATGTGATAAATGTCGTTTCAAGTTTTAATAATACCGTTTCGACTTCAGATGTGAGTTTGACCATTTTTTAGTCTGAATTTGGAAAAACTCAAAACACGGAATTTGTATTTCTTTGAGTTGGTTTTCTAATCAAACTTGAATCACCAAAATTGGATGTCGGATGAGAAAGATATCCATGAATCAAAATATATCATTCATATGTAACTTTGTCACTCAACATCCAATATTTAGTTGTTTCCATGTTTTAAATTTTGCCTATTCGGACTAAATAGGGGTTTTCTTTTTGCTAATATTTATAACACGAGGCATTTTTTAGCAATTCTATATAACACAGGGGTACTAAATGCAATAAACTGTAAATATATATATATGTACCTTAACGGGAGCGGCGGCAATTGTAGGACCATCAATTAAGCCTCCGACGACACGACCATCGGCTCCGGACAAACTTATTTTCATCATTCCTTGCCTGCCGAATTTGGAGCCTGGTTTCTCTATCGGAGTAAACGACCCCGAAAAAGCAATAATTTCAAATAGACCCTACAATTAAGAAATAATTTCAAATCGACCCTACAATTAAATTCCTTCCAATTTTCAAGGATCAAACTAGGAAACATAACAAACCAAATGTAATATAACGCAAACATAATACAATATTTCAAAACTTTGATATTGTCGAATATGTGAAAACTTTGCTAATTTAAAAAAAAAAATCTTTAGCAATTAAAGAACATAAATAAATAGACAAATTAGTAAGCAAACCTCATAAGTTAAATTGCTCCCCGAAGAATTCGGATGCCTAATTTTAACTCTCGAAACCGTCCCATTGCCAGATATTACACACACACTTCGAGGGCCTTGTAGCGCAAATTCCATTATCTTTGTAGAGATATCCTATTAACCAAATAAAATCGGTCAGCAAAATTCGATTATATATATATATATATATATATATATATATATATATATATATATATATATATATATATATATATATATATATATATATATATATATATATATATATATATATATTAACTCTCGTGTAGAATTAATGCAGTAATAATCGAAAGTGATCAAATGTTTATGTAAAAAGGAAACATGACTAAGTCCCTAAGTCGAAGATATTTCAACAATTTTTCGACCGAAAAATTCTTCATTACATAGAAGGAAAAAAGAAATTACGAGCTAAATCTGCATATGTTTCAGCTTTATGGATCCATTCACAGATGTCGTATAAAAGAATTAGACGAAAAAAGGTATTAACTACGAAAATGCCATTCCAATGTTAATAAATTTACCTCGCCTGTATTCACTGTTATCTCGTGAGGCAAGAAACTTGACCCGGTGAAGCAATCCACCCAATCATCTGCAGATCAACAAGAACACAATATCAGATATTTATTCATTGTACGGAATTAATTCATAAATTCTACGAGTAGTAACCAATTTCATATTAAAGCTATATCCAAGGTACTTAAAGTCCCGATTAAAATCCTGGGATTTTACGATTTTACCCCCCTCTACCTTGTTAAATCTAGTGGACACCTAATCCAGGCAAAATCCTACGATTTTACTTTATTAATGTTAGGGATGTTTTATATATGTAAAATTAGGCATGCTATATAATGTATGATCCCATGATTTTACGATTACGATTTTATAGCTTCCCTTTCGATTTTACTTACAATCCCGATTTTGACTACCTTGCATTAATTAGTTGATTTCAGTGATTAGAAAAGTACAACAATCGAACAATTACAATACATTATAATAAAGAACATAGTTAATAAACCCCATAGCTTCGAACTGAATGCACTTAAAAAACGTTCACATTTATTACGCACTCTTCGATTTTAGAAACACGACACGAGTCCAACATTGTTTTTTTTTTTTACCTAGTTTTTCTGCTCCGATTCTATTTCTTTGTTTTCTGTCCGAATTGATTTGGCGCGCAAGATTCGGTTTTTTACCCTCCACGTAGGACTTGGCGGTTGCAGGTGGGGCCGACGAAGATAGTGGCGGTGGCGGCATTGGAGAAAAAGCCATGCTCGAAGATGCTTCGGGTTTATATTTTCTTGGCCTCCCCCTTTTCTTATTCTCCGAATGTGAAATCATTACAAGCGAACTTTCGGTCCTTTGTGCGACATGGTGGCTCGATGAAGCTCCAGACGATATTTTGTTCGACGAATCCATAGCAATTGCAAATTATTAAGATCTCAATGCTGCTAATCAGGAAACAAGAAACCAAAAAAAAAAAAAAAGCTAATAATCCTGCAAAGAATTTGATAATAAAGGGGTCAAAGATCTAGCAAAGGTAAACAGTAAAGATCATTTTTTTATTAAAAAAAATTCCCTAATCACGACCTAATCACAAGTATTACGGAAAACCCAGAAATTCAAACATCACAATCAGGCAAAATAAGTTAACCCGGCTCAAATTTACCAACCCTACAATAAAAATCACCATTTTCTTGAATGTTCAGACAACCTTTTACATTCAGACCAAAGAAAAAAAAATTCAATCTTTCCTTGATCAAAACTAAGAAAAACTGAAAATAAAATATTTTTCTACTCATTAAAAATCAAACCATGCAAAACCCCATAAAAAAATAATAATAAATACATAAATAAATAAACACACCATATTTAACAACATATGGGGGAGAGAAGAAATTATACATACACAATCTCTACGGTGCTCAATTCCCAATCTGAACGAACTGCAGCTGGTTTTCTTTTGTTAATTTAATTGGGAAGAAAATAAAAAATAACAGAAGAAAATTAATTTAATTGTGTTTTCTAATCAAGAAAAACAAGAAAAAGAAATGTGAACAGGGATTTGAAATCAGGATTCAATTTGAAAAAGGGAGAAGAATTACTGGTACATTTAATCTGGCAAAAATGGGGGTAAAAAAATTTGAAGTTCTTGAATGTGAAAATTTTCTTTTTGAGAATTACAGATAATATTTTTCTATTTGAAGTAAAAAAATAATTCATGTAGGGGACCCATAGTGATAGAGAGTGGATCTTTTGGTCAACCTCTTTTCTTTTGCTGCTGACCTGCCTTTTCTTTTTCTCCAGATGTTAAAGGTGAAAAATGAAATTGCCCTGGAAGTTGGTCTGAAATTACTAGTAATGCCACTGATGGTTTTTGGTGTGGTATAGGTTTTATATTTGTTTTAAGGATGAATTAGAATCTTGAAAGAGATTTATGCAGATTACACGTGGCACCTGACAGACATTCAACGTAGGGGGTTGACAGCAAATTCTGACAAAGAATAGGGTTTAAAAATTAAAAGTGAAAAATCCCTCATTAAAATTCCTTAATGATTTTACAAAGTCACTAATTTGTCTATTATATGCTACACCGAGTGATACACACACCCACATTGGTCTGTAGATAAACGATAAAAGATCACCCGATATAGTCTTCACTGAGTGTAGCATAAAAATAACCGTCACTGACTCAAAACAAAGGCTTAGAAAATGATTTAGGCATAATGTCAAAACCAGCTCTTCTCTCCTCATAAGAATAATCCACTACTTCTTCGTTACCGCGCACCACCCCCGGTGTGAAAAGGGTCGTAGCGGTTTGCATTGCGTTAGACACCGTTGGAGGAGTGGCCGGAGTTGGAACCGGCATCTTCGTCGGTGTTTTACACGCAGTGTGTGGGTCCTTGAACTCATTGATATTTGCATTCTGGTCCTCGAAGTTGCAGGAAATTATATTCGAGCATAGTGATGATATGGGAGAGAGAGCCTTACGCAGAGCCGACGGCCCGTTGCTACGCGTGCTGCTTGATGCATTTGTGGAGTGGTGTTTCATAGGGCCAACTGATGTGTTCTTCTTGCCTGTGTTAAGACAAAGATTAAATCAAAACATAATCGTGACATTAGATAATCCACCATTATGCAAAACAACTAGGGGTGTTAATCGTATAGATCCGATCGGAATTAGCATTTTTTGAAGAAAGAAAAAATCGATATTTTAGGAAGTAAAAAAATCGATATTTTTCAAAAATTGGAATGTAGACTCAGAAATCTTCGGATAAAATTGGCGAAATTAAAAAAAAAATTGATTCCAACCCGTAATATAAAATACATAATAGTAGAATAGTATCGATTTAAAATGTAATTTACTACGAAAAAAATTGCTCCAAAAACGAAGGACGGAACAAAATTTGAAAATTCCATTGCAATTTCCACCCATATGACTGAAACTGAATTTAAAAAAAGTTTCGGAATTTGATTTACCCGAAGAATGAGCCAAGAAGCCACTCTGGTGATGAATATTAGAAGTTTGCCGCTTTAGAGGATTATTATTCTTCATAAGCGTGTTTTGAAGAGCAGCCCCTCCTAATGAAAACCTCTTATTAGCAGCACCACCACCACCGCCGCCGCCAGTTGAAGGTCTATAGTTCTTGCTTCCACTCTTCGTTGGACTCGGTTTCGACCCGTATATGGCTTCTTGTTCTGTCATTAAATGCCCCTGGAGCTTCTTCTGATTCTAATGTGATAGTTATGAATTATGATCAAGAATTATATTTAAATATTTATTAATATTTACTTTTCAGTAAGCCCACACATATTCAAAAGTAAATGTAAAAAACAAAACAAAATTCTGCATACCCTCTGCTTTTGGCGCTCTTGTTCTTTCAAATGCTTCAACTCGCAGTACTGATCGACCATGGATCTAAGACCAACCTATATACGAAATAAACAAAAAAAAAAAAAAAAAAAAAAAGATAAAACCAAACTGAAGTTCAATTTGACAGTACGAGTTATATATTGTGTCCACGAGAAGTGCTTACACCATCGTAAAGGAACTCGATTTTTCTTTCTTTCTCCCAAGCTTTTGCTTTTGATCTCAGTGTGTCCACCATTGCTATACAAATATACCCAGATCAGATTATTACACAATAGTTGTAACTCGATAGTCCCACTTAAGAACCGAAAAAAAAAAAAAGCCATATACCTGGAATTTTGTTGACAAGCAGACGAGCTTTCTCAGCACGCTTTAACATAAGATGCGTGCCTCTCCCAGCATTATAACGATTGTCGTCCTGCATTAGAAATACGCTTACATGTGAAGGTAAAATAAGTTAATTTAAATTAAATTAATAGTATTTGACCAACCCTATTGTACTCCTCCAGCCAACATTCCTCTTCACAAGCAGCCAACCATTTTTGAACCTTTTCAAGAATCTCTTTTCTGCTAAAAGCTTCGTCTTGAACCTTGGATATCTGAACTTCTAACTGTTCTAGAAGATCAGATGGACTTGTTGCCCCTACAAGATCGTAATGACATTAAGGAAGGAGTGGTGGAATTTGCAGGTTATTTCCGACTGTTCGTTATTTCCTAGAGTTTTTTTTTTAAAATCCATATTTTTTTCATTTGTTTTTTCTCTTCAAAAAAGCTCTGTACCTGACTCAATAGATTCGACAGAAAGATCCATTCCAAGATTTCCTCCAACGACCATGTGTGCTCCTCGACAAATTTCCTCTAAAATCAATTTCTTTTTCAAAAGAACTTCCTTAATTTTTCTCGTTTTCATTTCTTGAAGCCTCATAACTTCTGCCTCAGCCTGAGAACACGAAACATCGTATACATATTACACGCAAAGTATGGAATTTGCATAAAAAGGGATTAAAGACAAGGAATGAGGAATAAACTTAATACTATTTTTCTTAAGGGAATATTCAGAAATTACATTATTGATGAACTCCAAAGATAGACTATTGGCTTCTGTTATTTCATTTTCTTCAAGAGCAAGTGTTCGTGTTACATTTTGAAACATCTGTTGCTCCTCAACTGGTGTGTCCATCAGATTCCAAAGCTCCGCCATTGCCATTGCAAGATCTTGAAGCTGAAAATGCAAAAGTTAGGGAAAAGGATAATTTATTTTTTTTTTGAAAAAAAGAAAAGAAAAAGAACATGTGTACGTTTTGCATGCGCTGCAACTTAACATCCTTAAGCTTGCATATTGTACCGGATAATCTCTCTATTGTATTTTTACTTATACTTCTCGTGCCACGAGAGTCATCCAAACTTGGATGAACACCGCAAACTGTTAATTTGAAATCCATACCGAGCACCACACAAAGACCGTTAAGAACATTCAATTGATCATGCACATACTTCAGGCGCTCACCCTGCATATATATATGTTACAGTTAATTTATATATATATATTCAAAATCAACCTACTAAATGCAATCATACAATATAGGCATACTGCCATAAACAAAATAGTCTCAACAATTTAACATCAAGAGTAAATCTAAGTGACAACAATTAGACGAACAAATGGAATACGAGAAAAGGCACCTTCTCTTTTTGCAAAATAAGCAACTGCTTTCGTAAATCATCTAATCTTTTCATTGACAAATCATTCTCATCAATAACCATTGGGCTAAGGTTCTCGTCCTTGGATCCTGAAAGCTCGTTAGAGATACTATTTATTTGTCTCAGAACCTCTGCAAATTGACCCTTCCTCTCGGGTTTTTTTTTTTTCATATCTTCTAATTGAGGCATAATCGCTTGAAGCTCTTTCTTCAAGCTCCCAGAACCCTGCTTCAGATAGCAAATAATACTTACAAATATTATAAAGTCTATATATAGTAAATATATCAATTTTTTTTTTTGGGTCGTTTCTTGCACCTATTTTTACCTTCATTATATGAGCCGGTCGATCTCCCAAAGCAGAGCAAATGTCTGCCATCTGTGCTTCAGCATCTGCAACTGCTTGTCTCAACTGAGCTCGAAAGCGGTTTGCATGATCAACTTTCCTTCTATATGCATCCAAACACTCTTGTTCGAGTTCAGAAAGCATCTTATCCCTTTCATTATCGACTTCTCCAACCTCATCCCATATTTTCTGATTTCAGCCACCATTAGCAAATAGAAAAGAAAAAAATTATAATATGTATAAGGTCAATTTTTATTTTTTTATTTTTTTTAAAGCACATGCACATGAGAAAATCTGTTACCAAAGATCATCTATTCTCACCTGTAGCTCGGATAAAAGAGAACCACAATTGGTCGCCATTTGCAAGTGTCGATCAATACGGTGGCTACTATACATGTAAAGCCAAGCCTGCTGCACCGAGATCGACCCAAAATATAAACATCAGATTATCCAAAAAAAAAATAACAGTATCCACTACTGAGAAAAAAAACATTTACATATAGAGAACTCGAGACAAAAGTACACAAACTATTTGATCTCGTCACAAAGCCAACAGAAAATTCATCTATTTCAAACAATTCACAATTCACAACATAAAAAATTCAATTTTTCTAAAAATTATAACTTGCTTGGTGACAAATAAATTGATTTCGACAAACAAAAAAAAAAAAAAAAAAACAGAGAATAAGAGCATGCCTGAAATTGAAGCGCGCCTGATCAAAGTGGTGATTCCGTACTATCTTCCGAACTTGTTGGAGAATTAGCAGAGGGTTTTTTTGGGGGGAGACGATAGCGTAAGTAAACTGTGAATCGAAAAACCCTAGAAAATGTAAGGGAAATTTGTAACGCTTGCTTTTTTTGAATCAAACTATAATGAGAGGGAAATGAAATGATGATATGAAATTGAATGGAATTTCTCTCTTTTGCCTTTTTTTTCCTTTTATATTTTAAATCAAATAATATAAATATAACGTAAAGGAAGCGTATTGTGGGGTCCACACACTTGGTTTTGAATTTTCGAATTAGATTTTCTTTGTTTTAATTTAGGACAAACAACAAGGGCTGCCCTTCGGCCCCTTCCCTATGTAAGACTTGATTACGAAAAAAAAAATCTTCAATGTTTGCGTGATTACGAGCACTCTTCTGAGGTATTCTTCATCTAACAAATTTACTCTCACATAGTTACTAATAACGGAATCAGGTAGATTCGATGGAATATCCATTTTATAATTTTATAAATCTTTTTTTTTTTTTAATGTTAACTAGTCGTTTTTGTGTCATAAGGGATTTTGTGCAAGGTTTTACATTGCATGAGGGGCCAAGTGTAAGAGAAAAAAAAATATGAATTTATGGCCCTGTTTTTCTCTTCCATTTAATTATTTGAACACATGGATCAATTACAACATTCTAAAAGGGTTTTTTTGCAGCCCGTTAGTTTTAGAGTGGTGCTCATAATTACACAAACAAGGAGGTTGTTTTTGCAAATAGGTATTACCTCAGGTGGTGCTCTTAGTTATACAAACAAGGAGGTTATTTTAGCTTCAATGGTATATAATTCTTTCTTCCATTATGAGAAAAATTTGGGTTTTTTGCACTTTGCACCCTTGAATTTAGGGCTGGAAAAAAAATACCGATTACCATATACAATGGTATACCAATCAAGGATTACCGAAAAATTACCGAAAGAACGGTTACCATTGTCTACGGTACGGTATTAGTACCGTACCATTACAATATGGTACGGTATTGGTATTGTATTTCTAATACCACGGTAATACCGTACCGTACCGCAATTTACATTTTAATCCGATTAATATGTTTTTTCCGATATTATTTTTTGTAATTCTATTTTGTTTACTTAGAATCTTATAAATGGCAACAATTATTTTTCCCTTAAGTTAGCGGTAGTGTATTGTTTTATTTTTTTTTTATTTTTTTTTCTACTAAGTTGAATTTTGCAATTGAACATATATGTTCTACTAAATTGTCTTTTATGTTCCCTATAGCCAACTAATTTTATTATATATGATGTATGAATATTTTATTTTTTTACCTACATGTATGTATAGCATTGGTAAAGTATTTATTATATGTAATAATTATTAAGTACAATCAAGTTCCTAACAAATACCTAGTTGTTAACAACATTTACATTATTATGATATATGTTCTTGTTTCGATGAAGCAAATTATGTTAATTATTCCGATTATACACTGGACCTTCTTAGAAAATAAAATAGAACTCATACAAGAGTAACTAGAACTATTTTCAATTGGGATATATATGTATATTTTTAACTCATTTGTTCTTTAATTTTTGTGCATCACCAAGTACGGTAGAGTACCACGTACCGATTGTACCGTACCGAAAATAACGGTATGCTGAACATTGGTATACCGAACTTTTTGGTATGGTAACGGTATGAAATTTTTCAATACCGCAATGTACGTACACGGTATTGAGCCAAATGTTTGGCAACCGTACCGAACCCACCCCTACTTGAATTACCCCCTTTTGGTACTTTGCACCTTTAAATTGCAAAATTGGCAGATTGCACCCTTTAAATGTAAATTGTTTGGCACTGTGCGCCCTAAATCACTTTTGGCTTAGAAAAATTATCTGCAACTTGTTGAAAACCTGAAAGATGGGCAAATTCACAATTCTCTAATTATATATCATCTTCCACCAATTCTTAATCATCGTTCCACCATTTTTATTTTCGTCCTATTAATAAAAAAAATCATAAATTCTTCTTAGCCGTTTCTATTTGCCATAATATGTAAATTTTGAACTAAAACTCAAGAATGGTCGGAATATATAGACAAGAGTCCGATAACACACCTTCAGAAAATCAAGTTTTATTCCATGGCAACACTATTTTTTTTAATAATTTTGCAGATCCAAACTATTCGATGAGAGCACAAAAATCTTCCCATCATGAAACTAATAGGCACCACCTTTCTACCACCAAATAAACTTCTCCGTAGCCTTATTTTGAATTTGACTATTAAAATTTGAGGGCTCGGCCTAAAGTTTTCAGTTACATTATTTTTCATACTCAAAAGAAAAAAAAAGTAATTTACTATTATTGTTTAGTGTTTATACCAATTTTACCATTGAAAGAAAGGGTTAAAAAGATTTTAGGATTTTTTTATTGAAGGGATGAAAGATAAAAATGGTGGAATGGTGATTAAGAACTAGGGAAAAAGGATAGATAATTAAAGAATCGCGAATTTACCCACCTTTCGGGGTTTCAACAAGTTGCAGGTAATTTTTCTAAGCCAAAAGTGACTTGGAGTGCAAAGTGCCAAACAATTTATGTTTACAGGGTGCAATCTGCCAATTTTGCAATTTAAGGGTGTAATTTAAGGGTGCAAAGTGCAAAAAACCCGAAAAAATTCAAGACAATTCGAACTCTTTCGTGCATGTCTATTGTAATGGCCAGATATAAAGTTAATTTCTGAAAGAAAATAAAATAAAATTATATCATCTTATCAATTCTGTTCTGTATTGATCACCACTACTTACCAACCGTTCGATCATACATCGTCACTTGTCAACCGCTAGATCATCCAAACAGAATTACATTCGTGGATTCTCTCCACTTGATTGGATTTCAGACCCATCTTTGAAAAAATAAGAGAGTGAACTTTCATACCGAATTGGGCCCTAAGCTTTATCAACGCTCAAGTGCGTTGCAACGCAAAAACCCCGTCCACAAAGATCTCTCATAAGAACACTAGACGAAACTAAATCAGAAATATTCAGCAGTGTTAAATGTATATAGCCATGCAATTGTTTCTTAAATGAACCACCGAGGGAAAGATTCAAAATTCAAATTTCTCCACGTAAAAAACGCACATGAAATTTCTCCGCGCATTCCAGTGATATCCAGAACTTTGGGCACATCAACTGGGCTCTGTCTGGCATTGAGATTTTGATTTCTCCATGGAAGCATAGACTTCCAAGTTTACTGCAAAGAAACAGCAATGATGATGTCAGCTGATGACATCAGCCCATTGCGGATACAAAAAAGCTAAAGTGTCCGAGCACATGAAACTTTACCTGCTAACATTTATAGATAGACGAAACCCTCATAACCAACGGCAAAAACCTTCAAGTAACGTGATCTTCACCATAATCAGATCAAGTCACTCATCATCAAAGAATATTTTCGTGTTGTTCGTTTACCCATGGAAAGCAGTGGTCCAATCCTGCATAAGTAGATGAGTGAATGAGCGATATGTTGTATATATGTGTGTGCGTGTGTGTGTGTGTGTGTGTGTGAGAGAGAGAGAGAGAGAGAGAGAGAGAGAGAGAGAGAGAGAGAGAGAGAGAGTGTGTCTGTGAGAGAGAGAGACAGAGAGAGAAAGAGAGTGTGTGTGTGTGTGAGAGAGAGAGAGAGAGAGAGAGAGAGAGAGAGAGAGAGAGAGAGAGAGAGAGAGTGTTGTGTGTGTGTGTGTGTCTGTGTGAGAGAGAGAGAGTGTGAGAGTGTGTGTGTGTGTGTGAGATAGAGAGAGAGAGAGTGTGTGTGTGTGTGAGAGAGAGAGTGTGAGAGTGTGTGTATGTGTGTGTGTGTGTGAGAGAGAGAGAGAGACCATTTGTACACACTCGTCAAGATTTGAGCAATCACGAAAGACCAAAAAGCTGTGATCTCTTAAGTTCCACAGGCAACTCGATTTTCCAGGGGGGGGAGCTCATAAACAAAGCTTGCAGCATCATTTCAAATGGATTTCATCAAGAAGGTGCTAGTTTCTCAAATTCTCAGATTACATCGAGCAACCTGCCTCGACACCTGAAGCCACAACATGAAGCATGCTCTCAAATTGGATTAACACAAGCCGCTAGTCTGCAAAAGAAAAAAAGAAAAAAAATAGGCTATCAAACGAGTAGTATGGACAACTACACAACTTCAAAGAGATTCAGATTTTGAGCTACATCAATCATTTCAAAATCCACAAATATTTATTAAAAAAATCAAGTCCGAATATAACTTCTTAGAACCAAGTGCTTCATTTAAAATGAGCCACAACGAAAGATTGAGGAACACATTATTCAAATCGTAAAGAAAAAAACATAGCACATTGAAAAGAGAATGATATCTAATTAAGTAGCATCTCCATCTCACTCGATCTTAACAATAGATTAAAAAGCAAATCATATCTAGAAGTTCACATAACTGAATGTGAAGTATTAAATGAGCAACGATAATGCAGAATTGATTTCTAAGAAATTCGGATACTTCACCAGAATACAGAGTTATTTTGACACATGTAAGATGCAACTACCATTGTAAAAAATATACCATTATTTCGAGTCATTTACGTCGTATGTGATACATAAATGACACATTGCTCTTGTTTTCGTCAGCATACAGTGAATGCAAGGAGACACACGTCAAGAATATGGTATGAGAGCCATATACAAACAAAAGCAGATACAGCGTGACAGGTGGACTCGTATGCAAATCTAAAGATTGTAAACAGCCAGTAATTATTATATAAGGGATGATAAAACCAGATTTCCACATATAGCATCTACAATTGCCAATTTGTTAGCGGTAAGTCACCAATATCATTTAATGGTATCAATTCCACCTGTCACTGCATTATAATCCACTATGCCACGTGATGTCTATACTTTATATTCAATCCAGAAGCTGATTTATGCCTAGACACTCGAAACTCGTACGTTTATTAGCCTTTTTACAGCTGGAACTAAAATTGAGAGCAAATTATGGCTGATAGTGTAAAAACATAGAAGACACATTTTAATGAGCGAGAACACAAAGCACATTGCTAAAAGCCAACTCATCAAATGTTGTCACACATTTATTACATATAGATAAGGTTTAAACTCTAAATCACATTACTAGGGGGAATACCTCTTCAGCATAGTTTTTACTTCTGTCTTTCAAAATAAATTCATTATCCCGAACAGAATTAGTTTTTCAAATCGGATGACATCTTATGCAAAACTACTTGTGAATTGAAGTATTAGAAACCGAAAACATCTTGAATGAAAGGTAGGTTGAGTTGTTCCTTAAAAAGCAAAAAAATCTAAAGTAAGAGGTCAAAGAATATTATCGTTGCTACTCAGTTAAAATGCAAACATAAGATGTCAAGCATATTTTGGAGTATTAGTAAATCAAATTTAAAAGTGAATCACCAATAAGATCAGAACAATCTTAATTTATAATGCTAAAACATAGCCACTGAAATAAATCAAAATGCAATCGTGCTCAATAGAAGATCCCCCCACGCCTAAAAATGGTAATAGTTGTAATCTTTGCGAAATGATTTTAATGTATGAATATGGTTGCCTAGATTAACAAAACAATGGCTCAGAATCCCAGGAAAAAAATGGTAGGGAACACTCAGAATCAATTCTTGCATTTATATCAAATTAACAGCTTTGCAAAATAAGCATCGGAATTAATTAGTTCCCATGATTAAGCATCGATAAATACCCCATCCGTAGGTTACTGCTATTTGTTTATTACCTTCGAGTTAATCATCAATAAGAGAAAGATTTCCTTAATCAATGTTCTATAAAGTAAGAAGAAATGCTCTTTCTCAATAAAAGTTAATAAACCAACTTTGACATAAAATTAGGTTACTCATAACTGTCTAAAGCATTAGTCCTAAATTGCAAACTAACTTACACAACCTCAGCTTCGGACATGGATCACACCATTGGGAACCCAAATAATGGTGTCTAAGAGCATCTCCAACAATTAAAATAAATATATATACCTTTTTGTTAGCTAAATTTCAAGATTTTTGTCAACCATCTAAAAAAATGATGCTCCAACAACGAACGCTAAAAATTTGAAGGATGCCTCAACCTTGAATAAGAACCTTTTAACTTTGAAGGATGAGCTAAAATTTCAGCTTCTCTTTCTCTTCCAAAAGTACCCAACTACAATCTCCCTAATGTATGTTCTTATAGTATTTTAATTATGTTTATTATTTTATGATTAAAAAACAAATTATGCCAAAAGGTCTCAATGATACAACTTCAAAATACAAATTAGAAAGTAATCTCGAACTTCAAATAGTTTAGGCAAATACTAACTAGAGTTTCAAAAGTTTTATCGCATATCGGGTTCAGTAGCTAAAGTGGGTAGCAAAGACAATGTAGAGTAACTATAACTTTCATTTAAATAAAGAATACAGCTCTCCTTGTTGGAGATGCTCTACCATGTTTAACACAGCAAAATAAGAGTTTTTACTTTTTAAAAATGGAAATAGCTTTTATAGTATAAGTAGAGAGAAGAGAAACAAATTCAAATAATAACTTCAACAGAATATTATGTAATCTGCTCACAGAATAACACAGTTATAACAGAGGGTAAATCTTTTTATCGGATAAAATAACCATAAATCAGCCCATTCCCATTGTAGTATGTGTTAAAATCTTAAATCAGCTCATTACCATGTATGCAAAGAATAACATACAGGTTCCTCAACCAAATTAAGGGCACAAATAATTAGCATGCAAAAAACAAGACGACTGGCGTAAGACCACAAAGACCAATTATATTAACTGAAATCAAAGTCAAATCTTAAATAACATTAAAGCAGGGGACAGGAGATTGAAAATATCATCAATATAGTGAACCCATGACATGCCAACATCTAGACAATCAGAAATGTTAGAATTGGAACCTGACATTCAAGATATCAAAGTCGACATATTGTTACTTGTCAGTATCTCCAATGGCGGTAAAAATGGAACAATCAAGAAAGAACTGGCAAACAGAAACTACTTAACAATCATATAGTGAGATTTTCTCTAAAAGAAGAATGCAAGTTGTCACAATACCTAATGAGGCATTAAGCAATAACATATAAGATGCATCTGAACAATAGAAAATTAGAAATACATCTATGGGAAACGCACAAATACCAAATAAAGCTGAAGGGGTCAGTCGCAAGGGAAGCAAACATAACATATTAGCAACTCAAAGTTCAAATTCAAAACCAAACAAAGTCAACAGAGCGACATTTAAAGTATATGCAGAGATGCCATTATGGCTATACTACAGAAATTACACACAACTAAGACACATAAGGGACTTTAATTATAATAGCCTCCCAGACACAAACATACAACCGACTTCCAACAGTAAATTAAGATTAAAGACACCAAAATAAACTCAGATTAAGTTTGAGTGGGTTCACCGAGATAACTGGTCTCTACTAGATCTCCCCATGTCTGAAACCACCATCACCACAATCAGCTCCAGGATCCAGCGCACAAGGAGAGTCGAACCATTTGGGATTTTCCTGATAGAAGCCATCCACCTGCAAACCAGAAAGACCTACATCTGAATCTATTGCCTCGTCATGCCCTAACGGCTTGGTCAGCATAGGGTTACTGCAGCCAAGGATTACCTTCTGATCAAACTCACCACACTTCAGCCACTTCTCCTCTTTACAAGTCTCACCGATTATATCCTTTTCATTTGTGCACTCAGTCCTCATCTGTTCCCAAGAAACAACCTCCCCAAGAGTTCTCCCAAAGCTGTCCTCATCATCTTCTATAACATCTATATCTTTGCCATCCCCATAGATCCTTGTGTGGTTATCGTCAACCCAATCCGGCAAATCGTGCTCCACCACCAAAACATCATCCATGTGCTGCTTCTCTGACAACAGCCCAACAGATTTTGATCCATCGTCCGCAACATTCTTGAGCTTATTCACGATTTCAAAGAGATCGCGCGACACATAACCCAAGAACGGGGGTGGAACTTTCCCAATTCTACCCTCGAGCATGCCCAACTCATTCTTCAATTCTTGCACTTGTTGCAAAATTGAATTCCTCAGATCTCCTGGATCCTTCCCAAAGAACCCGAAACCCTCATTTTCCCCATCATCAGCCATCTCGTAAACAGTCTCGTGATCCATCAGAAAGCCCCCTTTATGTCCAACCACTCGATGCATAATCCTTGCATTCCCATCCAACGGCCCTGGTTCATGTCCTGAATGCACCGCATAGAGCTTAAACACAGCTGTCCCCTCTTCCTCGTAGACAAATGTCTTATCTTTCTCATTATAATTTGATATTGGAACTATCGCCCTTATACGAAACCCACACCCACACCGCTTTGACGTATACGGCTCCCTCTTCTGAATTCTTGATTTTTTCGAGGAAGCTGGCTCACCTGCCCTGTGACACGCGTAATCCTTAACCTCCGCCATAAATGGTTTGTACCTAATATACTTCTGTCGTATACACAACACGACCTTATGGGTCGCAGCCAGCTGTTGCAACTTTACTGGTACTTCCTTGGCGGGCACATCAAAAGACTCCGTGTATTCAAACCTGCGTCTCTTAGATCTCGGAGCACAACCTGAAGACTCGTCTGAGCAAACCGGGCAAGCAGCCACACATGTCTTGATATAACTCTCAGGTATGCCATAAAATTTTGCTCCCACAGTCCACACCTGCTTAATTCTCTCAATGGTTTCTTTCAACCCCAAGTGTTTAAAATCCCCATCACAGTGCAGTGACATCACTATGTCCTGCCACTGATCAACATGCGAAACGTATTGAGTAGAATTATTCTTGAAACAAATGAAATGGCTGTTATTACCGGCAGTGCTGGCAGCGGATTCCGACGAGTGGATGGTTAGCTTTTCCTGGATGCGCTTCCACGCCGTCAAATACGCAGTATCTTCGTTCCGATCCTTCCAAACCGAGCGCCAACTCGCGAGCACCGGAGGCGAGGTCGCCGCCCGGATCTCCTCCGGCGTCGCCAATCGGCACTCGATCAAGCACCGGGTCATCAGAGCGTGCGAATCCTTGTTGAAGGTGTAGAATTGGGACGAAATATAGGGTTCGGGGCTAATGCACAACGGAGGGTGATGAATTGGCCTCTTGTTGCGTTCGATTGACGGAGGAGGAGGATGGCGATTCTGCGAATTAGGGTTCTGAAACGAAACGTCGCCGTCTGGAGGTGGGAGGGGGATTTCCGCATCGGAAGATGTGTGGCTGACGTCATCGTCTTCGTCGTCGCGGAAGATGTCGATTTCGGTGAGGGAGAAGTCGACGTCGTCTTCGTCGTCGTCGATGGAGGTGTGCGGCTGAATTAGGCGAGGGTCCATGAACTGCTCGTGGTGGTCCGGCGGCGGGCCAAGGTGGTGGAACAGATCGTCCTCAATTTTGCTTGGATTCATTTGCAGCTGTGAGAATTTTCCGAGCAAAGAAGCTTCTTCACTGTACTATAGTAGAGTTTGATCTATCGGTCACAGCACAGTGGTTTCTGACATAGAAGGGGATTTCACTGCTCTCCACTCTCTCTCTCTCTCTCTCTAACTTCTCTCTCTAGACGTGTAATAATTATTTTATTTATAAGGGTAAATTACACCCACACCCCTGAGGTATACTTAAATAACTTTAAGGTCCCTGTGGTATCGATAATTACACTCTCCCCTTGAGATGTAGTTATAAACTCCAATGGTATAATGCATTTGATACGTTATTAAGATAGAGTTCTAACGGACTATTGGTTTCAGGAAATAGTGAAGACAACAAAGAGTTATGGGTGATTTAAAAAATATTGGGGGAGCCATGTCACAACATAACTCCCCATAACTCTATGTTATTTTCACAACTAGCTAAAAGTAATAGTCCATTAGAACCCTATCGAAATAATGTATCCAATGCATTATCCCGTTAGAGTTTTTAACTACCTTTCAGGGGGTGAGTGTAATTATCGATACCACAGGGACCTTACAGTTATTTAAGTATACCTCAGGGGTGTGGGTGTAATTTACCCTATTTATAATATACTCCTCTCAAAAAATAAATGAATTTTATTATAAATATGGCAACTTACATATCTGTACAATTATTTGTAAATTTATTACAGTATTTTTAATGAAGGTATGGTGGATGTTGGGCTCGGATTTGGTTGGTTTTTACAGAATTATCCACTGTATTTTCAGGCGAATAATAAATTTTTAACCAACTCATTGGATCGGGTTAAAAATTTCAATCAACCTATTTATAATTGGTAAGTATCAAAAGCCGGTTGAACAATAATCATCCTTTAACCAACTCTATTAATATTTTTTTTCTTAAAATATCATTTTAATTTTAAATTAATTTTGTTTTCTATTTTTTTTATCTAAATAAAAAACGTTGAAAATAATAATTTTAATTTTAGTATTTACAAAAGAAAAGGCAATACAAAATTAAAATTATAAAATAAAACCTGAAAAGCCCAATAAGCCAAAATGGGCTGCGTATGGATAGGCCCTCCTCATTCCAATATTGGGCCCACATTTAACAATTTCTTGAAAATAATAGTTCGTAAATAATGTTTTTTTTTTAAAGTTTCATTCAAAACCAAAATTAGAGTTTAAGAAATTAATTAAATAATAAATCTGACCGTACTATATTATAGTGACGAGCTATATAAAAATCTAATTTATAAAAAGGGAATGACTATAACAAATTCCAAATTTTTCTCACATCAATATCAAAAAAATAAAAATTGAATAATAAATAAGTAATGACATAAATACTCTTAATGAAAATAAATCTCATACAAATATTAAAAATCTCATTTTTCTTTCTTCAATACCAACACACAAAATCTCTCCAAGCTCATCTTCTTCTTCACAAATCCCTCAACCTCTTCCTTCTTCTTCCTCACAACAAACTCTTCTAAAAAATCTCAAAACTAAAGAAAATAAAACCTCACAAAACTTATAAAATGGAGTTATAAGACAATAATATGGTAGTATATATGGAAGGAGAACACATTAAGGTAGGTATCGATGTCTTTTTTGAGCTTCGAAGTCGATTTTGAAGTTTTTTTTTTAAACCCGCTGGCAATTTTCGACACATACAAGTCGATTTTTTGGTCAATTTTCGACACCAACGTGTCGAAAAATATATTTAGAAAAAAAAAACAAAACCAGATTTCGACACATACGTGTCGAAATTTGGAGAATTTTCGACAGTTATGTGTCGAAAAACACTATTGGTAAAAAAAAAAAAAAAAAAAAAAAAATTTACCAATAGTGTTTTTCGACACATAACTGTCGAAAATTCTCCAAATTTCGACAGGTATGTGTCGAATTTTTTTATTATTTTTTTTTATATTTTTCGACACGTTGGTGTCGAAAATTGACCCAAAAATCGACCTGTATGTGTCGAAAATTGCCGGCGGGTTTAAAAAGAAAATAACTTCAAAATCGACTTCGAAACTCAAAAAAAACATGGATACATAACTTAATGGGTTCTCTTTCCATATATACTACCATATTATTGTCTTATAACTCCATTTTATAAGTTTTGTGAGGTTTTGATTTTTTGAATTTGGAGATGTTTTGGAGGATTTAAGAAGATGAAGAAGATAGGGTTTAAGGGATTTGAGTTTGGTAAGAAGAAGAGATGATTTGTTTTTCTTTTTTTCCTTGGTATTGAAGCGAGGAATAAAAATTTTGTTTGTATAAATTGTATTTTGGTTGATGAAGGGCGTTTTTGTACTTTGCTAACAATTTTTTTTATTGATAGTTTTAAACTAAGAAAAAGTTGTAAAAACTTCTATAAAGAATGGTTTTAAACTTGGAGGTACTAAAATGAGAAAATTTTGGGATTTGTTTTAGTTGCCCCTTATAAAAATTATTATGTATTTTAGGATAAATAATTATAAAGCTCACTCAATATAGCTATGCTCTCAAAACAAGCGTGGAGGTTAATGACTCAGCCTAATCTTTTGTTGACTCGAATTATGAAAGCGAAATACTTTCCCAGTGGTGAGTTTCTTTCGGCTGATCTTGGTGGGCGACCCTCCGCAACGTGGCGAAGTATTTGGTTGGTTCGGGATTTTGTACGGTCTGGGATGAGGAAGAGAATCGGAAATGGTCTATCGACTTCTATTTGGGCGGATCCGTGGCTCTTGGATAATGGCCAACTCAAGGTCTTTACTAAGAGACCGATCCACTCTCCCTTCCCGGATAAGGTGTCGGATCTAATGGACCCAATCTCACACTCATGGGACATAGGTTGTATTGATAAATATCTTTGGTCCGTGGACAAAGACCGCATTCTCGAGGTCCCTATCGGCAGCGTACTTGCAGAAGATCGTTCGGTGTGGCGATTTACAAATCACGGAAAGTTCACAGTACGTTCTTGCTACCATCATGTTCTTTCATCAATCACCGGGGCGACTCATTATGGGCGGTTGGACTCGTCGTCGACTAGTGGAGTTATCAAATTTAACTGGAAAATGATTTGGAAGCTTAACGTCCCTCCGAAAGTTCAGATTTTTCTTTGGAGAGTGTGCTCCAATATCCTCCCCACCAAGTTGGAGCTTTTCCGAAGAAAAATCGAGGTGGACCCTAGTTGCCGCAAGTGTGGTGCAGAATCTGAGTCTTTTCTCCACATTATATTCTCATGTAGTGGTACAAAAGCCATTTGGCAGGTCCATCCATTTTGTTGCCTCTCTATGGATGTATTAATGACCAATTGGCAGTGGGTAGATTATCTCCACCAGAAGCTGGGCCTTGATGATTTTTGTCTAGCAGTTGTTATTATGTGGAAATTATGGGAGTTGTGGAATCGTGAATCTCATGGTGAAGAGGGTAAGCTAAATGGAGAGGTAATAAGTTGGTGTAAATCTTTCTTGGGGAATTATAAGCAGGGCCAACATAATCCCGTCTTAGGTCGTCCCTTTTCGCATCCGTCACATTGGCAACCGCCTGAGCATGGTGTGGTGAAAATTAATGTTGATGCGGCTTTTCCGAAAGGAGTGAACTACTATTCTATAGGGTGCGTAGCTCGTGATGCAAGAGGGCAATGTCTATGGTGGGGAGCTTTTATGATTAACGGGCGTCCCCGTGCTGTTAACGGTGAGGCTCATGCGGTCTTACGAGCAATATCTAAAGCTAGGGCAATGGGATGGGAGAATGTTGTGATCGAAGGTGATAATCTCCAGGTGATGACGGTGTTGCGGGACAAAAGAAATTCCACGTCTTCATTTGGGGCTTACATAAAGGACTGTTTATCCCTTGCAAGTTATTTTAGTTTATGTCGATTTACTTTTGTTAAGCGTTCGGGTAACCATATGACCCATGCTATTGCTAAACTATTTGGCCATGATTGTATTGAAGGTGATATCCTTCCAATGATTTTGGCGAACATCGCCTAATAATATATCTCTTCTTCAAAAAAAAAATTATAAAGCTCACTTTAATGATTTGTCTTGTAACTTGATTTGACTGTTATATTAATTTTTATTTTACTAAATACAAAAATACTAATTATTTTAAACAAATTTAAACCCGTAAAAAATATTGAAAACTCACAATTAAATTATAAATAAATAAAAAACTGTGATTGTGCTAGGATAGATCACTTATATTAATTGTGATAGGATATACTGGAAGAGCAAGGGAGTCACTTGCTCATGAGCTAGATGATTCGGAGATTACCTGCAATCAGAATACACGTAAATTAAGTCGGGTTGATCCGATGGAAACACTTCCGACGCTCAAATCAGGTGTATATAATAGATGTTGTTGATAAAATATGAGCAGTTGAATTGTTAGAATAATATAACGTACCTTTAACAAAATAAATTAAACGATATATATACTTCTCTGATTGAGCTTTAGTTAATTTGTTGAACTGAAACCTTATTTGAAGGTGATTGGGCATGATACGATATATATTTAATATATCGTATATTTATTCATTAGTTATTATTTTATTATTTAATATATATTATTAAGTATTAATTTAGTTAGGAGCCGTAGGTTTAGTGGTTATAGGATAGATATTAAGTATTTTATTAGTATAGGTCATTATGTTTTCTAGTTAGGTTAGGATTCTAGGGTTTTATTCTCTTTAAATAGTCGTATTGTGCTAGGGTTTTATTATGCAGAGAAATAATAAAGAAGAGTTTTCTTACGTTCAGTAAAGAATTCTTATGATACACAAGAGATCGCATCAATTGGTATCAGAGCGAAGTTGCGATAACACCAACGCTTCGTTAGCAAAGCTGAGATTATATCAAAGCTAAGCTGGAGCAAAGTTGAGATCACATCAAAACTTTGTGAAAATCATGATGTCCGAAACAAGACGGTTAGAGCGATTGGAGAAATCCGTAGAGAGATTACGGATTGATTTTCAGAAATTGCTCGAACAAAGTCACAGACGACGTCAACACCAACACAAAAGTCGAAGGGACCGCCGCCCATTACCGCCAACGCCGCTGCCGCTGCCGAGCCTATCGCCGGAGGAAGAGGAAGAGGACGATGATGATTTTTTCAAAGAGCCACCGCCGCCGCCGCTGCCGAGCCTATCGCCGGAGGAAGAGGAAGAGGACGACGATGACTTTTTCGAAGAACCCCAATTTTTTGTGAGTTCGCCAGAAGAAGAGGAATCGGATTCAACTGAGATGAAGTGGGACGAAGAGCCGAAAGAAGAAGAATCGGAGTCAACCGAGATAAAGTGGGACGAAGACGAGAAATTAACCAGAGAGGAGAGCGAAGAGTTACTATGGATATTGGGAGATTTCCATGGTGTTCAAAAGAAAGGAGACGAAGAACCGATGGTAAGTTTGGAGGAGACAAAATCTACAAAGACGATTGAAAAAGTTTATTTGTCGGGAAAAAGATTGAATATTTTCGCTAAAGTAGCCTTTGGAATTTCGTTGGATCAGCATGAACAATGTATTAAAAAGCTCGGTCGTTCATCGTGTTTTTCGGAGTCAATCGGGAAGCAAGTCAATGAAGTCAAACATAGGTGGAAGCGCAAAGGAGAGGGATCAAATTAACTCGAACCTTGAGGACAAGGTTCATTTCAAGAGGGGTGGTTTGATACGATATATATTTAATATATCGTATATTTATTCATTAGTTATTATTTTATTATTTAATATATATTATTAAGTATTAATTTAGTTAGGAGCCGTAGGTTTAGTGGTTATAGGATAGATATTAAGTATTTTATTAGTATAGGTCATTATGTTTTCTAGTTAGGTTAGGATTCTAGGGTTTTATTCTCTTTAAATAGTCGTATTGTGCTAGGGTTTTATTATGCAGAGAAATAATAAAGAAGAGTTTTCTTACGTTCAGTAAAGAATTCTTATGATACACAAGAGATCGCATCAGGGCAGTAGTGATCTTTTAAATCAAGCACGTGATCCAGTAGATGAAGGCCCACTTGGACCGACACAATTAGGCATAATGAAATGAAACCAAAAGAAAATCAATAAATGAGTATATATTAAAATCAAATAAAAAGGGTTTTAATATATATTATTAAAATATAATGATTTAATATTAAATAAAATTTCATATTATTTTTAATTTAATAATAATTAAATATTGTTTGTATAATTTTGGTGACAAAATGTTTTATTTTATTTTTAATTACTATCCACAAAATTAACTATGAATTATTGATTTTATTGAATAATACCGTGTGGAGAGAAGAATTTACAAAGTTTTACAGACGGCGGTCAAGGGCTGGGCCCCATAAAATCGTTCTGTCCGTTTATTGCTTCCTCTTCAAACTACACGCTTTAGACAAAGAGCCGGACGGCGCGGTGATGGCGCCGTTATCTCTCTCTTCAACGTTCCAAATTCGCAATTCCCTTTTTAATTAATCAATTAGCTTCCAACTAACCCCGTTTATAAACTACATTTAAATCTCTATAAATTAATACAGTTGAAATTTAAAATTTTTTATTAATTGAGTGAAATATTAAATTATTAAATTAATAATTTAGCACATTTTTATTAGACGAAGCTCTTAATTTATTAATGTTCTATTGTACTGTTTATTGATAGGTCAAAAATTATAAACCAAATCCAAATTAAACTAGTCAATTTAATCCGAATAAATTTAACCACCCTTCTTAAAATAAATGTTTAGATAAATATTATATAAAAATAATTTTATTTTTAATCCCAATTTGTATTTTTTTTTCCATTGGTAGATAGTGGGAATTAGTTACTTAATCAATTAATATAAAGTGATTAGTGTTGATAATATCCCTATCATTTCCTTATTTGTTATGTTGGTAAAGCAGCACTCCCAAGTGGTTAGGATGATGACAACCATAATTACTTAATTACCTCAAATTACTAATTCCTTAATTGTCCCCATAACTATATAGCACATACTTGATCTTGTAAATTACTACTATGGTTTTGATGGGGGCAGATATGTCATTTGATAGTTATATAGTTTCTTTCATAATTTGGGATGATTATAGGTGAAAATCGGACGGATCAGATCGGATTTAACTCTTTTGGAAATTTCAATTCTTTTTTTGAATTCCAGAATTGATTCTGATTACGCTTTTTTCGAAAATTTCGGAATATTATTAAATTTTTTAACAACAATGTTTTAATTAATAAATATTAATAATATTCGGAACATATCGTCAATAATCGAAAAAATATCGGAAAATTTTTGGGAAAAAAAATCGGAACTATTTTGGATCGGAACTCAAAATTTCCAAAATATTGATATGTATTTCTGATTTCCGATCCGACTTTTTCCGGAAATCGGAATTCTTCGGATCGAATTTGACAGGAATCGAAAATTCCGTTCCAATTCCGTGTATATATTTGTAAATCAACATACATATTGACACAAAGTGTGAGAGAGAAACTAAAAACGTGATATATATTTGTTAATTATATAATATTAACCCAAATCTCACGAGATAAATAGGAAAAAGACAGCTGTTTAATTTACTAATCGCATGTTTGCTTCACGCAAGTTTAATTTTTGCTTCATGGGTTGGCTTCAAAGTCTTTCTTGGTGTTTATATATAAACCCTCTCCTTCTCCCTAATTAATTCAATAAACTTAAATTAAGATAATTAAAAAAAATACAAATTAGTCTTTAATTAGTACTCCCACCGGTTTTGGTGAAAGATGAGTGCTTCAAATGTTACCGGCACTAGCGCTGCCGCCTCCGGCGGGCCATGCGGGGCATGCAAGTTTTTGAGAAGGAAGTGTGCGGCGGGTTGCGTGTTTTCGCCGTATTTCGAGTCGGAGCAAGGGGCGGCGCATTTTGCGGCGGTTCACAAGGTGTTTGGAGCTAGTAACGTATCGAAGCTCCTCCTACATATTCCGGTTCACAAGCGGCTCGACGCGGTCGTTACGATTTGTTACGAGGCTCAGGCCCGGCTCCGGGACCCGGTTTATGGCTGTGTTGCCCATATCTTTGCTCTACAACAACAGGTAATTTATTTAATTAATTAATTACGATATTTTTAATATCTTAATGTATTTACATTTAATTTTTTATTCCATATTGGAGAACTTAATTTTATATTTTTATTTAGGCGTCAAAATTCAAATCCCCTTAAAATCAGTGCAATTTAGATCTTCTATATAGAAATGATAATCATTCCATGTACGTTATGTTTGATTAATAATAATATAAGTTTCACAGGTTACTTCTATATTACATTCGGTGAATGTTATATCGGCTGAATTTTTATCGTTGACCTCCAAACATAAATGTTGGGGTGTGTTTGTGTATATAGATGAATGATAAAAATTTACCTAATATTTTTCGATCGATTTAACATAGTATAGACTATAGATCGATGAAAAGGATGTTATGCAGTTATTTATAAAAGTTTGGGATGTTTGTGAATATTCTAAAACTTCACTAACATATTAGAAGATATTGGTCAAACTTATGATATGGTCAGGTCAACTTTTGATTTAATTTTGCTGTTATTAAGGAACTGGCCGGTAGTACTATTAACTCGTGGAAAATTTACAGTTTTCATCCTTCAAGTTTGAATTGATTCACATTTAGTCATTTATCTTCATAAAAAAATACATTTGATCTTTTATATTTCAATAATTTGACACTTTTGATGATTTTAGTCAATTTTCCCTTAGCCCGTCAGTTACGGTAGTGATGGACACACGTTTGATTCCGCTAGTTGTAACTGAAAATTGACGGAAATGACTAAAAATGTTAAATTTTTGAAATATGAGGGACCAAATCTGGTTTATGTGAACTGGGGGACTAAATATGATTTTTTTGCAAACTAGAGGGATGAAAACCGTATTTTTTTCCATTAAATTATTATTGATTATTTGCTAATTTATTATATTTATGTTAATAGTTCATACATTTATTCATTATTGAAATTATTAAATATATTATTATTCATTATCGACAGGTAGTGAATCTGCAAGCAGAACTCTCTTACCTGCAGGCCCATCTCGCCGCCTTTGAGACTCCAACTCCGCCACCGGCGCTGCCGCCGCCGCTCACACCGCCGCCGCCGGCCTTACTATCCATATCAGACTTGCCAACATTTTCAGCAGTTCCATCGACATATAATCATGACTTGTCATCCATATTTGATTCTACGCTGCACCCTACTTGGACGATGAATCACCAGTGCCGGGAACTCGACACGTGTCACTTTTCTACCGCCGCCGGAGCTCCGCCGGAAGTACCTTCATCTGCCGTCGGCGGTCTTCAGGAGTTGGACGCACCGCCCTATATACAAAATTCAAGATCCAATTTTGAAATTTAGATTAAATTTCATTAATATTTGAAATTTGGCTCTACACAAGCTAGTAAAAAATATAAATACAAATTACATTCTTATTATTATTATTATTTATATCATTTCGATAATTATTATTAGTTAATTAAATAATTAATGGGTTAGCATATTTTGCGAGAATTAAAATCAACTTACTAAATTTCACTTTCAAGACTAGGGGTGGAAATTGGTGTGAATTTTCCGATTTACGATTTCTGGATCGAAATTGAAACATATATGAGGTTTTGATTTTCGATCCGATTTAAATTTACTAAATAGTTCAGGGTTTTCAATTTTCTTATGAAAAAATCACTCGCAGTATCAATATTAATAAGTATTTCATATTTTAGATAATTAAAAAAAATGGGAATTTCAAATTCCTCTGGTTTCGTTCGGTAAAATTTTGATTTTGGAACATTTTTTTTTCCTTTCAATTTCCAATATCTGATTTTTTATTTTCCCAATTCTTTTGGATTGGAATTAGTTTTTTGCTTCTAAAAAAAATCATTTTTTTTCGAAAGTGTTAATTCCAATCGGACCGTCCAATTTCCACACTATTCAAAACACACGTATTATTCAGTCCAAATGAAGAAAAAGCCCAAATTTCCAACAGTCCGAGTTGGTCTAGACAGATATCCAGCCCAATTAATTTCATATTATTTGAATTAATTTTGCAAATTTTTATTTACTAAAATGATAAATACATGACGGTTCTTAATAATACAAGTAATTATTATTATTATTTTTAATTTTTAATTCCATTCCCCGTTTATCATCTCTTTAACTTTATTTTTTCTAAATAATATTCCTAGATTTCATTCTCACATTTAAATTTATTACATTTTAGTGTTGTTGAATTTGTAAATTTAAATTATATTTTTTAACTTTTATTAATAAACTGGCAAAAATCATCTAAACTCAAGAATCTGTGCCCATTGATTTGTCTTGAAATTGAAAAAAAAATAGATGTTTGTACTTAGTGTGAAGAGTTTTTTTGGTGGGTTTTTTTGGATTAAATACACACACACAAAAATACTGGAAATTTTGATAGAGGAAAGCTTCATAAATTCTGAAAAAAAAACGAGCGTCTGGCGTAGACACTAGTCTGAGTTATTATTGTATTTATTTAGCATTTATTCATTTTATTTTATTTCTATTTTAACAAATTAAACATCATTAGTTGTACATAATATTTCTTATTACATTGTGATTTTTTTTTTTTAATTAAGAGACAGATAAATCTACTTAGATATACACAGTACTGTTCAAACATATATAATTCCATGTTATTGGGGCAGGATTTTGTTTCACAATTCTTTAACATATTAAAAAAAACAATGCTTTTCAATTAATTAATTAGTTACAATTAATAATATATATTTACTCCCACAAGTAGCTAATATTTTTTAATCTAATTTTAACTAATAAAAATTAAGATAGAAGTACAATTCCAGCATGAGAATCAGGTATTTTCAACTTTGTTAACTATATATCATAATAATATTATAATTAATTAATTAATTAACACACAGATACATACATGTCAAGTAAAGAGTTGATGCTTACTTAACTCAGTAATAATTACACTTGTTAACAATCATTTTGCTTTCTTTTGTCATAATATATTATTTAATCAAACTATTTAATTGTATTATTTTATATTGATTAAAAAATAAATAATTTTGCAATGCTCGTCAAACTGCTTACTTCAAAGAAAAAAAACATTTCTTTAACTCGACAGCTTTGGAATGTTTACAAGATCACTTTGAGTTTATATATATATATATATATATATATATATATATATATATATATATATATATATATATATATATATATATATATATATGTATATATATTATTTTACTGAATTGGAACCCGGAGAAATTATTATTTAAACGAGATTATTAATTTATCGAATATTAATTTGTTAAGGTTCTGTACAATGAATATTGACATTGTTAATCAATCATTGATATTAGAAATTTTCAATCGCCCATTCAATATGATTGAATATTAAGAAAATATATATAATGAGACCACATTATCACTTGCCATTGAATTAGACCACGATATGAACTAATAAGTGCAAAATTGAAAAATAAAATAAAAAAATAAAAGAGCCATAAATCTTGATATCGAAAAAATACTATATATCTAATAAAACGACAAATAATTTGAAACGGATGAAATATTCACGAGAGCGAATTCGCGGGTTTTATTTTTATAATATATGGTCTATCATTTTATATATATATATAAAAAAAAAAGAAAAAAAAAGCAAAACAAAAATCGTTGACATATGTAGATGTACGTATACATACATTTATTTATGATACATATATATGTATATTATATATATATTATCATATATTAATAATAAAATACAGGCACCCGGGCCCACCACTAACTTGTGGTGATAAAATTAGCTGGTGGAGAGATGACTAAAAACGATTCCAAACAGATCACTATCTATCTATCACGTGCTGACCTCAACTTTGGTCGCCTCCTCTTAATTAATTAATTAATTAATTTCTTAATCTTAATTAGCCCCTTAATTAATTGTAAGATTTCCCCAGTAACAGATGCAATTTGCATTAATTTAATCTCAACTTGTGTAAACCCTAGATTAGCGCTTATTGGTCTTCTACTACATAGGCAATAAGGAAATGGGATGCAACCAAAAAAGTGTTTTAAAAGTTCGTTCGAGCTCGATCGATCGACTCATTAATACGACAAATTAATTTTAAAACATATTTGTATATTTACAATCATGCCATGCTTGTGGACCTTAAGAAGTCATTTTATGAGTTGTTAATAGTTTAACTTGTTAACACTTTTACAGTTTTGCCCTTATCACTCTTGATTAAACGAAGGAGAATTAGTGGATAAACAGCTAACAAGGAAGGGTATTTTAGTCTTTTTTCGTAAAATAATATCTAAAACGACAAATATTTTGAAATCGAGGGCGGATGGATGCCGATCTGTGATAGATTCGAAAGTCGTGTGTGGACATCACATGAAAGTGATGGAATTGTTTCTAAGTGGTCCAAGTTTCCACCATGGATTAGCTAGCTTAAACACAATTGTTTAATGAAGGTAATGGATATTATTATATTAATTATGTCTTAAAAGAGTTGATTGATTAAGATAAGCATTACATTTAAATTAATCAATTACTTAAGCTTGTCTGCACAAGGTCCAAAGCTTGCTTTAATTAATTATCAAAAAAAAAAAAAAAAAAAAAGCTTGCTTTAATTTAAGTAGTTATTATCTTTTAATCTTAGCTTAGCTTGCAATGTTTTTTCTTCTATCCAAAGGGAAGAGTGCTCCTTGAAGTATTTCTTACTTGAGAGTACTCAAAATGATATGACACGTCATGGTTTTTTTTTTTTTTTTCGACGATTACACTGTGATGCTTAAATCAGAAGATATTGCGTATTAATTAGTTCGCCTGCGTTTCGATTTCGATGGATTTGAAACTCGATGTTAGGCAGAGTAGTGAAGGGTCGTCATAACCTTTTATGTACTATAGCGAAGTCGATTTGAGATATTACTTTACTTTTATGGTGTTTTAGGAATGGATTAGTTGGTTCATGCCCAACTTATGACATTTATTCGCTTAGTAGGTTAAAATAGATCTAAATAAGTTTAAATAATATAATGGCCCGTTTGACAAAATTTATTTTAAATAACTGATAAACTCTTAATTATAATAAATATATAAACGGACAATGCAATCGAGAAAGATATATAAATTTAGATAACATACATTTCAACAAACAACTATATATAATATAGTGTCATGCATATGGATACTGTTTTATATAATTTTTTTAGTGCTACAATATTGGACAGTGGATAATAATTATTTTAAAGGCACTTTTATTTTATTTAAAAACTAATGGATGCATATAAAACCCATTTTTTTATTAAAAAAATCCTCATATGTATATAAATGCTTAAACAATTATTGTGAAGAAACATGTTATATAATTTGATGAGAGATTATTAATAGCCAACAAAAGTTTTTTTTCTCTTTATTTTTTAATTTTTAATTTTTTTGTTTCTTTTCATGATTATTTTTAGTGGGGGTGAGGGGGGTAGGAATAAAAACAAATTGATGTTGACTTGAGAAAGAGATTGGAAAGAAGCCAATCATTTGGAGAACAAATGCAGCCACAAAAAAAATAGCGAGTTAAAATGCTTATTAATTAATGCCTTCCCCTCAAATTATATATATGATGTTTTGTTCTTATTATCATAAATAAATTCATTAGGGTTTTGTGTGTGTGTGTGTGTGTGTGTGTGTGTGTGTGTGAGACATATATTCTTATTAATCATGTTAAGGAAACTCTTACTAAAATTAATGAGATGCTCAATGATTATTTAATTGGAAGGGCAAGTTTTGAAACAATTATTGTTGATCAATCATCATACATGCATCATATAAGAAAGTAAGTTCAAATCTTATTCATTATTCAATAACTAATTTATTAACAACTCCTAAAGCTCATCTTGTAATATTTCTCCAATATATAACTCTCAAATCTCTCTCATATATAGATTGAGCCATGCATTTAGATTTTTTTTTCTTCTTCTTATTAGATGTTATACATGGGTGAATTTCAACCGAAGATTTACACGTAATCGCGCACACCAATGCATATGTGTGCTTAGTGGATTGTTATTAAAGAGTGTTTGACTAAACTTATAAGCTGTTAAAAAGAGCTTCTAAGATATTTAAGACCTTATAAGCTCTTCCAAAATGTTTCATAATATTTTTCAAAAGAATCTTATAAATTAAAAAAAATAAGTTGTTGAAGAGATTTTATGATTTGAAAAAAAAGTAAGGATAGCTTATAAGCTCTTTATCCAAGCATTTTAAAAATTAAATTCTGAAAAAGAGACTGAACACCTTATCATCTCTTAAAACAACACGTCAAACCTAAAAGTTTAGCAAATATTTAAAATAAACTTAGCTTAAACGAACTCTTAATTGAATCTAGCTATAGGTTATTTAATCACACACAACCAACAAGGGTAATTAATTGAGAGTAAAAGTTTATTGAAAATTAGTAATTTGTTTTTTTATAATTAAAAAAAATGAAGAGAGACAATGGAGAGAGAGAGAGAGAGAGAGAGAGAGAGAGAGAGAGAGGCGCCCCCTTGAGACAAGGTCTGGGGGTGGGACAGAATCCCATATAAATATATATCAGTTTCCAATTTCCCATATCTGCTCCCCAATCTCTCCTTGTCTTCTTCACCCTATTTCTTTTTTCATTTTCTTCTTCTTCTTCCTTCCATTTTACTCCTTTTTTTTTTAATTACTTAATTAATTAACTAATTTTGTTTTTGAGGTAGTAATTAATAAATATAATTGGATATGCATTCATGAGAAGTACAAGAAATGAGCCTAATTACATATAATTAATCTTTCTGGCGGTAATATTGGTAGTTTAATTTTGAGTGTGTGTAGTGCGTGTTTTCATATGTAAGTGTATTAATCAATTTTAATTAATCTCACTTAATAGAATTAGGGTGTGAATTGAAATGGTGAGTGTGTTTAAGAGAGAGAGAGACAAAGGAGAGAGAAAGAGGGTCCCACTCCCCACCGTCCCCGCGGCCATGCGCACGCTGTCATCTCTCTCTCCCTCTCTATTTCTCTCTCATCTTCAATCCAATCCTCTCTCTATTATATTGACCTAACCCTAACCCAAGAAAGAAGAAAAAAAGGAAAATAAATAAATAAAAAATACCCAAAACATAAAAAACACTATATCTCCCAAACTATCCTCTCTCTCTCTTTCTCTCACTTCTTTCTCTCTCTACTGTTATAGAAATTGAAGAAGAAGGAAGAGAAGAATATCTACAGTGGGAAGAAGTGATGGCTAAGCTAATATATATAGTTCAGCTCAAACCTTTTATTAATTAATTAATTATATTCATATATATATAGTTGCTTTTGATTCTTTGCATCAAAATTTACCAGCAAGAATTCCAAGTAGTTATATTAATCCGAGGAGGAAGATCAAGATCTTTGTTTCTCTCTCTACAAACTGTACTGTCTGAATTATTTCATCAAGCTGATTTCTCTCGTGTGTGAGAGTTGAATAATAAATGGATCAGCTAACTCACGGCCGCCCTCTGCCGCCGCCGTTTCACGCCAGAGATCTTCAGCTCCACCACCACCAATTCCAGCAGCAGCAGCTCCACCACCACCACCACCACCAGAATCCCGACGAAGAATTGCAGAGCGGGAGCAACCGCAGCCAGCTGAAACGAGATCGAGACGAGAACTACGGGTTAACGTTTCCCGCCGCCGCCGGCGAGAACTCCGACTCCAAGGACCTGGTCGGCGGCTCCAGCGGCGACCACGGTGAAGTCACGCGCCGCCCCCGCGGCCGACCGGCTGGGTCGAAGAACAAGCCGAAGCCGCCCATCATAATCACCCGCGACAGCGCGAACGCGCTCAGATCCCACGTGATGGAGGTCGCCAACGGCTGCGACGTCCAGGACAGCATCTCCACCTTCGCCACGCGCCGCCAGAGGGGCGTCTGCATCCTGAGCGGCACCGGCACCGTCACCAACGTAACCCTCCGCCAGCCGGCCGCCCCCGGCTCCGTCCTGACCCTACACGGAAGATTCGAGATTCTATCCCTCTCCGGCTCCTTCCTCCCGCCGCCAGCTCCCCCGGCGGCCTCCGGGCTGACAATATATCTGGCCGGCGCGCAAGGGCAGGTCGTCGGCGGAGCCGTAGTAGGCCCGCTTCTAGCTTCCGGGCCAGTAGTAATAATGGCCGCATCGTTCGGTAATGCAGCGTACGAGCGTCTGCCACTGGAGGACGAAGAAGCAGCGGCGGTCAGCGGAGGCGGGCAGCTGGGATCGCCGGGAATATCCGGCGGCGGGGGGCAGCAACTGATGCCCGACCCGAACACGAACCCGTTTCAAGGGGCGGCGCAGAATATGCTAAATTCAGTGCAATTACCAGCTGATGCTTACTGGGGCGCAGCACGCCCTCCTTTTTAATTTATTATCAATGGTATAATTTCACTACTAGTTCATGCATTCATTAGTTTTCTTCTTCTTCTTGATTTATTTCTGCTAAAATTAGGGTTTTTACTTTTTTTTTTTTTTTGGAATTTTGAATTCATGGTGTCATCTGGATATAATAATCATAAAAAAATGGGGAAATTAAAAGGGATGTACAAATTCATGAATTTGTTTGTGATATGATTTCATGATTTACCATCATGAGATCAATGTCTTAATTACTACATTTAGCTTGTTGTTGTATGTAGTTCTTGTCTGAAAAAAGCATCTATTATTCAAGAAATACGAGGTTTTAATTTAATATATTCTTCTTTTAGGTGTTCTTCTGCTACAGCATTTGATCAACTATTACAACAATATCTTTATCAGATTAACCTTCTTTAAACCCTTCTCTCTGGTCTCTCTCTCTGGTCTCTCTCTGTAAATCTCTCTCTCTCTCACTGATCTGATCTGGGTAGTGAGTGCATGGAAATGAATGGGATTGAAGGAGCAGAGAGGTATGGGGCAATATGATATAATATTAATAATAATGTTTGACTGCAAAATGAAATTTATTAGGGGAGATGAGATGAATATTTTGGGTAATGGGGTGTTGCACGTGCGTGCGTGCACCTTCTCTGAACTTAGCTCCTTTCCGAGGCAACATTCAACAACAACAACTAACTCTTCAAACATTCAAATTCCAGATCGGATAATAATCAACCTTCAATTCCATCTCTCTCTCTCTATCCTTCTTTCTCTCTCTAGATATAAATATGTATAGAGAGAGTGAGTGAAGTGTGAGTTAATCTGTCTGTTCATTGATGTGTGTACGTTGATTCAAGAATATAATGGTTCACTGCACAAGAACTCTAATACTACTACTACTGTTATATTACATGCACCATTTACTTAATTAGGTTTTCTTTTTCTTTAATTATGTGATGATGGGTTCTTTTTTTTTTTTTTTTTTTTATTATTTTAATTAATTATCAATCTTTTTTTTTTCTTTTGTTAATTCAATCTAAAAAATAATTGCGCATTAATCTTGTAGTAATTAACTAGTATTTCACCCGTGCGTTGCACGGAGGTCAGTTTCAAAATGAGAAAAATAAACTTATGTAAACGACTATCTCTTTATAACAATACCAATTCAAGTAAAATAAAATGGAAGAAAATAAAAAATATAAACTTTATCTCTTAATTTAGAGTTGTAACATATGAAATTAAATTAAATACTAAAAATAAGAACATGAAGCACGCAAAACACGATATCAAGATTAAGTGAAATCATTTAAAACATATGATATGCTTGGATTGCAATCTACTACACCATGTGAATCTTCTGCAAAATAACTAAGGTAACAACAAACACGGTAGCAGAGAAGTAACACAATAGATATTCAAATAACCTGAAAATGTATCACTAATGGCAGTCAATTAGTGATGCACATTACTAAACAACAATAAAACTTATAAATATTGCAAAAAAGATATGTTGTATACGCCACTACCAGTACTGATACCATGTTGATACCAATACCAATACCAATACTGTCACCAATAGTGATACTAATTCGACTAATACTAATACTAATATTAATAGTGATACTAATACTAATATTGGTACTAATACTGGTACTAATACTAATATTAATACTAATATTAATACTAAATACTAATATTAATACTAATACCGATACTAATACTGATAATAATACAAATATTAATATTAACATTGATACTAATAATAATACTGAAACTAATACTAATACTCATATTCGTACCAATACCAATACTAATATTAATAGTGATACTAATACTAATATTGGTACTAATACTGGTACTAATACTAATATTAATACTAATACTAATACTAAATACTAATATTAATACTAATACCGATACTAATACTGATAATAATACAAATATTAATATTAACATTGATACTAATAATAATACTGAAACTAATACTAATACTCATATTCGTACCAATACCAATACTAATATTAATAATAAAACTAATACTAATACTAAGAATAAGACTAATATTGATACTAATACTAATAATAATATTGATACTTATATTGATAATTATAGCGATACTAATACTAATACTAATACTAATACTAATACTAATACTAATACTAATACTAATACTAATACTAATACTAATACTAATACTAATACTAATACTAATACTAATACTAATACTAATATTAATACTAATATTGGTACTAATACTAATACTGACTAATACTAATATTAATACCGATACTAATACTAATATTAATATTAATACTAATACTAATAATAATCCTGATACTAATACTAACACGCATACTCATACTCATACCAATATTAATACTAATACTAATAATAATACTAATACTAATACTAATATTCATATTGATACTAATACTAATTAATACTAAGAATAATACTAATATTGATACTACTACTGATAATAATACTGATACTTATATTGAAAATGATAGTTATATTGATACTAATACTAATACTAATACTAATACTAATACTAATACTAATACTAATACTAATACTAATACTAATATTAATATTAATACTAATATTAATACTAATACTAATACTAATACTATGATTAAGACTAATATTGATACTAATACTGATAATAATACTGATACTTATAGTGATACTAATAGTGATATTATACTAATATTAATACTAATAGTAATACTAATATTAGTACCAAGACTAATACTGATACTAATGACAATAATAATCCTGAGACTCATATTGATACTCATGCTAATATTATATTAATACTAATATTACTACAGATACTGATGTTGACACTAATACTGATACTAATAGCAATATTAATATTAATACGTACTAATACTAATACTAATATTAATACTGATATTGATATTGATATTGATACTAATACCGATACTCATACTGATACTCATAGTAATACTAAAACTAATATTGATACTCATACTAATACTGATACTCATACTAATATTGATACTCATACTCATACTGATATTCACAATCATACTGATACTCATACTAATAATGATACTTATAATATTGATATTGATACTAATACATATACTGATAGTGATACTAATATCGACATTGATACTGATATTGATATTGATACTGATACCGATACTCATACTGATACTGATATTGGTACAATGTTGATAATGGAATTAATACTGATACTGATGCGGATACGAATACTGAAACTGATACTGATACTGATATTGATACTGATACTGATAATGATAATGATAATGATACTGATATTGATACTGATAATGATACTGATACTAATACTAATACTGATACTGATATTGATACTGATAATGATACTGATACCGATACCGATACCGATATCGATACCGGTGCCGATACCGATAACGATACCAATACTGATTTTGATATTGATTCTAATAAGTAGACTAATATTAATACTAATATTAAAACTAATATTAAAACTAATATTAATACTAATACTAATACTAATACTAATACTAATACTAATACTAATACTAATACTAATACTAATACTAATACTAATACTAATACTAATACTAATACTAATACTAATACTAATACTAATACTAATATTAATACTATTTCTAATACTAATATGTTAATATTGTTAATGTTAATGCTAAAATACATATTCTAATGCTCATACGAATTTTAATGTTAATGTTAATCTGGATATGCTTATGCTGATTATAATTGTAATACTAACATTATCCAAATCCTTATCCTATTCCTAATCCTAACCATAACACTAATTATGATTCTAATCATAATCATAATTCTAATCCTAAACCTATTTCTAACATTAATTATAATCCTAATAATTTTACTACTAATAATACTAATGCTAATGCTAATGTTAATTCTAATTATAATTCTAATTTTAATTCTAACCATAATCCTAATCATAATGCTAATCATAATCATAATACTAATACATGTCACTAATTGTAGTACTAATCAATAATCATAATCTTAATTATAATTCAAATATTAATATTAATCATAATCCTAATTCTAATATTAATTATAATACTATATTAATCCGGATCCTAATCCTAGTATTAATACTAATACTAATTCCAAGAATATTAATTATAATCCTAATTCTAATGCTAATACTAATCACAATCCTAATTTTGATTTTGCATCAATGTTTTTGCAATTATCTATTATTTTGTATGAAAAATAATTCTATTCAATCTCGTAACTTTTATATCAAATTCCTTATGTGTGGTACCCGAAACATCAAGAAACACATATTAAATCTATTAGCAATTAATATTTAATTATATAATTAAACTGACATTAAAATTATTAAAAATAATATAAGGGTATAAGCAAACGTTAAGACGTGAAAAGAACGATAATCGTTGTAAATAGGATAAATTACGAAAATTCTCATGAAGCTTAGGCTAAATTGCGGAAAGCACCCCCACTTATCGGTAATTACCAAAATCCCCCAGATGTTTGTTTATGCCTTACACGGCCCCCTTATGGTGTGATATTTTTACGGAATCTTTCTTATTCAATGTAATATCCCAAAAATTGAGGATTCTACCCTTGCAGACGTGACATTTCTTTTATCTTACTTTTTAAATACAAAAATTACCCTTAGGGGAGGTAATAATAATACTAAAAAGTTGTGAATATGTTATTTAAGAAGAATAAATATTTCGTGT
Source organism: Erythranthe guttata (assembly GCF_056151865.1). Lineage (NCBI taxonomy): Eukaryota > Viridiplantae > Streptophyta > Magnoliopsida > Lamiales > Phrymaceae > Erythranthe > Erythranthe guttata. The sequence continues at coordinate 14,215,015 of NC_142546.1, read as the reverse complement.
AAAGTCCCCCTCAGGGTAATTTTTGTCTTTAAAAAGTACCGTAAACAAATGTCGTGTGCAGGGTAGAATCTGCATTTTTCGGGGAATATTCCACGTAATAAAAAAAATTCCGTGAAAAATCATACCGTAAGGGGGTTGATGTAAGACGGAAACAAACATTAGGAAAATTTTGGTAATTACGAATATGATATTAAATTATTAAAAAAGGTAAACATATTCTCTGGTCATGATCATGTAAAATGTATAATATCAAATGATTTATTTTGCAATATTTTTTTATATAAATCCAAGGTTATGAATTAAAATACAAAATTTTCGTAACACCATCAATCATACAATTACAATAAGTGAAGATTTTAAATTGAATTTAGATAAAATTAAATTAAATTAATTAGTATTAAAATTAAATTCTAAAATAAAAGTATTTATAGTTTCCAAGAAAATTGATATATTTATAGCATTTAATAAATGGTATGATATAAATATATAATAAAATATTTAATATTTTTTAATTTTGGAAAATGGTGACATGTTTTTTGATGATTTATTTTCACCAATCAATTTGCCACATGAGATGAAATTGAATACATGTCACCAATTGAAATTGACAAATGTCAATCAATTAGGTGTGGAATTCAACTTTTATGTATTATATAGATACTAATTCCAAGAATATTAATTATAATCCTAATTCTAATGCTAATACTAATCACAATCCTAATTTTGATTTTGCATCAATGTTTTTGCAATTATCTATTATTTTGTATGAAAAATAATTCTATTCAATCTCGTAACTTTTATATCAAATTCCTTATGTGTGGTACCCGAAACATCAAGAAACACATATTAAATCTATTAGCAATTAATATTTAATTATATAATTAAACTGACATTAAAATTATTAAAAATAATATAAGGGTATAAGCAAACGTTAAGACGTGAAAAGAACGATAATCGTTGTAAATAGGATAAATTACGAAAATTCTCATGAAGCTTAGGCTAAATTGCGGAAAGCACCCCCACTTATCGGTAATTACCAAAATCCCCCAGATGTTTGTTTATGCCTTACACGGCCCCCTTATGGTGTGATTTTTTTACGGAATCTTTCTTATTCAATGTAATATCCCAAAAATTGAGGATTCTACCCTTGCAGACGTGACATTTCTTTTATCTTACTTTTTAAATACAAAAATTACCCTTAGGGGAGGTAATAATAATACTAAAAAGTTGTGAATATGTTATTTAAGAAGAATAAATATTTCGTGTAAAGTCCCCCTCAGGGTAATTTTTGTCTTTAAAAAGTACCGTAAACAAATGTCGTGTGCAGGGTAGAATCTGCATTTTTCGGGGAATATTCCACGTAATAAAAAAAAATCCGTGAAAAATCATACCGTAAGGGGGTTGATGTAAGACGGAAACAAACATTAGGAAAATTTTGGTAATTACGAATATGATATTAAATTATTAAAAAAGGTAAACATATTCTCTGGTCATGATCATGTAAAATGTATAATATCAAATGATTTATTTTGCAATATTTTTTTATATAAATCCAAGGTTATGAATTAAAATACAAAATTTTCGTAACACCATCAATCATACAATTACAATAAGTGAAGATTTTAAATTGAATTTAGATAAAATTAAATTAAATTAATTAGTATTAAAATTAAATTCTAAAATAAAAGTATTTATAGTTTCCAAGAAAATTGATATATTTATAGCATTTAATAAATGGTATGATATAAATATATAATAAAATATTTAATATTTTTTAATTTTGGAAAATGGTGACATGTTTTTTGATGATTTATTTTCACCAATCAATTTGCCACATGAGATGAAATTGAATACATGTCACCAATTGAAATTGACAAATGTCAATCAATTAGGTGTGGAATTCAACTTTTATGTATTATATAGATACTAATTCCAAGAATATTAATTATAATCCTAATTCTAATGCTAATACTAATCACAATCCTAATTTTGATTTTGCATCAATGTTTTTGCAATTATCTATTATTTTGTATGAAAAATAATTCTATTCAATCTCGTAACTTTTATATCAAATTCCTTATGTGTGGTACCCGAAACATCAAGAAACACATATTAAATATATTAGCAATTAATATTTAATTATATTATTAAACTAACATTAAAATTATTAAAAATAATATAAGGGTATAAGCAAACGTTAAGACGTGAAAAGAACTATAATCGTTGTTAATAGGATAAATTGCGAAAATTCTCATGAAGCTTAGGCTAAATTGCGGAAAGCACCCCCACTTATCGGTAATTACCAAAATCCCCCAGATGTTTGTTTATGCCTTACACGGCCCCCTTATGGTGTGATATTTTTACGGAATCTTTCTTATTCAATGTAATATCCCAAAAATTGAGGATTCTACCCTTGCAGACGTGACATTTCTTTTATCTTACTTTTTAAATACAAAAATTACCCTTAGGGGAGGTAATAATAATACTAAAAAGTTGTGAATATGTTATTTAAGAAGAATAAATATTTCGTGTAAAGTCCCCCTCAGGGTAATTTTTGTCTTTAAAAAGTACCGTAAACAAATGTCGTGTGCAGGGTAGAATCTGCATTTTTCGGGGAATATTCCACGTAATAAAAAAAAATCCGTGAAAAATCATACCGTAAGGGGGTTGATGTAAGACGGAAACAAACATTAGGAAAATTTTGGTAATTACGAATATGATATTAAATTATTAAAAAAGGTAAACATATTCTCTGGTCATGATCATGTAAAATGTATAATATCAAATGATTTATTTTGCAATATTTTTTTATATAAATCCAAGGTTATGAATTAAAATACAAAATTTTCGTAACACCATCAATCATACAATTACAATAAGTGAAGATTTTAAATTGAATTTAGATAAAATTAAATTAAATTAATTAGTATTAAAATTAAATTCTAAAATAAAAGTATTTATAGTTTCCAAGAAAATTGATATATTTATAGCATTTAATAAATGGTATGATATAAATATATAATAAAATATTTAATATTTTTTAATTTTGGAAAATGGTGACATGTTTTTTGATGATTTATTTTCACCAATCAATTTGCCACATGAGATGAAATTGAATACATGTCACCAATTGAAATTGACAAATGTCAATCAATTAGGTGTGGAATTCAACTTTTATGTATTATATAGATACTAATTCCAAGAATATTAATTATAATCCTAATTCTAATGCTAATACTAATCACAATCCTAATTTTGATTTTGCATCAATGTTTTTGCAATTATCTATTATTTTGTATGAAAAATAATTCTATTCAATCTCGTAACTTTTATATCAAATTCCTTATGTGTGGTACCCGAAACATCAAGAAACACATATTAAATCTATTAGCAATTAATATTTAATTATATAATTAAACTGACATTAAAATTATTAAAAATAATATAAGGGTATAAGCAAACGTTAAGACGTGAAAAGAACGATAATCGTTGTAAATAGGATAAATTACGAAAATTCTCATGAAGCTTAGGCTAAATTGCGGAAAGCACCCCCACTTATCGGTAATTACCAAAATCCCCCAGATGTTTGTTTATGCCTTACACGGCCCCCTTATGGTGTGATTTTTTTACGGAATCTTTCTTATTCAATGTAATATCCCAAAAATTGAGGATTCTACCCTTGCAGACGTGACATTTCTTTTATCTTACTTTTTAAATACAAAAATTACCCTTAGGGGAGGTAATAATAATACTAAAAAGTTGTGAATATGTTATTTAAGAAGAATAAATATTTCGTGTAAAGTCCCCCTCAGGGTAATTTTTGTCTTTAAAAAGTACCGTAAACAAATGTCGTGTGCAGGGTAGAATCTGCATTTTTCGGGGAATATTCCACGTAATAAAAAAAAATCCGTGAAAAATCATACCGTAAGGGGGTTGATGTAAGACGGAAACAAACATTAGGAAAATTTTGGTAATTACGAATATGATATTAAATTATTAAAAAAGGTAAACATATTCTCTGGTCATGATCATGTAAAATGTATAATATCAAATAATTTATTTTGCAATATTTTTTTATATAAATCCAAGGTTATGAATTAAAATACAAAATTTTCGTAACACCATCAATCATACAATTACAATAAGTGAAGATTTTAAATTGAATTTAGATAAAATTAAATTAAATTAATTAGTATTAAAATTAAATTCTAAAATAAAAGTATTTATAGTTTCCAAGAAAATTGATATATTTATAGCATTTAATAAATGGTATGATATAAATATATAATAAAATATTTAATATTTTTTAATTTTGGAAAATGGTGACATGTTTTTTGATGATTTATTTTCACCAATCAATTTGCCACATGAGATGAAATTGAATACATGTCACCAATTGAAATTGACAAATGTCAATCAATTAGGTGTGGAATTCAACTTTTATGTATTATATAGATACTAATTCCAAGAATATTAATTATAATCCTAATTCTAATGCTAATACTAATCACAATCCTAATTTTGATTTTGCATCAATGTTTTTGCAATTATCTATTATTTTGTATGAAAAATAATTCTATTCAATCTCGTAACTTTTATATCAAATTCCTTATGTGTGGTACCCGAAACATCAAGAAACACATATTAAATATATTAGCAATTAATATTTAATTATATTATTAAACTGACATTAAAATTATTAAAAATAATATAAGGGTATAAGCAAACGTTAAGACGTGAAAAGAACTATAATCGTTGTTAATAGGATAAATTGCGAAAATTCTCATGAAGCTTAGGCTAAATTGCGGAAAGCACCCCCACTTATCGGTAATTACCAAAATCCCCCAGATGTTTGTTTATGCCTTACACGGCCCCCTTATGGTGTGATTTTTTTACGGAATCTTTCTTATTCAATGTAATATCCCAAAAATTGTGGACTACCCTTGCAGACGTGACATTTCTTTTATCTTACTTTTTAAATACAAAAATTACCCTTAGGGGAGGTAATAATAATACTAAAAAGTTGTGAATATGTTATTTAAGAAGAATAAATATTTCGTGTAAAGTCCCCCTCAGGGTAATTTTTGTCTTTAAAAAGTACCGTAAACAAATGTTGTGTGCAGGGTAGAATCTGCATTTTTCGGGGAATATTCCACGTAATAAAAAAAATTCCGTGAAAAATCATACCGTAAGGGGGTTGATGTAAGACGGAAACAAACATTAGGAAAATTTTGGTAATTACGAATATGATATTAAATTATTAAAAAAGGTAAACATATTCTCTGGTCATGTTCATGTAAAATGTATAATATCAAATGATTATTTTGCAATATTTTTTTTATATAGATCCAAGGTTATGAATTAAAATACAAAATTTTCGTAACACCATCAATCATACAATTATAATAAGTGAAGATTTTAAATTGAATTTAGATAAATTTAAATTAAATTAATTAGTATTAAAATTAAATTCAAAAATAAAAGTATTTATAGTTTCCAAGAAAATTGATATATTTATAGCATTTTATAAATGGTATGATATAAATATATAATAAAATATTTAATATTTTTTAATTTTGGAAAATGGTGACATGTTTTTTGATGATTTATTTTCACCGATCAATTTGCCACATGAGATGAAATTGAATACATGTCACCAATTGAAATTGACATATGTCAATCAATTAGGTGTGGAATTCAACTTTTATATATTATATAGATTAGAGGGGCGATTTGCTATAGCCTCCAAGTATTAGATATATGTATTATAGACCCCAAAGTTATAAGTCATATTTTTGTAGTAATAAGGGTAAATTACACTTACACCCCTAAGGTATGCTAAAATAATTTTAAGGTCACTGTAGTATCGGTTATTACTGTGACCCCCTTGAAACATTGTTAGAAACCCTAAGTGAATAATGCGTTTGATAAGTTATTTCGTTTGGGTTCTAACGGACTATTAGTTTCAGGAAGTGGTGTAGTCAACATAGAACTAGGGGATGGCAATTGGCATGCCTCCCTCAACATTTAATCCTTTTTATTTTATATATGATTTATAAGCATTAACCCTCCGCGGAAAACAAATATAGTGCTTATCGGTCACCAAGACATGAAATCTTGACTTGGGTAATTGATTCAGGGGTTTGACTGTAATTACCAATATTACAGGGACCTTAAAATTATTTTAGTATACCTCAGGGTTGTAGGTATAATTTACCTTAATAATAATGGGCCGAAGATCCCTTCCGGAAACAGTTCGGCCCAGTTCATCACAACTAGTACGATCTTTACGTGAAAACATATGATGAAATCCCGACGGAATATTCCACCGCCGAGCAACTTCGGCTGGCGAGTGTACAAACAAACACCATCGACATATCTTTACGTGAGATAACACGACGGAATCTGGACGGAATATTCGACGGTCGTCAAGCATCTTTTGCTGGTGAATGTACAACAAACACCCATCGTCACGGACGTTATGAGCATTAATACATTTTCAAGCTGCACAATCGAGGGTGAGCGCAATGTGTTTGATGTAATTCCCCAGTGACTTTACAAAGCACAGACAACTAAAATACTACACAAAAAAAAAAAAAAACTTTGCTCGTGGTCATTTATGGAATTTTTGCTCCACCCAAAAGCCATGACCATTACCTTCTTCATCATTGTATTTTCCGTTCTGATCGCCGGATTCTTGGCCGGAAAATTGCTCGGAAAGAGAATCCACTACCACCCAATCGGCGGCACAATATTCAACCAGCTGATGAACTTCAACAGGCTCCACCATTACATGACAGATCTCGCCACGAAACACAAGACGTACAGACTCATCGCCCCTTTTCGGAGCGAGGTTTACACCGCAGACCCCGCTAACATAGAGTACATTCTCAAAACAAACTTCGATAATTACGGCAAGGTAAATTAAAAAACATTTCAAGAATGGTTAGTTTCTAATCGTTATTGATGTTTTTTGTCGATATTATATTGATCCTCTGCAGGGATGGCACAATTACAGCATTCTAAAGGACTTATTAGGTGACGGGATTTTCGTAGTCGATGGCGAAAAATGGAAAGAGCAAAGAAAAGTATCGAGCCTCGAGTTTTCTACTAAAGCTCTAAGGGATATTAGCACCACAGTCTTCATCGAAAACGCAGTAAAGCTAGCTGGCATTGTATCCGAATCCTCGTTTTCCAATCAACCGTTCGATATTCAAGTGAAGATTAATGAATTATTATCATTTAACTAGGGGTTAATTTATTGCATTCAGCTCCATTATTTGTGATCGTGATCTTGTAAATTAACAGGAGCTTTTCATGAAATCTACTCTCGATTCGATATTTAAAGTTGCGTTTGGGGTTGATTTAGACAGCACGGGCGGTTCTTACGAAGAAGGGGAAAGATTTAGCCGCGCTTTCGACGACGCAAGCGCGGTTATTGCTTGGAGATACGTCGATGTTTTCTGGAAGATAAAGAAAGCTCTGAATATCGGTTCGGAAGCGAAATTGAAGGAGAATATTCGAGTGGTTGACGAGTTTGTGTACAAGCTAATTCGTAACAATACTAATAACTGTGTAGGTTGAATCAATCAATTCATTTCTCTTATCAGCACCCCTGTTTTTACTCTAGCAAGAACACCCCTATAATTCAATTTTATTAGCAATCTACCCCCTAAAAATGCATCATTTTTGGGGTTGTTTGCTTAAAAAAATGCATCGTAGGGGTGTTCTTGCTAATATTTACGACATAAGGGGGTGCTGAATGCAATAAACTCTCGATTTATGTATGTTTCTTGTTTTTGTGGGCAGGTGGATTTGAGGAGAAACGACATTTTGTCGAGGTTTGTGAAGCTGTCGGAGGCGGATCCAAAGTACTTGAGAGATATAATCTTGAACTTTGTAATGGCTGGTAAAGACACAACTGCAACTACTCTATCTTGGTTCTTTTACATGATGTGCAAGCACGCTCGTGTTCAAGAAAAAGTGGCGCGCGAAATTAAAGAAATTAATCGAGCAGAAAATGTATCGGAATTCGCGGCTAATTTGAGGGAAGAAGCTTTGGAAAAGATGCATTATCTTCATGCAGCACTCACAGAAACTCTCAGACTCTATCCTCCAGTTCCTGTGGTAAGAAAAAAACATCTTTGTTTTTTTACGTACCCCTCGTCTTTTTTTTTTTTTTTGAATATGATATTCATATGCTTATTTTAATTATCAATTTATTGTTATTAGCATAAATCTTCTGCGATCGAAAATCAAAGTCGAATCTTTGGAGGGAATGTGAGTGTGTTGTTTATATACGGGGTTTATTGCAATTATTTTATTGGCAAAACCCAACCCTATGATTCAATTTTTTTAGCACATAAGCCCCTAAATAAGGGTACTAATTGCTAAAAAAAAAAAGAAAAATCATAGGGGGTGTTTTGCCAATAAAATAACATAGGGTCGTTTTTAGCAATTCGATATAACACAGGGGTACTAATTGCAATAAGCTTTAAATTCGACATAACACAGGGGTACTAATTACAATAAGCTTTAAATAAATATGAGGGTAAACTAACAAAGACTGTTGCATAGGGAGGTTTATGTTAATAAGAAATAATAGGAATTTATTTATTTGTTTTTATTTTTGTTGGCAATTCACTCAGTTATGTTGTGTATATTAGAACCCGAAAATGTGCTTTTCGGACGACACATTGCCAGATGGCTTCCGTGTGAGAAAAGGCGACACGGTGGCTTATCAATCGTACGCAATGGGAAGAATGAAATTCATATGGGGAGACAATGCAGAGGAATTTAAACCCGAACGATGGCTCGATTTTAACGGTTGCTTCCATCACGAGTGTCCCTTCAAATTTACCGCTTTCCAGGTTTTTTTTTTCTTGGACAATAATACTATATTTTTAATTTTATTTTAGATAAATAAACTCGTGTCTGATAAAACTGACGTATTTCTTGTGTGACGAACACAATTAATAGGCCGGGCCGAGGATTTGTTTGGGGAAGGAATTTGCTTATCGGCAGATGAAGATATTATCAGCTGTTTTGATGAGATTTTTCGTGTTCCGATTAAGTGACGAGAGTAAGAAAGTGAAGTATAGGACTATGATTAATCTTCATATCGACGGAGGACTACGAGTTCGTGCGTTCGATAGAATAGTTCACGAGTGAACTTTCCGGATACGAAAAATTGCGTTTTATGCACAAATTTATGTATAATGTATGTATGTAAATGTTTTTGTTCTACTAATAATGTGATTCTGTTTTCAGGTTTGTGTGTATAATGCCAATTATATTTGCATAATTAAAAAAAGGGTAAATTACAAACACCCCCCTGAGGTATGGTCAAATTACAAAAACACCCCTCTTGTTTGGATAATTACAACCACCACCTCAACTCCTCAAATTTAGTGGAATCTTCGAGATTATATGGAATATTATCACTTTTGTACCCGTTTTATCCCATTCAAACTCTACATTATGAAGCAAGATGATCATAATATGTGATTTTTAACTTGTATATATCAATTTGTGGTGCATCGGAAACTGTATTTTTACACAAAACGAGTACAAACTAGATCACATTTCACGGAATCTAGATGATTATGTTGAATTTGGCACCATAAGGGTGGAGGTGTAAGAAAAAATCATAGTTGAGGGGGGTAGATGTAATTATCCAAACAAGAGGGGGGTTTTTGTAATTTGACCATACCTCAGGGGGGTGTTTGTAATTTACCCTTAAAAAAAATACTAAATCAATTTCCGGTTTTGTAGATGCTATACCTGATGAAATACATCGGATGATTTTGTACGCATTGATCTATATATAATAACACACATCCATATCATGTACTACCACCTGCAATATTTCATTAGGTATATCATCTCATTGACCACGACTTTTCTAAAAGTTATTACAATTTAAAAAATCATCATAAGTGAGCATCAACTCTTGTGCAATTGTTCGAAAATCGTACTAGCACGACCTTAAAAATACGTACAATTAGATTCCGAACTCGAGTAAACCATCTAAAGCCACCTCCTTGGAGAGATATTTGCTTATTTCCATCGAATAGGATAGTTCAATCAATGAAATGCTACACCTAATTATTTACATCGGATGGATTAGTATCTTAGATTTGATTAAATAAGGGAAAACTGTAATTTTGGTTCTATATGTTGGTCTCTTTAGGGATTTAGTCTTGTAAGTTATCATATTTCAATTTTACATGCAATAATTATGCAAAATTAGTATTTTTAGTCCTATTTCACTCGAACTTTGAATTTTCGCCGAGTTTAACGATGTACCTAACAAACTCGTAGAAATTTATTTATATGGACAATTAAAAATTACAAATGCTCCTCTAGTTTGATTTATAGACGAGTCGTCTCACATAATTAAAGTTCTACAAATGGTAAGTTAGATGTCGAATTTATAAATTTCCAAGCGTCCATATAAGTAAAATGTGTCAAGTTTATTTGTGTCATAAAATTAAAAATCATGCAAAAATTGAATTAAAAATACTATATCTGCAAAGTTATTGTATGTAAAATTGAAACATGATAAGTTAGAAGACTAAATTCCTAAATATACCAATTTAGAGGACCAAAACTACAATTTCCCCTTAAATAACTACTAATGGGTGTGTGTGTGTAGGGATGGCAATGGGTACGGGTTAGGCGGGTCTTGGACCCGGAACCGACCCGTTTGGGGCGGGTCTGGGTCTGCTAAATGGTTCTGGGTCGGGTAATGGGTTTAAGTTTCTAGAACCGGATGGTTCTGGGTCGGGTTACGGGTCTTATTGGAACCGACCCAGAACCGACCCGTATATATATATATATATATATATATATATATATATATATATATATATATATATATATATATATATATATATATATAATTTCGGATTTCATTTATCAAACTATCAGTTTCCATCTTGTCTATTCTCATTTACCTATTTTCACTATTTTATTTTTTGAGTCTCATTTCTCGTGGGTAATATTTATCATTTGTCGACCACCGCTAATTGTCTTGCATTTTGAATTTTACTTATCATCGAAGTTAAATATAATTAATTGTAATTTTATTGTTCATGTTATATAACTTGTAGAGATTTTTTAAAATATTGTATTTTAGTATTGAGATTATTTGGTAAAAATATACAAGCAAAATGTTATGAAAATCAAAAAATATTAAACTTTTTGAATGTTAGCGGGTCTTGCGGGTCAGAACCGTTTAGTTAGGGTCTGGGTTGGGGCGGGTCTGGGTCTAAGCTAAAACGGGTTGGGGCGGGTCTTGGGTTTTAATATTTTTCGTGGGTCGGGTCTTGGGTTTAGGCAAACCCGGCCCAGAACCGACCCGTTGTCATCCCTATGTGTGTGATTAATGATTATGTACAGTACAACAGCCGTTCAACAACACGAACAACAATAATAATGTAATAATTAACGGTAAATTACAACCGCCCTCTAAGGTATGGTCAATTTATGAAAAAACTCCTCTTATTTAGATAATTACATCTACATCTTTTAACTATGTTTTTTTTTTCTTACAACTCCACTCTTATGGTGTCAAATTCAACATAATCATGGAATGTGCTCTAGTTTGTACTCGTTTTGTGTAAAAATATAGTTTCTGATGCACCACAATATAATATATACAAGCCAAAATACACATATTATGATCGTCTTGCTTCAAAATGTGGAGTTTGAATGGGATAAAACGGATACAAAGTGATAATATTCCACATAATCTCGAAGATTCCACTAAATTTGAAACCATCAGAATGAACGTGTAAGAAGATTTATAATTGAAGAGATGGTTGTAATTATCCAAACATGAGAGATTTTTTTCATAATTTAACTATACCTCATGGAATGGTTGTAATTTACCCAATAATTAATCCCAACTAACAAAAATAAATTTGAACTTTATTTGGTCAATGGTTCTAAAATCTAAAACATCAAAATCTCATCAACTTCACCAATCAACTTCACCAACTCATTTACAGTATCTTCCAAAAATTCCTCCATGGCAATAACCGTCATCTTTTTTTTTTTCTCTAATAATTATTAGGGTAAATTCCACTTTCTCACCTTGTAACTTTGACTCGATTCACTTTACCCCTTCTGCTCTCAATTGCATCGATTTGCTCCATACACTTGAAAATTTGTCTCAATGTAGCCTTCACTGCTTAGTTATTAGACATTTGACCTTGAGATCTACGCTCTGATATTACAAAAACGCCAACTCTCCCAGTTTAAATAATTATTTAAAAAACAAAAAATAAAATAAAAAATGAAAGACAACGAGGAAACATTGTTCAAGTACACGGCACTAGCCAAAATTTCTTTTTTATTTTATTTTCAATTTTTAAATAATTGTTTAAACTGGGAGGGGTGGTTGTTTTGTAATTTTCAAACTTAAATCAAACTTAAGGTCAAAGTCTAAAAACTAACAGCGAGTGCCACATTGAGACAATTTTTCAAGTACATGGGGCAAATCGATGCAATCGAGAGTAGAAATGGATAAAGTGATACATAACCAAAGTACAAGAGGAAAACTGGAATTTAAACAAATTGTTAATCAAATGCTGAAAATTTAGTAAATCTGTACATGGTTTTGAGAATTTGGAGATTAAAGAATTTTGCTACTTGAAAACAGTAAAATAGTAATGAGATCCTTCACAATTTTTTACTTGGCAGGGATGGCACAATTACAGCATTCTAAAGGATCTATTAGGTGACGGAATATTCTCCGTCGATGGTGATAAGTGGCGAGAGCAGAGAAAGTTGTCGAGCTATGAATTCTCCACGAGGGTCCTAAGGGATTTTAGTAGTGTCGTATTTAAACAAAATGTCGTAAAGCTTGCTAATATAATTTCCGGATCCGCAATTTCCAACAAACCAATCGATATCCAAGTGAGTTCACTTCAACTTCGCTTAACGAACAAGTGTTTCTATAAAAATATTACATTTTTTATGAGAAACGAGTAGCCCTATGCTGGCTCCGCCACTGCAACTGATTGTGACGATGGCTCTATTTGCAGGACCTTTTCATGAAAGCAACTTTAGATTCGATATTTAGAGTTGCGTTTGGAGTGGAGTTAGACACAATGTGCGGGTCGAGCGAGGAGGGTTGCAAATTTAGTGACGCTTTTGATGATGCGAGCGCAATGACTTTGTGGAGATACGTGGATATCTCGTGGAAGATAAAGAGGGCTTTCAATGTCGGCTCGGAGGCGAAGTTGAAGAAAAGTTTGAGAGTGGTGGATGATTTTGTGTATAAATTGATCTCTAGTAAGAGCGAGAAGATGCACGAATCACATGCCGATCCATCGGTAAGTTGAATCTAAGCCTAAGGCGTGTAAATTAGACTGATCGGATCGGAATTAGCACTTTCGGAAAAATTGCACAGTTTTCAATTTTGTTTCCAAAAAAAAAATGGAAAAATCGGAATTTCGGAAAATTAGAACGAAAAAAGTTGTTCCAAAAAATTGGAAATTTTCGAACCGGAATTTTCAAATTTTCAGTCACCTATAGTATAAAATACATAATAGTACTGATATTATAAGTGTAACTTTTCGAAAAAAATCGGAATTTTTGGAAATGAAAATCGGATCGGTAATCAGAATCTGATATGTATTCAAATTTTGTTCCAAAAATTCGAAAATCAAAACATCGTGATTCGAAATGAAAAATATTTTTTCATAACCAGTAATATTCGGACCGGAATTGGAGGTATTCGGAAATGCCGTTCCAATTTCCACCCACTTGGGCCAATTTGTACCTTTTTTTTTTTTTGCAGTTAAATACAAGGTTATCGTGTTTTTGTCTTATCAGCTTCAGTGGAAAAAAGAAGACATATTGTCGAGATTTTTGCAGTTCGACGAGATCAATCCAAAGTACTTACGGGATATAATATTGAACTTCATAATTGCTGGGAAGGACACAACGGCAACCACTCTCTCGTGGTATATTTACATGCTTTGCAAGCATCCGCTTGTACAGGAAAAAGTGGCGAAAGAAATCGAAGATGCTACAAACTCGAACGATGCGGTTATCAATATTTTTGAATTTATTGCTAAATTTTTTAGCGAAGAATCTATGGAGAAAATGCATTACCTTCACGCGTCACTTACCGAAACTCTGAGGCTCTATCCTGCAGTTCCAGTGGTAAGCAAAGAATAATTAAATATAAGTTGATTCTTTATATTCCAAGCCCACAAAATTGAAATATATATGAATTTTATTGTGTATTAAATAGGATGCGAAAATATGTTTTTCGGATGACACAATGCCCGATGGATTTAGTGTGAAGAAAGGTGATATGGTGTCGTATCAACCATATGCAATGGGAAGAATGAAGTTCATATGGGGCGAAGATGCGGAGAAATATAACCCAGAAAGATGGCTCGACGAAAACGGTTTATTTCACCTCGAGAGCCCCTTCAAATTCACAGCTTTTCAGGTAAATAGGAATCATAGTTGGCAGTTCTTGATTTTCTTTTTTTATTTTTTTCTAAATATAATTAGTAATTTTGTAGAATAAATTTGAGTTATTTCGATTAACAGGCGGGCCCGCGAATTTGTTTGGGGAGGGAATTTGCTTACAGGCAGATGAAGATATTTTCAGCTGTCCTCCTGAGATTCTTTACCTTCAAATTAAGTGAAGAAGAGAAGATAGTGAAGTACAGAACAATGATCAATCTTCACATCGACGGAGGGCTGTGTTATTGCCGTACACAGATTATGTAAGAAATCGATAATATAGAACTAAGGCTGCATTTAGTAACCGTATCTACTATGTGAAAAGTGTGAGTTTTCGATGTTATCGCTCGTTTTTCACCTGTTACATTTGGAAATTCGATTCCCTTTATCTGCAGATGAAAATCGTATAAAACGAACATAACGTAATAAAGGACAAGTATCGTACATTACTGGACAAAAAAGACATTTCCATATAAGCCAAGATCTTGAAATTTGAGAACAAGGGTTTGTTAGTTTCGACTAGCTTCTCGTTCTTACAAAAGGGTTCATATTATCAGAATAAGTAACGGAATACAACAAATTTAAAAGACCACGTTCTTGCTAGATTGGTGTAGTTACAGCTGGTCCAGGTGGAGGAAGCTTAACCCCAGGCCTTGATGACCATGCTTTACGATTCCTATAGGCATCAACCGCCTGTAGACGAAGCCTTTCTTGTGAAGCAACCGCGGTTGTCTTTAATCCCTTTAGTTTAAGACAAGAAAAAAAAAACATTAATTAATCCAAATAATAAGGGCAGTACCACAATTTCTGCATTAATAATTTAAAAACTAAGAAATACAAAAATGGAGAAGATGAAAACCTTAGGAACAGAAGTTAACTTAGGCGGGGCCATGACAACGTCTCCGAATTTAATATCTTCACATCCGTGAAACTCTAAATCCTCATCTGTCTTGGCTCGTTTGTGTTTGTTCTTTCTTGCTTGCAATAGCCTATAGAAACATCAAATAACAAAAATAAAAAAATAAATATACATACATACACACACACACAAAACAAAAGTGAAATCAAGACAAGAATTCAACAAGCTTACTGTTTTTTACGCTCCTTCCTTTTGGAACCAGCTACAACTGGCTCACCGTCTGCCCCGAAACGGAGGTCATTTGCTTTTTTACCTTTCTTCTTCTTCTTTTTCTTCTTCTCGTCCGAGCTAAATCGAGGGATTTCATCTCCATGTTCTTTAAATTGTGCCGTTGAAGTCTCATCATTTCTCTTTCTTTTCATTCCTGCAGCCGTAGAATTGGCTCCTTCTTCCAACTGAACTCCCCAAGGGGCAAAAAAAAACGATATTAAAGATTGTAAGCAAGAATGTAACAAAAGCATAACAAACGAGTGATTTTAAGGTTTTTCATACCCCGGCTAATTTCTTGCTACTGAAAATTGCAGCAATGATAGATAAAAATAGCTTCCAAGAACAGCTAATCTGCCCATTACTGGCACAGAATTACGACAATCAAAACGCACACCATAAGAGTAAAACGGAGAAAGCTTAGAATTCGGTTATTCTAATAATCTGCCCATTATGTTAGCTAATCTCATATTATAAAAAAAATTATCATAGGATTAAAAATGCCAACTCTTTATTTTAGTACTCATAAACTACACAGATTAAGGCGAAAATCTCGTTCTTAGTTTCACATTCCAATTCCAGAAAAAATAAATTTCCAGCCAATATTTTCCACAAGTGGAGCCTTTAATCCAATTGAAACCTTTGAAACGATACAACAACATAACAGAGCAATTGAAATCATGGGATCTACCCTTCAACCGAACCTCAAAATCTCAATAAACTCTTTGTAACTGAATTTGATTTGTAGTTCGATTATTAAAAAATGTAACGAAGAACTCAGAGATATAACTCATAAGCATTATTCCTAGCTACAGCTCATACGAAAAAAACATTGATATCGAAGCTATAAGCTCACCTTATCAACTGAAGTTCCTGTATTTCTCTTCCCCTTATTAAGTTCCTGTTGTTTTATAGATCCTGAAAACAAAATTCAAACTTAAGTACCCACAGTAGAAGAACAATAACAATAACAGATGACCAAAAACAAAACAAAAAAAAAAAAAAAAATGATAGTAAAGCTTCCAAACCCTAGAAATAATCAATTCTCAACGCATCGATTTGCAATTTCAAAAGGAACATATACATACAGATAAATACTCGCCGCGCAAAACCACGAACGCAATTAATCAATAATTTATGTCTATATATATACAGACAATTACAGAGATAAAGGAGCGGTAAAATACCTGCCAAAGACATGATTCTACGAAGCTTGGACGGAAGAGCGTCGATGGAGGAGGCGACCGGCGGCGGCGGGAGTCTGCTACTGTAGCCTCCTCCATGCGCCGCTTGATAATTCTTCTCCCTTCTTCTTTGCCCCTTCGCTCCCATTTTCACCTTTGTTTCTCACTCTAGATTTTGTGTGTGTGTGAGAGTGAGAGAGAGAGAGAGAGAGAGAGAGAGGGCTGTTCGCAGTGTAACTTGAAAACCCTACCCAAGGCCTAAACCTCTAATGGGGCACCGTGACAATCTTAATCAACATAATTAATCACTAATCATATACTTAGGCCTTCATAAAATAAAAATAAAAATAAAAATCAAAATAAAATCGTATAACTAATTATGAATTATACAGTAACACACTTATTAATTTATTTTTATTCGTACGATTTAAAATTGCCATTTACTAATTCTTATTATCATTCTTGAATTTATTTATTTTTACTTCTATTTGAAAAAATTGGTAGTATTTATATGCATAAATCATAATTGAATTATATGGGCTGAAGCCCGTAAGCTTAATTGGGCCTTTTTATAGTTTATTAATTCCTCGTGGGCTTTCGCAATTTTGGGATTAGGCCCATACACTATTAATATTTTCGGTTCTTTTATTACTGTTGTATATTGGAAAAATATATAGTTTCCGCACCTCAAGTTTGCACCGATTTCATATTTGGTCCCCCATGATCACAAAAAATACATTTGCTGCCTTATCTTTTAACAATTTCTGTCAGTTTTCCGTTAAAACAAACAGAATCAAGCTTGTTCCATGACTTAATTAACTAATTATAAAGTGTTAAATTATTGGAACATGAGGGACCAAATGTGAAATCAATGCAAACTTAAGGGGTGAAAACTGAAATTTTCCGGTTGTATAATATTAACACGTAATTTTAAAAGGTTAAATAACACTTAACACCCTATAGTTTGAACTTTGTGCAAATGACCCCTTTATACTTTCAATAAATCACATGACCTCCTTGTTTATTAATATAAACACCTAATTCACTAGTATTTTCAAAAAAATCGTCTTTCTAATGTGCATCGTTATTTACCAAGTGAAATATCATAGATAAGGGTGTTATGTGCACAAAGTTCAAATAATAGGGGCTAAGTGCTATTTACCCATTTTTAAATTGCAATAATAAAGCAACTGAATGTTAAGTGTTAACTACCTGTAATTTTGACTAATTATTAATCACGAGACTGTTTGGTTGATGAAACTAATTAATTATAACTAATTAAACAACTAGTTTTTATTTAAGTAGTTAATCTCAATTAATTGCCGAGATTTAAATTCAGGCAGCACAACTTCACCACTCTCTCATGAAAATGGCATAAAACAATTCATCTGTAAAATATATATATAAATAGATAAATAAACCATTTATAGCGTTCACACCACACACACACGCAACGCACCTTGACTTTTTCAGGTTTCACACACACACACACAAAATCACTCCAGTAAGCTTCGTCATTTCAATCTCAAACATTCAGCTGCAGCTCACAACCATGGCGGCGACGAGAGCCACCGCCGCACTCTGCCTAATCGCGGCGGCTCTGCTCATGCTCATCACCGCGGCTGCGGCGGCGTCCGATACTTACACGAACCACACCGTGGGCGGCGACGCCGGTTGGTTCTTCAACTCCACCACCAATATGACTTCTGCTGACTACAATGCTTGGGCTGCCAAACAGACCTTCAATCTCGGAGACTATCTCAGTAAGTTCCAGCTGTTTTTTTTTTTCAAATCCGAGATTTTTTGCTTGCTGTATTAATTTTGATTTGTGTGATCTGAAATTTTGTTTCCTGATTTGAGTTTTGTTGATGCTTGATTTTATTGGGGATTTCAGAAATTGATTAATGTGATTGATTACCCTAATTCAAGTTTTAAGAAATTAATTGATGATTATTGTTTTAAGATCCATTAATTCACAAACCTGCTTCTATTAATTAGGGCACTAAATATAATTGAAGGATTTTTGTTCTAATTTTTCCTCTATGTTTCAGAGAAACTGTTGGGGGCCATGGCCCCCCTCTGCACATGTGCTTGAAATTCGTCAATAATTATATTCTCGATCTCGTTTTTTTTTTTTCGAGTGCAGTTTTCAACACTAACACAAACCAATCGGTGATCCAGACCTACAACAAGACGACATTCGCAAGCTGCAGCATAGACGACTCATTAGACACCGATACTTTCGTGTACGACAATGGCAGCGACGGCCTCGGAAACCCTACTGTCATATCCGTTCCATTAACCATCGCGTCTACTCAATACTACTTCTCGGCGGCTGGTGATGGCATCCACTGCCGGCATGGTATGGCCTTCACCATCAAGGTGGCGACCGGTCTCGGTCTCCCGCCGAACCTCAACCAGCCGCCTCCTCCGCCCTACGCTCCGCCGCCGGGCCCCTCCGACGAGGGGCCGTCGCCCCCGGTCCCCGTGGTGACCACGAGGCCGAACGGTGGGGTGAGGACTGGCGGTGGTAGTAGCTTCTTGTGGTTGTGTTTGGTGGTTCTTGTTTTGTTATGATTATAGTGTTGTTATTTGTGGGGTATACAAATTTCTTGTTATGGAGAGTCCAAATCATGTTTAGATTTTTGGGACCTTGGAATAATTTTGTTGTTGTTTTTCGGATTTAATCACATGAAAATTGGGGTAGTGAATTTTGAGTTGAGGGTTATGAGTCTATCCTAAATTTTTAGGGCTCGTTTGGTTAATCGTTATAAACTTTTACTGACTAAATACTAGCCGCTGGTTACACATTCAATTCATAAGATGAAATGTTATTTTTTTTATTAAATTAGTAGCAATCCAATCTTTGCTTTTACTGCTACGCTAAATAGTAAGGGCTAGCACGTTCAATTGACAAGATTAAATGCATTCTTTTATTAAATTAGTAGCAATCTTCTCTTGAGATTAATTTAATAGGAGTGACTAAAAAAGTAAAAAACTATTTTATCTTTAAACTGCATGTTAATTTTATTAAATAAAAAGTTTTATAGACAAATCACAAATAATACCACATAATTTAAAAGAGTTAATGAAAGATCTAATTTTACATAACGAAAATCATACTAACTAATTAAATAATTATCCGTCCCAATTGCTAATATTTCCACCTTTTTATATTATTGGCAATTTAGGAATTTTCGTGAACTTTACATTTTAGGAAGGGTTGGGGTGATTATGGATTGTTTGGGTCTATCAAAACTAGACTGTTTGCCGAATGGTGCCACACATTATTTCGCAGTCATTATACATGTTTCGCCCATTTTTGGCGAAAGTCTAAGTAGCCTCGGTTGTTGTGATGAGGCGAACAACGGTCTACCTTGGTCTTCCCCGACCTTCTATGATCATTCCCACCCCGCCCTTTTTTATTAATTGGGCCACCTGTTTTGCCCGTATTCTTAACGTTTTGTTAGTTAGCTATTGTCTTTTGCTTGTCCATTGCTATTATTAGCCATATGTTGGGCAGTAGCAATTTGAGCGAACTCATTATGTACTTCTTAAATTTTGTTTATAAACAGGTAGGGGGTCAAGCCTAACCCCCCAATCTCATCGGGTGTCGTTCTCTTAAAAAAAATATTGCTAATCTAAATTTATCCGATAAAGGTAACCATGCGAGCTACTTATTGAAATTTTCCTAAATTATTCGAACTGAGCCCATCACTTATAAGGTTGAATATCTCAATTTTTAGGCTTTAATATTTCAACTTATGTGATTTAATATCTCAACTTTCACATTTACACATATTCACATACACTTTTCATACACACTCTCACACACACGCACACACTCACATACAGACACAGTTTTTACACACACACACTGTTTTAACACACGCACACACACACTCACATCCACATACACACTTTTTACACACATTTTTCATACACTCTCACACACACACACACGCACACACTCACATACACACACAGTTTCTACTTTCTACACACACTGTTTTACACACACGCACACACACTCACATCCACATACACACTTTTCACACACTCACATACACACTCACATACATATAGATACTTTTTGCACACACATACACACTTTCACACACACTCACACAGACACATGTACATGCACAAATATATCTAATGTATGTCAGTACCACACGCACACACACTCACATCCACATACACACTTTTTACACACACTTTTCATAAACTCTCTCACACACACACGCACACACTCACATACACACACAATTTCTACACACACACACTCACATACACACACAGTTTCTACACACACACACACACCCACACATTATTTTACACACACACAGTTTCTACACACACGCACACACACTGTTTTACACACACACACACTCACATACGCACAAAGTTTCTACACAGACACATACACTGTTTTACACACACACGCACACACTCACATACACACACTGTTTTACACACGCACACACACTCACATCCACATACACACTTTTTACACACACTCAAATCTAAGAACGACTTGAGAATTTTTGAGCGATTCAAATTACAATTAAAATAATATTTGACTTTTTTTTTTGAGAAAATTGTTTTAGTATTTAATTGGGTTATGATTGGATCAAACATAGCCCACTTCATTTTTAGTTGAACTTTCAATAGATCTAAAGTGAATCCACGTGGATTCAGTTTAAAAAAAAAATTCAACTTGATCCGATCCAAATTGTTCCAACTAGATTTAATCTAAACCGGTTCCATATGGTTCGAACCGGATCTAATCAGATCCATGGAACCGGATCCAAGTTGCCACCCCTAGTCTGGCCCAATTGATTTTTTTGTATTGGGCCGCTGGTAAATTCTTAGCATGCAAATAATAATAATAATAATAATAATAATAATAATAATAATAATAATAATAATAATTTAATGCTGCCGATTACCTCGAGACAGGAGTGGCTGCCCACTAAATAACAAAAACTCTACATTCCCAAATTGTAAACCCAAATTTGGAAAGTTTTGTCAGAGTTGTCAAAACAATTTCCAGCTCATTCTTATTTACATTTCAATTTTGCAACTAAAGTAACAAAATATTAATTTTAGTAAGAATAAATAAAAAATTAATTCATTGATCCCCAATTTTTAGTTTTGAAATCATTTTATAAATTGATTATTTCTTTCCTCCTTTTAAGCAAGTAACTGACACGACGTCGTTGACTTTCTTATTTATATAACAGTTCAAATTCCTTCCAGATGGACTTTTTCTTTTTTATTGCATTTAATTTGAGTAATTAATTAATTTGATTTGAAAATATCAACGTTAACACTGATTGGAAAAATGAGAAATTAATTAATAATAATTTCGTATTCATTGTTTACCAATCTCTGAAAAATCAAAGTAAAACACGTAAAAGCGACACGTGGAGGACTTTGAGAGGAGAGAGAAAGATAGAGAGAGAGAGAGAGAGTAAATCAGTAAATGACGAATAGTAGTATAAACACAGAGATATATATATACATACACACAACTCGGTGAGTTGGCTCGCGGCAAAATACACGCACAGTACACCTTGACCCAGAAATCCAAAATTCAATCGATTTTTTTCATCTAAATCACGTTCGACAACGACGCATGGAATGAATCGACGCCGGTTCGCATATTGGTGGTGAAAAAAATTGATTTATTGATTGTTGAAATAGTTAATGCAACAGTAATTATTCCTCTGTGGTTTTTTCGTAACGCAAATCTCCGATTAGTAGTTTTGTGTGAAAAAAAAATTAAAATTAAATTCCTTTTTCGTTTGGGGGAAAAGGAAAAGGAAAAGGAAAAGGAAATCGGAGTTTGAGAAATCGGAGAAATGGGGTTGATATCGGGAATGGTGATGGGGATGCTGCTCGGGATCGCGTTAATGGCGGGTTGGAAGTACATGATGACTCATCGCAGCATTAAGCGTATTTCTAAGGTCTTCTTCTTCTTCCTCTCTTTTTTTTTTTTTTTTATTTTTTTAATTAATTTATTTATTTCCTTCAATTTCTGGAAATTACTTCTTCAATTCGTTTTTGTTTTAAAATTAATTTTTAAAAAATGCAAATTCAGAATATGTATTGGAATCTTATAATTGTGTATGATTGAACAGGCAGCTGATATTAAATTACTGAGCTCACTGAAAAGAGACGATCTACGGAAAATTTGCGGTGAGAGTTTTCCTGAATGGATTTCGTTTCCTGTTTTCGAGCAGGTTCGAATATTTCTTCTTCTTAGTTTTTTTTTTCTGATTGTGTTTGAATTGAAAGTGATGAACATTTGATATAGATATCGTACGGCGGATGATCGTTTTTGCCTCGTCTGTTTCTGCGTTCGTTTATCGTTATAATTTTCAAATTTTCGTGTTTATATGCTAGTCAAGCATTGATCGATTTTTACTTCGAAGTTATCGAATCATTGTTACGAAATCCAGCTACAACGACTTGTTATAATGCGACTTGTATTGCATTTTCACTTGGTACATTGACGTTCAGAAAAGTTGCTCTGCATCGTCATCAGTGTCACTATATACTTATGACAGGGATTTTCGTATATCATTTGTTGGTAATAATAATCAAATATTACTAATTAGGTTCATTTGATATTCTGTTTTCGATACACTTTCAGGTGAAATGGCTGAATAAACAATTGAGCAAACTCTGGCCATTTATCGCAGATGTACGTTTTTCTTCTTTCCGACTCGTCAAAATTAGAAATGGTTCTGATTTTCCTATATATTTTTATAAAAAAAAATCGGTTTCGCGTCAAATGAATTTCTTGAAATGCTCGTCTCAGGCAGCAGAAGTTATCATAAAAGAATCCGTTGAACCATTACTGGAAGATTATCGGCCACCAGGGATTACTTCATTGAAATTCAGCAAATTGTCACTCGGGACCGTGGCTCCTAAAATTGAAGGTCACAAGCTGTTAATATGTTTAATCTTTTAATGTATCGTTAGTTTTTTCATATCTTTCTTGCAATAACTTATTCGATGTGTTTTCTTACCGCTTTGAATATGTAATAACTCGATCCATGCAGGTATTCGAGTTCAAAGCCTTAAGCAAGGTCAAATCACCATGGATATTGACCTTCGTTGGGGCGGTGATCCAAACATTATTTTAGGCATTCAGGCCGCACATATTGCTTGTATTCCGATTCAGGTGACAATGTTTTTATCTTAAATTTTTTTATTTTTTTAATATATAATTGCAATATGGAGCTAAATACGAAATTTTATTTGTTTGTTTCAGTTGAAGGATCTCCAAGTTTTCACAGTAGTTCGTGCGATTTTCCAACTTACAGACGAAATTCCTTGCATCTCTGCAGTTGTTGTTGCTCTGCTAGCCGAGGTTCTTTCTTAGCACACTTATTAAATCGCTTAAGCCTTTATTCCAATCTCGTGATCGATTAAGGCTTGTCAATTTTTTTTATTTATCTAATTTTTTCATGTTATGCAGCCAAAGCCACAAATTGAGTATACTCTAAAAGCCGTCGGCGGAAGTTTAACAGCTCTTCCTGGACTTTCGGATAAGATCGAGGTAAAAGTTTTGATATTTTTCCCTTCGTAGTGGAACGAATTTTTCTTTATGATTTGGACTGAACCGTAATTTTATGCACGCAAGGATACCGTAAATTCAATCGTAACAGACATGCTTCAATGGCCTCACAGGATTGTAGTTCCTATTGCCAATAATGTAGATATAAGGTGACTACTTTTTTTCTACATAGCTTTCTTATTACAATTTCTTTTTAATTTTAATTTAAAATTTTAATATAATAAATAAATTATATTGTATTGAATTTTTGTAGTGATTTGGAGCTCAAGCCTGTTGGGAAGCTTACAGTAACTATCTTGAGAGCAAATGATTTGAAAAACATGGAGTTGGTCGGAAAATCTGACCCCTACGTCGTTGTGCACATACGCCCGTTGTTTAAAGTGAAAACGAAAGTTATAGACAACAATTTGAACCCTGTTTGGAATGAAATGTTCGAGTTAATCGCAGAAGATAAAGAGACGCAGTCTCTGATATTGGAGGTTTTATTTTATTGCCGTGGGACTTTTTTCCGTTTTGTTGTTATTCGGTTTTAATGAAATCTTCGTCTTGTCCGAACAGGTGTTCGATGAAGATATTGGAGATGACAAGCGATTGGGAGTTGCAAAGCTGCCGTTGATCGAGCTCGAAGCTGAAACATCTAAAGAAATCGAGCTAAGGCTGCTTCCTTCGCTCGATATGCTTAAAATCAAAGACAAGAAAGATCGAGGCACTCTTACTATTCAGGTATGTACACACAAGGATTTGAAAAACATTGATCAAACGAATCAATTCGGGAAATTGATAAAGAAGGGTGGAAATTTGAAACGAAATTTCCGATTCCGATCCAAAATTTTCTTATTATGGAACAATATTTTTCATTCTGAATCCAAAAAATCCGATTTTGATTTTAATTGGAATTGCAAAATATACTAGAGTCCGATTTTCAATACTATTTTAATTTCCGAAAATTCAGATTTTTTCCCGAAAAGCTACACTTATAGTTACAATTTCAATAGTATTATGCATTTTATATTATAGGTGACTAATAATTGGAATTTCCCAAATTCTAGCCAATTCCGATCCGAAAATTTTCAATTTCGCAACGTGTTTTGGCATTCCAATTCCGGAAATCCCTACTACCACTTTTCAAATTTTCCGATTTCGGAGAGAAAAAATCAGAAATTTTTCGAAAGTGATAATTTTGATCCGATCCATCCAATTTCCATGTAGATGCAATAAACTCTTTAGATAAAATCCTAAAATCCAAATGCAAAATTAAGATATTGTTATGGGTGTAGGTGTTTTATCACGAATTCTTGAAGGAAGAGCAATTGTTTGCTCTAGAAGAAGAGAAGAGAATATTCGAAGAAAGAAAGAAACTAAAAGAAGCCGGAGTAATAGGAAGCACCGTTGAAGCCCTAGACGGAGCCGCCTCTGCAGTTGGCTCCGGCGTCGGTATGGTCGGCAGCGGCATCGGTGCCGGAGTTGGCTTCGTCGGCACCGGATTTGGAGCCGTCGGTAGTGGATTGAGTAAAGCCGGGAAGTTCATGGGCCGTACCATCACCGGCCACCACTCCGGCGGGTCCCGCCGGAGCGGCTCCTCCACCCCCGTCCATGAGAACGGAAGTGTGAAGACCAAGTCGAGTTGATTATTTGTCGACGTGGAATTTTTTTGGTATTTTTGCCGTCCACACGCACGCACCCGTACGGGTGTGTGTGTTTTTCTCGGTGGAATGAATAGTGGATTATTAATTATTATCCAGGTGGCATGTAATAGACCTATGTTATCCTTTTTCTCCTAAATTAGTATTTTTCGAAAGTTATTTTCACCACTATTTAATTTGGTTCCAATGCAAGTTTTTTTTTTTTTTTCTTTTTCTGATGAAAGTTGTTCGGGCAAATTACGACCACCCACTAAAGTAAAATTAAATTATGAAAAATTCTTTATTTTTGAGTTTTACAACTACTCATCAATTATGTATTTTCTTAAACATTTATTTTTAAGGGGTTAAATTTATATACTGGACGGATGGTTTTTTTGTAATTTGTCAAAGTTATTTTCACGTCTAATCAACTTTATTTTAATTGTAAGGATGTATCATGAATCATCTATATTGTATATAATGTTGTCGATTGGCGTGGCATAATTTCTGTTCTTCCTCTTTCGATCTTTAATTGAAAAAAAAGGAAAAAGAGAAAAAGAAAAAGAAAAGCAATCAATCAATAGAAAAGTAGTTCTAGAACAAAATCAATATGCCAGCTCAACTGGTATTTAATATCACACAATTTTGCAGGATGTGGATTGTATGGAGATATGTTTGGTATAAGATGTAGACCTCTCAAAATTCAATTATTTTGAAAGAAATTGTGAATAGTTATTATATAGATTCGTTCCCAACAATCTTTATAAAGGTTTCTTGGAAAATATATATATATATATATATATATATATATATATATATATATATATATATATGTCGAACATTTTCGAATTTAATATTCAAATTTCGTTCGACTAATTTGATTTGTGTCCATAGAAATTGACATTGTAAACCTAAATTGCTAGTAGTAACTCCACAATTCACACAATTTTAGGGGAAGGAGAGAGAAAATAGGGTGACTGATGGGGTGAATTTGGCAAATGGACCAAATTCATGGTCGAGCTGGATCACAAAAAATGTCAAGTCTAATTTAAAAGCCCGTCTCGAACGATAATTCTAAAGGAGGCGTTTAGAAGTAATCTTATCTAGAAGATTCCTTAGCTTGAAAGGCACGTTGTTCAAAGATACGAACATCGTGAGACCGATCTCGTGACATGAAAATAGTCCATCAAGTTGGAATTTCGAATAATCTCGTTCTTTAAGGAAAATATGTCCCATAACTAAGGAATATGGAAGACCTACCAACGGTGGACTTTGAAAACTCTAACCTTATATATAGGTCCCGTGAAGAAGTCGTTCAGAAAAATATACACTAGAGATGCACGTTTTCTTCAATAATTATCTCTTGAAAACCCTAATTCCAGCGAGAAGCTCTTCTTCAAAGAACATCTCCATAATTATTACAGAAAAACGTAACCGCGTACTAAGGCCATGTTTGATTACCACTGAATGCCCTCTGAATGAGCAATTTCCTCTTATTCGGTAAGCATGATCTCATTCAGTGTGTTTGGGTTGAATCTCTGAACTTAATATTTTACCTCTTAGTGGTTCAGCCAAAAACCATTCACTCATTCGGTAAGATGTGTATCTGAATAAGTTTTGAAAACATAAATTGTTGAAGCCAATAATAAATTATTATTTTGAAAAAAATAAATATGTAATGAATCAATTAACGGGGACAGTGTGTTTGAGTTATTATTATTATATTTATTGTTATTGGCTTCCTGCTAGTACAATCGTATTTGATGATAGTACTTATATATACATTTAATATTTGACTTTTAATTTTAATCTACAATTTTATTATTTGTCATAATATTCTAAATTTAAAATTTATTTATATATATACTATTCAAATTTAATTTATAAATATAATTTCACCATAAACAAGTTTATAACAAGAAAATAATATTATTCAATCATTATTGATATTCAATTATCAAATGGACTTAATTGTTCAGTATTCAGCATTCAGACACAAGTCTTATTGATTCAGATACTTATTCAGCATTCAGCATTCAGTGCTTAATCTTGTCAAACGGAGCCTAAGTCATGCGACGAAGGACGATCGACGGAAACACACGACCAAATGATCATTTTCTTCTCATTAATTGGTTCAAAGAATTCTTGATTTTTTCACACATCCAAATATGGTCCCTAACCTACCATCATTTTAGAACCCGACCTAAAAAATCCTCCTCGTTTTATTTTCTTCTTTAAGATGAAACATAGAGTATGACAAACTGTAGTGGTGGGCCCCACACAATCGTTTTACATGGGCCACGTGGAAACATATCGTGAAGAATAAAAGTAAGTTGGGCCCACAAATATTAATGCTTTATCAACAACCAACCCAATAATTGTTAGCCTCTTGGGCTGGGAATTGCGATATTACCTTTTTATTAGTCGTTTGTGATTTTAATAAGGGTAAATTACAACCAACCTCATTAGGTATGGTCAATTTATAAAAAACCCCTCTTGTTTAGATAATTACATCTACCCCTCAACTATGATTTTGTCTTGCACCTCCATCCTTATGGTGTCAAATTCAACATAACCATCTAGATTTCGTGGAATGTGCTCTAGTCTGTACTCGTTTTGCGTAAAAACACAGTTCCTGATGCACCACAATCTGATATATACAAGCCGAAAAACACATATTATGATCACCTTGCTTCAAAATGTGGAGTTCGGATGGAATAAAACGGGTACAAATTAAAAGTGATAATATTCCATATAATCTCGAAGATTCCACTAAATTTGAAACCGCAAGGGTGGACGTTTAAGTAGTTTTGTAGTTGAGGGGTGGTTGTAATTACCCAAACAAGAGGGGAGTTTTCGTAATTTGACCATACTTTAGGGGCGTTGTAATTTACCATTTTAATAAATAAAATGATAAATAAATCACAATTTTTAGAAAATGCAATATATTTTATTTAAAAAATAAAAATATAATTGACAAAATATTATTTTTGTCTAAAGTTTCACATCGTTAATAAATAAATAACATGAATTTATTAGATTTGCAATTTCTTCGTCGTTGGACATGAATTGGACGCACGATGATTATAGTCGCGTTTGGAACGTGTATATGTATATTCCTAAATAACCCATTAAAAAACTTGAATTCCACCTACAAAATTAAAGTGTCGACATAACATATCGAATTTGGATCGTTAGACGCTTGCTTTCCTGCTCGGCCAACTAATTAGGTTAGTTAACGAAATGGTCCCTCCGTAACCAATTATCGATAATACCAAATAAATAATTTTCATTTTTCAGAGGTTTTAGTTGGCGTAAATAATTTTCTCCGACATTGGTAAATTTCATATTTGTATTTATATGGGAAGAAAGGGGAGAAACATATATTATTTCACTTAATATGGACAATTTCATAAAATTAAAGAGTTTTGGGCCCACCTTTTAATTATACTCTCATAATTGAGATACCAATGGCGTGCATGATATTAGCTGGCATCAACAGTTATAAAACATAAAATAAAATAAAATAAATAATTATTATATATATTATGAGCTCTCCATGTGATTTTCATTTAGTACACGTCCCCACAAAAAAGTTGCTAAAATATGTATATATATTTATATTTTTTCTATTAAAAATTAAAAAAAAATATTAGTATTATTTTATATTCTAATAACTAATAGAAAAAAAATAGGGTAAATTACGGCCACCCCGAAGGTGTGGTCAAATTACGAAAAAACCCCTTTTGTTTAGGTAATTACAGCCAACCCCTTCTTTTATATATTTTTACATAAAATTTATGTAATTCACTTATTTACCGAACCAAATCGTATATTTAGTTCAGTAAACGTTATGAAATATTGCCTTATGGAAATTTCAGTTCGGTATTACCGAATTAACATCCCTAAATTTACCTCGGAAGGGGTCTCTTCGTAAAATAATACATAGTTGATTGAGGTGGCTGTAATTAGCCGAACAAGAATGGAGTTTTCGTAATTTGACCATAACTCAGGGTGGTAGCCGAAATTTGCCCCAAAGAAATATGATCTTAGATAATAGAATAGAGAACTTATAAAATTTGGGGGGTGGGGGAGTGTAAAAAGCACAGATTTATAAAATAATATTCCAAAAAGTAATTATAAAAAAAAAAATTCATATTAAGTTTCATCCTATTTTACAAGCATATATTGTTTCATATACAAAATGGTGACTATTGTATGAATGCAATAGAGGATATATTATTGTCCTAATTTTATTCACTTATATGTAGTTAATTATAAGTGTAATAATGTAGACAAATGTAGGGTTAGGTCCATATATATGTCACGTACAATTAAATTTCGAAATTGATCACTCGTACTAAGTAGTTGGCCAAATTAATTACTACGTACTATTCATGACTTTTTTCATGTAACTAAAGAACTAAACCAAAGTTACTCGTAAATGTGATATGAATTCGGTTTTGATATGACGAACCAAGTCTGAACACATATTTTTTAATGATGTGTGTTATGAAACTCGACTCACATTCGGGCTCGATCAGAAGAAAATTAAATATGTATGAAAAAAAACCCTACTCGAGATCGACTTTTTGCTTATGAGAGACCAAACTCAAATGCAACTTTTAAAGCAAGGGAAAAAAAATCAAGCACTTGTACAAATGTGCATTCGTCTCGACTCTATTCGCTTACACACCTAATTCCGCATAAATATCCTCTTTGAGCTCGATCAACTCTATCGATTATCAAAAAAAACTCAAATATAATTTCGAAAGTTAGCTCATAAGAAAATAAAACAAACATACGTTCGTCTCGACTCGATCCGTACAAATTGCACGCATTTTGTTTGAATTCAGTTTGCTAATATAAAGAACCAAATGTGAACACACATTTTCATTTCTTCGATAAATTTTGAAACTCAGCTCCAGTGGGTCCCGATTAGTGATAATTTTATTTAATTAAATTTGTATTAAAAACAGACACGTACACTCGAGCTCAACTCTATTGCTTATGGGACCAAACTCAAATATAATTCAAAAAATTTAAAACTCACGTGAATTGCATGCCCCTCCTCCCCTTTATAAATCCCTCAAATCTTATAACAAACTTCAAAAAAAAAAAGAAATAAGAAAATGGCTAAACTACTATTAGCCAATCAAATCCTTGTTATAATCTTCTTGATTGTTGCTTCGCAACAATGGCAGCGCGCCGAATCACAGACGCACACGTGGCAGGAGGCCTTCAAAGCCCTGGGCATAGCATGGAACCGCGACGGAACCCTAAACAGGACCATCCAGATTCCGATGGTGGACCCCACCCCGTACGAGGATTCCGCCACCCCATCTCCGACGGTCCTCTCCCAGGACATCCAGCTCAGCTCCAAGAGCAAAGCCACCGTCCGCCTCTACGTGCCGGCGAACCCGCCAAAGAACAAGACGCTGCCTCTCGTCGTCTACCTCCACGGCGGCGACTTCGTCCTCTTCAGCGCCTCCACCGTCATCTTCCACAACTTCTGCAACGACATCGCCGAGTACTTTCCCGCCGTCGTCGTCTCCGTCGAGTACCGCCTCGCGCCGGAGAACAAACTCCCCGCCGCATTCGACGACGCCCTCAACGCCATCTTCTGGGTTCAGAACCAGGCTAAGGTACTAAATTAGTTGATCTTCATTTTGGTTTTTGTTGTGTTTTAATTGCATTTTAGTACCTTGTTTTATCATATTGCTAAAACAGTCCTCATATTATTAAAGATTGCCAAGAAACCCTCTATATTTTTTTTTTCTTTTGAAACATAAAACCATCTAAATATAGAGTTTCTATTGGAGTAAATACATAGAGGTATTAAATACTATTAGGTGTAGAAATTGGAATGAATTCCGATCTCCTCCGATCTCGTTTTGTTCCCTTTTTCTTTTAATCGAAATCGGAATATATATAAGATTTTGATCTGATTTTAATTTTTGAAAACTGCATTTGTAATATTCATATTATTATGTGTCTTATATTTTATAGATGACCAAAAAATTGGAATCATTTGAATGCCGCCAATTCCAGTAAAAAAAATCAGATTTTGGAACGAGTTTTTTCATTATAATTTCTGTTTTTACCCAAAAAAAAAATTAATTGAATGGAAATTAATTTTTCATTAAAAAAAATCTGTATTTTTTCTAATGAAGTGTTGCTTCTGCACAGATCTCTCCGATTTTCACCCATAAAATACGACTATAAACCCAATTTTTTTTTCTTTTAGGTTAAATTACACCTACACCATTGAGATATGCTAAAATAACTTTAAGGTCCCTATAGTATTGATAATTGCATCCACACCCCTGAAATAATTACCGGAGCCAAGATTTCATGTCCTCAGGACCGATATGCACTATATTTGTTTCCCACGTAGCCGTTAATGCTACTATAGATGAAAATTTATAAATCTTATATAAAATAATTATGATTTAAGAAATGTTATGATAACTATATATGTGACCTCCTATCTCTATGTCGTCTCCACTACTGTCTGAAACAATAGTCCGTTAGAACCTTAACATAATAAATGATCCAATGAATAATTTCAGTTAAGGTTTCTGACAATGTTTTAGGGGTTACAGTTAAACCTCTATAAATTAATACAATCGGGACTAACAAAATTCTATTAATTCAGCGAAATATTAAATTATCGAATTAATAATTTAATACGTTTTCACCGAGTCGGGATCAAAATAAGTTATTATTTAAACAAGGTTATTAGTTTATCGAGTATTAATTTACCGAAGTTCTACTGTAGTTGTAATTACTAATTACCAATACCAAAGATACCTTAAAGTTATTTTAGCCTAGCACAGGGGTGTAGGTGAAATTTACCCAATAATTGTAGTTATGTTTATTTTTTTAATTTAAAATTAAATAACAGGGAGTGGGTGGGCGGGACCCATGGATGGAGTTCGCCGACTTCTCAAGAGTCTTCATCCTCGGCAGCAGCGCCGGCGCCAACATCGCGTACCACGTGGCACTCCGGGCACTCGATTTCGATCTCCGGCCACTCAAAATCAAAGGCCTCCTCATGAACCAAGCCTACTTCGGCGGCGTACAAAGAACCCAATCGGAGATCAACCTGAAAGACGATCCCTACGTGGCACTGTACGTTAACGACGTTCTCTGGTCGTTAGCTCTGCCGTTCAACTTTAACCGGGACCACGAGTTCTGCAACCCGATCTCCGGCGGGACCTACCTCGGCCGGGTTTTCCGGCTGCCGAAGGTGTACATCAAGGGCGACTTCGGCGACCCGTTAGTTGACCGGTCGATTCTGTTGGGGAAGTTCTTGCAGTCTTGTAAGGTGCCGGTTTATTACCGGTTCAACAGCGGCGGGTTTCACGGGATCGAGCTGCAGAATAAGTCGGCGGCGCAGCAGCTGTATAATGATATGAGGTGGTTTATTGATGATGTTTATACCAATTTAAACTCTGAGGATCTTTCTAATCTTCATGCTTCTTACTGACGACCACGGCAGCAGCGGCAGCCGGCGGCGGCGGAAAATCGACGGTGGGAGTTGGTTAATAAAGTTGTCTTGTGTGAGATCGGTTTCGGGTTTTTTTTTTTTTTTTTTGGTTTGTCCTTTGTACTTGGAGTTCATGATTAATAAGTAATAAAATATACTTATGATGAATAATTATACTGGCGTAAATTACGGTTACCACTGAGGTAAGATTAAATTATAAAAACATATATCGTGTTTGGGTAATTATAATTATCCCTCTCAATTATGAATTTTTTTGTTATGTCTGCCCTTATGATGTTAAATTCAACATAATATTCTAGATTGCGTGGAATGTTCTCTAGCTTGTACTAGTTTTGTGCAATAATGCAGTTTCTGATGCGACATAATCTGATATTTACAAGCCAAGAGACGCATCTTATGATCATCTTGCTTCAAAATATGAAGCTCGATTGGGGTAAATCGGACACAAACTGAAGAATATTCCATATAATCTAGAAGATTATACTAATTTGACACCACAAGGGTGGGACGTGTAAAAAAATTCATACCTGATAGTTGGTTGTAATTATTCAAACATAAGGATTTTTTTTCGTAATTTGATCTTACTTTAAGGATGTCCGTAATTTACCCTTTCAATAATGAAAATATTTTTTTTATCGATGACACTTGTTTAGTAGAAGAGTGATTGTAATTACACAAACATAAGTGATTGTTTTTAATTTGACATTACCGAAAGGGTGGCTGTAATTTACCCTGCAATAATGACAAGATTTTTATGTCAATGACACGTGTTTAGTGACAATAATCATTGTTTTATCATATCTAACACGTGGGCCATGTTAGACATGTTTTGAATCCTACCACTTCTTTAAAAAAAAATCTACACTACCTATTAAGCGACTATTTCGAAATCAAATATTCTATCGGCGACCATCAAACGACCCCAAAAGTTGAAGTGGCAATAAAATTTGACGAAAGTTGGTCTTCAAACATTCGGTTTTAAGGTCGATAATGGACCGATCCAACTCAATTTCAGTCATAATTATGCCGAAGCCATTTAAAAAAAATCCAAATTGTTGCTAAAACCAAAATTTTAATTTTATTTATATAACAAATATTAGCCCAATAAAGAGTAGACGAGCCCAATAAATATTAGCCCAATAAAGTAAGCAAATCATTGGCTAACCCAATAAATATTAGCCCAATAAAGTGAACAAATATTTGCTAAACAGAAGCAATTATTTACATTCTTGGAGAATCTAATCACACAGGAATTGCCTGATTTATTTCGCATCCAAAATTTCAAGGATGTTCAGTATCAATTTTTCTTGTTCCATATTATCTTCGTATTTGTTTAATTATTTCATCTGGTTCTTTGTAATTGTTTAATTATACGTGGCCTGATTTTAGGAATATTCTTTTTTTAGATGATAATGCCCTTGTCCTCTAGTTATTACTCCCTCCGTTTCTAAATATGTTGTTCACTTAGGCACGAGTCTTAAGAATCTCGATAAATATGTCTTGATTTTAGAAAAATAGATATAGATAGACCAAAATACCATTGTTTACTGATAAATGCAGAAAATTTTTTGGAGAGTTAATAAGGGTATAATTGAAAAATATGTAATTAATGCAGCATTGGAATTGTAAAGTGACATATAATATGAAACAAAAAAAGTTCTTAAAAAAGACAGATATTGTGGAACAGATGGAGTACTTATTAAGAGATATCAGAATTGAAAATTATATAATTAATGCATTCATATTGAAATTCTAAAGTGACATATAGTATTTCAGTGGAACTACGTTAATTTATTAATTTTATGATTTTGTTTTTGCAGGCAATTACGAATGCTAGGGTTCCGGTTCTTAAGCTAAAGGATCCAACGACGGGTATTTCATGCGATATATGTGTGAATAATATGTTGGCGGTTGGGAACACGAAGCTGCTCCGGGATTATTCCCAAATCGATGTTAGGGTTTGACAGTTGGTCTTGATTGTCAAGTATTGGGCTAAATCACGAAAAATCAACGAAGCTTATTGAGGAACTCTCTCTCTAGTTATTCGTAAGTTTCTTCTCTTTTTCGATCTTTTAGAACCTAATTAACTACGACCCCTGAAAATTCTGACTCTGCCATTGATCATTTGGATATTGTTATATATAATTAACTTGATGTTTAATTATTTTTTCAGTTATGTTTTGATGTGTATACATTTCTTACAACAACGTTGGCCGGCCATACTCCCGTGCTTGCAGGTTCGAAAACGATGATATATATATAAATACACACATCAATTTTTTGATAATTACAAAAAAAAAATTATATAGTTAAATTCTTGATTCTTATTTATTTATTACATGACTTGACAGAGAATGGGGACTACTTATTCAACAACTGCGGAGGATATCGAGTGCTCGTATTTCGACCGTGTGAAAGAGCTGCGCAATTTCGGGATAAGAAACAGAGAGAATCTATCTCAACTAGTGTGGGCATTTTTCCATTATTGGGCTTATTGTCACGACTATGTAAACGACGTCATATCAGTTCGAACGGGAGATTTATTAAGGTAGTAATAATTAATAAAACGTGATTTTGTGTTTTTTTAATAAAGTAAACGACAACAAAAATACTAATTAAACTGATTTTTTTTTTCCATGTTCGATTTTTGTAGCAAGAGAGAGAAAGGATGGACGATTAGAGTGGGCAACGATCGACATTTGATGTGCATCGAAGATCCATTTGACGTATACCATGATCTTGGAAGATTTGTTGACAGAAGTACTTTGAGAATTATCAGACAAGAATTCGAACGTGCTGCCGAAATCATGCAATATGATTCTCAACCCTTTGTAGCTTTGTTTGAACCCTATGTTAGATGTACGTAGATAATATATATATATATATATATATATATATATATATATATGGGAAATGTGGGATAACCCCCTAGTTTTGAAAATATATGGGGATAAGTTCTAATGATTTTTCTTCCCTAGTCAAAAATCCAAATTATAATCTTAATTTGATAGACCCCCTAGACAAATTAAAATACCTATTTTACCCTTTAGTTACAATTTAAAACCCTAGATCTCTCAACTCTCGTTCCATTCTCTCTTCATCCTCCACCGCCGTTTATCCTCTCTCTCTCTCTCTCTCTCTCTCTCTCAAATTTCAGTAGCTTTCACTGCTCTCTCTCTCTCTCTCACCACTGTACAAATTCCAGAAAGAAAAAAAACTTGAAAATTTTCAACAATGGCGGCCATTGGTAGTTGGATCTGATTTGTCTCAAGCTCCATC
This sequence comes from Erythranthe guttata, assembly GCF_056151865.1. Taxonomy (NCBI): domain Eukaryota; kingdom Viridiplantae; phylum Streptophyta; class Magnoliopsida; order Lamiales; family Phrymaceae; genus Erythranthe; species Erythranthe guttata. The sequence goes on along the minus strand of NC_142546.1, from coordinate 14,178,207 downwards.
AGCCACGCCCAAAGCCTGCTCCAACAGCAGCACCAGTGGCGGCGCCGCCCACGCCGGTGGCGGGAGCACCAAGTCCAACACCATCAGCCACCATTACGCCGCCCGCATCATCTCCGCCGTCCGATTCCCCCACCGCTTCTCCCCCTGTTCCTCCCACTTCTCACTGCGACTCCGTTGCTAACAGCCGCCCACCGCCACACCGCCGTCCACCACCGCCCACCGCTCACCGCCGCCACCGTCACCGGTAAACTTAATTTTTGCATCAGTTTAAGATGCTCCAATAGCATAAGAAAAAGGCTTCTTCTTTGAAGGGTTCCTAATTAATTGGGTTTGTTCTTCTTTTCTATTTGCTGATTCGATTTGTTAACTTAATTGATTTGAATATTCCATGAATCAGGTGATAAGATCTTCAATTTCCTTTTTGCATATTTGTTTTGCTTGTGCTAATTGTGAGCCTTGTGCCGAATAATAGGTTTTTAGGTTAAAAGGCATTCTCTGTATCAAAGTTATCATTTATTTTTTATTTTTTTAATGAGATTCTAGATCTTTAAATATTAGGTTCCACTTAAGTTAAATAATTAGATTCTATTCTATGTTTTTTATGTTTTTAGGTTGAATTGCTCTATTCTTTGTTATACTGAAGCTAAACTGCATCTTTCACACGATTCATAGGTAGCCCTTGAAAATTTCTGATACGATTTTAAACATATGTGTTAGATCCACGAACCTAAAATGTTGATACTGCAAAATTACTATACATACCTATTTTTAAGAAGAAATTCTTCTGTGTGTGGATGCAACTGTATGTTAATCGATATTTGTCGGTCGACGATAACATGTAGTAACATATGCACGTGATTGCGTATTTCGATTTATATTTATTGGTTATGAGTTGATTTATAATATAAATATTTAAATTGAACCTGTTTTTTTTTCAACAGGTTTTGGTGTTTGAACACCTTCTATGCACTAAGCTTTTGCAGAGAGGACATGTTGTTTGTCAGTTCGAAACAGTTGCCGATTAGATTGAAGTTACTATCGTGTTGAAAAGTAGGATTTGAAGCCATAAATACAAACTATACTATATACTCTTATAGTCACATGTGGTCATATACATGTAGTCATATATAGTCATGTACATGTAGTCATATATAATCATATGTAGTCTTATACAAGGGGCATCTTTGGTTGGGGGTATTACAAGGGATGGGATGGGATATACCGATTTGTACAATGTTTGGTTTGGTTGATTTTACCATCCTTGACAACTGGGCCCACCAATTTAATCCCTCAATCGAATTATTGTTAGTCAAGCCAAAATTGGCTTGACTAGTTATCACATACTCAATCCCATATTGTGACCCATGTGAAATATCGAAAATATCCTTCCAAAATACCATAATTACGAAATTAATAATATATACACTAAATCTTCATCTTCCTCTTTGAAATCTCGATCTCCTGCAGGTTAGTATATGTAATAGCATCTCCTAGTATCCCCTTCGTCTGCATATTTACGAACACCCTTCGAGCACAGTCAATTCTTTGTTTTTTACACAGCCTCCGAATTATCGCCCGATATACCGTGACATCAGCACAGAGACCCTTTTGCACCAACTCGTCCCGCAATTTCAAGACACCCTCGTCATCGTTTAAAAAATCCACAAGCCATGAATATACGCAGTATCTCGGAGAAAATCCAGAGCCAATCATATCGAATAAAATCTCTTTCGCACTAATTACATCCCTCGACTTGCAGAATCCATGAATCAACGCCTTGTGAGTGAATTTGTCGGGTTTTAATCCAGCCCCCAACATCTTGTTCTTGATTTTCGAAGCGGATTTCATATCTCCGATATTGCACTACGCGTTGATTAATGTATTGCACGTGACATTATCGGCTTCGATTTTTCTTCAACTCATTTCATTCATCAGTTTATTCGCATCTTGTATCCGCTTCTCTTTGCATAATTTCCGTAAAATTGCATTGTAAGTCACCCCTCCTCCCAACGTACAACCCTTTCACCTCCATTATACCACGAAGCTCTAAAGCTTCTTTTATATCACCAACTCTGCAATACCCACGAGCAAAGTAGTATACGTCACATTGTTCGGAGAAACACGTGTAATAATATCGTTAAAAAGCCTCAAAGCCTCTCTCATTCTGCCTTCTCTACAATAACTATAAACGAGCGAATTATAAGTTATAATATCGGGACATACTCCCCCTCGTTCCATCCTATCTTAAACGGGTAAATCCTCGTAATGCATACCATTTTTGGCAGTATAGCGAAATCAATGTGTTGTACGTGAAAATATCCGGGTGTACGTTTTTCGACCCCATTTCACCGACACCAATTCATCAGCCTTCTCTACATCCCCCGACTTGGAACAAGCGTGCATCAAGACATTGTAGACATGTAAATTCGGAACAATCCCAACTCTCGTCATCTTATTGTAGACTTTCCACACATTATCGGCCAGCCTCTCTTTGACCAATGAATGAAGAAGCACGGTACAAGCGTGCAAATGGGTCTTATATCCACACAGGCGCATATGATCAAACACTTGGAGTGCATCTGGATTCTTCTTCAATTGACGTAAAATATCACCAGCCAGCTCAGAACATACGAATTCACACCCGAGTCACCGTCGCTGTTAACGAGGGCGTTCAATACAGTTGGAGACGATAAGAAATCTCTCCGCGCGATCTTTTTGAGCAAATTTTGAGCAGTTTTGAGGTGCCTCTGTTTTGTGAAGATGCATATCATCAACCAATAAAATTGCAACGAATGCTTGTACTGTGGAATCGTGTCAACCCATTTGAAGAATGACCATGAAATTGAAAACGAGTATGGAGAAAGATCCAACAATACTTGGTTCTTGACAATAAGGAGAGAATCGATTAATAATTAAAAAAATAAGAGGGAGAAGTCCTGGTAATAACGAGAGAGAATCAATTAATTAAAAAAAAGAATTATAAGGGCAAACCAGTAATTTACCTCAAAAATCCATATAAAACAGTGTTATCATCCAAACAAAACATGATATTGTTAATGCATTTATTATTAGTTTCTTCCCCATAACTCCAACCAAATAATGGATTACTCACTGTGAATCAACAATTTAGTCCCAGTATACCATATCCCATCCCTAGCTATCATTCCAAACCACCCAACCAAAGATGCCCAAGTAGTCATATATAGTCACATGTTGACATGTTGTCATATAGATGTAGTCATATATAGTCACATGTATTAATATATAGTCACATGTAGTCATGTACATGTAGTCGTATATAATCATATGTAGTCATATACAAGTAGTCATATATAGTCACATACTCACATGTAGTAATATATAGTTATATATTAGTTATGTGGTTTTTCCTGATGTATAGTGATGTTGGTGTTTTTCTAATTCTTTTGTTGGGTACTAATTGATTTATAATATCAAGTTCCAAATTGTGAATTTTGTAGATGTAGACGAAGTTTTTTTTTTTTTTTTTTATATATATAATGAACCCTCTACATAATCGTCCGACCGTAATTTTGGTGTAAAAAACAGTTCATGACTACATATAATTATACTAATATACTATAGTCATTTTTAGTCAATTTCTGTACAGGAAACTTATTGAGTAAATAATTGAAAAACTAATATAAGAAAAATAAAAAATAAAAATTAAAAAAATAATTAAAAAAAATAATTAAATAATTAAAAGAAAAGTAAAAGAAAATTAAAAAATAAAAAAATACAAAAAGGTATATATATATTAAAAAAATAATAAAATAAACATTAATATTTTTTTATAAAAAAAATCTGTAAAGGTGGTAAATGCAGGTCAAAAATGCTAAAATGCAGTTGATGGAAATGCTGACTGCAGTTGGTGGAATGCTGAATGCAGTTGGGTGGAAATTGAATATAAGGGCCCAATAGTACTTTTACCTCTCCAGGGGTTATCTCAAAGAAAGAATTTTAGGGGTGGACCTAGCCTTATATAAGTTCCTTATGAGGGGTGTATATCAAATGGGCCCATATATATATATATATATATATATATATATATATATATATATACTAGGTATGGAGCACCGCGCAAGGCGCGGTGCCCGTGTGTACTCGACATGTTGCACAGTTAAAAATAAATCGAGTGATGCTTCATATGAATTTGAATTTAATGTTGCCTAGGTAAACACATATCTGTTAAACCTATACAAGTGCATGGGATCATGACAAATTATTTGAATAGCACTGAATTTTACACAAAGGCAACATTGTATGCTAAAACACTATGCGCTACCATGGAAGGCATACAATTGACTTAAGACGATGCCTAACACACACTATCGGCGAAATATGAATGTCCGAATTTCTAGTAAGAATGTAATATTTCTAAACACATCCATCGTTGCATACCATGCACAGGCCTTTTCGTTTTAGGTTAGTCTCTTTTCGTCACTGTATATATGCATACAAGTGTCTACAACGCACAAGGGCCAAAGAAATTATAAACAACACGGGTCATATATGGGCCAAAGATATTATTAACACCTAGGGCTAAATCTGAGACAAATGTTGATTATGATTATTGTATTGCCGTTCCATCAGCAGCGAAGAAACTAACAATTAACAAATAGTTCGATTCAAGTTTCAAAAAGTTTTTTTGTGAATTGTAACCTGAATTCACCAAAAGCTTCTTTAATTGCCTAAGTATATGTGGTGTTGTGCTCGAACAGTTACCGTTGTTGTTAGAACCTATTTATGGCACATGCTGTAGTCTTTTGCATTGAAAAAAAAATAATTAAAAGTATTTTTGTTTGGCAATACATAAATCACTATACACTTCATTTACAATTGGTTATGTGGCTAAAATAAAAAAAAAAGTAGTTATCTTCATTATGCCATTACTTCAACAAATTAATAAATATGTGCTCATGTATCATATTATGCAATATGTAACAGCCGTCATTATTGTTTTTTTTTTTTTTTTCATTTCTTAATTCAAAAAGCTACAAGAGTAAAAAAAAATCCTCACCATTTTAAGCCACAGAGCCAAACAGTGCCGAGAGAGCCAAACGAGTAAGAAACAGACGGTCAACCAAATTTGTGAATCAACATAGGTGAAAATGCAAGACCGATTACAGAGCCAAGATACATACCATTGTTAGCTAGTGTTAAAGACCTACTTCTGTCCGATACAGGTACCCATTTCGACAGTAAATTATTCGTAGCAAGCATTGCAACACCCTGAAACAAACTAAAGAACTACTTGTCAAAAAAAAAAAAAAAAAATCAAGAATGGCATATTATTGATTTAATTTTATGAATTAAGAATTAATGGTACTGTTATGACCGACACCCATGAAAGCACGAACGACGAGTAAGTAGGTCAAACCGAATTTTGCTCCAACAGTGCCCATACGCCACCTGCAATCTGCAATCTGCAATCTGAACTCTCCATGCCATAAATATAATTATAAAACCTTGCTAATATATAGTAGTCTTAACCAATATATCAAACACATGGTGTGCACATGAAAATTCTTCTGCCATGTGAACAGCTTGCTGAAGTTAGATTTCAGTCCCAATTCATGTGTTCTTAAGGAATATCCCAAACCTAAAATTCTTCAAAGAAAAATGGTTCTTACCTTGTAAGAAATTATATCTATGTCTAAGAGAATTGAAACTTAAAACCTCAATAGGTTTTTGTGAAGGTGTTCAAATCAAATAATTCCAATTACAGCGTCTTCCAAATGCTAAAAGAAAAACACATTAATCAATTACATCGGCGTAAATATTATCAGATCATTTAAATATTATCACCCTACTCATTATACCACAACATACAACATTAACCATAAAATGTAGTTAATTTTTATTTTTTCTCAAATCACTAAAGAGCTATATTTTCAATTTCCTTTATAATTCAAACTAAGAAACAGTAGAGGCATACACATATTCATATCAAAACTTCAAAAGTTCCTCTCCAATCAAAATATCCAACATGCGTGGGAGAAAAAAAAAACTAAAATCTAAGTAGAAAAAATCCCCAGAATTGCTCAATCCGAAAATTAAAAAAGAAATCTTTTAGTGCTGATAGGAGGGGGAAAATGGCTGAAATATGATTTTAAGAAAACCAAAAAAAAAAAAAGAGAAATTTTAGCCAACCTCGGTCGATCGAAGTCCGAAATATGGAACGAAGCCTACGGAACCTACGCCACTATGTGTTTGGTTGAAAGGGGCAGCTCCGGCGAGCCTAGAAAAGACGGCGGCGGAAGGGAACAGTTGTAGGCCGGATGTGGACTGGTAATATATATATATATATATATATATATATTAGTCATTTGAAAGGAAAGAAAATAAAAGAAATAATTTCTTGGAAAAAAAACATTTATAAAACAAAGATATAAGTACCGTAGATGCACTGCTAATCATCCATTTACACACAAACACAAACAAACAAATTCAAATCGCCTTTGCAAACTACAATTCACTAATTCAGGACAAATTCTGATTTTACCAAAAAAAAAAAAGAAACGTGGAGTTTATTGCAAATACCACCCCTTGTAATTTTTAATTGTGAAATACTCCCAGTCAAAAGAAAACGTACACAAGCCTCCATGTATAAACTTTTTCGAAGCACATTGCACCCTTTGTTATTATAGACTTTGACTCAAGGTAAAATAACAGAAATACCATTGGGGATTATTATATCTATTATATATTACGTATATATTATTATTATTATTTATTATAGTTATCTTGTGTATTAGGTTACCTTGTGTAATAGGTTAGGGTTTCCTACATGTAATTATATATATGATTAATATACGTGAGAGACATAATTCTCTCTTTCTCCAACTTTATTTCTCTTATATGGTATCAGACACTAGGTTAACCTAGCCGTCACCACCCTCAGCCGTCGCACATCTTCTTCTCCATGGCCGACGACGCTTCTTCTCAGCCGTCGCACATCTTCTTCTCCATGGCCGACGACGCTTCTTCTCCCTCCACCGCCCCTCTCAATCATTTCCACCTCGCTCATGCCATCTCCAATATCAAATCTCTTATCCCGTTATTCTAGATTTGAAAAATCCCAACTATCAAAAGTGGAGCCACTTTTTCACAATTACTGTCAGTCAGTTCTGCCTCTCCGATCTTCTCCATGGAAAACCCCGACCGGATTCAATTTCCGCCGATGAATGGCAACGCGCCAACTATCTCCTCCAATCTTGGATCTACGACACCATCTCCAATGATTTGTCCAGCATGGTTCTATCCAAAACCTCCACCGCCAGTGATCTATGGACGGCCATCTCTTCTCTCTTCACCGATAATAAAGATTATCGGGCCATTCAACTTGAAGAAAAATTCAAGTCCCCTCAAGAAAGGCACTCTCTCCATTCACGATTATTGCCAAATAATCAAAACCACAGCGGACAACTAGGCCGATGTCGGAAATCCAATCTCCGACAAACAACTCGTCCTACAAACCCTACATGGCCTTCCGAAAAATTACGGGACCGTCGACAATCTCATCTCCTTTCAGAATCCCCTTCCCACTTTTCTACAGACTCGATCGCTTCTTCAAATGGAAGAAACAAGACTTGCTGAACCTGAGCAGATTGCTGCTGTTTTCTACGCCTTCAACGCGAACTGTCCATCCAACAGTTGCAACAATTCCCGCGAAGGTGGTTCTTCGCGCTATCAGCGCGGGGGTGGCCGATCCAACCGTCGCGGAGGTCGTGGCACTAACTGTCACCCCATGCAGCACTAGGGCTACCATAGTGCTCATAGCCTATCTCAACTCTGGCACGTACCTTACCGACAATCGTCGTACCCGTCAATTCTAGGACCCGCTCCAAATACATCGGGCCATCCATCCACTCCGGCTGCTCAAGCCTACTTTACTGGACCACCTGAACCTTACACCGACCACTCAGGTTCATCCGCACCAGCAGCCATGCCACAGCCCTAACAGTTCCATCAACAGTTGCAACAGTCCTTGCAACAGTGCCAACGTGGTGGATCTAGCAAATCATTTGAATACGGTGACACTTCAGCAGCCTACTGAGTCACAGTGGTTCATGGACAGCCAGGCGACCTCTCATATGGCACCACACTCAGGTAATTTCAATTTTGTTTTTAATCCTAGCAGTAATTTCCCCAAACATGTCGTCGTCGGTAATGGTTTCACCCTCCCCATCACCCACATAGGCCACACAATTCTTCACACCACTCATTTCCGCCTCACAAATGTCTATGTCACACCTAATATCATCAAACACCTTATCTATGTTCGAAAGTTCACCTACGATAACTCATGTTCGGTTGAATTGGACCCTTTTGGTTTTTCTGTGAAGGACCTTCGGAGTCGAGTCGAGATTTTCATGTGCAATAGCTCCGGTGACCTATATCCATTTGGCGTCCATCCTCCCACCTCACTTCCCGCTGCTTTCCTCACTGTCTCCACACCTTCGTCTCAAACTCTTTGGCATCGGCGTCTAGGTCATCCCGACAAACACGTCATGTCCCGTTTATTTTCTAGCACATTTATTTCTCATAATAAAGACACTAGGGGGTCTATTTGTAATGCCTGTCAATTAGGCAAACATTTCCGTCTACCATTTTATTCTAAAAAATCTACTACCGTTGCTCCATTTCAAATTAGTCATGCTGATTTATGGACTTCTCCTGTCTCTGGTCTTACGGGTTTCAAATACTATCTTGTCTTAGTTGATGATTTTACCCACTATTTATGGACTTTTCCTCTTCGAAATAAATCTGACGTTTTTACAACCTTTGTCAATTTTCGTACACTTCTAAAAGCTCAATTCCAACATTCCCTCAAAGCTTACAAAGTGATAATGGTCGTGAATTAAAAAATGCGGATTTTCAAAACTACTTCACTAAACACGGCATCCTAAATCGTTTTTCATGTCCCCACATCTCCCCTCAAAACGGACACGTAGAACGAATGATCGGCACTATAACCAACATGATTCTGATAAGTGTTCATTTTGCACAACTTTTACTTATCGAATCTTCGAGTTTTGGTCTTCGTTCGTCCGAGTTTTCGGCTTTATTTGTACATATTATGCGTTTCTAATTTTATTTATATTTTAGGTAAAGAGAAGCTATTTTTGCCGATTCAAAACGATTTTGGAAGCATAGCCGAAAATCTAACCAAACACGTGCAAAAGTGTATATTCGCGGGTTGTGGCACTGTTTCGTATTTCAAGAATAATTTTTTCATACAACCTCCGATTGAGCTAATTCAAATGCCCTTAGAAAGCTAACTTCAAGATCTACAACTTTTGTAAAATGCAAAACTGTCAAATTCGGGTTAAAAAAGGGTCAAAACAGTGTTTTAAGTTGGCACAGAAGACCAGATCGTGATCCAGCCTTCCTGGATCGCGATCTGGGGGTCTTACAGAACGCTTTCTTGATCAGGACCCAGATCGCGATCCATCTTTCCTGGATCGCGATCTGCGCACCGAATTCGAGACAAGATATTTTTATTTGATTTCCTACTATAAATAGAAGGTCTCTTATTTATTTTTGAAGATCTCGACAATATCTCGACCTTTTCTTCGGTTTTCTCTTCGGTTCTCGCCAGTTCTTAGCGGGAAGCTTCGACGAGGGTTTCGACTCGGGTTTTTCATAAGCTTTTCTTTACGTTTAGTTTATAATTTCTCGTGTTCTTCATTTTGATGCTATGTTTGTAATGAACTGAGCATTTTCTTTTTGGGGAAATGAAACCTTGTATATATTGATTTTGATTTCCAGATCTGTGATCTATTTGTCGTTCTTTGATTTTGTTTATGTTTTCTGTATTAAATGCTTTCGATTGTTTGGCCAACAGTTGAATAGATTCTAAATGGGAATGAACTCGAGAGAGGATTTCTCGTTTGATTTTAGGAAAACATAGCTCGGGTTGTGGAAATGGAGACGTGATGCACCTCGGGTAGCCCTTAAGGACTTGACCTAAATGCTCTCTTAATATCAGGTTCTGAACGGAGACGTCGGACCTGTGGGTAGACTCTAACTACACTGGAGACGGGGGTTAGGGTATTTTAGTGTCTGGGTTAGCAAACATAGAATTGACAATATATTCGGATCTGTAGATCTTTATCGATAGTACACTGGTGGATTTTACCCTAGAAGCCATCACACGTCGGAATTCCTTGCTTTTACTAGCGGACCGTTATTTTTATTATTGTTTATTTTTAGTTTTATTTCGCCCTTCCATTCTTGATCGTCTAGATAAAAGTATAGGATAGTATAATTACGGTACTTGGTAAATTTAGGAACTTAATTCCCTGTGGATCGATATATGGAATTCACTATTCTACAAAACGCGATATTGTACACTTGCGGTTTTTCATACGTAGGTTTTACGCGTATCAAGTTTTTGGCGCAGTTGCCGGGGAATTAGTTAATCTTGAATATACTAATATCGTTACCAACTATCCTTACTTTACTTTAGACATTTTCCTTCTATTTTTTTTCTTTCTTTTGATTTTTTTTATTTTATTTTTTTAGCAGATTTGTATACATTGATGGCCTCGATATTTGATATCTCTCTTTACGAGATTCAATCCAGAGCAGATTACATTCAACAAGAGTTGGAAGATATTGAAAGACATCGAAGGTTGAACCCAGAAAATGGAATTGCACAGACAAATGAGCACTTGTGCTATTTACAAGACGAACTCCACTTTCTGGCGAATATTTTTGAAAATTTTCAGAGATGTCACGTTCACAAACCACATCCGACCATCCTATATAAAGACGAAGAGGTATTTACAGATTTTCGTGTGAAGGATGAGGTTGAGCACCTTGAGGGAATTATTCATCCCAATTTTGTTGATATTTTTGCGTGTGATGAAAGTGGGATGAAGATGTTGGTAGATGCGGAATTTGACGAAGAAAATCCTATCCACATTGTAACTTTGGATTTAAGTGTGGGCAAGGGGATGAGTATCATGTTTGAGGTAGAGCTTACTCCAAAGCTCGAATATCTTGTGTACAAGTTTGAGAGATCGGTAGGCAAGCAACCCATCCTAGTCTCGTACCGACTAGTCTCCTACCGACTGATTTCCCAAGCAAACGAAAAGTACCATGGGTTGGGATGGTCATTACAAGATTGCAATCTAGTCCATGATATGATTGCAAAATATGTATTAAGATTGATGGATGGATGCGCAATCTACAAGGCTTTGGATTGGACATAATCCGTCGAAATTGTGTCGAGCCGTCGACTGTAAAACAGGCGCTGAATGGGAGGCAACCCATTACTTATTTTTCGTCATTTATTTTGTTAGTTTTCTTTTATTTTTGCATTTTTTTGGTTTAAAGTTTAATTTCACCCATTTTTCTTAATTTTTGCCGGTATCTCGTCCCCAAGGAAGGAAGATAAGAAGTCGGGAAGTCTAGACAATTCCGGCAAGACGCCCTCGGTGCCAAAATTCATGGCACCCCGTGCAACCAAAGAACACTTTCGCAACCGTAGAACACTGATCAATCTGCGGCACGACTGTTCAGGGTGTATTTCTTTCTCATATCTTTTATTTTTCGCATTGAGGGCAATGCATGATTTAAGTTTGGGGGTGAGTTTAGCTTATTTTGATTTGGTCTTTTGCATGCATATCATATAATTTAGTTTCATTTATGTATTTCGATTTCCGTAATTGTGTTATGTTTGTCACATGCATTTCATTTAGGATCGAGTGTAAATTGCATTTCCGGATTCTATTGAAGCAAAGCAATTAATAAATGAATTAGTAGACTGGCTAGTTGATTTTAAAACTGAAATTATGGATAACCCGTTAATTATGGATAACCTTCCGACTGCGTTTTTGCAACTTGTGTGGATAGCCTTTCGAATCCTTTCCGATTAAGCTTGAGCGCACTTTTCTGAGGGGTATAATAGTCTGAGGTTTGGGGGGCGAGTTAGAATTGAATTATGTGTTCATGATTTCCAGTTGTTGGCTAAAAGTTCTATCAATGGTCTATACGTTTCATGTGACACACCGTCCATGTTCATTCTCCCTCAGACTTCGTCTAACTATTGCAATAGTTCTTCCAGCTGTCCAACAGTGAACCACCCAGTTCCAACAGTTCGTCCCACAGTCCTATAACACAGCCAACACCTGTTTCACCTGCAGCACCACCTCTCGACCACGACCAGCTCACAATCCCTACTCCTACTCCCACATCTCCTTCCCATACTCCCACACCTCCCCCACCTCCCCTGCTCACCCTAAGGTGACTCGCAGTAAAGTGGGCATCCACAAACCCAAAGTCCCTTTCTCTCTAGTCGCGTCCACTACCTCTTCCATTCCCACCAACTATCGCCAAGCTCTTATTGACCAAAATTGGGGAAACGCCATGATTGAGAAATATACTGCTTTAATTAAAAACAATACTTGGAATGTTGTGCCCCGCCCCCCGTTCACTAATGTTATTTCTAGTAAGTGGATATACAAACAGAAACTCAAGTCTGATGGCTCCTTTAAGCATACAAAGCACGATGGGTTGTTCGCGGTTTTCACCAGCAGGCTGGCATCGACTTTGACGAGACCTTTAGCCCAGTTGTCAAACCATCCACTGTTCGAACAGTTCTCAGTATTGCTCTCTCACGATCATGGCCAATCCACCAGCTTGATGTGAAAAATGCCTTCTTACATGGCAATCTCTCTAAAACTGTCTACTGCGAGCAACCTCCCGGATTCGTCGATCCATCTCGCCCCACTCACGTGTATCGTCTCAACAAAGCACTCTACGGTCTCAAGCAAGCACCCCGTGCTTGGTATAAGCATTTTGCCTCTCACATTACTACCATGGGTTTAAGAGAATGCAAGTCCGACACTTCACTCTTTGTGTACTGTCGCAACAGTTCACGTGAATGTCGCAACAGTTCATGCGCATACCTTCTACTGTATGTCGATGACATTGTACTTACGGCCTCCACACCTGAATTGCTATCGTTTTTTCCCTCGTCTATTTATGCGTTCGTTTAGTATTATAATTTTCAAAGTTTCGTGTAGCGGTTTTTTCTTCGAAGATATCGAATCATACTTATGAAAGCCAGCTAAAACGACTTGTTGTAACGCGGATTCAGCATTGTGATTCTTTAACTGTTTTAATCGTAAACTGGTGTATTGAATTTTCACTTGGTACATTGCCGTTTGGAAAAGTTGCTCTGCATCGTAAAGTTTGATATTCAAGAAATCATTTACCTGAAAATAAACATGTGCAAAATCAGTGTCGCTATATATTTGTGGCGGGGGTTTTCGTATAAACATGTGCAAAAAAAACCGGTTTCACGTCAAATGAATTTCTTGAAATGTTCGTCTCAGGCAGCAGAGGTCATCATAAAAGAATCGGTCGAACCATTACTAGAAGATTATCGGCCACCTGGGATTACTTCATTGAAATTCAGCAAATTGTAACTCGGGACCGTGTCTCCTAAAATTGAAGGTCACAAGTTGTCAATATATTTAATCTTTTAATGTATCTTTAGCTTTTCATATTCTATTCATTTTCTTACGGCTTTGAATATGTAATAACTCGATCCATGCAGGTATTCGAGTTCAGAGCCTTAAGCAAGGTCAAATCACCATGGATATTGACCTTCGCTGGGGCGGTGATCCGAACATTATTCTAGGTATTCAGGCCGCACATATTGCTTGTATACCCATTCAGGTGACAATGTTTTCTTTTTTTCTTATGTTTTTTTTTTAAAATATATAATTGCAATTTGGAGCTAAATACGAAATTTTACTTGTTTGTTTCAGTTGAAGGATCTTCAAGTTTTCACAGTAGTTCGTGCGATTTTCCAACTTACGGACGAAATTCCTTGCATCTCTGCAGTTGTTGTTGCTCTGCTAGCCGAGGTTCTTTCTTAGCACACTTATTAATTCGCTTAAGCCTTTATTCAAATCTAGTGATCGATTAAGGCCTGTCGATTGTTTTAATTTTCTTTCGTGTTATGCAGCCAAAACCACAGATTGAGTATACTCTAAAAGCCGTCGGCGGAAGTTTAACAGCTCTTTCCATTTTTTTTCTCCGAAAATTATACTTATAGTTACAATTTTTATAGTATAATGCATTTAATATTGTAGGTGAGTAAGAATTTTCCGAATTCTAGCAGATTCCAATCCGAAAATTTTCAATTTTGCATGAGTTTATGCATTCCAATTCCCGAAATTCCTACTACCACTTTTCAATTCTTTCGATTTCTTCATAACGGAATTGGAATTAGTTTTTTAACTTCGAAAAAAATCTGATTTCTTTCGAAATGCTAATTTTGATCCGATTCGTTCAATTTCCAGGTAGATGCAATAAACTGTTTAGATAAAATCCTAAAATCCAAATGCAAAATTAAGATATTGTTGTGGGTGTAGGTGTTTTATCACGAATTCTTGAAGGAAGAGCAATTGTTTGCTCTAGAAGAAGAGAAGAGAATATTCGAAGAAAGAAAGAAACTAAAAGAAGCCGGAGTAATAGGAAGCACCGTTGAAGCCCTTGACGGAGCAGCCTCTGCAGTTGGCTCCGGCGTCGGTATGGTCGGCAGCGGCATCGGTGCCGGAGTTGGCTTCGTCGGCACCGGATTTGGAGCCGTCGGTAGTGGATTGAGTAAAGCCGGAAAGTTCATGGGCCGTACCATCACCGGCCACCACTCCGGCGGGTCCCGCCGGAGCGGCTCCTCCACCCCCGTCCATGAGAACGGAAGTGTGAAGACCAAGTCGAGTTGATTATTTGTCGACGTGGAATTTTTTTGGTATTTTTGCCGTCCACACGCACGCACCCGTACGGGTGTGTGTGTTTTTCTCGGTGGATGTTATTAATGATTGTCCAGGTGGCATGTAGTAGACCTATGTTATCCTTTTCCTTTTTAAATTAGTATTTTTTTCGAAGTTATTTTCACAACTATTTAATTTGGTTCCAATGCCATTTTTTTTTAATGTTTTAAGATGAGAGTTAGTTTGACAAATTACGACCACCCTTAAAGTAAGGTCAAGTTACGAAAAAAAATGCATAATATTTATGTAATTACAACCACTTGTCGATCAATTGTGTATTTATTTTCACGTCCATCTTTACGGTGTTAAAATTTATCTACTGAATGAAGAGTTTTTTTTATAAGAAAATATATGATTGTAAGAGGTTATTGTAATAATCCAAAGATGAGAAATTTTTACTTCTTCATTTGTTGTTACTTCGAGAGTTACCGTAGTTTGTCCTGAGTTATTTTCATGTCCAATCAACTTTATTTTAATTGTAAGGATGTATATAATGTTGTCGACTGTGTTGTCATTGCTGTCGACTGTGTTGTCGTTGCCAAACAATCGGTTGAACTTATTTAAAAAAAATGAAAAAAAATAAGAAAAAGAAAAAGAATCAATCAATTGAAAAGAAAGTAGCCCTTAGAACAAATCAATACAATATGCCAGCTCAACTCATATTTAATATGACATTTTGCAGCATGTGGATTGCATGAAGATATCCTTGGGATAAGATGTAGACCTCTCAATACTTTATAATCGTGAATAGTTATTTATATAGATTTGTTCAGAACAATCTTTACAGGTTTATGTGAATATGTACAATGACCTATATATGTCGACAAGTTTCGAATTTAATATTGAAATTTCATTCGACTGATCATTTGATTTGTGTCCATAGAAAAAAATGACATTTGTAAACCTAAATTGCTAGAAGTAAACATCAGTACAATTCCCACAATTTTAGTGGTGTAAGGGAGATAAAAATAGGGGACGAATGGGGTGAATTTCGCAAATGGACCATATTCATGGTCGAGCTGAATCACCGAAAATGTCAAGTCTAATTCGAAGGCCCGTCTCAAACGATAATCTTAGAGGAGGCGTTTTAGAAGTAATCTTATCTAGAAGATTCTTTGGCTTAAAAGGCACGTTGTTCAAAGATACGAACGTCGTGAGACCGATCTCGTGACATAAAAATAGTTCATCGAGTAGGAATTTAGAATAATCTCATTAGTTAAGGAAAATATATCCCATAACAATAGCCAGTCTACCCCTTTGGGAGGGTGGACTCAAGCCTACCTAATATTTTTTTATTCTTTTCTTCATTTTATGTTCCTCTTTTCTGATTTTGTCACAAAAAAATTCTCAATTTTTTTTGGGGTGCTGCCCCTGTACCCCGAAATTTTAAGCTCACCCTGTAAAACATTCTTGAACTCAGCACTGCCCATATCTATAGAAAATGGAAAACCTACCAACGATGGACTTTGAAAACCCTAATCTTATATATGGGTTCGGTGAAGAGGAGTTTGAGCCCGAGCTTAAAGGGCACCCTATTCTTCGAGGATCTTCTCCGACGGACAATTGAGATAGGTTATTAAAAAAACTTGACCGCGTACTAAGTCATGCGATCAAGGACGATCGACAAAAACACACGACGGCCAAATGATCATTTTTCTTCGTTTTAATTGGTTCAAAAAATTCTTAATTTTTCACACATCCAAATATTATTTTCCATGATTTTATATATAGTCTCTAACCTACCATTATTTTAGAACCCGAGCTAAAAATTCCTCATCGTTTCCTTTTCTTCTTTAAGATCGATAAAACATTGAGTATGACAAACTGTAGTAGTGGGCCCCACACAATCGCTTTACATGGGCCACGTGGAAACAAATCGTGAAGAAATGCTTTACCAACAATCAACCCAATAATTGTTAGCCTCTTGGGCTGGGAATTGGGATATTACCTTTTTATTAGTGGTTTGTAATTTTAATAAATAAAAAATGATAAATAAATCACAATTTTTAGTAAATGCAATATATTTTTATTTAAAAAATAAAAATATAATTGACAAATATTATTTTTGTCTAAAGTTTCGCATCGTTAATAAATAAATAACATGAATTTATTAGATTTGCAATTTCTTCGTCATTTTTTGGACATGAATTGGACGCACGATGATTATAGTCGCGTTTGGAACGTGTATATATATATTCCTAAATAACCCATTAAAAAACTTGAATTCCACCTAAAAAATTAAAGTGTGGACATAACATATCGAATTTGGATCGTTAGATGTCTGTTTTCCTGCTCGGCCAACTAATTAGGTCATTTAACGAAATGGTCCCTCCGTAACCAGTTATCGATAATAACAAATAAATAATTTTCATTTTTCAGAGGTTTTAGTTGGCGTAAATATTTTCTCCGACATTGGTAAATTTCATATTTGTATTTATATGGGAAAGGGGAGAAACATATATTATTTCACTTAATGTGGACAATTTCATAAAATTAAAGAGTTTTGGGCCCACCTTTTAATTGAGATACCAATGGCGTGCATGATATTAGCTGGCATCAGTAGTTATAAAACATAAAATAAAATAAATAATTATTATATATATTATGAGCTCTCCATGAGATTTTCATTTAGTACACGTCCCCACAAAAAAGTTGCTAAAATATGTATGTATTTATATTTTTTCTATTAAAAATTAAAAAAAATATTAGTATTATTTTATATTCTAATAACTAATAGAAAAAAAAATAGGGTAAATTACGGTCACCCTAGAGGTGTGGTCAAATTACGAAAAAACCCCTTTTGTTTGGGTAATTACAGCCAACCCCTTCTTTTATATATATTTTACATAAAATTTATGTAATTCACTTATTTACCGAACCAAATCGTATATTTAGTTCGGTAAACGTTATGAAATATTGCCTTATGAAAATTTCAGTTCGGTATTACTGAATTAACATCCCTAAATTTACCTCTGAAGGGGTCTCTTCGTAAAATAATACATAGTTGATTGAGGTGGCTGTAATAAGCCGAACAAGAATGGGGTTTTCGTAATTTGACCATAACTTAGGGTGGTAACCGTAATTTGCCCCAAAGAAATATGAACTTAGATAATAGAATAGAGAACTTATAAAATCTGGGGGGTGGGGGAATGTAAAAAACACAGATTTATAAAATACTGATATGCCTAATTGGGTCAACCCAATGGGCCTACAATTTCTTTATCTAATGGGCCATGAACTCAATATTTAAGACCACTATCACCGAGGCCCAATCGCCTTCAAGGAAGGTTTGGGCCCGACAATCTCAACTAAGCTATAAATAAAGGTTTGAACTCAATCCTTAAGGTACGCCATATTATCCAAATAATACGAGGGGTCATATTCTCCCAACTATTTCTACTATCCGCACGTCTGACTTGAGCGTCGGAGGGGTTTCCGCCGGATCAACCCCTGGCCTAGTTCACGTGTTCTTTGTTCGCAGGTATCTCAGGGCCATCTAGCACGTGAGCAGTGACCCACTTGGCTTTCCAAGCTCCCTCAATCTCAACTATCTAAGGTGATCTATTTTTAGCATCATCATAATGGCGCCGTCTGTGGGAAGGCAGACATAATCACGTAGCGCGCATGATGGCCTTGAGACATTTGCTCAGGGGGAGTGTGACTGCTAACGACCTCCCACCTTGTGGAGGCTCTGGCTTGCAACTTCCTCCTCCTCGTGCTCGGGATTCACCACGAGACCTGCTTCGGAGGTCCCACTAGATCCTCAACAGGATTCACTTCTTCCCGTCCCTCAATCGGTTCAGACAACCGAGGAGGCCCTTCAACGCTCGCCAAGGGTTATCGACTCCCTGGGGGCCTACCTCTGCCCCCAAAATAGTTCGTTTGCCAAGGGTTATCGACTCCCTGGGAGTCATCCCAAGGGTACGTGATCGCCTCATCCTAAGTTGGGGGTTATCTCACCCCAAGGTTGGGCATCTCACCCCAAGGGTACGTGATCGCCTCTTCCTAAGTTGGGGGTTATCCCACCCCAAGGTTGGGCATCTCACCCCAAGGGTACGTGATCGCCTCTTCCTAAGTTGGGGGTTATCCCAATCCAAGGTTGGGCATCTCATCCCAAGGGTACGTGATCGCCTCATCCTAAGTTGGAGGTTACCCACCTCAAGGTTGGGCATCACATCCCAAGGGTACGTGATCGTCTCATCCTAAGTTGGGGGTTATCCTACCACAGATTGAGCATCTCATCCCAATGGTTGAACATCACCCTTACTGCGGGTTCACATCCCACATCTCCATCCGGATTTACATCACTTTAGGATCCCTCTGATTCTTCACTATCACTCCTAAAATCTACATATTGGGATATAAGACGTCTCCTACTAGTACCAACATCATCAATAATATTGGTAATTCCATTATTCGTTGCCAAATTATGATCCGGAGAAGAAACAAGTCGACGCTCCGCGAAAACAGGCGAAAAAGGGCCAATAACGCGCACCGAAGCGCAAATCAGCCCTACCCTACTCACCCCCCCACCCCACCCACCCGCGCGGGGTACCACCCCACCCACCCGCGCGTCGCACGGGGTACCCCCACTCACCGCGCGTCGCACGGGGTACCCACCCCCCCATCCGCCTCCCCTACCTCTCCCCTCTCTCTCTCTTCTCTCACCCACCCCACCACTCCCCCCACGTGGCCACCCTGCAGCCCCACCTACCACCCTCTCTCTGTCTCTCTCCTCTCACCACCCCCCATGTGGGCCACCTACCCTACCCCTCCCTTTTCTCTCTCCTCATTAATCACCCTCCCATCACCTCTCTCCTCATTAATTATATATGTCATCACACTCTCTCTCTCCGCATTAAATGCACCTACAAAGCACGCGCGACCCCATGCGCGCGTTCTCCAATGCGCGCGCGTGCACGTGCTTCCAAGCGCGCCGCCTTCTACTATGGAGCGCGTGCAACTCTCGCTATTCTCTACCCAATTGCGCGCGGATTTCTTCTCGTTTCACCAAATCGCGCGAGAATTTCAACGCGCTCCACCAAATTGTGCGAGCTCTCCAGCGCATCTCACCATATCGCGCACGCTCTCACATGGATAAATAAATAATTATTATTTCTCCACACCACGCCAGCAATTAGCGGTACACCACAACACCGATCTACTCTCGACACGATTCGGTACCATTCTCGACTTATCTCCCACATCGAATCGAAAGTGGGGGGCTTGCGAGACAACTCCCACGAGGAGCCAACTAGCTCGGTCCTACAACCCGTTGCGAGGCAACTCCCACGAAGAGCCAACTCCCTCGGCACTACAACCCGCAGCGAGACTACTCCCACGAGGAGCCAACTCGCTCGGCACTACAAATCCAACCTTAGAAACACTTAGAGATATTATGAGAATCTATATAGCCTGGCCAGCTTGATTACTCAAATTTCTATACTTGTTTTCGACAGGTCGTTTATTAAAACGTGGCCACGGTCCAAACATACGTATGACCCACGAGGTCAGAACAAGGGGCACGATCCCCATATACAAAAAAATCTTGAGAGCCTGATCCACTCATCAAGTACATCACGCACAAGGCTATATGTAAACACATATAAGCAACACGTCAAACCATTGACAACGTCAATACATAAACAACTCCCACGAGGAGATAACAACGCCGACGACTGAAGTAATTTATATCGCGACATTTTGGTCGCGCTACGCGCCAACGCGCCTTCACTCCCTTCCGACACACGCTCCAACGCATATATATATATATATATATATATATATATATATATATATATATATATATATATATATATATATATATATATATATATATATATATATATATATTATTTTATAATATCATTATAATATATTTAATATCTTGATTTAAAATTATTGTTTTCATTAGGTAACCTTCAATTTTTTTTATTATTATTTTTTTTAATTTTTTCTTCAGCTTTACGGGTTTTTTGGCGGGGCGGGTGCGGGTTGAGAAAATTTAAACCCGTTGCGGGGCGGGACGGGTGCGGGTTGAACGGGTTTGTTAACGGGGCGGGTGCGGGGAATGCAAAACCCGCCCCAAACCCGCCCCATGGCCATCCCTACATATACTGCTTCATATACAAAATGATGACTATGGTATGAATGCAATAAAGGATATATTATTGTCCTAATTTTATTCACTTATGTAGTTAATTATAAGTGTAATAATGTAGACAAATGTTGGGCTAGGTCCATATATATGTCACGTACAATTAAATTTCGAAATTGATCACTCGTACTAAGTAGTTGGCCAAATTAATTACTACGTACTATTCATGACTTTTTTCATATAACTAAAAAACTAAACCAAACTTACTCGAAAATGTGATATGAATTCGGTTTTGATATGACGAACCAAGTCTGAACACATATTTTTTAATGATGTGTGTTACGAAACTCGACTCACATTCGAGCTCGATCAGAAGAAAATTAAATATGTACAAAAAAAACCCTACTCGAGATCGACTTTTTGCTTATGAGACCAAACTCAAACGCAACTTTTAAAGCAAGGGGAAAAAAATCAAGCACTTGTGCAAATGTGCGTTCGTATCGACTCTATTCGCTTACACACCCTATTCCGCATAAATAAACCTCTTTGAGCTCGATCAACTCTATCGATTATCAAAACAAACTCAAATATAATTTTTAAAGTTAGCTCATAAGAAAATAAAACAAACATACGTTCGTCTCGACTCGATCGGTACAAATTGCACACATTTTGTTTGAATTCAGTTTGCTAATATAACGAACCAAATGTGAACACACATTTTCATTTCTTCGATAAATTTTGAAACTCAGCTCCAGTGGGTCCCGATTAGTGATAATTTTATTTAATTAAATGTGTATTAAAAACAGACACGTACACTCGAGCTCAACTCTATTGCTTATCAGACCAAACTCAAATATAATTCAAAAAATTTAAAACTCACGTGAATTGCATGCCCCTCCTCCCCTTTATAAATCCCTCAAATCTTATAACAAACTTCAAAAAAAAAAGAAATAAGAAAATGGCTAAACTATTAGCCAATCAAATCCTTGTTATAATCTTCTTGATTGTTGCTTCGCAACAATGGCAGCATGCCGAATCACATAAGCACACGTGGCAGGAAGCCTTCAAAGTCCTCGGCATTGCATGGAACCGCGACGGAACCCTAAACAGGACCATCCAGATTCCGATGGTGGACCCCACCCCGTACGAGGATTCCGCCACCCCATCCCCGACGGTCCTCTCCCAGGACATCCAGCTCAGCTCCAAGAGCAATGCCACCGTCCGCCTCTACGTGCCGGCGAACCCGCCAAAGAACAAGAAGCTGCCGCTCGTCGTCTACCTCCACGGCGGCGACTTCGTCCTCTTCAGCGCCTCCACCGTCATCTTCCACAACTTCTGCAACGACATCGCCGAGTACTTTCCGGCCGTCGTCGTCTCCGTCGAGTACCGACTCGCGCCGGAGAACAAACTCCCCGCCGCCTTCGACGACGCCCTCAACGCCATCTTCTGGGTAAAGAACCAGGCTAAGGTACTAAATCAGTTGATGTTCATTTTTGTTTTTGTTGTGTTTTAATTGCATTTTAGTACCTTGTTTTATCATATTGCTCAAACAGTCCTCATATTATTACAGATTGGCGAAAAAACCCTCTTTAATTATTTTTTTGGCTAATTTTTAATAGTACGAGGACTTCACTGACAATTAGAATAAATACAAAGGTATTGAATGCTATTAGGTGTAGAAATTGGAACAAAATCCGATTTCCTCCAATTCCGGCTTTTCTCCAATTTTCTTGTAATGAAAATCGGAATATATATTAGATTTCACCTTTTGATCAGATTTTAATTTTTGAAAGCTATACTTGTAATATCAATATTATTATGCTCCTTATATTTTAAAGGTGACCAATAAATTGGAATTTTTCGAATGCCGAGGAAAACAATTAAAAAAAAATAAGTTTTTGGAACGACTTTTTTCATTCTAATTTCTACTTTTTTTTGATATTTTTTTAGTGAAATTGAAACTAGTTTTTCACTTTAAAAAAATATTGAATTTTTCCTAATTAAGTGCTTCTTTTGTTCTGATCTGTCCGGTTTAATTTCCATGCATAAATGCAATTATCTTTATTTAATTTCAGTTAATCTATAAATTAATACAAATGCGAGCGTCTAACAAAATTTTATTAATTTAGAAAAATATTAAATTATTGAATTAATAATTTAATATGTTTTTACGGAAGAAAATTATTAATTTATTAATGTCATGCTATATATTAAAAACAGGGAGTAGGGGGGCGGGACCCATGGATGGAGTTCGCCGACTTCTCAAGAGTCTTCATCCTCGGCAGCAGCGCCGGCGCCAACATCGCGTACCACGTGGCACTCCGGGCACTCGATTTCGATCTCCGGCCACTCAAAATCAAAGGCCTCCTCATGAACCAAGCCTACTTCGGCGGCGTGCAGCGAACCCAATCGGAGATCATCCTGAAAGAAGATCCCTACGTGCCACTTTACGTAAACGACGTTCTCTGGTCGTTAGCTCTGCCGTTAAACTTTAACCGGGACCACAGGTTCTGCAACCCGATCTCCGGCGGGACTTACCGCGGCCGGGTTTACCGGCTGCCGAAGGTGTACATCAAGGGCGACTTCGGCGACCCGTTAGTTGATAGATCGATTCTGTTGGGGATGTTCTTGCAGTCTTGTAAGGTGCCGGTTTATCACCGGTTCAACACCGACGGGTTTCACGGGATCGAGCTGCAGAATAAGACGGCGGCGCAGCAACTGTATCATGATATGAAGGGGTTTATTGATGATGTTCATACCAATTTGAACTCTGAGGATCTTTCTAGTCTTCATGCTTCTTACTAAGCCACGACGATGGCGGCGGCGGAAAATCGACTGTCGGAGTTGGTTAATAAAGTTGTCTTGTGTGAGATCGGTTTCGGTTTCGGGTTTTTTTTTTTTTTTTTTTTTGTTTTATCCTTTGTACTTGGAGTTCATGATTAATAAGCTAAGTAATAAAACATATTTATGATGAATAATTATATACCGGGGGTAAATTACGGTTACCGCTGAGGTAAGATTAAATTATGAAAAAAATACCTCGTATTTGGGTTAATTATGAACTTTTTTATATGTCTACACTTATGATGTTAAATTCAACGTAATCTTGTAGATTGCGTGGAATGTTCTCTAGTTTATACTCGTTTTGTGTAAAAATGCAGTTTCTGATGCACCACAATTCGATATTTATAAGCCAAGAGACGCATCTTATGATCGATCATCTTGCTTCAAATATGAAACTCAATTGGGGTAAATAGGACACAAACTAGAGAATATTACATACAATTTAGAAGATTTTACTAATTTGATATCACAAGGGTGGGACGTGTAAGGAAATTTTTAGCTGAGGGGTGGTTGTAATTACTCAAACACAAGAATTTTTTTCGTAATTTGACCTTATTTTAAGTATGACCGTAATTTACCCTTTCAATGATGAAAATATATTTTTTTTGTCAATGACACTTGTTTAGTGACGATAATCTTTTTATCATTCCAAACACGTGGCCATGTTAGACATGTTTTGAATCCTCCTGACTTCACCGCCAACCAATCCATTTCGAAATTAAATATTCGGTCGACGACCATTAACCAATCCCAAAAGTTGGACTGGCAATAATTTTGAACTTTGAGCAGAATTCGTCTGTCAGATCTTCGATTTTTAGGTCGGTAATTGACCGATCCAACCGAGTCCCGGACATAATTATACCAAAAGAAGCCTTTTTTTAAAATCCAAATTGTTGTTGAATCCCAAATTTTAAATTTATTTTATTTAACAAAGATTAGCCCAATAAAGAGTAGACGAGCCCAATAAATATTAGCCCAATAAAGTGAACAAATTATTGGCGTTAGTGTTATAGTTGAATTTGTTCTAACATGTACGTATTCACATATATAAATAAACACAATTAAGAAAAAGAAAAAAAAAAATTAGTTTATGTTGAATATATTATTAAAAAAATAATGAGCCTCCTATCAAGATATGTGCAGAAGAACACGCCATGCCGGAGCGACGTCGTCTCGTTCAATCCCCAATTCTTGAGGGTTTTCGAATCTTTAATCCCGGCCGTTGAAATTAGGGCTAAACAGAAACAATTATTTACATTGTTGGAGAATCTAATCACACAGGAATTGCCACGTGCTCGATTGTTCATGTACGGATCATGTGCCAACACATTTAGCCTGTTTGAAAGCGACATCGATATTTGTCTCGACTTGGGGGACAACAACGTTGACAAGTCCCATGTTTTATTAGGGCATCTCCAAT
Source organism: Erythranthe guttata (assembly GCF_056151865.1). NCBI lineage: Eukaryota > Viridiplantae > Streptophyta > Magnoliopsida > Lamiales > Phrymaceae > Erythranthe > Erythranthe guttata. The sequence continues at coordinate 14,153,033 of NC_142546.1, read as the reverse complement.
GGAGTCTCTAAACTCCATTGGGCTGCATAATATAGAAATTCTGCACCAAAATCCAACACCAACAAGAAATTTTAAGGGGCTCTAAATTTTCAGATTTTTGCAAAATATGCAAACTTGGTTCTAAATTTAGGTATTGCTTTAGAGACTCTGATTTATTGGGACCCAGCTTCAAACAAAACAAAATTTCTTGAATTTAAATTTTGAATTTAATTTTTTTAAATAAAAATAAAAATTTGAATGATTTGTAAATATGACCGTTGGTTTTCAACGGTAAGAAAAATAATGAAAAAAGCATAAATACCCTCTAATTGTTCTTCATCTTCATCTTCATCTTCTTCATCTTCTTCTAAATCTCCAGATTGTGAGTTTTTTTTCTCTTCAATAGTTGTAGAAATTGGAAACTTGGTTGGGTTTATGGCAGAGAATGAAGAAATAAGAAGTATAGGGGGCTGGGATTTACTTCAGTTCTTGAAGAAATTAGGAGCAATTTTTTTTGTGTTTTCTCTCTGTCATGGCTGCGTGAATAAATTGGGGAGTTGCGTGAATAAATTGGGGAAGAAGAGGGATTAGGTTTAGAAGAGAGAAAAGAGGAAAAAAAAAAAAAAAGGAAAAAATACGTGTGGGTGTCAAAGCGGTGCACAATTTGTGGAGATTACAAATCTTATATTTAATTAGTTACTAAAAAATATTTAATTAGTCTTATTTTTTTTTTTTTTAGTAATTAGTTTATTTTGTTTTAAAGTTTAATAAATTTAATTTTTTTATATTTAGTTTAATGACTTATTATTTAATTATTTTGTAACAGTAATGGAAGATCTCGAAGGAAGTTCAAGGGGTCGTAATTTTTCTTCTGAAGAGGATGCATCTTTGTGCCGAGCTTATATAGCGATTAGTGAAGATCCACTTATTGGAAAAAATCAATCAATAACTACAATGTGGAAGCGAATACAAGAAAAATTTCACGAGTTGGTTCCTGATGGAGGTGAAAACAGAACAGCAAAAAGTCTGAAATCCCATTGGACGAAAATCAATCAAAGTTGTACAAGATTTGCTGAATGTGTTGCTCAAATAACTTTGAGGCCAAGAAGCGGAGCAAGTGCCATTGACAATGTGAGTGTTATTTATGTTGTGTTATTTTTATTTCTTATTTAATATTTTATATACTAAATGTTTGTTATTTTTGTTATTCACAGTTGGATGACGCTAGACTACTATACCTTAGTAGTGAGCGCAAAAATTTTAACTTGGATCATTGCTGGACAATTTTACAAGATGGCAAAAAATGGAGGGCTATCATCGGAGTTCAATTCTCCCCAAGTGCAAATATCACTTCAAGTCCGAACCTATTTTCTAGTCCGAGTGAAGGAGGGGATTCGGTGCCGGAGACCCAAAATTTACCTGAATCATCAAACACCAACGTAAGGCCGATGGGGCACAAAAAAGCTAAGAAACAAAAAGATAAGGGCACTGTAAATGATAGCACGAGACAAGCTGATTCAATGGCAAAAGTAATGAGGGATTACCAAGAAAAATTTGAGATTAAAACAGATTTCAAAATTATGATGACGAGCAGGTCCTCAGTTGAAACTCCGGAGAGGAAAGCATGGTTGATTGAACAACAAAATGCCATTATTGCAAAAAGGTCATCTCGTTCACTGAATTTTGACGATGATGTCTATCATCCCGAAATGCCTCCATCTGATTAAGTATATTGATGTTCTTTTAACGGTTTAATTTTCTGATTATCGTTGATTATCTTAAATGTAGTTATTTTAATTGTTAATTTGAATTTTTAGTAATGTCTAATAAGTTATTAATATTAATGTTAATTTTTTAAATATATAATTTTAAATATTAAGTTTACAGACAATCAATTAAAACGAGGATTAATATGGTTGACCCAAATATCCCTTAAAATACAAGGAACAAAACAAAAAAACAAGACAATGAATAACCATCTTACAACATGATTACAACAATAAAAATTAAACATTCAAATTTCCATCTCGATACTCTTTCCAGACATGCTCGACGAGATCATTTCGGAGCATAAAATAGCGATTTGTATCTGTAAGTCCGGCACGGTTGCTTAAATATTCTGCAATAGTTATCGGGTCTCGATCAACAGGTTGCTGCTGCACGTGCTCGACAAAATCGTCACCTTCTTGATTGCGGTTGTCTTCCACGATCATATTATGAAGAATTATACAACATTTCATAACTTCACCAATTTGTGCATTGTGCCATAATCGACAAGGTCCTGTAATAAACTCAAATCGTTGTTGGAGAATGCCAAATGTTCTTTCAACATCCTTTCGATATGCCTCTTGCAACCTCGTAAATAATTGTTTATCGCGTCCTTGTGGATCGGGAATTGCTTGAACAATAGTTGACCAACGTGGATATATACCATCTGCTAGATAATATCCTTGCTTGTATACTCTACCATTTATAGTAAACTGAATATCTGTGGCTAGACCTTCGACAACATCATTGAAAATAGGTGAGCTATATAATACATTAAGATCATTACACGCACCTGGTGGACCAAAGTATGAATGCCAAATCCAAGTATCATATGATGCTACGGCTTCAAGTATTATTGTAGGTTTGCCATGGCGCCCAGAGTATGTACCAGCCCAAGCGGTGGGACAATTTTTCCATTCCCAATGCATACAGTCCACACTTCCTAGCATTCCAGGAAATCCCCGTTGCTCTGCTTTTCTAAGTAGTCTTACCATGTCTGCATTGTTAGGTCGTCGAAGGTACTCCTCTCCATACACTGCATTGACAGCACGACAAAAATGCTTCAAAGTATCTGAGGATGTGCTCGCTGCTATTTTTAGATACTCGTCAATTGCATCTGCAGGATATCTGTAAGCGAGTATACGAAGTGCAGCTGTCATCTTGACATGGGGTGAGAAACCTTGATTTCCGGAGGCATCCGGTTTTTGCCTAAAGTAATCGTCAAAATTCACAATATCATTCATAATTCGTAAAAATAATTCACGCCTCATACGATTTCTAGTTCGAAAATATTCAGGAGGATATAAAGGACGATCTACAAAGTAATCATTCATAAGTCGCTCATGCGCAACTCTTCGATCCCTTCTTATGGAAGTCCGGCGTGATGATGTTCCTCCATGTTGTGTTTTGCACTTTCCCTGCGAAGCCAACATGAGTGATTGGTATTCCACGTACATCGTCGTCATCATTGTGTGGCCTTGGTTGTCGTCGTCAGAGGAGGAATTATCACTTCCTTGCTGTGCCATTTTCTTTTTATAAAACAGAAACTGAATTGTATATAGAATGTGAGGTGATTGTGTATAGAATGTGTGGTGATTGTGTAAGGGGTGAGGAGTACCATTATATAAGAAAATGAATAGATAATAGATAAGAATTGGATGGCCAAGATTGAACATGAAAATTCAATCTAATGGATTATAGTTGGATAAGATAATGAAAATCTGAATAAGATCATCAAGATGTGGATAAGATGATTAGATAAAAATTTGATGGACGAGATCAATTGAAATCATATCCAGTGGTTGTAGTTCAATATTTCAGATATTTTCAGAAATTTTCATTTTTAGGATCAAAATGTGTATTAAAAATAATTAAGATTGTTTAAATAAAATTTAACTGTCTACAATCTCGTATATGAATAAAATTTGAGCCATAAATAAATTACTACATAAAATAATCCGCAACATGATTTAGAGACTCGAAATTATAGAGCCCTCCCATTGTGGATTTTTTTTTTTTAGAGACCCCAAAATTTTACTGGGTCTCCATTTGGGTCTCCAAAACATAATTTGGAGACCCAATTTGAAGACTCTATTGGAGATGCCCTTAGGGTTGGCTGATTTATTTCGCATCCAAAATTTTACGGATGTTCAGGTATCAATTTTTCTTGTTCCATATTATCTTCGTATTTGTTTACTTATTTCATCTTGTTCTTTGTAATTGTTTCATTATACGTGGCCTGATTTTGGGAAAATTCTTTTTTTAGACGATAATGCCCTGGTCCTCTAGTTATTATTCCCTCCGTTTCTAAATATGTTGTTCACCTAGGCACGAGTCTTAAGAATCTCGATAAATATACCTTGATTTTAGGAAAATATATATAAATAGACCAAAATACCTTTGTTTACTAATTAATGCAGAAAAGTGTTGGAGAGTTAATAAGGGTATAATTGAAAAATATGTACTTAATGCAACATTGGAATTATAAAGTGACATATAATATGAAACAAAAAAATCCTTAAAAGAGACAGATATTGTGGAACAGAGGGGTACTTATTAAGAGATATCAGAATTGAAAATTATATAATTAATGCATTAATATTGAAATTCTAAAGTGACAGATAGTATTTCAATGAAACTACGTTAATTTATTAATTTTATGATTTGTTTTTTTGTAGGCAATTACGAATGCTAGGGTTCCGGTTCTTAAGCTAAAGGATCCAACGACGGGTATTTCATGCGATATATGTGTGAATAATATGTTGGCGGTTGTGAACACGAAGCTGCTCCGGGATTATTCCCAAATTGATGTTAGGGTTCGACAGTTGGTCTTGATTGTGAAGTATTGGGCTAAATCACGAAAAATCAACGAAGCTTATCGAGGAACTCTCTCTAGTTATTCGTAAGTTTCTCTTTTTCGATCTTTTAAATTCTAATCAATTACGACCCCCGATGTTTCTCAATTCCCTAGTATTGTATATAGATATTTACTAGTTTTAGTGCATTATTTGGCTCTCGCAGATACAAAATTCTGACTCTGCCACTGATCATTCGGACATTTTTATATATTATTAAATGATTTTTTAATTTTTTTTCCAGTTATGTTTTGATGTGCATACATTTCTTACAACAACGTTGGCCGGCCATACTCCCGTGCTTGCAGGTTCGAAAACGACGATATACATATATATATATATATATATATATATATATATATATATATATATATATATATATATATATATATATATATATATATATATATATATATATATATATATATATATGTATATATATATATATATATATATACACACACACTTCAATTTCTTGATAATTACAAAAAAAGAAATTATATAGTTAAATTCTTGATTCTTATTTATGTATTACATGACTTGACAGAGAATGGGAACTACTTATTCAACAACTGCGGAGGATATCGAGTGCTCGTATTTCGACCGTGTGAAAGAGCTGCGCAATTTCGGGTTACGAAACAGAGAGAATCTATCTCAACTAGTGTGGGCATTTTTCCATTATTGGGCTTATTGTCACGACTATGTAAACGACGTCATATCAGTTCGAACGGGAGATTTATTAAGGTAGTAATAATTAATAAAACGCGATTTTGTGTTTTTTTATAATAAAGTAAACGACAGCAAAAATACTAATTAAACTGATTTTTTTTTTCCGTGTTCGTTTTTTGTAGCAAGAGAGAGAAAGGATGGACGATTAGAGTGGGCAACGATCGACATTTGATGTGCATCGAAGATCCATTTGACGTATACCGTGATCTTGGAAGATTTGTTGACAGAAGTACTTTGAGAATTATCAGACAAGAATTCGAACGTGCTGCCGAAATCATGCAATATGATTCTCAACCCTTTGTAGCTTTGTTTGAACCCTATGTTAAATGTACGTAGATAATATATATATATATACACACACACATATATATATATATATAAATATATAGATAAAGTCTTTGTCTTTCTTGTTGATCATGTTATGTCTTTTTCTACTGTATTTTGCTGCTGTATAATTAGCATCAATTCTTGATTTCTTCTCATATATATATGTATATATATATATTTAGTCATTGGAAAGAAAATTAAAAAAATAATTTCTTGGAAAAAAAACATTTATAAAACAAAGATTTAAGTTCAGTAGATGCACTGCACATCATCCATTTACACACACACACAAACAAACAAATTCAAATCGCCTTTGCATTTTGATGCTGCACCACCAGCACAGAAACCGGCGTGTTAAGATCCGCCGCCGCCAGCATATCCCCCACCGGCCCGAGCTCCGGCAGGTCATTCCACTCGCTCAGCCCCAACAGCTGCGGCGTGTCCTCCTTATGCCGCCTCCCAACCATAATCAAATCAAACGCCTCCTCCATTGCGTGTATCATCAGAGCAGTCTCCGCCCCATCCTTCACCCTCTCCTCCTTGTACACGATATTATCCTGGTGGGCCCCCTGCATCCTCGTATCCTTCAATATCTCGGCATCCAGAACGGCATCCCACTGACTATCCCCCGCGTATATATCCCACGGCACGAAACGCACCACCGTCAAGTGCACGTCCGCCGACTGGGCCATACGCCTCGCGTAGGCTAGCGCCTCCCTGTCGTCGGTCCCGCCAAAGAACGCAACGCCTACGTTGTACGTCTGAGAAGGGTTCCGCCGCACCTTGTGTCGGTCCACCAGTATCCCCACCGAGCATGGCGCCAAATCAAGAACGTCGCAGTTTATCGACCTCAAACTACTACTATCAAGAATCATCTTCCCCTGGTGGTTCCATTTTCGATGGAACGGTAAAATAATCAAAGACGCCAACTTGTTGAATGCCACCGTGCATATATCGTGGTGCATGAATTTCGTCAGGGACATTGCAGTAAATTGCTGTACCGTAACTACCCCTTGATACTGCTGCTCGAAGAAGGAAAGAATCTCAATCATTTTCTGCGTTCGTGTGCCGCCGGACGATTTCTGACCTAATTGATGGTCAATAAGCTGAGGGTGGGCCCTGCCCACGAGCTCCACCAAATGGAGGGCGTAGACTGCCAACGGACTTTCCTTCCTCGGAAAAGAAGCTTCTAGAACCTTCCGGGCTGCTAACACGTCATCCACACGGTGCGCACACGTCAGCACACGGAGCTCGGAGTTGGCCGTTGTGTGCTGGATGTCTCTTTTCTGGTAGCCAGTGTACATTCTCGAGTAATCGTACAACGACTTCACTATTATGTTTGCTGCAGCAGCTTGTATTAGAACCGATGTCGTGAGCATGGAAAACGTTTCTCCGTCGAATGTCTGGTTCACAGCGTTGTAATAGTAAAACGACATCTGAACGACTCCCTGACCACTCATTACGAACGCGAGCGCCGCAGCATCTTTGACCGGCACTCTGCAAATCAACGCCGGAATGAAAATTGCGGCCAATTTAGTCAGCAGGCAAATGCCGAGAACTAGCCACACCGTGCCGATGAATTTCAGATCGTACAGCTCGACTAGATTGACTTTCATTCCGCAGTAAGTGACCAAAAGGGGTGCGAGCAAACCGGATATTAACGTCTCCAATCTATCAACGAGTGTGGCTCCGAGAGGCGGGCCATCTGGCACAGCCAACCCTAGTAAAAACGGACCGTACATATAGTTAAGCCCAGCATTGTCGGTAAGCAAGACGACAACTAGTACGAGAAGAGACGTGAGAATTATATGGAATCTGCAGACGGGTTTTCCTTCCGGAGTCTTCTGGATGATCCACAAACAAAGCGGGCGACCCACGAACAAGATAAACATAATCAGGCCGAGGGTTAAGACCGACGAATGAACCATGATAGCACTAGCGTACCCCATTTGGCCCAACCTCCCGTACGATATGATGGTGGCCGTGAGATTGCTGGTCAGATCGCTGATCAGGGCTGCCGCCAGAGCGAGGCGGCCGAGCTCGGAGTTCATGATTTTCAGGTCGACGAGCATGGAGGCAATAACGGGGAAAGGGAATAGATTCTGGATACCGATGATGTTTTTGTAAGCCGGCCAACGGTACCTGTGGATTCTGTTCTGGTTGACTATGGTCAACACCAAGCCACCGCTGACCGGGATTGTGACAGCGAGGACTCCAATCGTCCAAGCCTTGATACCGGTTCTTAGCACGGTTCTTGGATCCATTTTCACGCCGCTGAGGAATATGAAGAAGATGTAGCCGATTTTCGACAGCAAGTCCAAATAGACGTCTCCTTCTAGCGGGAACAATGCGGATTGAATGTTCGGCAACTGTCCTAGAATCGTGGGTCCCAGTATGATTCCAGCCTGTTCGAAATAAAAAACTCCAGTGAGTTTTATATGTACTAACATCTGGCTGAAAAACAACAGCAAACGAAAAAACACCAATCGATTTATAAACAAAAATTTTGCAATCAAATCTACTTGTTCTATAGTATGTAATTGCGTATAATGTTCAGATAATGAAAAAACAACCAAACGCAAACACACACAAAATCATGCCTCATTCAAGCATTTCATCAAACACTACATAGGCACCCGGAACAGGGCAACAATCTCCCAAATCAAAACGAAAATGGAGAACAAATAATCAGGCCAACCGTTAATTTCCACACACACACACACACACACACACAGAGAGAGAGAGAGAGAGAGAGAGAGAGAGAGAGAGAGAGAGAGAGAGAGAGAGAGAGAGAGAGAGAGAGAGAGAGAGAGAGAGAGAGAGAGAGAGACCAGGATCTCTGAAACAAGGCGAGGCAAATGGAAACGGCGGAGCAAAAGATGAAGTGATTGGGTGAGGATGAAAATGACAGCCAATTGAAGCTGTAGGCGGGGCAAGGTGTACTGGAGGAAGGTTCTCTCCCCATCGGAACCCCAGACGCCGGGGGAATGCAGCCCTATATCGACGGAGCATAAATCACCCGCCACATTTCCGGGCAAATCTCCTTTTGTATTAGGATCAATCTTATCGGCACCAGTGTCTGCCATGTTCGTCCTCGTCGATCTAATCAGCTCCTGCTGCTGCACCCCCTACCCACCACCACCTACCCCCTTCAATTGATCTTCATCAGCGCGCCAAGGATTGACCTGATTTTTTTTCCCCGTTTGAGAAGAAAGGTTTTTCCATGGGATTTTGATGGTGGAAAAGGGGATTTTTTCTCTGTGGGTAATCTTGAAATGGACGGACCTCTGTCGGGTTCTTGCCCGGGAAATATTCGCAGCCATTTGAGTTCTGTATTATGTTTTTAGGTTTGTTTTGGTTAATATGTGGTATACCTATATTTATCTACTTACTATAAATAAAACTAGATTAATTTTAAATAATTCAATATTTGAATTTTATTGGATGTTTTGTTATTCATTAAAAATTATTTATTGACATTTTTTTAAATATAATTATATAATTGAATTATCATAAACTTACATAATAATTATATACTAATCATATTTTTGACATAAAACTGTTACTTGCACTCCCTACTTTTCATAATAAATATTTTTATCTCATATTATCTGTCATTTTAGATTTTCAATGCTTGAAGTACATATTTTCATGTTTTAACTTTATTAGTTTAATTAACTCTCTATATGACATCAATAAATGACTAAGGTTATTTTAGTCTCTTTTAATGTATTTTTCGTAAAATTAAAACAAGTTTATTGACATTGATCCTAACACTTTGTGAAAAAAAAAATGACAGTTAATCAGAAACGTAGAGAAGAAGAAGTTAGTCAAATATATTACGATGGGATACGATCAATGATACAGTACAATATACACACGAAAAGGATACTCCATATATTTCCGATATGTTAACCATGCATTGAATTCCCTTCATTAACTCATTTGATGAGAGAAATTATTTGATATTTGAACTCATTTAAAACAATATAAGGTAAATTCTACTTTATTTCTTGTACTTTGGCTCGATATCATTTTACCCCCTTCTAATCCTGATTGCATCAATTTCCCCCCTTCTGCCTTACTTTAAAAATTATCTCAATGTGGCCATCGCCGTTAACTTTCAGATCTTTAACCTTAACACCATTTGATCTAAGCTCGAAAATTACAAAAAAAATTATCCCTCTCAGTTTAAATAATTATTAAAAAAACAAAACATAAATTAAAAAGCAAAAAAATAATAATAAAAAATTCAAGACAACGAGAAAGCATAGTCCACTACGGCATCCACAATTTATTTTTAATTTTGTAATTTTTTTGTAATTTTTTTAATAATTATTTAGACTAGGAGGCGTGATTTTGATCAAACGATGTTAATGTTAAATGTCTAAAAACTAACATTGAGACAATTTTTAAAGTAAAGGGGGGCAAATCGATACAATTGAGAGTAGAAGGGGTAAAGTGATATCAAACCATAGTACTAGGGTGGAAAGTGAAATTTACACAAAAAATATATATATAAATAATATGAATTAAGAATCTTATTTGGGGGTGCGTGCCAAAGTATCTCAAACATTACTATTTTTGATCTCTGTGATTTCTCCATGGCTGAAGACAAAAATCTCTCCAAAATTCAGCAGCCGCCGGAGATTGTAGTCCTCGGCCCTCCGGCCATTTTCAGAACCTACTGCAAAGAATTCTCCTCAAAATTCCGATTACTAAAGCCATGGGAATCTCCTCTTCCTCTGGCGGAGTTCCTCGAGGCCCAAGCCCACAGCACACGAGCCGCCCTCTGCTCCGGCGTTTTCTCTCTCTCCGCCGCCGTGCTCGCGAATCTCCCCTCCCTTCAGCTGGTGGTCACCACCAGCGCCGGCCTCAACCACATAGATCTCGTCGAGTGCCGCCGCCGCGGCATCGCCGTCGCCAACGCCGCCAACATCTTCTCCGCCGATGTGGCTGACCTCGCGGTGGGGCTCCTCCTCGCCGTCCTCCGCAAAATCAGCGCCGGAAATCGATTCGTGAAAAATGGATTTTGGCCGGATCTAGAAACCTACCCTCTCGGCTTCAAGGTATGTTAATTGGATCATACAATTATGCTTAGTTGTAATTAACTCAATAGGATTAACGATTAATCCCTAATTAGTATCTAATCAGCTTCAAATATGTCAATTCAATCATAGAATTGTGTTTAATTAAGTCAATAGGATTTACGATTAATCCTTAATTAGTCTCTAATCCAGCTTCAAAGTATGTTAATTTAATCATAGAATTGTGTTTAATTAAGTCATAGGATTAACTATTAATCTCTAATTAGTGTCTAACATTTTCAAAGTATGTTAATTTATCATAGAATTGTGTTTAATTAAGTCAATATGATTTACATTTAATTCATAATTAGTGTCTAATCATCGAGAGAATATGGGAATTTAGGGGTAAAATAATAATCAAGCACAAAGTTAATTTAATTGATATGTTTTAATGAGAAAACAATCCGTTTTTTATGACAATAACGCGATAATAACGCATTAATTGTAGTTAGGATGCAAGAAAGTTGGAATCGTGGGATTAGGAAGCATCGGCCTCGAATTAGCGAAAAGGCTCGAACCATTCGGCTGCGAAATATCATACCACTCGAGAAATAAGAAGCCGTTTGTTCCGTACATATTTTACCCGGACATTTTCGAATTAGCAGTTGCATCCGATATACTTATACTCTGCTGTGCATTAACCGAACAAACGCACCACATGATCAATCGAGGGGTACTTTTGGCATTGGGAAAGAAGGGAGTTATTATTAATATCGCCCGTGGGGGTGTGATTGACGAGAAGGAATTAGTGGCTTGTTTGGCGAGTGGCGAAATAGCTGGTGCTGGATTGGACGTCTTCGAAAACGAGCCTTGTGTGCCGAACGAGCTTTTTGGATTCGACAACGTCGTTTTGTCGCCACATTGTGCTGTCTTTACGGAGGAGTCGTTTGGTGATTTGTATGAGCTTGTTTCGGGTAATTTGGAAGCTTTCTTCTTGAATAAGCCTTTGGTTTCTCTGGTTGAGATGGAGTAGGGGTATTATCGTCTTTTCCGCATTGGTATGTATGAGTCTTGCCTATATTAATAATTTAATTTGTTTTAATATTGGGCTGAGTATTTATTAAATTAGTCACAAAGGCCCAATTCTGATCCAGCTTATATTTCAGGCCCACATGTGTGACAAATTGAGGTCCAATTATATATATATATAGACGTGGCCACGGGCCGGTTCCGGGTCAGAGAAACATGGAACCGGAACCGAAACAGCGGTTCCGGGCTGAATTTTGGCCCACCGGTTCTGGGTAGAGCCGGCTAGAACTGGATTTTCTATAGTATTTGGTTTTATTAAAAAAAAGGGTAAATTACACACACCCCCTGAGGTAAGCTTAAATAACTGTAAGGTCCCTGTGGTATCGATAATTACACTTAGCCCCCTGAAACGTAGTCAGAAACTCTAATGGGATAATGAATTGGATACGTTATTCCGATAGGGTTCTAACGGACTATTGGTTTCAGAAAGTAGTGAAGACAACAAAGAGCTATGGGGTGACATGGCTCCCCGAACATTCCCGAACATTTCTTAAATCACCCATAGCTCTTTGTTGTCTCCACCACTTTCTGAAACCAATAGTCCGTTAGAACCCTATCGGAATAATGTATCCAATTCACTATCCCATTAGAGTTTCTGACTACGTTTCAGAGGGCTGAGTGTAATTATCGATACCACAGGGACCTTACAATTATTTAAGCTTACCTCAGGGGGGTGTGTGTAATTTACCCTAAAAAAATATACATACATATGTAGACGGGTTTACATATTGTTAGAATTAAATGGGAAAGAAACAAAAAACGTGAAAAAATATAGGGGTGTTCATTCGGTAAAAGCAGTTAGCACCAATAAAACCGAAAATATTCGGTTCGGTACGGTTTTTTGCCGAATTAATTTGGGTTTATCAGTTAGCACCGATAAAACCGAAAATATATTTTAGGGTATATTACAACTACCCCCATGAGGTTGGTCAATTTATGAAAAAACCCCTCTTGTTTGGATAATTACATCTACCCCTCAACTATGATTTTTTCTTACACCTCCACCCTTATGGTATGAAATTCAACATAATCATCTAGATTTCGTGAAATGTGCTGTAATTTGTACCCGTTTTGGGTAAAAATACAGTTTCTAATGCACCACAATTTGATATATACAAGCTTAATAACACATATTATGATCATCTTGCTTCAAAATGTGGAGTTCGAATAGGATAAAACGGGTACAAAGGTGATAATAATCCATATAATCTCGAAAATTCCACTAAATATAAAACCGCAAGGGTAGACATGTTAAAAGATTTATACTCGAGAGGATGGTTGTAATTATCCAAACAAGAGGGTTTTTTTGTAATTTGACCATAATTGTGGTGATGGTAATTTACCCTATATTTTATTATTGGGATATTGTTCTAAAATACCTTTGAGATATGTTAATAGGGGTAATGGCAAATAGGCCCATGATAAGGGCACTTAATTAAAAGAGGGACATCCAACTTTTTTGTCTTTCAAATAAATTCAACCCATTCAAACTTATTTGCAAATAAGGAAAATCCCTTTATATATACCAAAATTACCCCCAATTCATTTGAAACCCAATTTAACTCCAATTTCATGATTTACACCCCAATTTAGCCAAATTTCATCAATTAACCAATTTTAACCATAATTTCAATTTTGACCCCAATTTTGACCCGCTGCCACCGGAGACCGCCGGGTAACCGACGTTGACTTTTTTTTTTTTTTTTTTTTGAATTTTTTTTCCTTATTTTGTTTTTTCTTAAAAAAAATATTTTAATTAATATTACTGTCTTGGCTGCTAAATTACTGTCTCCGGCAGTTATTTAACTGTCGGAGACAGTAATTAACTGTTAATTGACTCTTTTGTTTTTTTTTTCTTCAAAAATATTTTAATTAATATTACTGTATTCGTTGCTAAATTACTGTCTCCAGCAGTTATTTAACTGTCGGGGACAGTAATTTAACTGTTAATTGACTTTTTTATTCTTCAAAAAAATATTTTTAATTAATATTACTGTATTCGTTGCTAAAATACTGTCTCCGGCAGTTATTTAACTGTCGGAGACAGTAATTTAACTGTTAATTGACTTTTTTTTTTTCCTTAAAAAAATTATTTTTATTAATATTACTGCCTTGGATGTTAAATTACTGTCTCCAACAGTAATTTAATTGTCTTAGACAATAATATTAATAATATTACTGTTCGGAAAAATAATATTCATAATATTACTGTCCCAAACAGTAATATTACTGTCTGAGACAGTAATTTAGTAGTCAAGACGGTAATATTAATTAAAATATTTTTTTTCTAAGAAAAACAATTCAAAAAAAGAAAAAAAAAGTCAACGCCGGAGACCGGCGGTCTCCGGCGGTCAGCGTCGGAATCTGGCCGGAAAAAAAACATTTCAGAAAAAAAATTATTTTCTGAAAAAAAAAGTGTTGGGGTTAATGTGATATATTTGTTTAAATTCGGGGTCAATGTGTAATATTAATGAAGTTAGAGTACAATGAGTGGAATTGATAAGAATTATATTATTGAAGGTATTTTAGACTAAAGACATGGGGATGAGTTTAATTGAGAGACTGTTTTTTTGTTGGATCAAAATGTATTTAAGTCCTATGTGATTGGCCTTTTTGCCCATAGCCCATGTTAATAAATCAAATAAATAGAGAATAATTAAAAGCAGAAAGCTGAGCAACTTTATGAGAAAATAATAGTGTCGTGTTAGTGGCTGTCTATCTAAGAAAAGAAAAGGTGTAATTAAATTTCTTTTATATGATTGGTCAAAGGTCATTCCGTACTGACAGTATATATTTAGGTGTTGGATTTTTGTTTGCCACGTTTTGATCACCAATTGGTTGTTTTTATTTATCTCTCCCCCTCTCTCTCTCTATAATCAACCAATCATTATAACCTTAATTGCCACAAATAAAAATTGACCAACAATGTTATTTTGTTTTTAACTAAAACAGTAAATAGTAAACACCACTGAGTGTGTGGTGGACTACGCAGACCCACAACATTTTCATGCCGACATATAATTATGAAGAAATTAATTAATTAAATAAATTGTTAAGAAAAATAAACTATTTAAATTAATTAACGTACATTATCTTTTCACAAATAATTGAAATTGGATTTCATAATCTGTATCTTCATTCTTCTGTTTCCAGAAATTTATAAAGTTCCTCTGTTAGCCAAACCGTGATCGATGTATTTTGTTTAATCGAATAATTTTAAATCTTGACCTAATTAAGGAACAAAACATCTTAACCCTAAACCTTGAATTTTGTGCTTAAACTGTTAGTGAAATGTATCATTTAATATTAATATCTCCAACACGCCCCCTCAAGTGCAGACGAATTACATTTGAAGCCTTGCACTTGAAATATTTGAATTGGGTGGCGGTGGGATTCGAACTCAGGACCTTTCATTTGGTCTGGCTCAGATACCATGTTGAATGACCATTTCAACCAAAAGTTTAAGCTGTTAGTGAAATGTATCATTTAGTATTAATATCTCCAACAAATTTAACAATCATGATTCTTACTTTAATTTTTAAAATTTAATTTATTCCTGGAAACTCATGCTGGCATACACACAGACATAGGATTCATCCACACACACACACATATATATATATATATGCACCCGTACAAATCAGTACGTATTCAACTAGACCACTCATGCATGGGGAACAAAAACAACACTTGCACACTAGCTATCACAAACTGCTTTATTTCCTCTCTCTCTCTCTCTCTCTCTCTCTCTCTCTCTCTCTCTCTCTCTCTCTCTCTCTCTCTCTCTCTCTCTCTCTCTCTCTCTCTCTCTCTCTCTCTCTCTCTCTCTCTCTCTCTCTCACACACACACACAACACACACACATATACTCTCTCTCATAAAATTCATCCAAGTACCCCACCAATTCTTGATTTTGATCACCCTTTCTCTCTCTAAGCGTTCTGTCGAAGCCAGCTGACGAAAGCTTCGAGAGTCTTCATGTCGGACCGGTAATGCTTCTGCGTGAACTCGAGCAAAGCCGGCCACGTAAAATCAGGATACATTCTCGGATTTTCTTCGCACACCAATTCTTTTGGCGGGCGCACGATTTTGTCCGTTTTCGGACAAAGAAAGAATGCAAGAGATTTCCTCGGACTTGTACTGTTTACCACCGCTCTATGCAAGCACCCCTTGTAAATCCCATTTGTCAAAGCCTGCATGCCAAAAAAGAAAAAAATATATACCGTAGAACCTCGATAAATTAATAACATTGCTTAAATAATAAATCATTCTGGTCCCAATTAGGTGAGAACGTGATAAATTATTAACTCGATAATTTAATATTTCACTAAATTAATAGAATTTTCGTAGTCCCAACTGTGTTAATTTATAGAGGTTTAACTGTATATATATCAATTAATTCGATATAACACATGGGGTGTTGAATGCAACAATTTGATACCATGAAAGTGTCGCCGATGTTGACCAAGAAAGCGTGTGGATTGGGGGCAATAGAGTGCCATTTTTCGTCGACGAATACTTCAAGGCCACCGACACTGTCTTGATGAAGGATGGTTAGCGAAGTAGGGTCACAATGCGGGCCCGTTCCGAGAACTAGGTCGGGTTTTTGACAAGGAGGGTAGTAGTTTAATCGCATTATCGAATCATTCCCTTCGAAAAAGTCTCGGAAATAATTTTCTCCAACACCGAGGCTCATCCCAAGAATCTCCATCACTTTTAGTGATAAACTATTCATAGCTTCACAATACCTTTGGCACACACTCCTAAAGAACAGTTAGAAAAAATTAAGTCCCGAAAAGTTGTTGCTGTAACCAAACATAAACAAAGGCTCAACTAATAATAAGGCTCGAAAAGCTATTGCACTAATCAGACATCAAATAAGGTCCAATTATTCAATTAATCATGAAATATTTTCGAGTTTCGTACCCGAATGCATCAAAATCCTCGCCCATCACATCAAGAAAGTAGCTCTCGACGACATTGCTGAGGTGGCGCTCTGCGCTGTAACGGAACGAGAGCGTCTCCTTCCACGGGAGATTGGATGAGAATCGATTAGTGAAGCTACTAGCATATCCACAATGGTCACCGTTTTTCCTCAAAGCTTTCTCCTTTGCATCGAGCGGCAATTTGAAGAAGAGATCGACGCCTTTGTGAACTTCCTCGATTAGCTTCATGTCAATGCCATGGTTGACCACTAGGAAGAAACCGTGCTCTCGGCACGCCCGGTCAACTAATCGTGCCGCTTCGGAAACCGCCTCGGGCCCGCCAGAGAGGACCCCGCCGAGGTCGATTGGCGGGACCTCGAGCTGAGGTGGCGGGTCCGGGCTCGGTTTCTCGTGATCGGGCCATATGAATTGTGGTGGAATGTGGGATTCGTGCTGCAACGAACCGAAGGAGAAAGATTTGTTTTCGATTGGTGGCATTGTGTGTGTGTGTGTAATGTGAAATGAGGCACAATATGTATAAATAGATGTAAGTAATTAAGTAGTGAAATGGACACAAGTGGGAAGGAAAGGCCAATGGAGAGGTAGAATGTATTACTGTCGGAATCTTTATGTACTTTGGGTCATTCTTACATCATATCTGGCAAATGATTGGAAGTTGAACTAATTATTACTATTATCATTTATTATTATTATTATTATTATTCTTATTATTATTATTATTCTATTATTATTATTATTATTATTCAGTTTTTGCTTTATGCTTCTTCTATGTTCTAGACATCTCGAGATGAAAAAAAAAAAAAGTGAAAATAAAACAAGAATTACTTAAGGTGATGCTCAATGGTAACTTTGGAATATGTCTCTATACATATTATCCTAGACACTCATTTGAAAACTAATTAGAATTTTACTATACATTTAAAATTCTATGAATTAATTAATACAGCCGATACTAGCAAAATTTTATTAATTTAGCGAAATATTAAACTATCGAACTAATAATTTAGTACGCTTACACGGAATCGTGACTGCGATAATTTATTATTTAAACGAGATTATTAATTTATCGAGTATTAGTTAAACGAGATTATTTTGTAGTAAAGCGGATATGATAAAAGAATTAGTTAAATATTACAGCATGTTAAAAATGGCAAGAATTAAATTTAAGCAGAAACCTTAGAATGATAGTAAAAGAAACCTCGTGAAAACGAAAAAATATTCGAAGATGGTGGAAGAATTTTAAACTTTTCGTTACCGGGGAGCAAAAGTAATCTACAGCACAAAAATCTGCTCCTGAAAATATCCAGAAAAAGGTAGAAACAAATGGTGGTGGTCTAAATATATGATATATATATATTATGCCTATTTATATGCAGAAGTAATTTCTAATTACAGAATCACATCAAATCACCAAAATAATAAATAAAATAAATGGTGTAAGATATAGTATACATAGCACACATGAAAAGTGTTTTATTTTTCTCAGGAGGGACCCGAGCCGAATTATCTGTCTCGGAGCTGTGATTGGTCGAATACTTGAGCGGTTTGTTTACGCAGCAAGCACATACATATATAACAATGATTTTAGTCCGTGGTTTTTTTTTTTCTTTTTAATTTTCAGACGAGTGCTCTTCATCGGAAGATACATCAAATCGAAAAAAAATTAAACTTTGGAGATAATAAAGAGATGCCACTGAATCGACATGTAAGTTATTTAAAACATAAAACACGGAAGCGTCATAATTAGGATTCAGTTACATACCTCCAGCCATAGCCAACGTCTGAATAAGAACTCAAGAACTTTGTTGTGGGTACTTCTAATCTAAAACAATTTGCAGTGATGGAGACGGGTTTGCTTAAAAATTGCATAGATTAGGGACCCCAACTAAATGGTTAATTTATAGTATTCCTCCCATCAAGGAAACAATTCTTACGATAGAGTCACAACTCTTTAATTAACCTTTCAATAAAGTCACAACCCTTCAAAATAACTCTAGAGACATGTCCTTTTATTCAATAGTTATAACTCTTTAATTACCACAATAAAATAGCCAATAAAATTATAAATAATTTATCCATTAAATAACTTAATATAATATATAATATTATATACGTAATATATATAGACCACAATATTCTTACATTCTCCCACTTGGTCAATATATTAACTTTTAATGGTTTAGAATGAACATACTGTGCACATAATGATTTTTCTAAACCTTTAGTTCATTGGCTACATTTATTCAAGAATGAATAAGAAAAAGAATTATTATCGAGGTTGTTTATTATTTTAATGTGTTTCCTGCCATGCATTACAATTCGATTTTCTTATCACGTTCATTGTGGTATTTTATATGCATAAATAAGCCTGAATGCTTATAGTGGGTCCATTTAACAAGTATTATCTGTCATTCTCTCACATATATGTATACCAATAAAATAGAATACAGATAGAAATAAGAATTTTATTGTCAATACATTATGTATTACAATAATAAATCATCTAATAAGTGACTTAACTGGGCATAACCCCATATTGGTTATATGATCCTTGAACAAACTTGGTGGCATGCCTTTTGTCAAAGGATCAGCAATCATCTCTCCAGTACGTATATGTTCTACATGTATTTCCTTAGACTTAATACGCTCTTTTATAGCTAAAAACTTGATGTCTATATGTTTACTCCGGCTGCTACTCTTATTATTTTTAGCCAAGAACACAGCAGCTGAGTTGTCACAGTAGATTCTCAAAGGCTTGGAGATAGACTCAATAACTTGAAGCCCAGACATAAAATTCTTTAACCAAATACCCTGCGATGTTGCCTCAAAAAATGAAACGAATTCGGCTTCCATTGTAGAAGTTGCAACTAGTGATTGTTTCGCACTTCTCCAAGAGACAGCTCCAGCAGCGAGTATGAAAATGTATCCCGATGTTGACTTGCGAGAATCAATACAACCAGCTAAGTCTGAATCCGAATATCCAACAATCTCTAAATTGTCGGTCTTTCTATAAGTAAGCATAAAATCTTTGGTGCCTTGCAGATATCTCATGACCTTTTTCACAGCTTTCCAATGGTCTAGTCCCGGATTACTTTGATATCTTCCTAACATTCCAACTACGAATGCAATGTCAGGTCTTGTACAAACTTGAGCGTACATTAGGCTTCCAACGGCTGAAGCATAAGGAATGTTTTGCATTTGTTCCCTTTCAAGGTCATTTTTTTGGACATTGGTATAAACCAAACTTGTCACCTTTCACAATTGGAGCTACACTAGGTGAACAATACTTCATGCGAAATCTCTCTAAAACTTTATTAATATAGGCTTCTTGAGATAAACCCAAAGTTCTTTGATTTCTATCTCTATGGATCTTTATGCCGATAACATAAGATGCCTCGCCCATATCTTTCATATCAAAATTTTTAGAAAGAAATTGTTTCACTTCATGTAACAATTTTGTATCATTAGTTGCAAGCAAAATGTCATCTACATAAAGGACTAAAAAAATGATATTGCTCCCACTAACCTTGTGGTATATGCATTGATCAGCAATGTTTTCGACAAAACCATATGAAGAAATAACATTGTGAAATTTTAGATACCATTGTCGCGAAGCTTGTTTTAGTCCATAGATAGACTTCTTAAGTTTGCAAACTAAATGACTACCATCGTTTGAGATAAATCCTTCCGGTTGTTTCATATAAACTTCTTCCTCTAAATCTCCATTGAGAAAAGCCGTTTTCACATCCATTTGATGTAATTCCAAATCTAGATATGCAACCAATGCCATGATGATGCGGAATGAATCTTTTTTAGAAACGGGAGAGAAAGTCTCCCGATAATCGATTCCTTCCCTTTGGGTAAACCCTTTGGCAACAAGCCTCGCTTTG
Organism: Erythranthe guttata; assembly: GCF_056151865.1. NCBI lineage: Eukaryota > Viridiplantae > Streptophyta > Magnoliopsida > Lamiales > Phrymaceae > Erythranthe > Erythranthe guttata. The sequence goes on along the minus strand of NC_142546.1, from coordinate 14,132,424 downwards.
TATCGTTCAATATTGCCTGATGAATCTTTCTTGGTTTTAAAAACCCATTTACAACCAATAGCCTTCGTCCCATCAGGCAATTCTACAAGATCCCAAACTTGATTATTCGCCATTGAGTTCATCTCATCTTTCATCGCATCTTGCCATAACTGAGAATACTACTATTTATTGCTTGTGAAAATGTTTCGGGGTCATTCTCAATTACAATATCTTGGTCAGACTCTAAATGATATACCACATAATCACTAGGAATTGCATGTTTCTTTATTCTAGTAGATCTTTTCAAAATTGTACCACTTACTTCTTGTGAAGTTTGTTGTACAGTAGGATCTATTTCAATATTATCATCATTATTATGTGGAATAATAGAAATAGCTTGTACAGTGGTTCCATTTTGAACAGCCATTCTCTTACGTGGAGTTGTATCAGAAACATGATGATCATCACAAGTTAGATTATGAAAATTATCACTCCCACTTTCCACATCATTCTCAAGAAACTTTGCATTTCTAGATTCCACAATTCTTGTGGTATGGGAAGGACAGTAAAACTTATATCCCTTAGACATTTCAGCATATCCAATAAAATATGCACTAATAGTTCTAGGGTCCAACTTCTTCTCATGTGGATTATAAATCCTAACCTCAGCTGGACAACCCCATACTCGTGTATGATTTAAACTTGGTTTCCAACCTTTCCATAACTCAAATGGTGTTTTACTAACTGCCTTAGTTGGAACTTGATTTAAAATATACACAGCCGTTTTAAGGGCTTCACGCCATAGAGATTTAGGAACTTTAGAATTATTGAGCATACTTCTTACCATATCCATCAAAGTCCGATTTCTTCTTTCGGCTACACCATTTTGATCCGGTGAACCAGGCATAGTATATTGTGCTACAATCCCATGCTCTTGAAGAAATTTTGCAAATGGACCAGGTGCTTGTCCACTTCCCGTATATCTTCCATAATATTCCCCACCTCTATCAGATCTTACGATTTTGATTTGTTTTCCACATTGTTTCTCTACTTCTGCTTTATAAATTTTAAAAACATCTAAAGCTTCATCTTTGTTATGAAGCATGTAGAGATACATAAATCGTGTATAATCGTCAATAAAAGTGATGAAATATTTTTGACCAGTTGAGTACATGTCAGGGCAACAAATATCAGAATGTACTATTTCTAATATACCAGAACTCCTCCTAGCACCCTTTTGGTACTTGTTAGTGTGTTTGCCTTTTATGCAATCTACACAAGTACTAAAATCAGTAAAATCAAGAGATTCAAGAACCCCCTCATTTACTAAATTCTTTATTCTCCCAATGGAGATATGTCCTAATCTTCGATGCCATAACATGGAGGATTTTTCATTATTGACACTACGCTTAATTCCAGCATTACCATGGGTAGCTATTGAAACAAATGGAACGTTATTGGTATTGCTTAAATGAATTTTAAATAAATCACCTTCCAGAGTACCATTACCAACAACACTTGAGTTTTTCAAAATATTAATAATATTATCATAAAAATTGATATGAAATCCTTGCAATACAAGTTTTGAAACTGAAATTAAATTCTTAGAAAAATCTGGAATATAACATGTCCTTTCCAAATCTAAAACAAAACCAGTATTTAAAATAAGCCTATAAGTTCCAATAGCAGCAACATGTGAACTCATCCGATTGCCCATATAGATGTTTAATTCACTCCCCATCGGCTTTCTTTGGTTTAAAAAACCCTGCATGGTATTAGCAATGTGAATTGTAGCACCGGAATCAATCCACCAAGTGTCGCGTGAAATTTCAATTAAATTAGATTCAAAACATACTAAGGGAGTAAGTTTACCTTTCTTCTCAAGCCAAGCCTTTCGTTTCGGGCAATCCTTCCTCATGTGTCCTTTCTTTTTACAGAAGAAACAACGGGCTCCCTCCTTATTTTCAGAACGAATAGGTGCGATACCTTTTCCCTTCTTTTTATTGGCTCGCTTTTTGTCCTTGTCGTTTGTCACCAAACATGCACTTTCACCATATTCCTGAATCAATCTTCCTTCTTCCTGAACACACATGGCCAGTAATTCATTAATCGACCATTTATCCTTATGTGTGTTGTAGGAAATTTTAAAAGGTCCATATTGAGATGGAAGTGAGTTCAAGATAAGATGCACCAAAAATGACTCGGATATCTCAATTTCCAATGACTTCAGTTGAGCAGCTATGTCCCTCATTTGCATTATGTGCTCACGCACACCTTTGAAGCTGGTAAGTTTCATCGATGATAACTGCCCCATTAAGGTACTTGCAAGTGATTTATCCGACGACTCAAATTGTTCATCAATAGCCTTCATGTAATCCTTGACATTTGTACACTCAGGAATAGATCCACGAATACTAGGCGTAATGCGAGACTTGATAAACATCATGCTCAAACGGTTGGATCGCTCCCACCGTTCGTACAACGTTGTCTCAGCTTTAGTGCTGGTATTTGTGGGCATAGGTGGTTCTTCCTTTCGAAGAGCATAGTCAAGGTCAATGCATCCCAAATGAAGAAGAACTTTCTCCTTCCAAATCTTGTAGTTGTCACCACTCAAACAGGGAATTTCAGATGCATTATCAGATTTTACTAGTGCTGCAAATAAATAAAATTAATATCATGCTTACAGTTTAAAATAAAATAAGGCTCATCTTTCCATCCTTATGTGATATGCTTGCACATGCAAGTTATATCTAATAACATGAATTAGCGTGTCATTAAAATCTACCTGTGGGCAAAGACCTTAACACACAATTATTCCATACTTTGCCTATTATAGTGGAATTATGAAAAATATTACTATTTCTAAATACCTGTGGGCTAATTTGAGAAATAAACTAATTTTCTATTCCACCTTAATCATAAAGATTGACACTAACCACTCCTGTGGGATACAGTTAGTATAACAATAATTTGATATTCAGTATGTGACCTAATTACATTAAGAGCAATTGGATAATTAAGATGCTGTGGCTAGTCTTTAATTATTCAAATACACTCATCACATGATATCATATTTGTCCAAGAGATAATACATATTATACACAACAGGTAGAGAAATCTATTACATGTATAGCTAGATCATAATACTGTATCGAATAGAATTTCAAAGCACCCATCATAATTAATTAAAAAACAAAAATTATTTCGAACGAGATAAAATGAGAATAATAGATTCCAAACAATTGAAAGTTTGGATAATGATTCTCATGGTTTTATATATATATTCGGGAAATACTGTTTTTCCTAAAATGATTTTCAAATTAATTTTGGAAATCAAAATCACGTCATGGTTAGGCAGAGGATATTGTTCTGCTCTGATACCACATGTAAGTTATTTAAAACATAAAACACGGAAGCGTCATAATTAGGATTCAGTTACATACCTCCAGCCATAGCCAACGTCTGAATAAGAACTCAAGAACTTTGTTGTGGGTACTTCTAATCTAAAACAATTTACAGTGATGGAGACGGCTTTGCTTAAAAATTGCATAGATTAGGGACCCCAACTAAATGGTTAATTTATAGTTTTCCTCCCATCAAGGAAACAACTCTTACGATAGAGTCACAACTCTTTAATTAACCTTTCAATAAAGTCACAACCCTTCAAAATAACTCTAGAGACAAGTCCTTTTATTCAATAGTTATAACTCTTTAATTACCACAATAAAATAGCCAATAAAATTATAAATAATTTATTCATTAAATAACTTAATATAATATATAATATTATATACGTAATATATATAGACCACAATATTCTTACACGACATGCACGATCAAATACTTTTTCTCATGGCACTTACTAATTGAGAGAGAGTGTTATAACCTATGCATGTTAGTTTTCTGAGAATTATTACATGTGTGATGTAAATATGTAATATTATTCAAATTAAACGAAGATCGATCGGTTGTTAAAAGGAAATATAAAATATAACGTCCCAATTAAAGTGCAATTTACGACATCGAATGAAGCGTTGAAATTAATCAGCAATCTATAATTGCTACGATTAATTACGGTCAAACTATTTCATGTATGTGCGTGTGAGATTGCGTGTAAATCTACGATAAGAAATTAAACTAGTAAAAAAAAAAAGTATTTGCACTATATATAGGTGAAGAACTGAAACTAAGATTCATCCCATACTGAGTTACTGACTCTGTGCACTCGGTATGTTGAGGTTAACCCAATGTAATAAGGCCTTGGTTTGAGATTTGGCCCCAAAAAAATCCAAGTTTAAAATGGAATTGGGCCCCAAGTAAAGGCCCAACAATAATTTGATGAATAAATTCCAAACGACAGTCCCGCGGTTTGATTACGACGATGGTTGTACCATTTATGTTCTCTACTTTTGAGACAATCTCCATTTTCCATCTATAAAACAAACCATTTAGAGAGAGAGAGAGAGAGATATATATATATATAGTTCAAAACTAGTTTCTTGTGATCTCTGTTCTTCGACAAGCGAGTGATATTTGAGTAAGAGAAACACGAAAGAATTCAAAACTAGTGAAATTAGGAGTTTGGGTTAGAGCACCGAACAAAAAATGAGTGGTTATGGTCAGATCTACGGTTCCGATGATTGGACTTTGTGCTGGGGTGTTGGAGCCACCGTCCGTGGGTTCTGGGTAAGAAAACGCGACAAGAAAACTGAGCCGTGACAGAAAACTAAGCTTCTTTATCTGTTGAAGATTAGTTTGTTCGTAGTTTCGATCGACCGTTTGGTTTCATTACTTCCACATTCTGTCAGTAATTCTTCATTTATTTTCCTAATAAATTTGTAATTCCTTATTCATTTTCCCGTAAATAATCATTTTAATAGATTAATTATATATTTTGTTATATTTTATTTTTATCGTCGAGTTTAAATGACATTGATCCACAATGTATCTCAATTGCACACAAGACCATAAAAAAGAAGGCACAAAAAAGTCAATCAGCCAGTTTGAAAGATGTCAAATTGTTTTCCATCAGGGGGCCTTCTTCCTTTTATTTATTTATTTTATATTTATAAATAAATAAATAAATAATATATATTAATTCTCTGACTAATATTAATTAATGAACAGTAGTACTAATAAATAAACAATTAGTTAATGCAAGCAACAGCTGCCCAGATGCAAAAATTGATCCCCAAACACAGTAGTTATCAGGCTTTCTTTTGTACGGACTAACGACGTCGTACTGGCTTTCTTCCTTCCCACTAAAGATTTTTCTAATCTGTCACCATCCATCTCATACAAAATGTTTGACTGCCTTTTAATTATTATTTTCTTCATAATAATGTTGCAATTAATTCAAACTTTAGTACTATTTATTATCCTTTGGCTAAATTTACACTTTCGTTAAAAAAGGGGTAAATTACGAAACAACCCCTTTTATTTGGGATAAATTACAAAAAAATCCCCACTTATTCCTGATTATTAACCCCCTCCCCCCTCTCCGATATATGTTTCCGTCTTACACCGACGCCCTTAAGATGTGATTTTGCATGAAATCCTTTCGATTCGAGAGAATATTCCTAAAAGATGCCGATTCTCCCCGGCAGACATGACATTTCTTTATGTTACTTTTTAAAGACAAAAATTACCCGAATAGGGCTTTTACATGAAATCTTTACACTTCTTAAATAACTCATTCACAATTTTCTAATATTATCATTACCCTTTCGCGGTTAATTTTTGTCTTAAAAAAATAGCATGAAGAAATGCCACGTCTGCAAGGGTAGAATTGACATTTTTCAGAGACTATTCCACGGAATAAAAAAAAAGTCCGTGAAAAATCACACAGCAAGGGGGTCAGTGCAAGACATAAACAAATATCGAGGGAATTTTGGTAATTACTGATAAGTAGGAGTGTTTTTCGTAATTTAGCCTAAGTTTAGGGGTTTTTTCATAATTTTGGGCAGCCGAAATTCAAACTCCAATCCAGTAGATTTTTCAATTAACCAAATTAAACAAACACCCCTAATAAATCTTTATTTCTAAATATTATATACACATATAATAAAGAGTTTAATTAGGTGAGTGATATTTTCAAATATATGAACTTTGCAGTCTCGTTTGGGTGGATGTCTATTTATTTGCTGGCATATTGGCAGGTATTAAAATTTACCAGGGGTCCCTTCCTAAATTTAATTTGCTCTTCTTTTTTTTTTTTTTTTTTTTTGTACGAAGTTTACTCCGTTGGGTAATAAAGATATATACATATGCATGCAAGTAACATTTACATAATTGCAATTTCCACCCCTCAATATACAAATAATTAATCGTGTCTAATGTTGCACATTGAATCTCTATAGCGAGTGAGTGCAACGAGCGAAGTCAGATGCTATATCTGATTATTAACATTTTGTGAATTTCAACAATAGATCTGATTAAGTAATTAATCACTAAACATACATATAAACGGCTATGAGTGTGTAATTATGTATAGATAATCAGATGTAACACATAATTACCCGACCAACAACATATTCGATGACGTAACTCAAAACTCGACTATACAATAATACCATCATGCATGGACCACCACCCCTAACACCCCCATGCACCCCCCACCCCCACCAATTTTCATGAGAGTACAAATTGTATGAAGCTAGCTAAGTTGATAAGGAAATAGGGTTGGCTTAAATTGGGAAAAATTGCAATTAAAATTCCAACTTGCACCATTTAAAACCCTTCTTTGTAAGGAAGGCCCTAACCACACCATAGCCCACTTTAGATGGCTATATGTATGTACACTATTATATATATATATATATATATATATATATATATATATATATATATATATATATATATATATATATATATATATATATATATATATATATATATATATATATATATATATATATATATATATATATATATATATATATATATATATATATAGTGGAACCCCCCCTCCACCCCCACCATGTATACATGTGCTTGTGTGTGTGTGTGTTACACATATATATATATGTGTTATACTTTTAAATGCTACATACAAACATTCCAATTCTTGAATGTTTACTATTTGAACTCTACTTCCTATTTGCACACCTCTTTATAGTAAATTTAGGGCAAGCAAATAAGGTTTGTTTGTGAGAATGTAAAAAGGGTTGACAGTCTTGCCAATTATGTTAATTCTTCATACTTTCTTTAAGTAGAATGCATGCATTTGGTTACGTTGTACATTACAATCTTACATAAATAAATAATAAATTAAAAAAAAATAATAATAAATACATTTCGAGTTGGGCACGGTATTAACGTTTTCGGTTTAATAAATAAAAAGCATGGACCATGTATGTATCTATAAATTAAAAAAAAAAATGGACCATCTATACATACAATTATATTGTACAATTGAATTCATGCATGCATCCCTTTCTCTCATGTTTTTAGTTTTTGTGGTCCAAATATTGAAAATGCCTTCTAGGGATAGTAATGTCTTGCTACCAATATTTATGATCTATATATATATATATTAAATTCCCATCTCCCTCTCTCCTTTTAAATTAAATGACTTTCTAACAAAAAAAAAAAAAAAAAACCAATTTTTTTAAAGAAATTGCATCCAACTCCTTACAGTTTGTAAATTTATTACATACAGCCCCTGCAAAAAAAGTGTTAATATAAAAAATCTACCAATTGTAGGGAGTGGACAATGTAGTTATTCAAAATGAGGGTTTTTTTTCTTCTTTTTTTTGTAAGTCGGTCTTATCTCAGTAGGGGTCGTAATAATTTACGCTATGTTATATTTCAATATGAAATTTGATGCTCTATAGAAAGTACTCTTTAAGATTAAATATATATATATATATAAAGAACCAAGTAAATGTAGAACAAGATAGAGTAAAAATAGCTAATAGATGCACCACCACTTTTTCCTAGGCAAACAAAGACATCAATGTTATAAATTGGATTCTGAAATTTCCTAAGATGCCCAAATGAAAAATATATATGGGTCAAAATATATATATATATATATATATATATATATATATATATATATATATATATATATATATATATATATATATATATATATATATATATATATATATATATGACATTATTTTATTTTGCAAGGATGTGACATATTTTGATTGACACAAGAGGGATTTTCTTTTTCAACTTTGCATAGTGGACACCAATTTGATGAGACTGATGGGTAAACTTATTGAACATAAGAATTAATTAAAGGTTATTAAGGTTTGCCAATTGAATAATAAAACTTTTGGTGGTGTCAAAATTCATCTACTTGTTGAAAAGTGGAATATTATATATGCTTATGCTAACAATAAAATTAATTAGTATGTGTTACTAACTTATTTGATTGACCATATTTATGAGGAGTTACTTAATATTAACTTAATTCACAATTAGTAACTTATGTTTTTTAATATTTTTTTGCAAACACCATAGTAATCGGCCTTCTGCCACGTGCGATTAGTTTAGGCGACAAAAAAAAATATTATTTGAGAAAAATTTAAAGAAATGTAAAGGAGAAATCAAAGAGTGAGGTATTTTTTATTTATCTTTTAAATAATTTATTTAAACCCCCTTTTTTTTTGCAGCATTTTTCAAAAGAATTTAAAAAATAATCAATGAGTGGGGCTTATGTAAGATTGAACTTGACATGGTGATATTTTATTCATGTGGGTCGACATGTAGATTGACATTACATTTGCCAATATAAACTCATGATTCTTTTTTATAATAAATTTAAATTAAATTAAATAAATAAAGAATTTTTAGAAATTCGGCAATTATTGGGATTTCTTGATAAAGTCATTTCCAAGCTTTCATCATGCAATAAACAAAAGTTAAATAATAGAGTATATGTTTGTCAAAATTATTAAAATACAATAAATAAAGAATTAAAATTTTAAATATGTATTTAATTTCGAATAAATTATCATTTAATATGATATAGAAATAAGTTACACATCAAACTCTATAATGTATATAACATAAACATATATAATATGATAGCAACAAATCAATCTTGAAAATATTAGGAGACACGGTCCCGACATGACAATGATCCAATATATTTATATACAAATAGTTATATGTAATAAAATATTAGAAATATATAAATAAATTCATGCAAAATTAGACCACATGTTGAATGTGATTGCACATTGGTTATTTAAAGGTGCAAAAGTAAAGTGAAAACCATGTTCACTTCATGAATATTTATGATGAATTTTATTAGTGAGGCTTGTAATTTTTAATGGAGGAAGAATAAAAAATAAAATAAAATAATTGACCTTGATAAATAAATTTTTTTTTAGTAATTTTTTATAAGACAATAGTTTGAGAAAATATATTTTCACTTATGTTTTACGGTCTAAATATATAATATTTACAGACTTACAGTCACCCCCTAAGGTAAGTTTAAATTACAAAAACACCCCTCATGTTTGGGTAATTACAACCACACCCTTCAATTATGAATCTTCTTACGCGTTCACCCTTACACGTCAAATTTAGTGGAATGTTCTAGATTATGTGAAATATTCTCCAGTTTGTACCTGTTTCATCTCATTCGAGCTCCACATTTTGAAACAATATGATCAAAGATGTGTCTTTTGGTCAGTAAATATCAGATTGTGATGCATTAGAAACTGTTTTTTTCCCACATAATCTAGAAGATTATGTCGAATTTGACACCATAAGGGGGGACATGTAAGAAGATACATAGTTGAGGGAGGTAATTGTAATTACCCAAATATAAGGGGTTATTTCATAATTTGACCTTAACCTGAGGGGGTTGACCGTAATTTACCCAAATAATTAAGTTCTTAATGTGAAGTAAAACAAGTATAAGTTTCTTGTCCAAATTAATGTAAGCATCGACACATAGTTTGAATCCACCTTCATACAAATTAAACCAACCAAACCAATAAATATCACTAAGGAAAGCGCGTGAGTCTCACTTTTTCACCCAAGAAAATTACACACACTACTACGTACTGTCAAACAAGACAGAATTTCAGTCTTTGGTTCTTGCACAGTGGAAATATGGAAATGGAGAAAATAATTAGAGAGAGAAATTAAACAGTAGATTTTTTCTTTCATGGCTATTGCCTAAAGGACCCAATTATATGAAAAGAAAATACATTATTATTTAAATAAAAATAAATATATATATGATGTAATAAAGACCCTTGCTAGAGAAAAAATCCAAGAACAACACGTTCTATATTTATGAAGACAAGGAATTTTCAGTACACCCTAGCTACTTTTCTTTTTTTATTATTTATTATTATTATAAGGGCAAATTACGAGCACCCCTCAGTTATGCTCAAAATTACGAAAAAACTCCTTAAAGGGTAAATTTAGTGATGTTAAATTGGTAAAAACAAACCGAAATTTCGGTACGCCAACATTTCATATCATTTACCGAACTGAATATATGATTTGATTTCGGTACGCCAACATTTCGTAATTTGATCGTACCTCGGGAATGGTCGTAATTTGCCCATATTATAATAATACATTCAGTAGTACTAGTTACCCCCACCTTCTTCATCTTCACACAAAAAGTATATTCTTTGCACTGTGTGTGTGTATATATATATATGTAAAGAAACATTGTATAAGGCATATTCATAGTAAAACACAAACACAGTGAGTGTGTGTAAGAAAAGAAAAGAAAAGAAAAGAAAAAGGAATGGGGAGAGGGAGAGTGGAGTTGAAGAGAATAGAGAACAAAATAAACAGACAGGTTACATTTTCAAAGAGAAGAAATGGTCTTCTCAAGAAAGCTTATGAACTCTCTGTTCTTTGTGATGCTGAGGTTGCCCTAATCATTTTCTCTAGCCGTGGCAAACTCTATGAGTTCGGAAGTACTAGGTATCCATCTATACATACATATATATACATACATACATATATACAAGCCATGCAAGAAAAACTGGGACTTTCTGTTACTGAGAACTATCTTATTTACAGACTAGCCCTTCAATTTTTTTTTTTTTATTAGCTTTTCTTTTCTTTTGTAATTTTGTTGTCATTTTCCAGTGGTTTTTAGTTTTGGGGAATTGAGTTTTTTTTTTTTTTTTTTTTTTTTTAATTAGTGTTCTTGATGATGGGTTTCATCAAGATTTGATTTTTATTTATTTTTTGAGAATCCCATTTGGGGAAAAGAAAGACTGACTGAAGAGGTTTTGTGTTTTGTTTTTGTAAGATGGTAATATTTTCAAACCCCTTTTGGACCTCTGTGCAAGATCTAGGGTTTTCTCTCTCTTCTTTTTTTTCTCTCTCTCTCTCTCTCTCTAAGAATCTTCAGAATTTTGTCTTCTTTTCTTTTCATCCTTAGATCTTCCGGTTTTTCCACTGTTCTTTGTAATAATAATAAACTATGATTATATTCTTGAAATTAAAAAAATTAAAAAATAAATAAATAATAATTCTTGCATATTTTGAGAGGAAAACTAGGGTGTCTGAGGCTTTTATGTAGTTTTTGTTTTTTGTTTTGGGAAATCTGAATTTCAGGCTTTCAGGCAAGAATTTATTTTTATTACATGATTTAGTGAAACATTTTTTACTAATTTATTTTTCTTTGTCAGCAAATGATTTGAGTTTGTTTCAATAATTGATGCAAGTTTTTCTTTACCTTTCTGAATCCCAGATTTATTCTTACCTAGCCATGTCCAAATATATATTTAGCTCTATCTTGTATCTGCTTGTTCTTGAAGAGAGAGAGAGAGAGAGAAAGAGTTGTTAAAGATTGAATTTTTTTCTACTTTCTTCCATATTTTTTTTCTTGGTTTTCTGCTGGATATATAGTACACTTTCTAGGTAGTGGAATTATCATCATTTAAAGAAATTAAACCGAGTCAAACGAGCTTTTAACGAATGGTCTCTAATCGCGTATCGATTAACTTTGACTGAAATCCATTTCATACGAGACTAGGGCATGTTTGATTCTTGATTTACATAAGGGCTTTTTTATTTTATTTTTCTTTTTGGCAGCACGACGAAGACGCTCGAGCGATACCAGCATTGTTGCTTTAATCCTCCAGAAAACAGTGCTGATAGAGAATCACAGGTTAATTAATTAAAATTAATCAATTAATTTGGTTAATAATTATTGTCAATTGGTTAAACTAAACTAGTTTGTTTCTTTTTTCTCGATTTTTTCTGCGTCGATGCAGAGTTGGTTCCAGGAGGTCTCGAAATTGAAGGCAAAATACGACTCCCTTCAACGAACTCAAAGGTCTTTAATCAATCCATTTTTCTTCACACCATAGTACTATTATTCCAAAATTAAATATTATTATCATACTTTTCGATTTTTTTTTATTGATTACATAAAATAAAACGAAAAACGATAATGAAATACGTATAATATATGTATCAAGAAAATGTCACATTTTAACAATATTTAATTAATTTGTTGTTGCATATTGCTATTAGATAGATGGGCTGTTATAATCTTTAATCAATGTTTCTATTTGGACTAATCAATATATAATCATGTATTGTGTGTGTGTGTGTGTGTGTGTGTGTGTGTGTGTATGTGTGTATATATATATATTGAAATGTATATAATTAAATTGTTGAAGGCACTTGTTGGGAGAAGATCTAGGACCACTGAGTATTAAGGAGTTACATAATCTTGAAAAACAGCTTGAAGTAGCTCTTTCTCAGGCCAGGCAGAGGAAGGTACTATTTTAATTTTAATTTTTAATTTTTAATTTTAATTTTTAATTTTTAATTTTTAATTTTTAATTTTTAATTTTTAATTTGTTTTTATTATACTAGTTATTATTCAAATGAAATGAAATCTTTACCATTTAGTCTAAGTAATTTCTTTTGTATTATGTAGACACAGATTTTGATGGAACAAATGGAAGAGCTGCGCAGAAAGGTAAATTTCGTTTCGTCTTTAAGAAACCGACGAGCTAGCTTCCTAAATTTAATCGATAATAAATTTTTCAGAAATTTTAATATTTTAGGTATCCCTAATAGTTTACATGGAAAAAAACAATTAGAATATTTATGAATGATTTTTCGTAAAACAATTGAAATTCTTTTCGTTTTCTTGATTAAGGAACGTATTGTTAATTACATATATTTTTTTTAAAAAACCATGCAGGAGCGCGAACTTGGAGATATGAACAAGCAGCTCAAGATTAAGGTTTCCATGGAAATGTCGTCGGTATAAATAATTTTTTTTTTAATTTGTAGCGTTAAACGTCTTTATTTATTTATTTAAGTAATCGAGAGTATAATTAATTAAAAAAAAAAACCCTTCGGAATTTGCAGATCGAGGCCGAGGGACAAAGTTTACGAGCATTTCCGTGTTCATGGAATATTCAAGGCTCAACATCTGAAACTATCAGCTTTCCTCTCCAAATTCAGTCTTCAAATCCAATGGAAATTGAACCAGAGCCTTTTCTGCAAATAGGGTATGTATAACTTATATAATATGATTTAAAAAAAGGGGTAAATTACACCTACACCCCTGAGGTATGCTAAAATAACTTTAAGGTCCCTGTAGTATCGGTAATTGTAATCACCCCGTTCAAACATTGTTAGAAGCCCTAACAGAACAATGCATTGGATAAGTTATTCTGTTATGGTTTTAACGGACTGTTAGTTTTAGGGGTGTGGCAGTAATAACCCATACTACAGGGACCTTAAAGATATTTTAGCATATATTAGGGGTGTATGTGTAATTTACCCTAAATAAAATAAAGGGAAATTTGATGAATATGTTGTGACATTGTGCAGGTACCATCGCTATAATATTGGAGAAGGGTCCAATGGATACTTAATTAATTCTGGATTTAATTAATCCTTTGAAATATGTTTTGCAAGTTAATATATTTTTGCCATTTGACTTATTTAAAATTTGGCTTTTGTTGGTTTGACTTTTGGGGATATTATTTTGAGATTGAGACTTTTACTTGCACTTCATGATTTTTAGTCATCAAAGAAATTTGTGAAGTGCATTAATTACAAAATATAAATGGCATTTGATGTAATATCCATCCATTTTTATATTTATTAATTGTTGTTTGTTACTCCCACCGTCGCTTTTATATGTCGTTTTTTATGATTACGCGTAGATTAAGATAGTTAATAAATATGTATAAAGTATACTAAAAATAGCATAGTAAATACTAAAATACCCTTATCATTAATTATTTTTAATTAACTAATTAATAGTGATAAGGGACAAAATTGATAAAAATGCAATTAATACCTTATTGGAACTCTAAAATGACAAATAATTTGGGAAAAAAAAAACACTCCGAAAAGACATATAATAAAGGACAGAGGAAGTATATTTTAGAATTTCAATGATGCATCGATTAATTACGATCTTGTTTCAAAATTTGCTCTCAGTTACTCATAAATTATACCTAATATTGATTCCCGAAAACAAAACATATAATTACTAGAGAGAGAATTTGATAAAAAAAAGGTATTTAATTTAATTATATTGTGAAAATAGTGTTTTTAGTAGTAGTCTAAATTTAATAATAATATTTTACTAAAAAATCGGAATAAAGTTGAATTTGTACCTCATGTTTAACTCCGTCAAATTTAAGGGCCAACATCTTCTAATTTAACGGCTCAAATTAAACATTGGTCCGTCATAAGCCCAAATTTGCATTCATTATATTATACGTCGTCGTTTCAATTTTCAATCTTTCTTCCTTTCTCACTTCTAATTTTGAATCCTTTGACCGTTGACTAATTGGTAAAGAGATCTTTGCTTCAAACAAACTAAACACTGAAATTCTATCTCAACAAGCCACTTTCATAAAAGTTTAAGCTAGCTTCTTATTTATTTATTTATTTATTTATTTATTTATTTATTTGCTATCACTGAAATCAAAGGGGCAAAATTCTACCCTTGCATTTTAATCCAAGCAACTCATTTATTATGTATGAATAATTAAAATTACCCAACACTTTTAGAACAACTTATAACAGCTTATAAGCTCTTAAGTATCTCATAAGTTCTTGTTAAGCATCTTATAAGCTCTTTTTAACAGCTTATAAGCTTAGACAAACACCGCTCTCAGATGAAATTAAACAATGTAACTTTTGTACATCTTTCTTCTAAGATATCTCAATCCAAAATCACCTTCAACATATGACTAAGGAGTTAAGCTAAAGTATATATTCTTGATTATTATTACTTCATCATATTATTGTTGGAAAATCATCCTATTTATATGTAAAAATCTTGTTAGTACATACATGCACATATATTACTACATGTCTTCTTGGTCGAAAATCGAGCTATAATGTCGAGAAATAATTCGCTCCAATCGCCTCGTCTCTTACTCTACCTCGTCTTTGCCGCAAGTGCTTTATTTGCAAATGGGAATGTGAGGAAATTAATATATACATAGTTCTCTCCCTGATTGTGTGTTTTTGTGCGTGTTTCTCTGTGAGTTTTGTACGATGAATTTGAATCAATTGCAGGAGTTTTACATTGTTTTCTTGAAAGATCAACCGGCGAATCACAGATTGACACACGAGACTCATCTCAATCTCCTCTCGTCCTTAAAGGGAAGGTTTGTTTTATCCACTATTATATAATATAATTTTTTTTTAAATATGATTTAATATGATGTGTTTAATTTTTTTGGCATATATATATAGTGAAAATGATGCCACAAAATCCCTTGTGTATAGCTACACAAAAAGTTTCAATGCATTTGCAGCAAAGCTTTCTCAAGATGAAGCCACAAAATTATCAAGTATGTTATACTATAATGTGTCTAATAATTATATATATTTTATTATTATTATTATTATTATTATTATTATTATTATTATTATTATTATTATTATTTTAATTCTTATGGAAAAAAAATTCTAGATATGGAAGAAGTGGTATCGATTTTTCCAAACCGGTACCACAAACTAGACACGACGAAATCGTGGGAGTTCATTGGCCTAAAACCAACCTCAAAAAGGAACTTGGAAATCGAGAGTAACATAATAGTCGGACTTCTTGACACAGGTAAAATTACTAAAATGCCCTTTAGATAAGGAAAAAAAACGGGTCGACGGGGTGTAGTACCGTATGCTGTTATGTTTGTACCTTCATGAGGGAATCATTATTAATTTATTATATATGTAACAGGTATAACTCCAGAATCTGAGAGCTTTAAGGATGAAGGTTTTGGTCCTCCACCTGCTAAATGGAAAGGAACTTGTGCCCACTTTGCCAATTTTTCAGGATGCAACAAGTAATTTATTTATATATATAGAAGTAAATTTTGGCTGCATCGAGAGGTGGAAATTGGAAAGAAATTTTTAAATTCTGCCAATTTCAGTTCGAAAAATTCCGATTTTGAAATACTATTTTGCATTCCAATTTTTGAGATCCTGGTTTTCGATTGGAATTTGAATTATAAATGTGATTGTCAATTCCGATAACAATTTATTTTTCGTTATAAAATTTTGAATTTTTTTTTGCTCCCTAAAATTATAGTTATGATTTATTTTATATTTATAGATGGATAAAGAAAAAAAAATCAAATCCAACGAATTCTTATCCGAGAATCTACAATTTCAGGAAAAAGAAGAAAATAATTCCTAATTTTCTGAAAACTTTGAATGGAATTGGAACAAATTTTAACTTTTGAAAACAAAAAAAAAAAATTTATTAGAAAAATATTGATTATGCTCCGATACTTTCGATTTTCACCCCTAGCTTAGCCACTTTCGATAACATAAGTTTCGGTTAACCTTAAAAATTGATTGCAAGGGTGAAATTTTAATATTGATTATTTTCTTCTTGTGGCTTATGAAGCAAGCTTATAGGAGCAAAGTACTTCAAGCTAGACAAACAACCCGATCCAAACGATAGTATATCGCCTATAGACGTCGATGGACACGGAACCCACACCTCTTCAACCCTAGCCGGAGCCCTAGTTCCGAACGCAAACCTTTACGGGCTTGCAGAAGGAACGGCCCGTGGGGCCGTTCCTTCAGCTCGAGTGGCCATGTACAAAGTCTGTTGGGCAACCACAGGCTGTGCTGACATGGACATTCTCGCAGCGTTCGATGCCGCAATAAGTGATGGCGTCGACGTAATATCCATTTCGATCGGGGGCCTTTCGGGAAGTTACACTTCGGATTCGATAGCTGTCGGTGCTTTCCATGCCATGAGGAAAGGGATTTTAACGGTGGCTTCGGCTGGCAATGACGGGCCGGGCCATGGGAGTGTTGCGAATCACGCGCCGTGGATTTTGACCGTCGCGGCTAATGGGATCGATCGGCAGTTGAGGAGTAAAGTGGTGTTGGGCAATGGGGCGATTGTGTCGGTAAGGTTTTTTTTCATAGTTTTTTTTTTTAAGAAATTATATTAAATATAGCACAAGATTTGCATCTCAGTTGAACATCTATAAACTAATACAGTCGGGACTAGAGAAATTCTATTAATTTAGCGAAATATTAAATTATCAAGTTAATAATTTACCACGTTATTATCACCGAGTTGGGACCGGAAAAATTTATTATTTAAGCGAGGTTATTAATTTATCGATGTTCTACTGTATATATAACGGGCTTAACTAATTGCATTCAGCACCCTTGTGTTTACTTTAATTGTTAAAAATTCCCTATACTATTAATATTTGTGTCTAAATTCATTAAAAAAAAATTGTATGATTTCAGGGAATTGGAGTAAGCCTATTTGATCCAAAGCAAAACTTGTATCCTCTTGCAAATGGGATTGATGTAGCCAAGAACTCTGATTCCAAGGATTCCTCAAGGTATATATATATATATATATATATATATATATATATATATATATATATATATATATATATATATATATATATATATATATATATGTAGATGATTTAAAAAAATAAATTATTACATGGATTGAAATATGTTATTTTTGTGTGATGAAGGTATTGTCTTGAAAATTCAATGGATCCTAAGAAAGTGAAGGGAAAACTTGTTTATTGCAAACTCGGTTCTTGGGGTACCGATTCCGTCATCAAAGGTCTCGGAGGTGTCGGAACCCTAATCGAGAGCGATTCGTTTCTTGATGCCGCCCAAATTTTCATGACACCTGGAACTATGATCAATTCCACCACAGGAAAAAAAATCAGTGATTATATTCACTCAACAAAGTAAAAAATAAATTAATTAAATTAACATAAAAAAAAATATTTTAAATTATAAATAATTATAATGTTATTTTTTTAATTACAGAACACCATCTGCAGTAATACATAAATCAGAAGAAATCAAAATTGCAGCTCCTTTGGTAGCTTCATTTTCTTCTAGAGGTCCAAATCCTGGATCACACCACCTTCTTAAGGTAATATAAATTTACAAAAAAAATATTATTTTTTATATATATTTATTATTTTTTTTAATTATTTTTCGGGGTGACAAAATAATGAAATGAATAGCCGGATATAACGGCGCCCGGAATCGATATACTAGCATCGTACACACCATTGAAATCGCTGACTGGGTTAAAAGGCGACACGCAATATTCCAAGTTCACATTCATGTCCGGTACCTCGATGGCTTGTCCACATGTCGGAGGGGCCGCGGCCTACGTAAAATCGTTCCGTCCTAATTGGTCTCCGGCTGCAATTAAATCGGCCCTCATGACTACCGGTAATTTAATTCGATTAAAAATCGCAAGTTACACCTTCAAAATTCCCTCTTAAATCTATGAACTAATTTAATTCTTGTGTGTATATATATATACAGCAACACCAATGAGTTCGAAGGTGGAGAAGGATGCGGAATTCGCGTACGGGTCGGGACAAGTTAATCCAACCAAGGCAATTAACCCCGGTTTAATATACGACATGGACGACATGTCATACATTCAATTCCTATGCCACGAGGGCTACAACGGATCATTAATCGGGAGTTTAATCAATCAAAGCCCAATAAATTGCTCGAATTTACTCCCTTCGAACGGTGAAGATGCAATAAACTATCCCACGATGCAACTAGCCTTGAAGAGCGATCAAGAGCCGACGGTGGGTGTTTTCCGTAGGAGGGTCACTAATGTGGGACCCGCAGAGTCGGTTTTTAATGCCACTATTAAAGCTCCGGTTGGAGTGGAGATAAGTGTGAAACCGATGAGTCTCGTTTTTTCGAAGGGGAATCGCAGGAGAAGCTTTAGAGTTGTGGTGATGGCGAAACCGATGAAAAATGCGGTGATTTTGTCGGGTTCGTTGATTTGGAGAAGCTCTAAGTATAGTGTGAGGAGTCCTATTGCCATTTATAATCCTTGGGCTGATTAATGCATATATATATATATATGGGATTATTTGTATGTTGTAGATTTTACTACATTGTTGTTTGTTTGTATTATGTACATTGTTCTTCATATGTATTAAGAATGTTAATAGTTGAAATAAAAAAAGTATTTAGATGAACTTGCAACAATTGCAGGTAGCATTAAAAAATTGGATGGATCAAGATCAAAATTTGAAAGAAAAAAAAAAAAAAAAAAAAAGAAGAAGGGAAAAATACAGTTTCTTTAACTAACGGAGTAACGGTAAATCGACGGAAATGACATAAAATGTTAAATTATTGGAACACGAGGGACCAAATGTGAAATTGTTGCAAACTTGAGGGATGAAAACTGTAATTTTCCGAAAAAAAGTTATAAAAAAAAAATCAGAAATAGAAAACTAATTCCCATTTTGTTTCCAGAAACAATTTCAGAAATTTTCGTATCGAAATTAGGATAGATTCAAAAAATAAACTACAGAACCGGAAAAAATAAGTACAATCGACTTTCAACCTCAGCTATTATAACATCATAATTGTCTTGGTTAGATAAACTGATCCCAACCCTTTTGGAGAACCAATTCCTCACTTATTTCCTTCTAAAAATCGGAATAAAATAAAAAAATAAAAAATTATTCGTACCTGAAGATAAATAAATTAACTACACATACCGAAAAAAAATATTGCAATGATTTGTTTTTCTTGATCAAATCTTTTGTTTCCCCTTCTTGAGTTTTTCGAGTTCAGCTTCAGCATCCGCCAGCTGTTCTTTTAGTACCGATACTCTCTGATCCACCTCTTCTACCGTTCCTCGAACAATGGACGCTTGATATGGCGTTACGAAATTCCGTGAAAATGCTTGCAATGCTTCAATTCCACAAACCTGTTTACACAATATTAATTGTAGTCAACAATTATTTAATTTCGGCCTTTTCTATTATACGTGAAAAATATTTATCGAGATAATTTTAATTTAAATACCTCTTGGGGCAGCAAAGGCAACTTGGTTATGTGGAAATCGTCGTACAACACGTAGAACTGGTCCAGGTACTTCTGTTGCATTTGCATTCTAGCTTTGAGCAATTTCGATTCAACGACTAAAAGAAAAAAGAAAAAGAAAACCATGTTAAGTGCTTGTATAAGTGTAATTACGGTTTATTGCATTTAGCACCCATGTGTTTATTGTAATTGTCAAAAAAGTCCTCGTGCTATAAATATTAGCCAAATTCCCCCTATGATTCAATTTTATTAGCAAATTACCCCGTAAAATTGCACCATTAGGGGCTGTGTGCTAAAAGAATTGCATCATAGGGGTTTTTTTTGCTAATATTATAACGCGAAGGAATTTAATTAATCGGACACATGAGAGAGAGAGAGAGAGAGAGAGAGAGAGAGAGAGAGAGAGAGAGAGAGAGAGAGAGAGAGAGAGAGAGAGAGAGAGAGAGAGAGAGAGAGAGAGAGAGAGAGAGAGAGAGAGAGAGAGAGAGAGAGAGAGAGAGAGAGAGAGAGAGAGATTGAGAGAGAGAGATCGGTTACATTCTTCATCGAAAATGACTTGGTTAATCAGGATATTATGCGTATCTATCTCAAATCTAGTAAGCTCCTGAACTAGTCTTTCAGTTTCATACAGAGACAGGAATTCCGGAATGCAAACACACACAAATGTTGTCAAATCCTGCCAAGGAAAAAAAAAAAAAAAAAAAGGAGCAACGCATCACGAAAGTTTGCTCAGTAAATGTGAAGTAAGAAAAAAAATACCGAAAATATAATCCATAGACTCAAACAACTTAAGGAAGATCGAGGAAACGACAAAATCTTATTGGGATTAGTCAATACCCTCTGTAAGATCGTGTAATAATAATGGTTAAGCTTTTGACTAAATATTCCTTCACATGCTCGATTCAAAATCGGGCCCCGTGTTTTTATCTCGAATTCTTGTTAGTTATAATGACAACAGGAGGCAATAAAATAAAAGTCTTACGGGATCTTTAAACTGTCTGTTGACTTGTTGAATCACATCTTTCATGCCTTCGAGTTTTCCGAGTATGTCATCTTCGCCAAAATCATCTCCAACTCCAAAAAGTCGAGTCATCTGTCACCCACAAAAATTAATAAATTAATAAAGGGTTCGCTGAAATATTATTAGCCGAATGTTAATTCGTGTGATATTTTTATTTACCTGGCTCAATAAACCGCCGAATTTACTCTTCAAACTCATCATTTTGGCGAGCCCTTTCTCTAAAGTTGAAGGGAATTGTAACAGACGAAGTGTATGACCAGTCGGAGCTGTATCGAACACGATAACCGAATAATCCATTGTCTGCACTAGCCTGCACAAAAACAAAAAACAAAAAAACAAAAAAAAAACAGTCATTATTTTTTTTCTTTTCAAAAAATAACTGAATTATCAATTTGATGATGACGATGATGAATAAAATGATACGGAAAAAAAAACGAACTTGAGCATTTCGGCGAAACTCATAGCCTCGTCAATTCCAGGTATGGAGTTAGCTAAATCCGACATAAATCCGTCGTTCATATCCGAACTACCTTCTTCGTGTTCCACATTCGGGTCGACTTCCTATAAATATTATAATCTCTTCATCAATTCAAACTGATTTTGATATATAAAACATATTCACAAACATTATATACACCCCCATTTTACAAATTGAAAAGATTGCAATCCCCAATAGAAACACAACCCAATTAAAAAAAAATATCGAAACGATCGAAATTTGAACCCAATTGAGAGAGAGAGAGAGAGAGAGAGAGAGAGAGAGAGAGAGAATGCCCTAACCATGGCGTAAAGGTTCGAAAAACCAGTAACGAGGGTGGGGGTCTTGGTAAACCTTTGCTGGAAAGCATCGCTGAGATTATGAGCAGGGTCTGTGGAAATGATGAGCACGGACGATCTCACTCGCGCGAGTAGGATCGACAGAATTGAGCTGCACGTCGTCTTACCCACGCCGCCTTTTCCTCCGACGAACACCCACTTCAGCGTCTCTTGCTCCAGAACATTCTGCACCGTTCCATCCGGCACATCTTCGCTCGGATCCATCAATCAATTTTTTTTTCTTTTTTTTAATCGATAACGATCCGGTGATTACTGCATTTTCTGGTGGGTCGGCGATTGAATGAATGAACGGGAATTGTTTTTGCGGCGACTTCTGCTTTCTCTGGGGAATTTTTACAAACAATTGGTGTTCGTAATTGATTGCCGGTAGGCCTTCTTCTTTGGTGGTAATTTTTGTTTTTTTAGTTATTTTGATGATTTGTTAAATTAAAAATATATATTTGCATTCGCTTCCCCTAGATTCTGTCGTTTTGGCAACTACACCCCAAATATTTAAAATTTTGGCCTGCACCCCCCATGAACTATGAAATTTGACAATCACACCCTTTAATAAAATATGGTATTAACTTCCCTTGGACAATAATAATTAATATCTTGACAATTTATTGTTAATGTCAATAATAATAGTAAAAAATTGTTTATTGGACTAATATTTATGTGTGAGAAATGAAATATTCAAATCAAAATTAGCATTTTTCACAAAAAATAAAATTTTAAAGAAACAAACTAATCCTCATTACCAAAAAAAAAAAATGAAACAAAAATTACATGGAATTTGGACTCAAATTTTACAATTTTTATTTATTCCGCTTCTAATATTATAATTTTTTTCATTATAATTTCCCAAATCCGTAATGAAAATTGTTTTTTCTTAAATAGTGATATGTATTTTCTTACAATGCTAATATTAATTGGCTAAATTACAACCATTTCCCCGAGGTAAACTCTATTTACGAAAAAATTCCTCATTTTTCCATAAATGCATATCGCCTTGAAATTTGTAGATTTCTTGCGTTAACACCCTTTTGTAGGGGTGGATGTAATAAATTTACAAACTACAATGATCTGAGGAGTTTTTCTGTAAATTGACTTTATTTCAGGGAGGTGGTTGTAATTTATCCAATATTAATTTGACACTGAATATGAAGAAGATTCATATGCAAAATAGAGCATGATGTTGAATGTATATATATACATACATTATACATACAACAAAGATTCCCTTCTAACATTCTTCCTTAAAACCAACAACACATGAAACAAATCAGCTAACCTTGTACAACACAAACTTATATACAGAGATTCTGTCTAACAATTGCTATAAATTCTTGATCCTGTTACTATAAATCATCGAAAAAAAAGGAGAATTAAAAAAAAAAAAAAAAAAAAAAAAAACCAAGAAGTAGTTCTCTACTATGATGACCTGGAAGTTGTTTCTCTAGAAACTTCCGAGGCCGGTTCAACGGAAACAGAATCGACAGATTCATGTAATGAAAGACGGCACACCGGACAGGTGGACTGTTTTCTGAGCCATACGTCGATGCACGAGAGATGAAAACTGTGCCCGCATTTCGGCATAATTCTCAACACTTCTTTCTCTTGGTACTCCGACAAACATATCGCGCATCTGTATTTCGAAATAAATAAATATCTTCGATAAATAAATAAATATGATCCGAATTTATTATTACTAGATAAAGACGACTTACTGTGCATCCTCCATTGTACTGAACGCTTCGCGATCGAACTTCATCGTCGGAATCGCGGCAACTACTACCGGTTCAAGACCGTTAATAATCCGGTGTTCTTGCTGCGAATAAAAAAACCATATCTAAATCGACAAAACTCTTGCTCTTATTTAATTCAAAATATACAATGACGAAGCCAGCATATGGTAATGGGGGCCATGGCCCCCCAAATTTTTCTTGAAGATATAGTACTTTAAATAAATATTTGTTACTATTACCCCCCACCCACACATAAGAATTTTTACCATTTACAGTTAAACCTCTATAAATTAATACAATCGGGACTAGCAAAATTCTATTAATTTAGAGAAATATTAAATTATCGAACTAATAATTTAATAGGTTTTTACCGAGTCGGGATCAGAAGAAACTATTATTTAACCGACGTTATTAATTTATTGAGGTTCTACTGTATTTACTAAATGATTTGATAAAGAATCGTATAGGTCGAAACTCATAATTAACCCTAATACGAAGAGATTAGCATCGAACAAAACCATATCGAAATCGACAAAACTCTTGCTCTCATTTTACTCAAACTATACAGTGACGGAGCCAGCATATGTCAACGGGGGCCATAGCCCCCAAATTCTTCTTAAAGATATAATACTTTACATAACTTTTTGTTATTATTATCGATACCCGTAAGAATCTTTACGATATATTTAGTACTAAATAATTTTACGAAGTGACTATATTTCACTAATAGAACAACTTTCGACAAGGTGGGATCGATCAACAATCAAGATGACATGAGATTAACGATTAAGCTAACTCGTCGTATACAACAACGAACCACACTACGAAAACTGCGGTAGATGATTAATTAGCCCCTAATACGAAGAGATTAGCATCGATAAACCATATATAAATCCACAAAAATCTTGCTAAATTAAAAAAAAAAAAAAAAAAATTATCCATACCAGCTCAAGATCAATTCTTGAGTCAATCTCTAACATGTGTTGAGCTTCCAAACGGCGAATCCTCCCACAAATCAACCTAGTACAAACAAATACTATGAAAGTTGCACTCATCCCAAATCCAATTATGGTTGTAATCAGATTCATTCCTGATCCTAACATATCCAACAATTCTTTTTTTTTTTTACACACAAAAAAAAGAAAAAGAAAAAGAAAAAAAAAAGAATCAAGAACATTTCAAGAAATGGGAAAAAGATTGCATTTTTTTTTCTTCTTTTTTTACAACAATAAATTAATTAAAAGAAAAAAAAAACCCAGAAGTTTTAATTAATAAAGATTTGACAGATTCACAATCTAGAAAACCAAACATTGGAAACACAGGATTTGATTCCTAATCCCATTTGAATGGATGAGAAAATGAGGAAGTAAAAACAACAAAGACTTGCATTTTTCTTTAGGGTCCACTCTGTATTTAAATAATAGGGTTGATTGGAGAGATGTTTGTAAATGGCGGCTAAAGGGCAAAAGCTAATTTCAGGAAAAATACAGTTTTGATCCTTCAAATTTGAACTGATTCCACATTTGGTCCTCTATATTTATAAAATACATATTTGGTCCTTCAAGTTTCATAAATTCAACACTTTTATTCCATTATGTCAAATTTATATTAAAACTAACGTAATCGATAGTGTGGTCGTTGCCGCATTATTATTATTATTATTATTATTATTATTATTATTATTATTATTATTATTATTATTATTATTATTATTATTATTATTATTATTATTATTATTATTATTATTATTATTATTATTATTATTATTATTATTTTGAAGTGTGGGCTAGTGAAAAAGTAGCAGTAGAAAGAAATTAAAAGAAAATTAATGCAAGCCCAACTTGTAGCTGGTAGGGCATAGCCAATTGTTTAGCCCAATCTATGATGCAGGCCCGACATATTGCATAAACGATGACGTCATTTAATGAAAAATAAAAGGAAAAGAAAATTAATAATAAATTGATTATTTTGGTTTTTTGGCAACACAAGTTCAAATATCTATAATTCAATTTTCAAAAAAATATTAAATAAGTATAACGTGTCAAAAATTAATAATTAGGATAATATAAAACATATATAACATAGAAAAATAATAAGTATAATATGCTTACATAAAACATTAAATTTGTTAACAAATATTTTTTATTGGTTTAATAAATAGAAAAAAAAATAGGATAATGGAGGATGACTACAGTTGCACCAACAAAATTATATTAATTTAGCTGAATAGATAACTATCAAATTACTTTTGACACGTTCTCATCGAGTCGGAACTAGAAAAAATTATTACTTAAATTCGACAATTATTTACGGACATTCTACTACATCTTTTATTATTGGTACTACATAAAAAAAAATCACCAAAAATGCAATTTAGTGATCTACGTGTGGTTAGATATTATATTACACACTTATAAAAAAAAAAAAAAAAAAAAAGATATTTTATTACACCGATGGATAAATGAACTACACCCAAACTTTTCAAGCTACGCCAACCGTTGGATCAAATGATAAGCTTCGTACATTGTGCGGCTGACGTTCAAAGTTTATCCCAAATTGCATTTACTCAACTGAAATATTATATATGTAAATTAATTCATTTAAAAGAAATAAATAAATAAGAGGACCAAACACGCCTTTTGTCCCCCGCCGCCGGTCTTTTATCTGAACCATCACCGAATGAAAAATTATTATTATAATTTATTTATTTATTTATTTATTATGCTACAGAAAGAAGAAGAGAGAGTTTAGAGAGAGAAAAAAATTAATTACATTGTGAATTTCATGCGAACGAGTCGAGCTCGACACAATCCCCGGTAATTATCGATTTTTTACATATGTATATGTATCTATATCTGTATGTATATACAAATCTTAGTTATTCATGTGAAGAATTTCCCCAATTTTTTGTATCTATCTGTCGATTATTAAAAATTATTGTTTTTTTAGCTGTAATTGGATTCATTTAACCTTGTTTCTGTTGATTCATGTCAATTTTTATGTGAATTCGATGTGTTACTTTGAAATGAGTTCTCTGTGTGTGTGTGTGTGTGTGTGTGTGTGTGTGTGTGTGTGTGTGTGTGTGTGTGTGTGTGTGTGTGTGTGTGTGTGTGTGTGTGTGTGTGTGTGTGTGTGTGTGTTGCCTTCAGTAAAAGTAGCAAAACCATCAATTTATGTTACTGAACTGTTAATTTTATTTTGAATTGTTTACTGATTAGGTTTTATTTTGAATTATTTACTGATTAGGTTTTAATTAACAAGATAAAAAGATGAGTTCATTGGATGTAGCGAGAGCAGAGCTAGCTCTTGCGGTATTGTATCTGAATAAAGCCGAAGCAAGGGACAAGATATGCAGGGCGATTCAATACGGTTCGAAATTCTTGAGTAACGGTGAACCTGGTACTGCACAAAACGTCGACAAATCGACCAGCTTAGCTCGAAAAGTTTTCCGTTTGTTCAAGGTCTGTATTTTCAATTCATATTTTTCGAACGAGGATTGTAAAAGAGAAGATCCAGCCGTATTTATCTGAGCATGATTGAATTTTTCGATTTTCAACTAATATTTATCTTTTCGTGTTTTATTTTTTATTTTTAATTTTGATTTCAGTTTGTCAATGATCTTCATGCTCTCGTTAGTCCGAACGCACCAGGAACTCCACTTCCACTGATTTTGCTGGGAAAGGTGGCTATCGTTTTATTTATCCAGCGTTTTACTTAGTAATAATTTATTCCCATTTTACCCTTCTAATCAATGTCCGTTTCAGTCCAAAAATGCACTGTTGTCGACTTTCTTGTTCTTGGATCAAATTGTGTGGCTGGGCAGAACAGGCATATATAAGGTACATCTTAAAAAATGCACCGTTGTCGATTCGGGAAAATCAGAAAAATCGGGAAAAAAAGAGTTTATTAAACGAGTAAGCTGAAATTATTTCCCATGCAGAACAAAGAACTTGCGGAACTACTTGGAAGGATTTCTCTTTTCTGTTGGTTGGGCTCGTCTGTCTGCACCACCCTCGTTGAGGTAAAATTTTTATAACTTTAAATATGATTTTACTTCCGAATTTCGATCGATATTTGAAAAATTATTTCAGATCGGGGAAATTGGAAGGCTTTCATCATCGATGAAGAAGTTGGAGAAGGAGCTGAAGAATACTAATAAATATAAGGTCTGTTTTTTGTGACCACCTACTAACATAAACGGGGCTCGTATCATTTTATTCTTTTATATGATTCTTTTTTGTTGGTTTTGGGTTTTTTGTTTTTAGAATGAGCAATACAAAACGAAGCTTCAAAATTCGAACGAGAGATCACTTGCTCTCGTTAAAGCAGCTATGGACATTGTTGTTGCGGTTGGTTTGCTTCAATTGGCACCGAAGAAAGTGACTCCTCGTGTAACTGGTGGTTTTGGATTCGTCAGCTCTCTTATCTCGTGCTACCAGGTAATATCTCTTTTCACTTTTTCTTTACGTGATTGGTGGTTTTGGTTTTGGAACGAAATTGGAATTAATTTTTCACTTACGAAAAAAAATGTCTTTTTTTTTCGAAAGTGCTAATTCTAACCCCATACGTCCGATTTTCACGTATAAATATCATTATATTTTACTATAGTATTGTCCGATATTCAATTTTTATTCAAACGATCCTCAAAAGTACACCAAGATCCGGGGTTCCAAACGTATATGGACATTCTAACTCGTGCTGACGAAAAAATGTCTGATTTGTGTTGAGCAGTTGCTTCCATCAGCACCGAAGGCTAAGACAAGCTAAGGCGGTGGTTAAAGGTGTTACATGAATTCGAGCAATTTGCTTGCGAGAAGAAGGGTGTTAATGTAATTTCACCTTGTTTATATGCAATGTTTTTATTGTCTATTTTGTTGCTCAACGATGTGACAGTAATAATATGTAGCTTCCTATTTACTACGTCGATAATTACATACTACTATTGCATTAAGTAATTAGTACTTGCTCTTTCTTGTGCCGACAACGTTGTAGTAGTAGACTCAAGTTTGATTTTTTTTTTTTTAATTCATTTTTTTTTATTAAGAAAAGGAACACTCTCACACTGTCTTGCATCTAGGACCTATTTGGTCATGGGTTCGAGTAGGGGTGTGAACGAGCCGAGCTCGAGCCGAGCTCGCCTCTTTTGGCTGGCTCGAGCTCGAGCTCGAGTTTATTTTGTCGAGCTCGAGCTCGAGCTCGTCGAGTTCTTCTTTTTCTGGCTCGAGCTCGAGCTCGTGTTAATTTTGTCGAGCTCGAGCTCGAGCTCGAGCCCAATCCTTTTTTTTTTTTTTTTTTTTTTTTCTTTTTTTAAATATTATTTTATTATTATTTTATTATTAAAAAATATTTTAAAAAATTACAAAATAAACACAAAATTGTGATTATATATTTTTTTAATATTTGTATTTATTTCTATAATATTTTATATTATTATACATTTTTAAATAAAAATAACATATAAAAAATAAAAAAAATAAAAAAATATTATTAAATTCGGCTCGCGAGCCGGCTCGCGAGCTGATGAACAACTAAAATCGGGCTCGAGCTCGGCTCGTCAGAAAGCTCGAGCTCGCGAGCTCGAGCTCGAGCTCGAAAACCTCGAGTCCGAGTTCGAGCTTTTTACGAGCCGGTTCGTCGAGCTCACGAGCCGGCTCGGCTCGTTTACCACCCCTAGGTTCGAGTCAACCGAAAGAGAATTGAGGAACCAGTAGATATCGTTCTTTAGAAAAGAAAAAAAAAACACTATCACACTCGGTCAACTCAAAGACTTCAATCGTTGACAGAAGAAGACGATTGTTAGAAGAAAACTTAGAAATGCGTAAAGCTACTCCTAAGTCAAAGTCAACCATGTACGATAGAGATTCTGTAAAGAATTGTCTGGAAAAAGACAAGCTGATGACAGAAATACTGTTCGGAAAAAAATGGAGAAAGGAGGAGAGAGAGAGAGATACGGCACATTCAAAACTAAGCATGCTTGAGAAGAGATAATTAAGTCTGAGTGAGTAGTCGCCACAATTAAACGAAGTAATGTGGACGGTCAATACAAAGAGGGTTGACTTGGTTGGACATTTTCAAGAGTTGGGTAGCCTATATTTAGTTAGTATGGCCTCAATTATAAAATTTGTTTATGACCCAAAACATAACAAACATTAATTTTTTTCATCCCATTCTTAATCGTATATGAATGAATTTCAAATCATAACAACTTAAAGATTAGTTCAGTGTTCAATGAAAATTATAATAATTCTGAAGCTAGGCCCCGTTTGGTTGGCAAGATAAGATTAGCCAAGATAAGATTAAATAAACTAACGAGACCCAATTATTTTATTGGAGCTTGAAAGGTCCAACAAAAAAAACTCATTAAGAGGCAAGATAAGCCAAGATAAGGCAAGATAAGCCATGATTATTTAATTTTGGCGGGTCGACCCCGCAAGTTATTGAGGATACCAAACATCAAATTAAGTCTAACTATTTAGTTAATCATGGCTTATCTTCGCAACCAAACAGGGCTTCTACATTAAATTATACCTAAATTATATATATACTATTTGTTTATATAGTACATATAGTTTTTCTTTTTTAATAATTAATAAATAAAAAAGGAAAAACAATAGCCACAGCGAAATAAATAAGTGTACAAAAATGAATGTACACGGAACACATCGGAACGGCCTAAAGCAGACGAACACACCTCTCACCTCTTTCTCTCTCTCTCTCTCTCTCTCTAAGATTCTCCTCTGCATAAACCAAATGAATTTGACCGCTTTACTTTCCTTTCGTTAGACCAGATTCTCTCTCACGATTCCGTCAAAATCCATTTTCCGGCCATCTGCAAAAAAGAAATTCCGGTCATCGGAGAATGGGCGCAAGCGCATCTTCTCTCCCCGGAGAGCCCAACGGGCCGGGCCCACTAACCAGGCCGAAACTTGAGGACATACCGGAATCCTGCATAGCCCTTGTCCTCTCCCACTTGGACCCGCCGGAGATCGCCAAGCTCGCCAGACTCAACCGGGCTTTCCGTGCAGCATCGTCCGCCGATTTTATCTGGGTTCCTAAATTACCCTCCAATTATCCCTATATCCTCGCCCTATTGTTTGATCAGGGCCTCGGCGACAAGGGCAAGAAGGACATTTACGCCAGGCTTTGCCGGCCCAGCCCTTTTGACGGTGGCACTAAGGTTAGTGCCTTTTTTCTTTCTAAAGATTCAATTTTTATTTAATTTTTGGAGTTATAATTTATTTTTTATGGGAATAGGAAGTTTGGATTGATAAGAGAACAGGTGGGGTATGTTTGGCGATTTCTTCGAAAGCTCTCGTGATAACCGGAATCGATGATCGGAGGTATTGGAATCACATTCCAACTAATGAATCCAGGTTGCCTCTTCTTTAGCATTTTTTATAAATTTATTTATTGATGATGGATATTGTTAACTCTGTTTCTTGAAAATGTATGTATAATGTATCTCCTATTTGATTTTCGTGCGAAAAACAAAAAAATAGACCTTATTTTCGTTGCGGTCGATGGTTTTACGAGTTCCGTTTAGCTTGAAGCAACTGTGGGAATAAGTATATAGATAAAGAACTTCAAACGGAGAAAGATTATCGATTTTCGAATCTTGTGATATTTGGTAAAAAATCCGCCTACGAAAGAAGTGAAATCGGAGTAGAATCTTAGGGTGCGTTTGGATGGAAGGATTTGGGGAGGGATTTGATTTGGGGAAGGGATTTGAAATGACTCCAATTTTGGAGTCATTTGAAATCCACCTCAATTGCTCAAAACATAACTAAAAAGGAGGGGTGTGGATTCGAAATTCATCCCCAAATCCCTCAATCCAAACAAGTCCAATGGATTTGTTATTATGGATTTGAAATCCCTTCCCCAAATCCTTCCATCCAAATGCACCCTTAAGTTATTTCGTTTCTTGGTTAGTTTAGCTTCATTTGAACAAAGTCAATAGTTATGTGAAGGAATTGAGACCTTTTAGTTTCTTATGAATTTCTTGTTTCTATATATATATACAGGGTAAATTACTGCCACCTTGAAATATGGCGAAATTACAAAAACCCCCCTCTTGTTTTGGTAATTACAACCACCCCTCTTAAATATTTTTACATAAAATTTATGTAATTCGGTTATTTACCGAACCAAATCGTATATTCGGTGCGGTAAACGGTATGAATTGTTAGTGTACCGAAACTTTAGTTCGGTTTTACCGAATTAACATCCCTAAATTTACCTCTGGAGGGGTATTTTCTGGAGAGGTATTTTCGTAAGATAATACATAATTGAGGGGTGTGGTTGCAATTACCCAAACAGGAGGAGAGTTTTCGTAATTTGGTACTAAATGATTTCTTGTTTTTTACCTATGTAGATTTCAAACGATTGCGTATCTACAACAAATATGGTGGCTGCAAGTAGACGGAGACCTCGATTTCTTCTTCCCGACAGGAACTTACAGCCTCTTCTTCCGATTACAGCTCGGAAAAGTCGGGAAGAGGTTATTAGGGCGGCGTGTGTGTAATTACGAAAACGTCCAAGGTTGGGATTTAAAGCCCGCCCAGTTTCAGCTGACGACTCAGCACGGCCAGCATGCGGCTTCCCGTTGCATGCTGGGCAATTTGGGAAACTGGGTTCACTACCATGTTGGAGATTTTGTCGTAGAGGATCCGAACGAGAAAACGAACGTCAAATTCTCGTTGACCCAGATTGACTGCACACACACTAAAGGTGGACTGTGTGTTGACTGTGTTGTGATATGTCCTAGTAGTGTAGGGAAAGATATGTTTTTTCTGTAGATGATTAGAAATGCATTATGTATATAATTTGGGACTTGTAACCCGGGTGGCTGTTAAATCGTAAATCGAATTAAAAATTGATTTATTAAATTTACGAAGTGTAAACCGCAACCGATTATAAATTCGTAATTTTTTTATATATAATTTCAAATTGGTAGAAATAATTAAAGAAATTGTATTGAAATAAAATTACATGGTATCCATTTCAGCTTGCATATCTGCAGTCCGGGGAAGAGACGAGGTCTCGTTTGGCTTAAAATATTCGCGCAACGAAATTACGAAAAAACTGACCTTGGAATTAAAATCGGATATTCGTTGAGGAAAAGATCTCTTCGTATGGAGGTGCCTGAGCAGCGAAACGAGGAGGCATGTTAGAGTCACACAGCCCGTGATGGCGAAAAGGACGAGGAAGCTCCGCAGCGTGACACTTGTCGGCGAGCTATTGGTCTCCGGTTCGGAACATTCCTTGCCAATCGTCATCCGTTGCTCGATCTCGAGAATCGTGCCGTCTTCGATCCGCTGTATTATGGCTCTTGAGATATCTGCAACTAGTGGCGAACCCTTCGAAAAAGCCTGAATTTTGGTACAAAGTATACAAAAAAGTTAAAGGTTAAAATCGTCTTTTAGAAATACGTACACATCCATGTGGGTACGTGTGTGAATTGGAGACAAAAATATTATTCTTACGAAGGCGAATCCATCAGTACGATGGATAGGGCCCACGATCATATACTTGCCGCAGTTTCGGGACAACAAAAGCTTAATGTGTGGCATCACGTCGTAATAGGCCGACACGCCCCCGTTTTTGCTCCCCAATGAAAGAGCCTCTTCGCAAGCTTCGGCCGATTTGAACGTCTTGATCTTCGCCTCGTCGAATTTCAAAGTAGTTTTCAAGAAATCGAATAAAAAAGAACCCTCTTGACACCCGACGAAATGCCCGTTCTTGGTGAGCTGCGACACGTCTGTCACCATCGGTCGAAGCCTCGCCACTGTGATTCTAGACGACAGGCTGGCCGTGTAAATCGAGTTCAAAAGGCTCGCTACGAAAGCCCACGTCACGAGAATCAAACAAAGTAAGTTTGCCTCAATTCCTTCTCCTACACACACACACACACAAAACAAAAAAAAACCAAAGTTATATAGTAAGTTATTTTATTTAATTTGATCAGATTAAGGTTAATAAATTTTACCAGGAAAGAATGGGAAGTAGCAAACCATGCCGGCATGCTGAGCTGGCGAACCGACATTGGTCCGATTAGCCAAGATCCAAATCGCTAGGGCCGTCAAGATATAAAAGACTGCCATTGTTAGCCAAAGCTCTATAGTTAGGGGCTCCAAGAATGTGAAAATGTCGTTTACGTCCTCATACTTTACGGGAACTATGCTAGCGACCCCACCTTCGGCATACGGAAGGGTAAAATCGGCATAAGTCGACCGTGTAGCCGTAATGGTGATATCCCCTAAAGCACCATCATAATTTTCCTATATATATGTATATATGATCACCAAGAATTATTAACAAAATATGTATTAAGACAGAAAACAAAATTGAGGTATATATGTATTCTAAGACTCACCTGTAATGAAACTTCATGCACGAGATTGTCGTAGTTCCCCGTTTTCGAACCGTTGGAGTTAAAAAATGGGTACGGAACGTAATCGTACGGTACATAGTACGGTAAACTTTTCATTACGGCATCGAAAACCTCTTTATAGTATCCAGTAACGTTGGGTGTATTAGTCTTCGGATCTATCTCGACTTTCAGAAACTCGTTAAAACCGGGTTTTTTCGGCACACCAATTCTTAGTTTCTTACCATTGATTACGGGAATTTCCCATCCTTTAGGTTCTTTCGTCGAGTCCCCGGGCCATATTATACTCTTTAAATTCTTCGAAATTCCACTAGACGGGGCCCACGTTCCCACTTGCCTCTCGTTTCTTCCGACAACATTAACTATCTCGTACGATGTTTGCTCCAATTGTCCGTTAACGAGGCTAAACTCTCCGGCAAGTCCTGGGAACTTGATCTTTAGTAATGCTTCTAGAATTTTAGGGCCCGTTTCCGAAACTTCCACCGCGAACGGGCCCGCATGTGCCACGTCAGCTCCATTTTTCGTTACGTGTGTTATGTTATTCCCAACTCTTTCGGCCGCCATAGCAAGGGCCCAAAAAGTATCATAAGCCCAAAGACCGAACACACTCACTTCGGTCGGCTTGATCATCGTATGATTCTCGTTTGCCAGAAGAAACTTCCGTAACCATCTAGAAGCGAAGGATTCGAATTCCTTCGATTTCGGGATTAAGGGCCTCACCCCGATAACCCCTTGCATGGCTTCAACAACTTCGGAATCGACCAAATTGAATAAATCGGTCAATCCACTCGTAACAATCCACACGTACCCCTCGCTCATCATACCTAATTCTCGCGCTTTTAGAAACACCCGTTTTCCGAGAGATTGCGACGTGTGTACCAAAAATACCCTTGTCTGCATTGCCATCATTTTGTAGAGCTCTTTACCTATAAAATCGTCCGTGGCCGATTTAGGAAAAACACTTCGGTAAGAAACTCGAACGTGTGCATCTTGCAACGAGTTGGAGAGGGAAGGAATAATCCCGTTTCCGAATTCCGTTTCCCCGTACATAATAACAACTTGGGCCCACTTAAACGCTTCGACTATTGAGACGATAGCTTGAACTTGAGTGGCGTCGCTTTGAGCTGTCTGTACGAAGAAAGGACTTTGTGGGACCAGAGAAGGGCTCGTGGCCGAGAAGGATATAATCGGAACACGAGCCCTTTCTCCGAGATCCATCAAAAAGTCAACCTGAGTTGACTGTTGAGGGCCGATAATTGCATCCACTTTGACTTCTTGCAGCAAATCGAGAGCTGCAATGTCGATCATGTCTATTAGTCCCGAATATATTAAAAAAAGAAAAAAAAAATCGGAAATTTACCGGCAGCTGCAGCATCAACGACACTATTGTTAGAATCTCGAATATGGAAAACGAGCCTGCTTTTATAGTCGGGATGGAGCGAATAAAAATCGGAACGGGCTATCGATAAGCAGCTCATTCCTATACGCCCCACCGGCGACTCCGGTGAAGCCAAATCGAGAATCACTCCGACATTAAAATCGATTTTATTGCTGCTTTTACTAGTACTTGAATTTTGAGCTTTGGAAAAATTAAGCAGAAGAAGAACAAGTGATGTATACAAATGGAGTAACAATGAATGCATTTCTTTCTTAGACTTGTAAGTCAATCATTGAAAAAAAGAAACCCTACTATATATATACATCTATGTATATATATGTAAGAAATTTGAGAAAAAAACAAATTTCAAAATTAGGAATTGAATTGGTAAACCGAAGATAGATATATTCTTTCATAAGCAATTACAGAGAAATTGAGTATTAATTGGTCCACAATATATATATATATATATGGTCTACCATGCATGTAGCATACAAACAAAAAATGTATTTAATGATGTACACAATTGTTCGTTAGTTGGATTTTATCTTCAAACGTACCAATTTACCGTGTCGATTAGCGATTAATAGAGCTTAATTTAATTACATCGATCGGTATATACTCGGATATGTAAGGCATAAAAATTGACCAAGAAATACGTTAAGTCTCCTACCTGAGATATCTTAATTATATATCCAGATAAAATATTTCCAAAAATAAAACACGAGGAATTCGTCGTAAATCGTACGAAATATCGTTGTTGATTAATTTATAGAATAAGTCAGTTATATTAGGGAAATTCTTGTACTAAATCCCAAGGTCAAGATGAAGAATTAAGGAAAATATAGTTAGGAAACTGCAGGGAAAATGGGTTTGACAGTTACATGGAGGGAAATACAAGAAAATGCAGCTCTAAATAATAATAAATAAATAAATAAATAATTGAATTGAATTGACAAATAATCATAGTAATATACATACATGTCTTGATCTGCATTTAATTTATGGCATATTTTTTCCTAGAATCTGTCAGCATGCATGAGACGAAATTGTACATATGTTTGAAGACATAAAAATAAACAGAAAATTAATTCGGAGATATATTAAGAATAGACAAGAACTGGATTTTTTACTTACGAGAACGAAGAAATTATTTTACATGGAATTGCATTTCCGACGTAGAAAGTTGACACTGTGAACACCACTCTTCGCAGGTGAATTTTTTTTTCGAATTATTCGATTCATGAATGATGCAAATGGTAAGTAATGGAAAACATGTATTGTCGGTTTAAGATCTCATATTTTTCGATTATAAAAAAAGATCGAACAAGCAAATTTTGATTTAAAAAAAACAATTATTTTTCGATTTAAAATATTAGAACAATGGTTAATTAGATTATGCAAACTTCACAATATGGTCCAGTAAATTGTGCAGTTTATGTGCATATATATATATATATATATAATTTATTTATTATAATTTAAAATATACCAAAAGAAGGTTGAAACCTCACTGTCATGAAAGAATAAGTAGCAAATTAAATGGATTATCATTCCTCATTGCCAAGAGTAAAATAAATTGCGTATGCAAAATTGTCACGAGTAAAAAAATACTCTCCCCATTCCAAAATATTTGTCGATTTTAAGAATATAAATTTTCCGTTTCGAATTATGTCACTTTAAAGATCCAATGATGTATTTATTACACTTTTCTTGATTTTGCTCTATTCATTATTAACCAATTGAGAGAGGTCGAGTGGAGATGTAATTAAATTAATTACAAGAAGGGATATTTCAGTTACTCTCAGTGTTTTTTTCCTATAATCTTTGCATATTTATTAGTTTTCTTAATATGCTTGCAATAATTCAGAATAAAATATATATTAGTTTTCTAAAGTATCCACAATATTCACAATAATAATAATAATAAGAGTCAAGATTAAAAGATTAAAATGTTAATTGAAGTACATTGACTAATTAATTTCATAGATTATGATAGAGTAGGGTAGGAAATAATTGGGATTTGAATAGAATGGTTGAGTAAATTAAATGTGGTAGCCATCAAACCACTCTTATTGCATGTGAATCCAATAGTATGTCATAATAATTCCTCAAATTTAAGCAATGCCAAATCTTTAAATAAATGTTGGTGAAATATTATAAATATATAAAAAAAAAGTCGTGTATAATAGCATTGACGGTCCCCTCTCGTTTAATGCATTCAGCCCTCCGAACTTAAAATTCTGGCTTCGCTATGTTTGCACGTGCATATAGAGTTGCACTGAAGAATTGAGTTGAGTGATCATGTACAAAAAGAATCAATGCAAAAAGTTAAAAAAAATATTAAAAAAAAAACAGTAATATATCTAAATGATGATATTTATTTGAACAATTAATAATGTGTTAAGTACTTATATTAATTGTGATTTGTGCATGTTTAACTACTCCAGCCCATCATAATTAGGTTGAGCTGGACTTGGACCAAATGAACCTACTACAGCCCAAAAATTAAAGGTGCTACATACATATATATCGTTTATATATACATTTTTTTAAATAAGTTATATTTAAGTATATAAAATATTAAAAAGAATAAAAAAATCATACAAATCGGTTTGAAATTCAAAAGATTCTAATATGTTAGAATATTAACCTTATTCAGAATCAGAATATATCTGCAACATAAAGAACACAACCCCTTTTTGTTATTCTAATTTTCGAGTGAATTAGCTGCTCACTTCTTAGAAAAAAGGTTAAATTATGACCCAACTCCCTGAATTATGATTAAATTATGAAAATCCTATCATATTTGGATAATTACAAGTATCTCTTGAACTATGGATTTTCTTACACATCTACCCTCGTAGTGTTGGAATCTTCTAGATTACGTGGAATAATTTCCAGTTTGTACCAGTTTTATCCCATTCAAGCTCCATATTTTGAAACAAAATGATTATAAATATCAGACTGTGGCACATCAGAAACTGCATTTTTGCACAAAACGAGTTCAAACTAGGAAACATTCCACGTAATCGAAAAGATTCTGTTGAAATTTGACAGGGTGAACGTGTAAAAATATCCATAATTGAGGAGGGTAATTGTAATTACCCAACCATGAGGTGTTAATTCGTAATTTGACTTTAAAACCGTAATTTATCGTAGAAAAAAAATGCAATCTTTTTTCAAAGTGGTAACTTGACCCCTAAATTTCTTGATTTTTACATAGAAAATTTTATATATATATGTGTGGACCAACAAGAGATGTGTACGTGTGTGTGTGAATGTGGGCATTGATCAGAAAATGGGAGAGAATTCCAGGAGGATATATCGAAGTAGACAGTCTGTAAATAAAAAAATAAATAAAAACAATATAAATGAATTAAATAAATAAAATTAAACAAATAAAAACAAAAATCAGTACATGCATTTCCTTCACTTTGTAAAAAATGGGGGTTAAAAAATAAAAATAAAGAGGAAGTCAAAATTTTCACTGCCGTCACAAAAACAAAATCTTGTGACAGAGAGAGAAAAAGTATTTTTGTATATATCAGTGTGTGAACTGTGTGTAATCGAGAGTCAACCGACCCGACCCTTTTCTTTTTCT
Source organism: Erythranthe guttata (assembly GCF_056151865.1). Taxonomy (NCBI): domain Eukaryota; kingdom Viridiplantae; phylum Streptophyta; class Magnoliopsida; order Lamiales; family Phrymaceae; genus Erythranthe; species Erythranthe guttata. The sequence goes on along the minus strand of NC_142546.1, from coordinate 14,093,175 downwards.
CTCTCTGTAATAATTTTATATTTTTGGTGCTATGTATATGTGGTCTTCGAAAACTCCACATAGTATTGCGGGTATTATCTTCTCTCTCTTCTCTTTCTCTCTCTAAAAGCAGCAGAATAAAATTCTCTCTCTTAAATTTTGTTTTTTGTTTTTCCAGCTTTTTGGCTTTTTAGGTAGCAAGTCAAGCATGCAGATATTGAGATAACAAGTGAAGTAAAGAAAAGAAAAAAAAAAAGAAAGCCCCCCCTCTGAAACTAGGGTTTTCATGTTCTTGTTGTTCACATTGGATGGAATAAAGATTGGATTTTTTTTAGTGAGAGAAAGTGGGTTTTTTTTCTTTTAGTTTAGGAGAGAGAAAGAGAGAGAGAGGGTTTGAGAACGAAGCGCAGAAGTTGCCTTCTTTCTCTTACTTTCTCTCACTACTGTAATTAAATTCGATTTAATTAAAAAAAACAATTTTGGAGAGGAAGCTGAGACATTTGGATTTTAGGCCTTGTGTCTCCTCTACCTCTCTCTCTCTCTCTCTAATTTTTTTTTTCTTAATCTGTGTGCAAAAATCATTGTATTTGTAACGTTTTTTGGAACAACTAAATCTTTGCTTTCTGACATATATACACACCACTATCATATATGTATATGTATATATATACATCTCTCTTCTGATATAATTGAGTCCGTGATCCAGCAATTTTTCTTAGTGGGGGGTTAAAAAGGAAGTTTTTTTTTCATCCATAGATATCATTTCATGAATTTTGGGGATTTTCTTGATAACAATTCTTGCGGCGGCGGAGGCGGTGGCGGTGGTGGTGGTGGTGGTGGTGGGAGAATCGTCGCCGGCGATTTACCTTACATAAACTATAACAAAAGCATTAGCGACGAAATCATTAGCAACAAAAACATGGCCGGTGGTGCAATTTCTCAGCCACGCCTTGTGCCTCACTCTCTCTCTACAAAACCAATGTTCACCTCACCTGGCCTCTCTCTTGCCCTTGTATGCATATATATTTTTATCTCTCTCTCTCTCTCTCTACTTTCTCTCTCTAGATAATTTTTTTTATGGGTTTGTGTGATTTTGGGCAGCAAACGGGTATGGAAGGACAAGGGGAAGTAAGGATCGAAGAAAACTATGAATCGAGCAACGTTAATGGAAGAAGAAGCAGAGAAGACGAACACGAGAGCAGATCTGGCAGTGACAACATGGACGGCGGCTCCGGCGACGATCTCGACGCCGCCGACAAACCGCCGAGGAAGAAAAGATACCACCGCCACACCCCTCAGCAAATCCAAGAACTCGAATCGTACGTCTTGTTTTTATTTTTTTCTTACTGCGTGTCTGTCTATATATATGTGTGTGTTTGTTGTCGGAATTTCTTGTGTAGTAATATTTTTTTTTTTTTTAAATTACAGTCTGTTCAAAGAGTGCCCACATCCAGATGAAAAACAAAGATTGGAGCTAAGCAAAAGGCTTTCTTTGGAGACGAGACAAGTGAAGTTTTGGTTCCAGAATCGAAGAACTCAGATGAAGGTGTGTCTGTGTGTTGATTGATTAGTGTTTTAGTGTGTGTGTGTGTTTTTGTGTGTTTTATTTTCTTGATTTGTGTGTGTTCCAGACGCAAATCGAGCGGCACGAAAACTCGATTCTCCGGCAAGAGAACGACAAGCTCCGAGCGGAGAACATGTCGATAAGGGACGCTATGCGCAACCCCATCTGCACAAACTGCGGCGGTCCCGCCATGATCGGAGAAATCTCGATCGAGGAGCAGCACCTCCGAATCGAAAACGCCCGGCTGAAAGACGAGCTGGACCGCGTCTGCTCGCTCGCGGGCAAGTTCTTGGGTCGACCCGTTTCCTCAAACGGGCCGCCCATGCCCAATTCGAGCCTCGAACTCGGATTCTCCCTCCCGATGGGCCCACACGATTTTGTCAATAGCCCTTTGCCCGTAATGCAACCGAATAATAATAATAATAATAATCCAATTAAAGGAACAACGATTGAGAGGTCTTTGGAGAGATCTATGTATTTGGAGCTTGCTTTAGCTGCAATGGATGATTTAGTGAAAATGGCACAAACGGATGATCCGATTTGGATTAGGAGCAATATTGAAGGTGGGAGAGAAGTATTGAATCTTGAGGAATATTCTAGAAGCTTCTCTCCTTGTATTGGGATGAAACCTAATGGATTTGTTACCGAGGCATCGAGAGAAACGGGCATGGTTATTATCAACGGTTTAGCTCTCGTCGAAACTCTAATGGACTCGGTGAGTACTCTCCTATATAATAAGTTATAATTTGAAGTAAAGATTTGATTTTTATCGAGTTCTTGTTGTGATTTTACTACATTTTCGATTTCGGTAGTTAATTATAAGTGTAAAGATTTAGTTTTTATCGAGTTCTTGATTTTATTTATTTACTCAAATCATTTTTCAAATTTCGGTAGAACAAATGGGCAGAGATGTTTCCGTGTATAATCGCTAGAACCACTACGACAGACGTGATATCAAACGGTATGGGAGGAACAAGGAATGGTGCACTCCAACTGGTACTAAATATCTCATTTTATTTTATTTTATTTTTAATTTTTATTTTCTTCGGATTAAAAAAAATTATTCTTTTATTTCGATTTACAACTAGATGTACGCGGAGCTACAAGTTCTATCACCATTAGTGCCCGTTCGAGAGGTCAATTTCCTCCGGTTCTGCAAACAGCACGCAGAGGGTGTGTGGGCCGTAGTAGACGTATCAATCGACGCCATTCGCGAAAACTCCGGCGGCGCTCCAGCATATTCCGGCTGCCGGAGACTTCCCTCCGGCTGCGTCGTGCAGGATATGCCGAACGGCTATTCCAAGGTACACAACATTATTTTTTTGTTGGCTTGTTATACTTATTGCACACAGCTCACTACTCGCTTTCGTTTCTTTCCTTCGCATTTATTGATGCATCACAATAGTTGGTATACTTCACACTTTTGTGTTGCAACAATTAATAAGTTTGTTGAAGCAACCGCATGCACCTCTCGAATTTAGTTGAGTTCATTTAATTCACACAAAAAAAAAAATCAGCATAATTTTTTTTTTAATGTAAAAATCTTCGATTAGTCACGCAAAAGATGCTTTTCTCGTATTACGGTTAATATTATAACCGTGCACGGGGCGATCGAGGTTTAGTCGATCGATATAGATTAATATAATGGTATAGAAGACTCTATTACTTCCTGTATTCGCTCCTTGGGACACATTAATTTCATATCATTTAGATAATAGCTTAATCTTGTAATCATAAAATAAAAAATAAAAAAATAAAATAATACATTGGTTGTATAAAACAAGTATTTGATGTTTCTATTCCATTTTCTGATTCTGTCTTGATCCCCTCATATATATATATATATATTAATATATATCTATATAAATTTCATGACTGTATATTACCTGGTTTGTATTTCTTTATTCAATCAAGGACCTTTAGTCAAATTCACCTAGACTAGCAAATATTTTTTTATGTCACGTGACCAACCACACCCCACCTAACAAATCTTGTACCCTAATATTTTATGTCTGAAAAGTTTGACTTAATCAAGTATTATTCAAATGTGAACCTTATTTGGACAAACATTAATTACATTTAGTTCAAGATTAGTGTTGGATTAATAGATAAACAACATGCAATGGTTTAAATTGGAACCACTAATAATTGATTATCGTTTTTGTTTTAATTAGTTACGACTCGAAAAATATAATGTGTAGGTTACGTGGGTGGAGCATGCGGAATACGACGAGAGTGTGGTTCACCACCTCTACCGCCAGCTCATCACCGCCGGTATGGGCTTCGGCGCTCAAAGGTGGGTCGCCACCCTCCAACGCCAATGCGAGTGCCTCGCCATTCTCATGTCCTCTGCGGCCCCCGCCCGCGATCACAACGGTAAAAATTAAAATAAATAAATAATAGTAATAAAGTTTTATTTCACTCGATACACGTGTATTTTGAAACCGAATTTGATTTATTATTTTTTTTAATTTGAGTGAAATTAATTTTTGAAACGTGTAGCAATAACGGCCGGGGGACGGAGGAGCATGTTGAAGTTAGCGCAACGCATGACGAACAACTTCTGCGCGGGGGTTTGCGCATCGACCGTCTACAAATGGAACAAACTCCACACGGATAACGTGGATGATGACGTACGGGTTATGACCCGTCAGAGTGTGGACGACCCGGGCGAGCCGCCGGGTATTGTTCTCAGTGCCGCCACCTCGGTGTGGCTTCCGGTCTCGCCGCAGAGACTGTTTGACTTCTTACGCAACGAGCATTTGAGGAGCGAGTGGGATATACTATCCAATGGTGGGCCCATGCAAGAGATGGCTCATATTGCTAAAGGGCAAGATCATGGCAATTGTGTTTCTCTACTACGTGCCAGTGTAAGTATATTTACTTTTTCACCCCTTTGCATGCATGCATGCTTGCTTAATTCTTCAATGTTTTTTTAAATTATATATATATATATAGAAAAAAAAATTAAATCACTAATTCATATTTTTTTTTCTTTTGATTTGTGTGAGAATTAATTACTGTTTCATATAAGTTGGAGATAATGAGGGTAAAATTGTAAATTGTAGTTAATGCATGATTAGGGTTTATGAAAATAAAGAAATGACGCATGTGACCCTCAGTCATTTTGCAGTTCAGTTCCAAAACCATATGATTAAATAGGACAAATGTGGAATTTGGAAGTACTCGTGTAAAAAAAATTAATAATATATAAATAAAAGTCAATTACATAGAATCTGTCAAAAAAAGTTTACGAGTCAGCCCCTGGGGGGTGGGGGCCCCCTTTTTGTAATTTTCGTAAAAAGTCGTTTCTCTTTCCTCAGAAAGTCTTGTCTCTCACATCGAGGGGTAATTTTGTAAAATTGGACAGGCAATGAACGCGAACCAGAGCAGCATGCTGATTCTACAGGAGACGTGCATCGACGCGTCTGGGTCGCTTGTGGTGTACGCGCCAGTCGATATACCTGCCATGCACGTGGTGATGAACGGTGGGGATTCGGCCTACGTGGCGCTGCTGCCTTCGGGATTCGCGATAGTTCCGGACGGGCCGGGTAGGGGTGGTGGGTCCATGCTGACGGTGGCGTTTCAGATATTGGTGAATAGTTTGCCTACGGCGAAGCTTACGGTGGAATCCGTGGAGACGGTTAATAATCTGATCTCGTGTACGGTTCAGAAAATCAAGGCCGCTCTTCAGTGTGAGAGCTGATGACGTGGCATTTATCTTTTTCTTTTTTTATTAATTTTTTTGTTGTTGTTGTAATGTGTGAAAAATGTATATCTACTTGTGGTACAAAAGACTGGTCAACTTATGGGGGTGGTGAGTCAAGAACGAACCTCACTGAAGACAAACCCTTGCGTGGTGGTGGGAGCTTTGTACGCCGCCGTGGTGGTGGTGGTGGTGGCGGTTCTTAGCACAAGGCAAGGGTGGTGGTTCGGGTATTGACTCATGTACCCCTAGAGTTGGCTCGAGTGGATAAAATGGGCACTTTTGTGTGTTTTTAATTATTATTCTTTTCTTTTTTAATGACAAGAATATTTTGTTAATTTTATCTTAAATTTGTAGCCATCATTTTTTTTTCTTCTTATTGCATGTCTAATTAAATCCAATACTTCAAAAAATATAGTTGTGTTATGGTAGTTATGTACTAGATTTCGCATTTGGCTCTTGATCTACACAAACTAATGTTGGTGTGTATATATGATTGATAAAGATTTATCGGAAGTATTTTACCGGGTGTAACATTATATTAAGAGATCTAATATGAGATAGTATTACGACTTTCTTAAATTCTCTTCTTGAGATTAAAATTTTCAATCTTAATATAATCTAAGATAATAATTTGGTTATATTTAATGATTAAATAAAAATAAAGAGTAGAAAATTACCAATAATTTCTGATATTATTTATAAATATTTAGACCCTGGGGGGTGGTGGCAGGAGGGGGAGGTGGGGTAGAGGTGGTGGGGGGGGGGGGGGGTGGTGGGTTGGCGGTGAAATGCATTAAATGAGTGGGCAGAAAATGCAGGGTAGAAGGGGGTTGCATGCATTAAATGCATGTCTTCGGCGTATGACTTCATTTTACGTCCCGTGCTCGGCGCGTGTATCCCGTGCTTATTTTATTTTATTTTATCCCTCAAAAAAGATAAATTTTTTGTTACTAATTTATTAATCTAGTATTTTTGGTCATTTCCGTCTATTTATCATTATTCCGTCTGTTAAGTAGGTGACGAGCACACACTTGATTATGTTAGTTTTAACGGAAAATTGACGGAAATAACTAAAAATATTGAGTTGTTGAAACATGAGGGATTAAATATGTTTTTTGTAAACATGATGGACTAAATGTGAAATCGGTGCAAATTGAGGGATGCAAACTGTATTTTTTCATTATATAATTATATACTAATAATATTTGAATATAATTCAACTCGGATTCTAATACATATTCAATTTTAAATTTTTAATTAGAAATTTTGAACTTTGGAACGAAAAATATTGTTCCAAAATCGTTTTTTTTTGTTTGAATCAGCGAAAATCGTAAATTTCGTTCCAATTTTAACGCATAATTTAGGGAAAAGGGATATATTATGTGTAGATGTTAATTTTATGAATTTAAATTTTTATATGTAATACACCTATTTATTTTTGTTAGTGGGCTCCATAAAATTGATTTGCATAGATATGGGTAAAACACAATAACAAGAAACATTGAGAAATGGGCTTGGCTTTCCTTTCAGAGCTAAGTTCTGTATACAATAAGCCATGATTTTATTCTGGAATTATTATTGTTTTGTCAGTGTTTGATAAAATGCCTGAGAGAGAAAAATATATTTATTTATTTAAAAAAAAATTCAAAAAAAAAAAAAAAGGACAAAGGGTATATTGGGAAAAGTTTGCACGTTGTATGTTTGTAAGAAATTCTTTGAATTTGTCTAAAGATGGTGAAATTTCATTTTCAATTGCTTCTATTCCCCATCCCTCCTTGTACACTGTCTTTTCATTACAATAGTATATATATATTGCAGGGACCATTGAATAATTAATCATCTTTGTTTGGCACACTCACTGCGTGTACTTTTTTGTCACCAACTATGTGTAAATTCAAGAACTAAAGAAAAAGATTATTGAGAATAATTGTTGAATGTCTAAAGTAGAAGTGTTAAAAAGCTTATTTGATTTTGTGACGAGTTTTGATTCAATTAAGCATAAGTCGAGTTCGAGTACGTAGTTTGATATCTTTAATATACATAATTGGTTATTTGTTTTCTAACCGAGCCAAACTTTATAACTTATCGAACGCAAGTATATTTTCGAACTTCATTTGTTAGGTTAACGCGTCGATTTCAAATGACCTTTTAACGAGTGGCCTCTAATTGAAGAAATTTCGTTTAAATTTCCACTTGTAAAAGTACATCTATTTTTGAATATGGGCTTTTGTTATTCAAATTCAATCACATGCAAGTGGGCTCCATGCAATACATCTTATTTGTCAAAGTCCACATCCAAACTTTCATCAATTAAAAACCTATGGGGGCCGGTTTTGAAAACTAGATTTTTAATAATAATAATAATAATAATAATAATAATAATAATAATAATAATAATAATAATAATAATATAATAATAATAATAATAATAATAATAATAATTATTATAATAATAATAATAATAATAATAATAATAATAATAATAATAATATAATAATAATAATATATTATTATTATTATTATTATTATTATTATTATTATTATTATTATTATTATTATTATTATTATTATTATTATTATTATTATTATTATTATTATTATTATTATTATTATTATTATTATTATTATTATTATTATCATCGAAATTGGATTTTTTTGGATCGAAATCGGAGTGAATCAAATATTCAACGGTTTTCAACGGTTTTATTCCATAGTGATGCTTGTCGTAAACATATATACTAATAGCGCACGAGTCTTCATCTCCAAGTAAATTGGAAATGCATGAGGTTATTTAATTTGCCACGTACCAGTGTTAACCGAGATTTATAACTCAAACGTCTTGTGATAGTCCGTTCGTCGTGTGATGGTCCCGCTTCTTTAGTGATGGTTCGCTCGTCTTGGAATAGTTCAAATGTCGAGTGAGTTTCCATGCATCTTGTGGTAATCCTCGTGTCTAGCAACAATCCATGCGCAAACCTACAAGACAATACAAATACTAGGTGACTCGTCGAGCTAGGGTTTCCCCGGCTATTACCCTCCGACGCTCGAGTCAGCAACCGATCGATTATCTAATTTGCATAGTGAAAGTTCTTAGAAGGCACAAGAATCACTTAAAATTATTTCAACAACACTTCAAATGAGTGTAGAGATTCTCATCTTTGTGTTCTTTGAGCCCAATTTTATTATTTAAATCCTTTTTTGATATGGGCCGGACTTCTATGATATGGGCTTGGGCTATAAACTCACGCAGTTGTTCGATTCTTTGACTAACGATTATAATATTTTAAGATTGGAAGTATAAGCAATTGGGCTTTCAATTTGATGGGTTTCGGGTCAATGGTCTGGTTAACCGAAATCGGGTCAACACAAACCGGAACCGGGTAGTTAGACACGGCCATGGGCCGGTTCGGGCCGGTTCACTCCGATTCGCGGTTCACTTTTTCCGGAACCGGAACCGGTCTGTACTACACACGGTTCGGCGAGCTGGGCCGGCCTGCCGGTTCACTCCGGTTCCGGGACTATCCGGGCCGGCCCGGAAATTTATATATATATATATATATTTTTAAATACTTGATGGATAAATAAATTAAAATAATTACTTTTAAATAGAAGAAAAAAACAAAAGGAAATAAATAAAATGACTTGAATTTAATTTTATAGGAAAAGATGAGGGAGGAGGATTCAATAAAGAACAAATAACGGCCGGTTCACTGGGCCGATTCAGCTTTTTTAATTTTTTCTTAAATTCGGGTGAACTGCCGGGCCGGCCTGGCGGTTCACGGTTCACCTATTTCTAGAACCGGGCCCGGCCTGAGGTACACGGACCGGTTCACCAGGTCAACAGCCCGGTCCGGTTCTTCAACGGGCCGGTTCCGGCCCGCAAATCGACTCGTGGCCATGTCTACTAGTAATAAGGTTCGGTTCATAAAAATGTTGGACATGAACCGGTAGTTCATCGAAAATTTAAAAAAACATAATTAAATAATATTTAAAATTTGAAATGATTGCTTAAAATTCGCAGATATGTCTGAATAATCGATTATGATTTATAACAAGTTCTTGAATTACTGGATTATTATTATTATTATTATACTAATAAATCGGTACTTTTGGAAAATGCAGGTTAATCCACACACACACCAGCTCAAGATTTGTGATTTCGGAAGTGCAAAAGTGTTGGTATGCTATATATATTTTTCTACAAAAATATTTTTTTAAATTAAAGTTATTGAAAATTTCTACGACCGAGAAATTAAATTTATGTTTTTTTCTTCTATAGATACCCGGTGAACCAAATATATCGTACATTTGCTCGAGGTATTATAGAGCACCGGAATTGATATTTGGAGCCACCGAATATACAACTGCAATTGATTTGTGGTCATGAGCTACTTATGGGCCATGTATAAAATAAATACATACATACATGCACATACATACATACACACACATACTGGTGGGGCCGTGATAGTGTGCTCTTTTTCTGCAGGAGCATTGGTCCATCCATCTAGATGTTGAGGTTCGAGTTTTTTACGCAGCTAAACAACAAATCCAATCTGTCGTCTGCTGATTTTTTTTTGTTTTTTTTGGTTTGAAATATTAGATAAGCAAATACTTGTTAGTTTTCAATAATGCTCTTCTGAATTTTCTGAGTTTTATTAAAACAGTGTGTTTTTAGCAGTTATGCATGATTTAGTTCTTCCTATTAATTCGGCTCCAATTCATTTCTTATATGGGTTCAAATTAGACCGGATGGTCTGTTTTAATAGGAAAATCGAATGACATAGGATGATTGACACGTGGATATATAGTTTAAATAAAAATATAATTATGATTCTAATAATTGGAAAAAGAAAAAAAGAAAAAGAAAAAAGAAAACTCAGCATAACCCGTAATTCCTCTAACCCTAATTATAATATCGTGATTTATTAAGCGTTAAGACTTAAGGGTGCCACATGTCAAAAAATTAGTGAAATCCGATTTATATTAAATATCAGTTGATCCGCTCAGAATTTAATCTCTTCTTATATTGTGATTAACAACGTACATTTTTCCTCATAACATATATTAATATTCAAATTAAAATAATTCATTTTTTTATTAATTAATAGGAATAAATTTATTAACAGGAATAAGTTTTTTTTTTAGTAAATAGGAATAAATACATTAATAGGAATAAGTTTGCTTATTGGAAAAAAAAAGTAATACGGAATAATTTTTTTTTTTCAATATACCTACTCGGTTCAATTTTCCGTCCAAATGGAAGCTACTGGTTCACAAACTCCGATGCCGTGCGAATATTGAACCCGACCGATAGTTCATTGGCCAGCGACGAAGAATCGGATTTTGAAAATCGCATGGTACGGCTCCGAATTCCGCGGTGTGGCTGCTTCTTTCCTCCGGTGCTTTCGCAAAGCTCTCCGTTGATTCCTAGTTTGTTACAGGTAAAAAACTAGGTATTGTTTGATGTGTGAGATAATTGCAACTGAACTATTGTTTGAAGGAGTAATTGATGTTGGAATTGGTAGTAATTTTTAAGTTGTTTATTTGGCTGCAAATCAATTGTGGGAAAAAAAGTCTTATTTTGCAAATCTGTAGGAAATATGGCACTTGACCCTCATGAAGAGGACTGTGTGTGTGATTATTTGTGGATCTACGGTCAAATAATAAGTTGAAGATATTAGCGAGGGGTTGAAAATGATGCAGGTTTGCCATATATGCTTACGGGGCCCCACCATCGGAGCCCAAATATCGATGCTTCCGCCATGCGGGGCATTCCTTTCATGCACATTGCGTTGCTCTGCGTAGTATGCCCTTCGTGCTTCTCGGATAGAACATTCCATCAAATCTAAGGATACGATGTGGTTTTGTTTTGTCATTTCGATATTGCATTTTCATCTCGATTCATAGATGTTTATCGTTTAAAATTTAGGTCAAATTACGGCTACCCCTCCTTTTAAATATTTTTACATAAAATTTATTTAATTTGGTTATTTACTAAACCAAATCGTATATTTAGTTTGGTCCACTACTACATATGTAATATGGAATACTTCATTCTAGATTGACTTTCCACATTGAACTTTCAACTAATAATTTTGAACTTTTGGAAAAGAAAAAAACATTGAACTTTTTGGAAATTTCAATTAAAACAAATCAGAAAAAACAGGATTTTTGGAATTTAGAATGAAAACGCCTATGAAATTCAAAAATTCCATTTCAATCCCTTGTTGGTATGGGCCGGGCTTCTATGATGTGGGCTTTATTGGCTTAAAAGTAGAATTCAAGATTGTAAGTATAAGCTATTGGGCTTTCAATTTGATACATATATGTAAATTATAATTATAAATAATATATTTTATAATTATTATGACAACTCTTATAGTCATCTTAACTTATACTTTAAATAATTTATCCAACAATTTAGTCTTTATAAATTATTATTTCTAACTAACTTTTCTTATAATACACGAGTTAAAAATGAGTCAACTTGCTAAACGTTTCAAATGCTCATTCAAATACGGCATAAATTCCTATTGACTATTTTTTATTTAATTTTTCATTTAAAATGATAGACGCCCTCACGCCTGCCAAGTTTGATTTACGCGTGTTGTTTAAGATTTTTACGGTTAAAACTTTTGACATTTTTTTGACGCAAATAAAACACTTTACTCATTTTACTTTCGATTGCATCGATTGGCTACTGTACACTACTAAAATTGACCTAATATGGTCATCGACTTTAGTTTTTTCAGAATCTTGACACCGTTAAATTGAGGCTGAAAAATTACAAAAATGCCCATATATTGTAGATTTCAATCGCGCAAATTTGCATGGAACCCTCGTTAGAGATCTCTCATTTCTTACGAATTTGTCCGTTCTTTACCTCAACGATCACAAATTTACGACATTATTCCTTTATCCTTTTATCCTTTAGTCGCCGGGAGCTCCTCTCAACTTCTCCATTTAACAAAGTCTAGTTTAACTTTGCGTGTTGCAATAGTTTGTCGAGCGCCAATTCTCAACCAAAGAGTTACACAATGGAATTAAAGGGGAGAAGTTGTGGGCACTTTTGTAAATTTTCGGCCTTATCAAACTGTGTAAAGTCAAAAGTCGGAGATTAATGACAATTGCCAATAATTACGTATAGAAACTTTTACAAGTTATGAGGGATAAATCGATACAATCGAAAAGTATAAGAGGTAAACCATTCCCAACTAAGAGTAAAAGTCATTAATCGAAACTTCAAATTTGTAATAAAAATTACTATTTAAAAAAAATTGAATTCTAAAACTTTAATATTAATTCAAGGGCAAATTACGGCCACCCCATAGTTATGGTCAAATTACGAAAATCTCGCTCATGTTTGGGTAATTACAGTCACCCCTCAACTATGTATTATCTTACGAAAAGACCCCTTAGGGATGTTAATTCGGTAACACCGAATCGAAATTTCGGCACGCCAAAATTTCATACCATTTACCTAACTGAATTTACGATTTGGTTTGATAAATAACCGAATTACATAAATTCAATGTAAAATGAGGGTGACCGCAATTACTCAAATAAGAGGGGTCCTTTCGTAATTTAGCAATTGTCGGGGCTTGCCGTAATTTCCTAAATTCGAAAAAACCGTTAGTCAAACACGAATTTAACGAATCAATCAATAAAACCAAACGGAACGCAATCCCGCACTGGTCGTTCCGCATCGGAACACTCTCCACCGTCCGATGAAGATGATGAGTAATCGACGGTGGACAATTAAAGTCTGACCGCAGTAACAGATAAAGAAAAAAATATGGTCGGAACGAACAATGATTACCTTTGCAGCTTTGACTGGCTGAAAAATAATATACTAATTTAAAACAAAAATAAAATAGAAAAAAAGAATTGCTGTCTGAAAGAGAAGAAAACTGTCTGCCTATCCTATATTTACTGTTTATTATTTATATTTATTTCATTTTGTTTTTCTGTATTCACACGCTCTCTCTCTCTCTCTTCCCTCTCTCTCTTTGTTGTTTCTGTTTCAAACGCAGAGAAGAGAGAGAAAGAGAGAAGAAAAAAAAAAGCAGAAGCGGATTCTGATTTTGATTTTGATTTTGATTTTGATTTTGATTTTTGATTTCGATTGTGGGTTGTTTGGCGAAGATGAATATGATGCGTCGGTTGAAGAGCATTGCTTCTGGTCGCTCCTCCGTTTCAGATCCTGTAAATATTCTTTAAAAATTCATTCTTTTAATTTTTTTTTTTGGTCTGTCTCTTCGTATAATCATGAATTTGGTGAATAATTTTTGTTTGTATGAATGAGAAATGCATGATTATTGATTGTTCTCAGCTGCGTTTTCCTTGGAATCGCGTATAATTGTCGATTTTATTTTAATCATGCGGAGATTGTGCTGTAAAGATTGAATTTTTATGGTGTACTATTGTTGTTTTGACATATGGTAACGTGTGGACTTTGTCTGAAAAACTGAAAATATTGATGAACAGAACGAAAACTTCTTGTTTCTCTCTCTCTCTCTCTCTCTCTCTCTCTCTCTCTCTCTCTCTCTCTCTCTCTCTCTCTCTCTCTCTCTCTCTCTCTCTCTCTCTCTCTCTCTCTCTCTCTCTCTCTCTCTCTCTCTCTCTCTCTCTCTCTCTCTCTCTCTCTCTCTCTCTCTCTCTCATCCTGTTTTAAACATGCTCTCTCATCCTGTTTTAAACATGTGAGTAATTTTAGGACATTAGTATGTGTGTCATGTTTCTCCATCTGTTAATTCACACATTACTATGTGAACAACGATTGTCTAATTCATTTAATTTTTTAAATTCTCCAAGAAATTCAAATGCGATAAAAATAACTAATATCTAATCATCCATCTTCTAAAGCTCGATCGATCTTTTGTTAGGGCGGAGATTCTACCATCAAACGGGTGAAAGTGGAGCAAGAACTAGATCAAAGGCTTCCATACGAAATCGAGACACGACTAAATCACACACAATCTAACTCATCGAAAAACGTTGCAAACAAATATAATAACGCACACAACAAACCCGAGAAATCTAGCTATAACGAGCAACTTCCAAAAGAAATGCACCAAATGAAGCTTAAAGACAATAAAACCGATAACCACGACGAGAATTTCAAGGTTTCAATTCACATTTATTGTTATACATATATATATTTTAATCGACTATTTTAAAATACTCGGTAAAATTTTTAATCTGAAATTTCTATTACAGGATATGGAAGCATCTGTTGTTAGTGGAAACGGAACAGAAACCGGTCAAATAATCGTTACTTCGGTTGGTGGCAAAGACGGACAACCTAAACAGGTACCCTTTATTTTATTTTATTTATTTACCTCGTCCGAAAAAAAATTCCACCGTTTATTGTTTTCCGAAATAATTTTCGTATACCATAATTTACTTTCTTTTTTTTTTTTTTTTTGTTTCTTCAGACAATGTCGTATATGGCAGAGCGAGTTGTAGGCACCGGTTCTTTCGGAGTTGTATATCAGGTATTTTCTCGAAGAAAATGATACGCGGCCCTTATTTAATTTTGCGTTATTTATGTATTAATTAATTAATTTTTTCGTTGTTGTTGTAGGCGAAATGTCTTGAAACCGGGGATTCGGTAGCGATAAAGAAAGTGCTGCAAGATCGAAGATATAAAAATCGAGAACTGCAGATAATGCGATTGCTTAACCATATCAACGTTGTTCAGTTGAAGCATTCTTTCTATTCGACTACAGACAAGAACGATGTTTACCTTAATCTTGTCCTGGAATACGTGTCCGAAACTGTTTATCGTGCTTCGAGGCATTACAGCAAAGTCAATCAGTACATGCCCGTTTTCTACGTGCAGCTATATATATATCAGGTACATTATCAATTTTTTTGTTTTTGTTTTTATGTATATATCTTAGTTCTTAATATTGAAAATTTGAAATTATTGCTTAAAATTCGCAGATATGTCGAGCGCTGAATTATATTCATAGAGTTGTTGGTATCTGTCACCGTGACATTAAACCACAGAATCTACTGGTATAATTTATATTTTATTTTTTAGTTTATTATTAATTTCTTATTATTATACGATTAAATCGAGAGTTTCGGCAACTGCAGGTTAATCCACACACCCACCAGCTCAAGATTTGTGATTTCGGAAGTGCAAAAGTATTGGTATGTTACATTTTTCTACAAATTTTTTTTTTTTAAATTGAAGTTGTGAAAATTTGTATGATTGAGAAATTAAATCTCCGTTTTTTTTAATAGGTACCCGGTGAACCAAATATATCGTACATTTGCTCGAGATATTATAGAGCACCGGAATTAATATTTGGAGCCACCGAATATACGACTGCAATCGATTTGTGGTCAGCTGGTTGTGTTATGGCTGAGCTACTTATGGGTCAGGTATAAAATACATACATACATACATACATACATACATACATACAATACATATATATATATATATATATATATATATATATATATATATATATATATATATATATATATATATATATATATATATATATATATATATATATATATACATATTTTTTTTTTTTGGATTTGTACCTTAATTGAACATGTTTTTACAGCCTCTATTTCCTGGGGAGAGCAGTGTTGATCAGCTAGTTGAAATAATTAAGGTACTGTTTAATACTAATTATCGATTTATCTAACATTTTTAACTTTTATTTTATTTATTTATTAATTTTTTATTTCACTCATTTCCGTTTTTCGCTTGCGAATTAGGTTTTGGGGACGCCAACTAGGGAGGAAATCAAATGCATGAATCCAAATTATACTGATTTTAAATTTCCTCAGATTAAAGCTCACCCTTGGCACAAGGTTTGTCGATTTACGGTTTATATCATCGAAAATAAAAATAAGTAAAAAAAATTAAAAAAAAATGGTGTTAAATTATTTTCAGGTACTTCATAGGACAATGCCACCCGAGGCAATGGATTTAGTGTCGAGGCTGCTTCAATACTCGCCAACTCTACGTTTCACCGCTGTATGTAACTTTCGTTTTTCAAGAATTCATTTTTTGCAATATGCCCTCCAAATTCTCGATTAATTCACTATGAAAAAAAATACTAGAATTTCGAGAAGTGGTGGGGGTCATGGCCCCCCTTAAAAAAAAAATCTTGATTATTTTTTCGTCTATTTGTATAGTTGGAGGCTTGTGCACACCCGTTTTTCGATTCCCTCAGAGAACCTAACGCATGCTTACCCAATGGGCGAGCCTTACCTCCTCTCTTCGATTTTTCGCCCGAGGGTGAGTTTTTATATTATATTATTTTTTTTTATTTTTTTTGGTATAAACTAGATTATATTTTCTTCGATTGTACCCTAATGTTTCGTCTTGCAGAATTGGCTGGTGCACCTTCGGAGCTGATACAACGCCTCATTCCGGAACATTCCAAGAAGTGAATCTTGAATTAGTAGTTTATTATATCGTTTGACCTATTATACGAGTTTATTGACCGGTTTTAAAGCGAGCAAGCCCGTTTGAAACGGAACGCTAAGCCACGATTTTGTTGTGAAGTAAATATTGGATATGATTTCTAATGGTATTATACATACATGTTTGTAACAAGAATTTGGTGTAGTGTGATAGAATTATAGGTATGTTAATAGAGTTAGTTAGTTAGTTAACTTTATAAGTTTGTTTTCCTTGTTATCAACTTCTTTTCCGAAAAAGAAATTGATTTTCCATTTTGTTTGTTTACTTCTTTCTATTTTTTTAATTTAAACACACTTTTGTTTTAAAATTTATTTTTAATGTTGTCCTAGAAAATAAATTACATATATATATATATATATATATATATATATATTCTACATTGAAATGGTTACAAATAAATAATGGTATATCACTACCATTTAGTTCATACATAAATCTCAATTATTTACACATTGACTAGTGTAACTTGTATTTAATCAAAATATCTTATTATTGTTATATAAATATACTGAAATGCTAAATCTCACACTATTTTTACTAAATCATGCACATAACTAAAAATATTTTATCTCTCTAAAATCTTCTTTCTCCTTCCCATTCTTCTGTTTTTTTCCCTAACATTTTCATAAAATCACACACTAAAAACATTCTTAGCATTCCAAGTTCGAATTTGACAAAAATCTTCACATGTTCAAACTAAAATAAAGTTGGAATTCGAGGAAAAAAATCGAATTCATATGAATTTGAATAATTAAAAATGCTTAATGAATTGAATAAATATTAAATAAAACGGTTCATTTTTTATGATTATTCACGTAAAAAATAATGAATTTTGAGTGACTTGGATAAAATCATTTTAGAGAGAAGTTAGAGAAAATTTGAGTAGAGAGGGAATGTTTTTTTTTAATTTATATGTGGGATTAAGTAAATTTTAGTGTAGGATTTAGCACGCCCCACATAAAAATATCATATTGAATTGTGTATTTGAATCTCTCTCTATTTTATTAATTGTGTATTTGAATCTCTGTTTTTTTCGACCCCACAACAATGGAGAAACTTGTGCGTATGTGTGAAAATAATAACGGTTGTGTGTGTGTGTGTGTATGTGTGTGCGTGTATGTGAAAATAATAACAGTTGTGTGTGTGTGCGCGCGCGCAAAAGAGAGAGACGTATATGGGAAATAATGGCAGTATATAGCCCCAATATATGGAAAATATATTTTATATCTTTTAATTATAGATTAAATATATATTATTTCTTAGTTAGGGGTACAATGGTGATAATTAAGTTTTATTAATTAATAAAAATTGTTTTGTATTTATCTTAAAAGTGTAACATAAAATTGGAATCATTGTAACGACACCTGTGTAATGAGGGGGTTTTGTCAAATTATCCCTAGTAATATAGCACATTTTATTTATTTTCATTTGGTTCCTTATGTTTAAAAAAAATCAATAATTTTATTCTCTTCCGTTAATTTCACGTTAAAACTAGCAGAACGAAGCGTCAAGCGTGTGCCCATCACTGTCTCAACTAACGGCCTAACGGTAAATCGATGGAAATGACTAAAAATATTCAATTATTTAAACATGAGGGACCAAATGTGTTTTTTTGAACATGGGGACCAAATGTGAAATCTATGCAAACTTGAGGGGTAAAAACTGTAATTTACCCATTAAAAGTAAAGGGGCTACGTAGACAAAGTTCAAACCACCGGGGGTTAAGTGCCATTTTCCCAATTAATACAGGAAGTTTCTCTCTCACACACTCACACACGCACTTGATCAACCAATCAATCAAACATTCAACGCCCAATCCAACCAAGCAGCAGAAAACACTGTTCGCAGTCCTTCCATCGGAAAACCATGTCCTCCGGCGTCAACGCTCCCTCCCCCACCCCCGCCGTCGACACCACGCCGCTACTAGGCGACCAGATCTTCAGTGCCTTCCGCCGCCCCCGCTTCCTCCGCCGCCCTCCCAGTCTCCAAGGCGCCGCCCAATTCCTCCGCCGCGCCAGCAGCCGGAGCCGCGCCTTGAGAGAGCCGTCCGTCCGCGTCCGCGAAGCCGCCACCGAGCAAATTGAGGAGCGCCAGAGCGATTGGGCCTACTCCAAGCCGATAGTGATTCTAGACCTAGTCTGGAACCTCGCCTTCATCGTGGTCGCGATCTCCGTGATGATCATGAGCAAAACTGAACGGCCGTCCATGCCGTTGAGGCTGTGGATTGTCGGTTATGCCCTCCAGTGCGTTCTTCACGTAGTGTGCGTGTGCACGGAGTGTAGGAAGAGGTATTCGCAGCGGAATTCAGAAGGGGGTGAAAGAGTTCAGTTCCGGCACAGCCGGAATTACTCGAATTCCAGCTTGGGAAGTGATGACGTGGATAATGGGGATTACTTCTCCGATCACCGGCAAAGTGATGATGAAGATGAAAATAGGTATATATGATTCAACTTTTTTGCTTTTTAATTCTATTTTTTCTGCAATGCCAATAGTTGAACTGTCTTTATAGAACAGTAACACATATACTTTTTTAGCTATGATTTAAGGTATTTATTCCGGCGGATCTATTAGTTACTTGATTTATTTAGTCTGCGGCCCGTAAATGAATTGTAGATGTGAATATATGCTTGAATTAATCTAATCGAATTATTCTAAAATTTTGGTCAAAAGAGATTTTTCCGCAACAATTTCATGTTTGATGATGTAAATCGAGAGTCACTCGTAGATTGTTAGTTATTTGATTATCTCTAAATCAGAGAATGTAGATTTGTTTCGGTGGTGGTAATCTTTCTGCGATTCTGAAAATCTAAAACCACTAGTGCAATGAGTTTCACTAATCGTTTATTGGCATTATAAAGTTGAACAAGAGTACATTCATATCCCAGCTTTTCGATGTTTGTCTTATGAATGCCGTTTTTTTGTACTTTTGAACTAGTGAGTTTTATAATGATGTCGATAACTTGGTGATTTGTTCGGCAGTGTGACTAAACATCTGGAGTCTGCAAATACTATGTTCTCGTTCATTTGGTGGATAATCGGGTTCTATTGGGTATCTGCTGGTGGCCAAAGTTTGCCTACTGAATCACCTCAGCTTTACTGGTACGTATAAATATGTTATGTACACTGATTGTACTTCAATTTGAACATACGTTCTGTTTTCTAGTTACGTGCTTTCGTATTCTGATTTCATTTAATTTGCAGGCTTTGCATTACGTTTTTGGCATTTGATGTGTTCTTTGTCGTGATTTGTGTGGCTGTGGCTTGTCTCATTGGACTTGCTGTTTGCTGCTGTCTACCATGTATTATTGCAATCTTATACGCTGTTGCGGATCAGGTAGGTCGTATTAGAGATATAAATATTAATTAATTCATCACAATAAGGCTTTTCGTTAAGGTGAATCATTTAATATTTATATCTCCAACAAGAAAGAAAAACGGGACTTTGACAAAGATATACATGTATAGATTGCACACTAATTGCAATCTTATTTGATTTTGATTTTTCTACTTGATTGTCACTATTGTTACAGGAAGGAGCTACTAAGGAAGATATCGAGAGCCTACCTAGATACAAGTTTCAAAAAATCGGTGATTTCGAGAAGCAAAACGGCGAAATCCAAGGTTCATTTAGAGGAGTAATGACTGAATGCGACACCGACTCACCCACAGAGCATATTCTTCCTATAGAAGACGCTGTATGTCCCGTTTCACACTCTATAATACAATGCCTTCAAGATTTCTCTATTCATCGTTTTATACTTCAATTTTGTTTTCTCAGTTCACTACTTAAACAAAAATAGTTTCTTCGAACTCGGTACTTACTAAAATGTTCGTGCATTGGATTTGCAGGAATGCTGCATTTGCCTCTGCGCGTACGATGATGGAACAGAGCTGCGTGAGCTCCCCTGCAGCCACCATTTCCACTCTGCATGCATAGACAAGTGGCTGTACATAAACGCCACCTGTCCTCTCTGCAAGCTCAATATACTGAAAAACGGCAACCAAAGTGGCAGCGAAGAAGTATAACCGAACAAACAACCATCAATCAGCCTCGTTATATACCCGCTTTTGCATATTTTGGACAGTGGACCCCACAGTGAGCTTAAAAAACGGAACGGCTTCCCACTTGTCACTCGTTTGCCAGCCAACCATTCGTTCTTTCTCGTATATTCTGAATGTGTATGTTGTTATATAGTTAATGTGATTTTTTTCGTTTATTTGCCACGTGTAGGTAATTGTCGAGAGATGTGAAACTACTATATACGTGAACCGTTTTCGATTCCTTTAAAGTGTTACGTGGTGCATAGATAACTATAGAGCTCGTATATATATGGTGGAACAATGATGTATGCATTTGTGTTCATGACATTTTTTGGGACTTTGGATATACTTTTGTAAATCATTATGGTGTTTTTTACTTGCTTACTTTTTTTTTTTTTTTTCCTGTTACTGCACATTTAGCGATATATAATTTTAGTGGAAAAAATTATAATTAATAAAAAGGGTACCTTACAACCATCCCTGAGATATGGTCAATTTATGAAAAAATCTCTCTTGTTTGGATAATTACATTTATCCCTGAACTATGTTTTTTTCTTACACCTCCACCATTGTGGTGTCAAATTCAACATAATCATCTAGTTTTCGTGGAATGTGCTCTAGTTTATACTCGTTTTGTGTAAAAATACAGGTTCTGATGCACCATAATCTGATATTTACAAGCCAAAAAACACATATTATGATCATCTTGCTTCAAAATGTAGATTTTGAATGAGATAAAACGGGTACAAAAGTAATAATATTCCATATAATTTAATAGCATTCCACGTTTTCAAATATATTAATTTGTTAAACACTACAAATTTAAATCGGTTTTTTTTTTAGTTGATTTGTTATGGATTAAATCCGGACTATTAGACTATTGTTTGTTTTCAAATGTTACTTAATTCAAATTTTATATAATCATTTAATTGTATTTGTAACCTCTGGAAAAAAAAAGTAGTTGTAATATGTACATTAATTGTTTAACTATTTACTGATAAGGTCATACAATCATGGTTGACTATGAATATTGCGCCCCTATTTTTTTTGTTGTTCAAAATTTCCAACTTAAATTTAAAATTGCCTCAACTTTCAAGGAAATATAGATAAAAACTTAATAGTAATTTTTTTGTTAAGTTGGCCTCAACTTATGCGTACTTTGTTTCTATATTTACAAAATGGCCTCATCTTCTATAGACGGACAAAACCTATTGCCCTAAACTTACTTTAGTTGTGTTTACTACCATGACATTAATGATGGTGTGTATAAGGTAACTTGAATACCGAACTTCTTTAAATTGTATTTGTGTCTATATGTAAATCAAAAATATAGTTTTTTTTGTTTTCTAAAACATAAAACAAAACTAATTTATATAAATTATTTGTCTAAATAGTTACATAAGCATGTACATTGTGAATTGTAAAATATTAACGTCTATCTCTCATGGTATCTAAACATCCTAACAACTACTAGAATATAGTTTCATATGCTATATAATCACTCAGATTTGAGAAATTTCATTTCAATTGTAATATATACATTAGTTTTTGCAAGTTACAACTTCCAATATAAATTATTGTAATAAGAATACTATATGTGTTTGATGATGAAAATGTAAAAAGGGAATAAACTTAAAGCAAATACCTAATATAGAAAACAACTAAGCAATTGACTAATACATCTAATTAATTGGAGATGACACCTTAGCAATTGAACTCAACCTAATGAATTTGAAGATACACATAAGCAATGGGTATGACAAATGTCATTCATTCATGCATGCAATCATCTTTTTATATTATATGTAGATCAATTTCGATTTGAATCAAATATTATGTTCTTATTTGCTAACTCTTGCCATATTTGAATGGAATCAATTTCGATTTGTAAATATTTGTTTCTTAAAAGTGTAAATAATTTATAATATATATCCAATATGTAATTAAATTTGTTACTTATAGAGTATATAATATTTTCTAATAAATATTGAGTTTAAGTATTTCTAATAATATTTTCATATGCATTAGCATTAGCATTAGTCTATTAGTATTAATATTAGTATTAACATTAGCATATTAAGATTAGTATTAGCATGGCATTAGCATATTATTATTACCATTACCACATTAGTATTAGAATTAACATTAGAATTAGCATTAGTATATTAAAATTAACATTAAATTACCATTAGCATATTAGTATTAATATTAATATTAGTATTCGTATTAGTATTAGGATAAACATTAAGATTACGGTCAAGATTAATTTCGAGATGATGATTAGAATTAAGATCAGGATTATGATCATGATAATTATTAGGATTAGGATTATGATTAAAATTCAGATTAGGATGATAATCATGATTAGCATTGCCATTAGCCTTTTATGATTAGTATTAGTATTAGAAATATCATATT